>NC_140775.1:3794103-4994103 GCF_044657685.1 Stegodyphus dumicola | reverse complement strand
ACTGTAACACTAAATAAATAAATAAATAAATAAATGAAACCATAAAAAGTATTACAACAATACATAAAAAAGAAAAAACGCAATTAAATTTTAATTAATTTTTATATTTACAGAATTTTGTAACGTTTTAAGCTAAAATCGTGAAAATAAAACGGAAGTAAAGTTTAAACACACCTCTTTCTTTACATATTTTTGCTTGAAAAATATTGAGTCACAAGGTTATGTCACGAAATACTTTTTTTAATATGAACGTGTATTTTACGTGAAATGTAATTTACGGCGGAGACATGTACTACGTCGAAGCGAAGGGGAGGAATTCGCAACAGGTTTTGCTTCGGGCCTCCAATTTTGTGAATCGGGCCCTGCCTACCACTATGCTTCAACTGTAAAGAAAATTATTTGTTAGTTTTATTCATCACGCGCAACAGTAATAATACGCAAAATTGAAATTTCTTTAACTTTGAATAATTTTGAATGCGGAGAATCTATTTTCACTGGTCGAAGAGAGGGGGGGGAAAATACACACGTGTTTAATATTCATTATAGCCCGGACAAAGAGGTAAATGGCAGTCTTCCAGCCGCCGTGCATTTATTTTTGTAGCTTAGAAACTGTTCATCATCTTGCTGTTTTTAAGTTTTTAAAGTCATTAAAATATTTCCAGTTCTTTTTTTAAGCAAATTGCACGAAAAGATTTCAAAATGAAGTCCTTCGTACCATTTCTTTCATTTACTCAAATGATTTTGTTGTGTTGTTTTGCAGAGAACGGGTTTGCTGAGCATGCTGGACGTCGAATGTTCAGTCAGAGGCACGCCGGATAGTTATCTCAAAAAGGTTTTAGTTCAACATCATAATAGCCCAAGGTAAGTATAAAAAGAATCGTTGGAGTTTAGGAATTTGAATGGTTTTCTTTTAAAAAATTCATTTATGGGTATATAATTTTTTTTTTTTAATTTCTTAGATTTGATTAATGTTTTCTTTTCTTTGGATTTAAAATAAATAGTAATTAATTTGATTTTTTCTATTTAGACCGAAATCAAAATTAATGATTCAAATTATTTTTATTTTTTCTTAGTGTCCTTTTCATAGGCTAGATTCAAAATTAATGATGATTATTTTTTTTTTTTTCTTTAGACTGCCTTCAAAATTAATAAATAAAATTAGATTTTTCATTTTGTTTTACATTGGATTCAAAACTAAGAATTAAAATTAGTTTGTCTTTTTTTATTATTTAGACGAGAACCAAAATTAATGATGAAAATTATTTATATTTTTTCCCCTTCAATTTCGACTGAATTCAAAACTAATGATTAAAATTAATTTGATTTTTCTGTTGATGTTGTTTAGAGTGGATTCAAAATTAGTAAATAAAATTATATTTTTCGTTTTGTTTCACACTGGATTCAAAAATTAAAATTAATTTGACTTTTTTAGTATTTAGACTGAAACCAAAATTAATGATAAAAATTATTTTTACTTTTTGTCTTTTTGTGTAGACTGGATTCAAAATTAATAAATAAAATGACATTTTTCATTTTGTTGTACATTGAATTCAAAACGAATAATTAAAATTTGTTTGTCTTTTTCATTATTTAAACAGAATTAAAATTAATGATTGATTTCAAAATTATCATTTATTTCATTTATTTTCTCATATGTTGGATTTCCGTTTTACATGTTTTTGGACTTGAGCCACTATTGGATTAAAAATTTGTATTTGGTTTTCTTTTCAAGGACTGGATTAATTTTTTTATGCAAGTTTTGTTTTTAAACTGAAACTACTTGAAATAATTTTATAAAACTGTAATTTTTTTTCACTGCTTACTTCGGCCAGTATGGGTTGGACTGTAGATTATTTTTGTTTTTTCTAAGACTATTTTTAAATTTTAAAACTCTATAAGATATTTCTCCCGCCTTCTTGGCATGCTTTCGTGGTGTGGTGGTCTGCATATTGGGCGCGTATTCCAGAGGTTCGTGGTTCGATTCCCGAATTTGCATAATTTTGCATAATTTTTATAAATTCCTGAATTCCTGATTCCTGAATTTGCAGAAATCCCGAAGGCATTGCATAATTTTCATCTTTTCTGCTTCCAAACTACCTAAGACTCTAGAAGTGGCGTCCGAACTAAAAGGGTGGTACATGACCATTCTCAATACCCAGTATTTGACGATTGGGTCTCCTAAAAACCCCAGTTGCCCTTTAAAAAGGGAGAGTATATAAGGTATTTCTCTCGCCTTCTTGGCATGCCTTCGTGGTGTGGTGGTCTGCACGCTGGGCGCGTATTCCAGAGGTCCGTGATTCGATTCCCGTCGAAGGCATTGCACATTTTTCATCTTTCCTTCTTCTAAAATACCTAATGTCTCTACAACTTTAATGTGTCTCTTTTAAAATTCAGAAACAAGCTGATTTTTTTTTTTTTTTTTTTTTCCACCAACTCCCTGATGACAATGAAATGAAAGATGTAAGTTTCATTTTCCCTTTTTGCCTTTGGCGTGTTCTGCCCTCTTATTATTTGCAGTTTGCCACTAATTTTTCTATGTAAGTCTTTGAGAAATTTTTGACGTCTTTACTCTATACTATTAATTGTATGGTATTAAAGTTTATTTAATACTGTAGTTCCATTTCACCAAAGCGATCTGAATCCAAAAAATGCCACATGCCAATTTTTCTGATCTGAAATACATTACAACAGTTATAGATATTTTTTGCACATAGAAAGCAACATTTCTATGTTTTTATGTGATTTCAAAATATGGAGTTCTCGGCTCGAACTTTTAACAATAAATCTTTAGGTTTTCGAGACATTTTACAAGCAAGTTCTTCTTCACTATACTTCGTCTTATGCTTTGCATATTAAAATAAACTCCTTTTTTTTTTTTTTTTTTTTTCAGATTCTATGAGCCCAAACCCTCCGACAGTCGAATTTTCGGAATCAGGCACTTCGCTGGACGTGTGCCTTACGACACAACCCACTTCCTGGAGACAAACAGAGATGTCGTTCCGGATGATATCGTGTCCGTGTTCCACAAATCTGCTTGTAATTTTGGTTTTGCGACACATCTGTTTGGAAGCGAGTTAAAAGCCCTCTATTCCCAAGGTAATTAATTCAGAATAAGACTTAAAATGTTTTCATTTTGTGTGAAGCAATTTACGAAATAGCTTCTAAGTTGCGCCTAGATTTTAAAAGACTTCAGAGACTTTACACGTTCTATAGTTCAACCGAGACAGCCGCGACCGTGGACACAAACACGCGTGCGCCTTTTGGACTGATTTATTCACAAAATAGAGTGAATGGACATGAATTATGTAGAAGGGTTTTTTTCTCCTGTTTATTTCGACTGCGTTGAAAGCACAATCTTAAAAAAGCAAAAAATTGCTTTTAAGAAATCTAAGACGATATACTGATCATCATTTAAAAGTAATTACTTGATTACATTGTGTTTAATTCGTGCATTTATTTATATACTTGTAAAAATGCGAGTGTTTTCAGAACTTAATTTTATGATAAAGTATAATTGTGTAGTAATTGTTATTATAATTCTTTAATTATTATATATTTTTTTATAACTTTCATTTTTATATTAGTCATTGCAGTGAATTCTAGTATAATAATTATTATAATTGGTTATAATAGCTTTGATAATAATAATTTATTATCTTAAAACCAGTGTTAATTTAGAAACCAGTGGTTTCAAACGCAAATTAATGCGGGCAAAAGCACGATCTGAAAACAGCTGACGGGCCAATTTTTTTTCAAACAAAATTTTAAAAAATTATTAGTGAAGTAAAAGTATTTTAAATAGTAAATTTTAAATTTCTCGTACTAAATATTTGTTAAAATATACATAATATTGATAATGATATCGCAAAAGGAAAAAAATCCAAATTTATACTTATTTTCAGTCTGAAATCTAAAATTTGGTACATGGAAAACATTTTAGTTGGTTACACAATGTATTGAGAGTTTAAATTTTCAGACTGACATTGGTTTCAAATAATTTTAACACATTTAATTAATTATTATAATTTACAATAATTTAAACTTAAGCAAGTTATGAAAGGGTTTTAGAGAAAATTTACTATGTGGGACAAAACCTTGATAATAAATACTGATAATTTAGTCTCATTCTCTTAATTAGTAAGCATTTCTTCGATGCACAAATAAAAATACGTACGTTTGCTGTGTTAATAATTATAAACTTGATTATTTCTTTTTACAACTTGACACTCGATAGCGTTTAGATTTTGATAAAGTAGCCGTGGACAGAAATTATTAGAAATTATCTTCTTTACGTGGATTGTAACTGCTCATCGGTCAATAGGGTTCTATTCTTGTTAAGTTTCGAGTGTGAAAAACAGCTATTCATATATAAATGTCATGCAAAACAAAGCGATTATTTTTAGTGAAAAAAACTGTAACTCAGCTTATTTATTTTTTTAACAAATATGAGTAAAAGATATTAAAATCTGTATCTTCAAATTTTTTAATAGAATTTATATCATATTATAAATTATTTATCTCCATTTGTAGATTTTCTGGCTTATTATTCACCCTCGTTTGTAATGGAAATGGAAATAATAAAAAACTCGAATTTAAAATAAATAAAATCTTGAAATCTTAACAACGACTACATAATCGAAATGCGGCCGCAGGCCACGGATCTAAATAACACCGATTATAATGTAAATAAACCAAGAAAGAGTCGGTCTATGGACTATGTGTGGTAAGTTGTGACGTCCGATGCGATTGCACCGGGCGGCAGAATTTAAGGGCTGAAAAATTTTTAGCATTTAGAAAAGAAACATGCAGCAAAATTTACAGATTTTTTTTTTTTTTTTTTTTTTTTTTTTTTTTTTTTTTCTAAATTTAGAGAGGTGCAGATTAGCAGAATTTAGGATTCGCAGAGACTACACCTGCCTATCGCCGGCCGCATATTTCACAAGTGCACATCTGTGTAGCCACCGAGGGAGGGGCTTCTAGGATGGACCAATGAGCATCTAGTAATATTTCTGTCATGTCACATGATCTTTCGCGTGCTTTAAGGCCAGTTCCGAAGATTTAAGATTTAAGCAAGATGGTTGAAAATATTCTGCCATGCAATTTTCTGTACAAAATAATTAAAGCATCGCCGACTGCTTCTGAAACTTTTCGTTGAGAAATTAGATCAAATATAGAAAATTATGAAGATTTCACTACCTGGTTGAAATAAATACAAACACATGTTAGACACTTCGCAAAAATATCGATGTGAAATATTACTTAATAAGTGGTAAATAAGATGAAGAAAGAAATATGTGATAAACATCTGAGCCCAAATGCAATCTTTACATAAAACTATGCGTATGAGAAAAATATTTACACTAATTATATATGTAAATAGAAGTCAGTACTTTTTATTGCAGTCTATATGAAAAAGATGTTCTATAATAATAACCAATGCAGAATTTTATTCAAAGTGAACTTTACTAATTTGCATTTGTATACATTTAGTGCGTTAAATTTCACATTTAATAAATGCTCACTCTTAAATGTACTGTCTACACAAGAAATACACATCAGAGTGAATTTATCGTACTCACAATGAGTATATTCAATTTATTCACATAAAATTTTTAATGTTAACAATGGATATAATCAGATTATATGTGTTCTGAATCTTACACTTTAAAAATCAAAAGAATGCAAGCACTGAAATAAGAAAGCATTAGATTCATCGTAACACTTTCAGTCATTCTCAGCTCAGTTAAAAAAAAATATACGCTTGAACTCTCTTAATCCACATAATATGCCGTGAACATCAATCCTAACATTAATGCGTGATAAAAATCTCGAAAGTGAAATGTCAGCGATTAATCAAACTCAGAAAACGAAAGCACTACGAGATTTTCTACTAATACGCCATATATTTATAACTGCGAAACAAATGCAAATTAAAACTTAAACAAAATACCCTGACGTGCACGAAGATTTAACGTCACAAGAGCAGTAGCAGCTCATTGGTCCATTTTCGAAACCCCCTCCCTCAGTAGCTACGCTGATGTGCACTTGTGAAATATGCTCACCGGCCCTGCTCATGATGTGTGTGAAACCAAAGAAAGAGAGTGAAAAGATCTTCAGTTGTTTCACATTGTTGGAATATAAACCAGTGGCGTGTGGAAAACTTTTGCCGTCCTTCTATATGCACATCAAAAATGAATAATGTATAAAATATCAAAACGACATACAGGAAAATAAATAAAACTTCTGGGCTCATTTTAGAAATAAAATTTTAATTCTGATACCGTAAACACAGATCAGGTAGAACAAGGATTCCCAACACTCTTTTTCCATAGACCCCTTTTAAAGGAACAGTTTTTTCAGATACCCCCCTTACATTTTATTATAATATACAGTATATAATATCATCATTAATGCAAGTAATGGCACATAAGTAACTAAAAGGTTGCAATTTGATTAAAGATATGAAGAAAAATTTTAAAAAGAAAAAAGATTTATTACATGTATGTTTTATTATTATTACTTTTTTAATTTTACAATCATAACAAACACAAACAAATTTTAAACAAACTTTCAGAAACAAAATCAGCGATTATAATGGAAATAGGTACGCATGGTAATCAAATTCTTAAAAATAATTTGTGGTTTAAACTTTATGCATAGTTTAAATAATTTAAATATTTTGTTCTTGCGAATGTAACATGAGTTTGATGACCTTCTTCTGTGTTTCACTCTACTCAAATAATTGGTCATTTTTAAATTCACTTATTTGTCACTGTTTTGGTAGCTATTTCATGATTGGTTATCTATTTCAGAAACTGTACCCCGGGGTGTCTCTTTTAGGATATCTCCAACTGCTCACACTGATTTGTAAGTTCTATATTTACGTTTTTATTTCAAATATTTTTACAGTCTGTCGTCAATGCTTTGTATTCTGGTAAATTAAGTACGAACACTCAGATACAGTTGTTTAAAATTCATGAAAGTTAAATGAATCCAGTTCTGTTTTTACACTTCGAAAAAATATGTAAAAATATACAGCGCATTGAAAGAAATACATGTTTGGTTCTAAGCGTAAACCTCCATTCTGGAAAAAAAAAAAAAAAAAAAAAAAACTTTCAAAAAAATTTTGTCAAAATCGTTGATTAAATATTAATTTAATTTTTTAGAGTTGGCCAAATAAAACCTACTAATGTTAAACACGGATAACTCTTGTAATAATCATTTATTTTGATTAATTTTTTATACATTAAATATATTCTATGGAAATTATGTATAAAATATGACATCAGACCAATGTCCACCATTTTTCTCGATACAGAGATTGGCTCTTTTTAACGCGTTTTCCATTACACCACGTAATGTTTCTGGTTGAAGGCTCAGTATTTCGTCTCGAATATTCTGCTTCAGCTGTGTAATAGTCTCTGGTTTATTAACATACACTTTGTCTTTTAAATATCCCCATAAAAAAGGATTCTGCTTCGCCATTGGCCGCAAAATGTTTTCAATCATTGCTCTGTAAGGAGCTCCGGAAATCGTTTCCGGCGTTCCATCCTCAATGTCGAAGAAATATGGGCTATTGGGCCATAACACCGCACCAAGCAGTACACTTGAATTAAAATATTGCCGATATTTACGCTGTGTCATAACAATTGATCGTTGACAAGAATAAAAAAACTCGATAATTTTAACGCGTTGCTTTGTACTGTAGGGTTCCATAATAAATTTCCAAGAATTCAATTATAACCTACAAAAAGAAAAAAATAATTGTGTCAAAAAATAAAAACGTTATGTGTGTTTAACATTGGGGGGTCTTATATGGCCCACCCTGTATTTGAAAACGATTTATATTTTATGAACTTAATAGGAAATCATTTATTCGTTATGAGACTATTGTGTGAACAATTCTATGACGTTCCATTTCGGGTTTTCTAGAGATGGCAACAACAACAAACCCCAAAAAAAAAAAAAAAAAAAAAAAAAAAAAATTCGCGCCTTTTCAGGCATTTTTCTCTCTTCTGCTGGTGTTTCGGATGATAGTATCAAACATCGTACCATTTCAGCCTTTCTATTTTTAATCTTTCTTTATAGTTGGAAGACACTGAAAGAGAGGAAGGATAAGGGATTATAGTGTCCTCCCTCTTTCATTTATTTCTGTTAGGAATTATAGTGACGAGAAAAGCCTGAAAAGGGGGTTTCTGAAGGGGCAAAATGAATAATTATTTTAATTGGAAAAGAAGATATATCCTTTGTTTTAATGTCGCATACTAACTCCGTTCGCGTTGTAAAAAAACAATTTTACTACGTATATATGGCATAATTTACTGCTCTACGATGAAAGTTGCATTTTTACAAAATCTAAAATAATGAATCTCTTTTATTAAAAATTGTGATATCGGTATCACTTAGGATTTTCACGGTTCTTTGGAGCATTGTACTCGTATTTTTAATACAAATTTAATGCTAGCCAGATCCTGAAAAGTTTTCATTTTACGCTTTCATTGTTCCGATTTTCAAGATGTAGAATACTGAAAATATTTCAGCGATTAACTCTTTAGAAATTGGATTGATCCTCTTTCAGGATAATAATAATAGCACTGAGTTGTAATCAAATTTTAAAAGCAACTTGTTTTCTGTATTATGTGTAATCGTCAGTGTCATTAATGGTTTTCCTAAGCAGTGCCTAAACTAAGTTTGGCTGATTAAGCGTCATTGTGACGTCACTTCATACGTATTTCAGTATCAAGTGACTTCCTGACCCGCTTTAGGATTTTAAGCTGACCTTGAATGAAAAGGTTGAAATGGGAATCGTTTTACCGTTATTCGAGAAGTACTGAATTAGTACTATTTTAACCACTTTACCGGTTTCGTTTTTCTGCCATATTATGACCAAAAATAAGCGTGTTTTTTCATAAAAAAATGTTGAATTTAAATCGAGTACATAAATTCAAATCTGCACTCAAAAACCGTTTCAAGTACTGCATCTATTAATTTAAGATCATTTTTAATTACGGTGAAAATAGGACATCTTTACTTAAAGTTGGCTTCTTTTCCGACGAAGGTGCAAAACCAGAAAGAACACTTTACAGGCGATAGAAAAAAAAAAGGAGCATACATTTTTTAAATACTTACATGTCAAAATTTCTTTCAGCTTTGGTGTGATATATTTCAAAACATCGATATAAGCGGAGTCCAGTATCATAATTGAAACAAAAATATCTGTTTTTTTTTTTTTTTTTTTCTCTGATGAGTTTTTCGTTATTATTCCTTTTCGAGCCTAAACGCCGAAATGAAGCCCAGAGCAGTAAAACCTTTCCTTGAACTGGTTTTAGAACACAGTCTCTCCTGGACTACTAGAGATATTCATTAGAAACACTACAAAGTGAAAAAGTAGGGTAAATTTGCGGATTTGTGCAAGAAAAAAAAACTACCCGAGCGGTAAATCAGAGAAGTCCGCTTTAGCGGACACCTGAACGGTGCTCGGGCAAAACTATTAAGTGGTTAAAAAAGGCCTCCAATGGAACATAATCAATAATTCAAGAACAATTTGAATATCTGTATATTTTAGTCAAACTTATTTCAAAAACCTGACAATACGTTGTATAAGTGTAAATTTAATTTTTTTAATAATAATGTTTTTTAGTATTAAATTCAAATAGAGGTTTCTAAAAAGACGCCATTTTAAAAAATGGTATAAAAATAGAACTGGTGAATATTAACCATGTGTAAAGAATTTGTGAGCATTCGTTTTGACTAATATTTTGTAGTAAGTTTAAACTAATTTTCTTAATTTCTGTGCAGGCAAAATGGCGATGAACCAGTATCAACTCTCACTCAGGATTTTCATAGTCGTTTAGATAATCTTCTTAGAACTTTGGTTCATGCGAAGCCTCATTTCATCCGATGTATAAAAGTAAGTTTTTGGGTAATTAGCGAAAGCCGAATTTTGATGACATGTCTTTTTTTTTTTCGTTTCTTAAGTATTTTTCTCTTTTAAATCCTTTTTTAAGACTTTTGGGCATTTTAGAGCATATTGTAATAATTACTAAAATAACACTATCTCAACGCCTATGAACTCATTTTTACTAGCCAGGTATGGTATTCTATCAAAAAATAAATAAATAAAAGAAAGAAAGAAAAAAAGTCTTGTAATCTGTTAGTTCTGTTTATCATGACAGGCTTTTTCCACAAGATAAGAGAATCACTTCTAAGAACTTTTCCACGCTGGCATTTCTTAGCTGTTTGACTTTTTGTGCACGTGCAGTTCCACAGGATTGCACGCCGATAGGGAAAAAGATATTCTACCGATACATTCTTTGGAATCACAGACTAGCAGCTATGTGCAATTCGTTTTTCTAACTCGATAAAATTATTTATTTATTTATTTATTTATTTATTTATTTAATTTTTTTATTCCTCCCCCCTCATTCCGCTGGTATAGTCCGTCGGCGGTAAGTTGGCGAATGACGTTCGACCTTTTCATTTTTAAAAAGGAACTGTCGAATTAGAAATGCACCGAATAACATTTGAAGATCGCACACTTCGCTAAACGATTCTTCTTTTGCCTCAAAAGTACCGCCGAAACGAGCAATACATTTTTAAAATTTCAGAATTTTCGCTGCATATACTTTTTGAATCTTTTATTACTACCCCGATATTGACAAATTTGTATCTAATGCAAAAAAAAAAAAAAAATTTCTCTTAAAATCCGTATCGTATATAGTGTTTTAAATCCCAAGCTTCCATCTCAGCTTTGTCACCGAAGATTGTTATAACACGTTGGGGAACATGGTTTAGTGTGTGATGTACTATGGTGAAAATTTTCAAACTACGAAGTTTGTTGCGAATAGCTTTGGTGCGGATGATGCTGTTTCGATTCAAACCGCACAAAATGTTTTCTTCACAGACAAAAACTGAAGGAAATCTTGCCTACCCGAGATCCAGTATCTAATTAACTATTAAATCATTACAAGACTACTAAGTCATTACAAGAGCAAAACATGGAATTTGTCGATGCAGTAAATACAGTAAATTACAATGGAATAAATAGAATAATACAGTAAATACATCATGTCGATGGAATAACTACAATAAATTAAGATGCAAAAATGAAGGAAATCTTGGTCCTCAGATCCGCTTTTAGGATCCTAATTAACTATTCAATCATTACAAAAATATTAAATCATTACAATTATCAAATCATTACAAGAGCAAAATATGAAATTTTTCCTTTCATTAGATGCAATAAATTATGACGCAATAAATTGCCAATGTAAAACTTGAAGTAAATCGTGCGTACCTCAGATCAGGTTTCAGAATCATAAGTAACTATTAAATCATTACAAGAGCAAAATATGAAATTTGTCGATGCAATGTGTTACAATGCAATAAATACAATGTCGATGCCAGGGATACAATAAATTGTCGACGCAAAACTACTTGCGTACCTCATGTCATGGTTTCAGTATTCTAATTATCTATTACATCATTACAACTATTAAATCAACTTAAGACTGTTGAATCATTACGAGATTAATAAATCACCAAAAGACTATTAAATCATTACAAGATTATTAAATCATCAGAAGAGTATTAAATTATTACAACTATTAAATCCTTACAAGAGCAAAATGTGAAATTTCTCGATGCAATAAATACAATGTCGATGCAATAGATACAATACGTTACGATGGAATAAATTGTTGATGAAAAATTGAAAGAAATCTTGCTTGCTTCAGATCTGGTTTCAGGAACCTAATCAACTGTTAGATCATTACAAGACTATTAAATCATTACAACACTGTTTTCGCTAAAAACGGTGGCTTCCTAATAAAGCGGAAAATAGTCTCATCTCGAGAGGAGAAGCTCTCTTTTGACACTGAAGGAGAGTTAACGGCAAGTGATGGAATACCCCCCCCCTAAAGTATGTTCCAGTAACTGCAGCAGATGTCGAGAAAAGCTTTTCACGATATGAAAACGAATATACTAACAACAGAAAACCCTTCCACTTTCGAAAACATCAAGAAGCACTTAATAAACCATTGCAATTCTAATATATTTGTGTAAATTTGAAAACTGAGAAGAAAAAATAAAATTCGTGTGACAGGTATGTGTATGTTGCAAACTGAAGTGAACTGAAGCTGTGGTAGAGGGCTGTCAGTTTCTAGAATGTATGGAAATCAGAGTTAGTCTTCAGTTTGGAGCGTAAAGGAAAGTTTAAGATGTTGTGTCTGTCCTTGTAGGTTTCATGTGCTTCAATAAAAAGTTTATTATTTATTTATTTATTTTTTCGGAATGACTCCTGTCTTTCCAAAGCACCCTGCATCTAGTAGATGCGAACCCATGAATTAAATTTCGGCTTTTATCTGTAGTGTAATTATTTCGGTTTTAATCATTCTTCAATGTTTGTCAACTGTGGCATTTTTTTAAATATTATTCCTTTTTATTTCATCGGGTACATTTTGATCTATTTTAAATTTTTAAGGGCATTTTTTCCATTTAGAGTGCATTTTATGCCTATTTTAAGGGTATTTTTAGTGCTTTTTTTAGGTCATCAAAATCTGGGCCCTGGTTATTATAGTTTTAGTTAGTTAAAAGTTTTACCATTGTTCTATCAAATAATAGTTGACTAAATATAAAGTCTTTAGTACTGTATACACTTTAGCAGTAATAGATTTTTGACTCTTTATATGAAGTTTTTAGTACTCTTACTAAACTTATCTATTAAGATCAGAAGCCGTTTTTAGTCAGCTGTTATTTCATTTTTAGTTACATACAAATTTATATATTTCATTCTTCGGTTCAGCATGTACGACTCTTGAATTTATAAAAAAACATTACCTGAAACTTTAAAATTAAATATCTCCGTCAATTTTTGTCATTTGAAAGTCGAACCTTTTGTGTTTTATTTTTAGAATGACTATAAGCTTTTACTAAACATAACTACAGAGCTCTAGGGAAGTTATATTTCGCAATTTTTATAAAATTCATTTTTCTTAACCTTCTTGTTCAGTCATACTTAGAAAAAGGAAATAGCTTTTTTTTTTTTTTTTTTAAACATTTTGTTTCGTGATTCTGTTTCAGGTATTTATCGTCCTGCTAAAACAGTTAAAATAATTGTGTTGGTTTTTATTTTTAACATTGTCTGCGCATTTATTTATAGGCAAATAGCAACGAGCAACCAAGTCATTTCGACCGGGGAGCTGTCGTTCAGCAGATACGGGCTTTACAAGTTCTGGAAACAGTTAATTTGATGGCGGGCGGTAAGTACATTCCTTTTTTTTCATACTTTGTAATATAATACTGCAAAGACAGCGAATTTTAATTAGCGATGAACAAAATCGGATTCAAACAAAATCCCTGATCTGATCGGACCAGATCCTTTCGCTCATTAAATCAGTTGGTTCTTTCCGTTCTTGTGACGAACGCGGAGAAGAATCAAAGTATCTAGTGTTTAATGTCACCAACTCATCACGTGCGCATCCCATTGTGCTGCGAATTAAATCTTCGCTTAAAGTCTCCTCTTTAGAAACTTCGCCCCAGTTGACAGCCATGTGACACAGACGTATCGATTTTGGGAGATTGCGTCCCATTTCGATTATTTCACCTCCATCTGCTGCGAGCATAAAACGGGCGAGCGCACCCAAACATAGAGATTTGTTTTCGCTCCTTAAGAAAGAACCTGCCAGCGGCCGAGAGGCAAAATCCCTGAACGCTGGTAGTTGCGACCAGGGTTCAAGCCCAGGCGAACGGGCTGGCTGCATGGGCGTTTTCGTGGTTTTCCACGTGCGTAACATTTACACGAGCCAGTTTCCCTTAGAAAATTCTCCATGAGCTGAGTGTAAAAAATAATTTCTCGAGTTATCGAGCCCTCAAATTGGAAACACATGATTTTCAGTGTTGTTCCGAGGTAAACTAAGCTACATAGTTAACACTAATTAACCTTATGAAAGTATCATTTTAGTATTTTCCTTTGCTAAACTCTCGTTAACAAAGACTGGCAGCAAGTCATTTACAGGATCATGAACTCGGCCTTTTGAAACCAACGGCTGGATTGGCCATGATAACAGGAGTTACTTAGAACCCTAAAAATGACTCAACAAGTAAGCAGTAGCAAGCTATAATATAAATATTTTCAGTGCCATGTCATACTTTACAAACACTGAAAAATGTAGGTAACGTAAAATCACATTGAAGCAATTATTTTCATGACCTCTATTTTAAGTAAAATATATGTCCAGAAGATCGCAAGTCGAGAGATTTAGAAACAGAGAAAAGGTAAAAATATTGCCCCCGAAAAATAGTTACACTTTGAGAACCAATTTGATGTCGTTGAATCAGAAACATTCACTCACTGAATTGAATCAGTTCTTTTTATGACTCACCATTCAATAACAATAACCTTGAGGAAAAATATAAGGAACGAGGAGTGAATCAAGAGTAGTTAACGAGAATGCAAGCTTTTCACTGCGAAGAGCAGAAAGAATCGAATCAGTGGGATTAACTATATATTTTGATAATATAATTAACTATATATTTTGATAATATGTTTTATATATATTATCAAAATCAATATATATATATATATTATATCGAGAAATTAACTATATATTTTGATATATATGATTAACTATATATTTTGATAATATATTTTGATAAAACAGCGAGAAATACAAGGGCTGATGCCGTTAGACCGTAATATTCCAAATGAAAAAATTATTGCTTTACTTAATCTTAACAGTTCGTAGCTTCATTTCGTTTTAAATAATTATCTCTTTTTACTTCCTTGTGAATTCAAGTAACTGAAATATTTGCAACAAATTCTTAATTGAAATGTATTCGTGGGCCGTATAAAATTGCTTTGGGGGCCGCCAGTTTCAGACCACTGAATTCGATAGTTGTATTTCCTTTAAATAATATATATTTTTAAGTTTACCAATTAAAAAAAAAATGTTGCTTATTTTCTAGGTTTTCCTCATCGAATGCGGTTTAAAGCGTTCAACATACGGTATCGCCTGATCGCTCCATTCAAAAAATTAAAAAGGACAGATGATAAAGCCATCGAAGACTGCAAGGTGAGTTTTTAGTTTATTTCCTGCATGTTGTGTTAAATTTTCATTTACACTAAAAATATCCGTATAATAGAAAATCAATAATAAATAATAAAAAATCATTTACACTAATAATTATAATAAAATAATAATCTTTGACTAATAATATAGTCAAAGATCATGTTTAATGGTCAAACGGTCCCCAAAATAATTTTCACAGAGAATCGTTTAAATATTGCGTATTTTTCTTAACATTTTCTTCTAAATTATAACACATTACTCAATAAGTCCCTGAGCTGACATATAGATGGCGCCACCTCCTAATCTTCCTAAGTCTAACTTAATAGTCCTAATCTTGAAAAATCTTGAAGCAACTTTTGTTTGTTTAAAAACATTGGTTGAAAAAGAATTTCGTATGCTGATTAAACATTGCTTTATAATGGGAAGAAATACTGTTCAAGCAAAGCAATGGCTTGATAAGTGTTATTTGGACTCTGCTCCATTGATAACAAGAGAGTATGCTGACTTTAAAGTTATGTTTAAAGTATGTTAAGAGGTAGTATGCTGACTTCAAACGCGGTCGCACAGACACAAATGACGCTGAATGCTCAGGTCTCCCGAATTCCGCAGTTGTTCCAGAAACCATCACAAAAGTCTATAAAATCGTTATTGCCGATCGTAAATTGAAGTTGTGTGAGACAGCAGAGGAGTTGAAGATACCAGAAGTCAGTGTAATCACTATTTTGCATGAACATTTGTCGATGAGGAAGCTGTGTTCAAAGTGGGTGCCGCATTTCGTCACAGTCAATAACAATCAACGACGTCACAGTCAATAACAATCAATCGTCACAGTCAATAACAATCAATCAGATCAAAAACAACGACGATTCAGAGCGCTGTTTGGAGCTGCTTGAATGAAATGATAAGGTATTTCTCCCACTTTCTTAGCGTGCCTTCGTGGTATAGTGGTCAGCACGCTCGACGCGTATTCGAGCGGTTCATGGTTCGAGTCCCGGCGAGGGCATTGCTCATTTTCTTCTCTCTTGCTTTAAAAAATAACCTAATATCTCTACAAAATAAAAAGGATTTTTTACGTCGATTTGTGACAATGGATGAAACATGGGTGCATTACTACACGCATGATTCAAAAAGATTGTCAACTGATTGGACAGCAGCCGGTGAAAGCCGTCCAGAGCAACCAAAAACTCAACAGTCAGCTGTCAGTTGGCAAGGTCATGGCCTTCGTATTTTAGGATGTGCATAGAATTGCGTTCATTGAATATCTTGACAAAGGCAAACCATTAATATTGAATATAACATAACGTTACTGAGTCGACTGAGTCACAAGTCGATAATAACAGTGGTCAAGTTGAATGAATTGCGCTTCGAATGGCTTTTCCAACCATCGTATAGTCCAGATCTGGCCCCCAGTGACTACTGGCAATTTGCAGACCTCAAAAGAACGCTCCAAGAAAGAGGTTTGGCTCAAATGACGACGTGACTGCCGAGGTTGAAGCCTATTTTGAAAGCAAAAACAAATCGTTCTACGAAAAAGGTATAAAAAATTATAGGAGCGCTAGACTGAATGTATCAATCTTGAAGGAGAGCTGAATAAAGTTGAATTAGCCTAAAAGTTGTTGTTTTATTAGTTAGGTTCGGGACTTATTGAGCGATGTGTTAGCAGTAAGAACATAAAGTTTTTTGTTCTATAATGTTTTACAAATAATTCCCAAGAATTATTCCTCGCAGTTTACTGCACACTTCTTAATTATATCTGGATCAGTTTCTACATATTTACACTTAAAATAATAAGTCTTCTGGGCATTTAATAATAGATATATACATTATTTAATGCCCTTCTGTATTTTTTGGGGGGGGGGATTAATTTTCATATTGTATGTTTTCTGTGCTAAAAGAATCAAGAAGCTAAAGGTAAGATGAAATTTAACATAAGATTCTGAACTTGGAACTGGTATTGTTCTGATGGTATATTATTTAGAGATCACACATTCGAGTAAAATTAGTTCTGATGTGATTCGTATTTCTTATTCCGTGAATGGTTGACAAAAATGTTAAATCAACGTTTGGTCTCTTTTCTTTTATAGTTGATTTTGGAGTGTTTCATGGCTGTCACCGAGAATTGTCGAGTTTCAAATGCATCCACCGCCTGGGCCATGGGCAAAAGGCACATTTTCCTGAGGTCAGTATTTTATTTCCTTCGTAAGCATTAAAGTTACTTCCGAAATAAAGCACTGAATTGTAATTTTTAGCATGTATGCGCGTCCATAATCTTTCCAGTTTTCGCATCAATTTATGTTTACCTGATGTTGATGACTTAGAAATCGTACCTCAGTTACCGATGTTTGGATGTCTTCTGGTGCCCATCGGGTCTTGTTACTTACAGCGCCTCAATGACCGTCGACTTGCCATCATGCTGTCATTCATTGCCATTTAAACTTAAAATAAGGAATTCCTGTTCGCTTTAATTACTATATAAAAGTTCACAGGATAGACTTATTATCACGATAAAATTCCTGCGCTCAAATTTGTTATTGTAAATGTGATTGATTAAATTTGGTTGAAAATATGGACAAAATATGAAATAAATAAAAAAAATTCGAAATTAAAAATTAGGGAGCTTCGAAGTGCACACGTTCCGATGGAGAATTATGCGCAGTAAAAATTTTCGTGGCTCAACGGCCCGCCGTCTGACGTATTTTATGTATACGTAAATAACTTTAATGAGATTATATGCGAAATAGTTGTATTTTTCCTATAAATTAACATGAAAAGTTTGAAAGAGACGATGCTCTGCTGAAAAAATAAGGTTACAGGTGTAATCTATTTAAAATGGCTACCTCGTTAAATTGGCGAGATATCGCCAAGCCAGCGGCGGGTTCGATGACTGACTAGTTTTTGTAGCCATATTTGGCAAGAAATCACCAAAAGCCGTCACATTTGGCGACCATTAGGTGACTGTTTAGTCCGGTCTCTGTATTACTGTAACTGGTATTGTGACTGAATAACTGAAATTGATCCCTATGTGTAACTGTAATCGTATCCGGTCCTCATATGCCCTCCAGTAATTTCGAGAAGTGGAAGGTACTGGAGATTTCTCCGGAAGCCGAGGTAAAACTATATAAAAGAGCATCAGTTTCTCAGTTGTTTAATTCACTACAATTTTTGCCAAAAGATGGCGCCACGTTTACTTCTCTTCTAGAGACTCTACACTAGGTGCAAAAAGTACATCCTTTCTTACTGGATGCAACTCATCATTAATGATACCCTATTTATAATTATATTGGTAAAGGCTCCACTAGGCCGATTGCCTCTTAATTGCGATACGACATAGACATAGACAGTTGTTTAAATCATCGTGAGCTCGAAGTATTGAGAGATCTCCTTACGAGTTTCGCTTAAGATACGCTTTGCATTGTGTTTTAACGTGCCTAGTAGTATGAAGTGTAACGATTGTGTTCTGCTATGCTGAGAAGAGCTTTACGAGTGTTTTTGTGGAAAGACCCAGAACTGTAAAGTGTTTCTGTTTGTAAAATAAATTTTATCAGGCTACAGTGAGTTCTGTGTGCATTCATTCCATTACCCGTACGCACGCAACAATACGTACGGGAATCTTTGTTGTTTAATATCAGAGAAAGGGGTGAGAAACTCAGATTTTTTTTATAAATGAAATGGGATGTTACTCTATCGGGCTGTGTTCGGAATAAAATGAACGAATTCTTCGGCAATGAAATGACGAGGGTTGAATTAAATCATAAATTGATGTGTCTCGCAAATTTATGCCGTCTCTCAAACGTTGAATTGAAATCTAAAGTGTCAGACTACCGGTGGTGTTTTATTCATTTATTTGTTATAAATAAAATAGTATTTTTCATGCACACTGTGATATTCTAATGCTTGATCTCGTTTTGCAGCGAAGGGTCGCGTCAGCAGTTGGAATTGCTGCGAGTGGAGAGGCGACACAACGCTGCCATCCTCATCCAGGCAGTGTGGAGGGGATGGAACTTCAGGAGAAAGCGGTGGCCCACACTGAAACGCAATCTGCACATGCAAGCGAGAGCGCGCATTAACAGGTGGGTGATCAATCCTCATGACTCGCACCTACTTTTTCTCTAATTACAAACTTTACCTGCATCAGCTTGTGAATCGTTACACACATGTGTAACAGGATGACTCGGAGAAAGTTGCTTGCAACGGAGTGGCGATGGTTCTCTGAGTCGTAACTTGGAGAGGCTTTACTGCGCGGTAAGAAAGATGACACTCCAAGATAGACGTAGCCGTAAATTCCACACATAATTTTATTCCTGGGATAATGAAGTCTGAGGATACATATTCTTTCTCGTTTCACATCATCATTATGGAGGTGCTAGGAACCCCACAATTTTGTACAGATTATGTTTTTAGAACAATGGACAACAGCTGTTAGAGGGTAAGCTAGCGAAGTAATGTCCTAGCGTCAACAGAAATAGAAACAAAAGTGCGAGTTAAAGATCCAGTATGGAGGCTCACCAAGAGAAGGTTTGGGTTTCAGTTCTCGAAATTTTAAGATCAGGTTCCGAATGAGCTGTGTCTTCGGCGTTACGTAAGCCATGTGGCAGACTGATCTAAAATTAACACAGCCCAGGAAAGTTATTATTTTTAGAATAGAGAGGCTGATTAAGAATTATTGCTAATTTAAATTATAATTTTGAGATTTATGTATGTTTATTGAGATTTACACAAGGTCGGCGCCAGAGCATGTGCAACAAGTGCAGCCGCACCGGGCGGCAAAAAGCCCAGTGCCGGGCTGCATTAATGTATTTTTTATTTTACATAGCTTCTAAAGGCATTGTGGTGTTTTTTTTTTTTTTTTTTTTTTTTTTTTAAGCAGGAAACGTGAAAAATATGCAATGCTCTCCCCAGAACTCGGAACTCGAACCTGGACCTCTAGAATATGATTAGTGATGTTTTATTTTGTTTCTTCCTTTTGAATATAATGATTCCTAACATGCATAAGGAGAATGGTTTTGGTTTTTAACGGCATTTTTATTTACAATTAAACTTCAGGGGAACTTTGTGAAAGAGAAGTCAAAAGCATTCTTTCAATTTGGAACTAGTTGTTATGCTGGCATGCAGCTATTATAAAATAGCTCTTACCAGCTTTGTAGAGAGTCCGCGAAGGGCATATCGAATATGAGAGCTCCTTAAATGAATTTCGAAGGAAAGATCGTAGAAACAAGGTAGAAAGCGAGGCTATTTCATCCTCCATAAAGCAGAAAACGTCGGCAAACGAGTGGTTCATGTGCCTCCATCTGGTGGTCCGAAAGGAAAAGATAATCTTGGGAGATAAAGGAAAAGATAATCTTGGGAAAAAAACAATGCTGAGATCATCGGCTGGTGAATCAGAAGCATTATAATGGCAAATCAGAAAGGCTGAAGTCACACGAGTTGTGTCAGCAAGTCTTAAATCCATGGTATGAGAAAATAAATTTCTCACTGCAGAAAATGTCAGAATGAAAGCACCATGTAAAAATACACTAGTAATTAATTTGTCTAACCTGATGAAGAGCATAAGGTCTGATGTTCATGACATGATTGGAGCGACTGGAATGATTTTAAACGTTTAACTCAGATTTAAAATGATTGACATCAATTTACATCAATTTACTCTCAATAATTTGGCTTTTTGTCATAATTAATTTCTTTACTTTTAGCCTAAAGCTTACTTTGACAAACTTTAGTTTTATTAATTTTTATAAGTTTATCATTTCCGTAGTACTGAAAATTTTTAATTTCTTTTTTAAAAATTTTTAGGCCTCGCCCCCAACCGATTGCTGGAACTCCTCCCCCCGACCTGGAGAGATGCGACCAGAAGACAATCCAGCAAACGTGTTCTCTTTTCGGGCTGGACCTGGAGAGACCCCCACCCGTCCCCCCTAGTAGGTCTTACACTGTCACGGGTAATACGAAAATGGGCTATCCTCAAGCCAGAGTCATGAAAATGAATTATCCAGGTATGTTTAACCTCCTTTATGTATACAGTCACATTCACAAAGCGGCTGTTCGAAAACACGGCTCACGAGGTCTAGCCTTAGAGCTCCCCTTAAAATCTGAGGCTCCTAACGTGGACCTTGTGTGCCCAAGTGGTGCTAGAAATAAGATGATCTGTATGAAACAATATTGCATAAGATGATCTTTATGTGACAATATTGCATAAGGGAAAACATAGCTCATCCCTTTTTCTTATATTTACTTTACAGTGCTTTAATTTCATTCTAATCTTCTATCTAAGCGGAGAAAACAATGTGGGTTGCTTCCCCCCCTTTTATTAAGAGTTCTCATATTCCTTTAATTCTCAGTTCTTTTGCAGCTTCCTACAGTAGACGCGCCGCCTAATGGGATCGCGGTTAATGTTATCATTCGGATATTGTTATCGAATTGTCGAAGTTCTGCTTGTTTGTATAAGAAACATGAAAAATACATCTCTCATTTTGATCAATTATTCGGTTAATATGTCCAAGGTATAATCGAATAATTTTTTAAACTGACGTCAAATAAGGTCAGCATTAAATCAATAATACGTCAAATAGGATCAGCATTAAATAAGCAGCAAATAGACGTCAAATAAGGTCAGCATTAAATAAGCAGCAAAGTCGCCTAATAAGGTCAGCCTACACTATAAAAATTGCCAAGAATCAGAAAAGTGTTCCCAAGTAAGGAATTACGCCGCTTGTTATTTATTTTATTAACCTTTAAAAATTAGGCAAAGGGATCTTAGTTTGACTTAGGTTTTGAACAGTTCTATCGAATTTGGGGATAATCAGACACGCGTCTCTTTTCTTCAGAAGCAAAAAAAGTAATTCTGAAGATATTTCCTTCCTGCTCGTAAAAAAGGGGGGGGAAGGAAAACGAAGAAAAGAACTAAAACATCTACGACAAACTTAGGTTGCCATTTTTTCCCCCTAATTTTAAAGTTTGTTTTGAATATTCTCTCCTAAATGAAAATGCCCTCCGAGTGTTAAAATTCTGTCCCTAGCATCTGTCAAGTAGTTTCCGGAGCTATTTGACAGATTTACTCATATTGCTAAAGCCATTATGAGTTCATAAACAAGTTTTTATATTTTCCTAATAAAAGTTCTGTGAATGTACATATTTATATGCTTCTCATTGTATTTATACTAAATTACATTGTTGTTTTGAACGATATAGGAAAAATAATTATTTGACCGGATCAAAACCGTTCGCTCACTGAAATGAATCATTTCTTTTTATGACTGACCGCTCACAAACAATAACTTTTATGAAGAACATCGGGAACGAGGATTGAATCAAGAGTAGTTTGCGAGGGTGAAGCCAAAAGCGGAAAAATCAATGGGATCAGAAGATTCGACTCGATCAAACGCTTGCTCCTGGAACTGACTTCTTTCAACTGTAGTTTTGAGGTTCATAAAACCTGCTTTTGATAAAGAGTTACAGAATAAAATATTTTTCAAAGAGTTGAGAAATGATAGAAATGAAACTCATTTTTAATATTCGAGAATAAACATTCTGTTCTTCCCTAAAATGGGAATTAAATTTTTCTGCCTCGCTTCCAACAAGAACTTTCGAAAGGAGAACGCTACAGCTCTGCTATTTTTTTGACAATCAGGTATTCGCTCGCTTTGCTAAAGGAATCAGTCCGTAAATAGCACGTCTTTGTTCCTGGTACGCTTCCAACAAGAGACCTCCGTGGTCTAGGAAACGGAGCTACCACTCGTTTTTTGAAATTAACTGCTCGTTCGCTCAGAAAAGTAAATCAGTTCTTTGAATCAGTTTCGGAGCAACTAGTCCGACTCTCAACAAAATAAAAAATTAATAAAAAAATAAATAAAAAATAAAAGAATTCTGCAATTAAACACATATTCTGTGCTGCCATCTATTGGAAGAAGAAGAATTAATTTAAAGTTCAAAGATTACTTAATTAAGTTAATAACTAAGCTGTTCATCTAAAATAATTCGAATTTTAGTTTTGAAAGAAATCAGGTTCATTTAAAATTGCTGTTTTAAGAACTACTTAGCTGCACTTTTCACGTAAAACGGACGGCAGAACATGAAGAAAAATTTTCCAGTCTTTAGATGTTAGAAGAAATATTCTTATTCAATTATATTAAAATATATTGTCTTTCAACTGAATAATGTTATGTTTCATTGTTCTTTTTCTCCGCAGAGGACAACAGTGGTGAAGTGACATTGCTCAAAGGAGAAACGGTGATCGTTGTGAGGGCATCACCGCGTCGTGGCCACCTGGTGGTGGAACACAAAAACCACACCATCCACGTACCGTACCAGTTCTTAGAGTTGAAACCTTCAGAAGGTGTCAATATATGACATTCCAATCTTGTGTGCCTGGAATAAATTCTATCTTGCCTACATACTCAACTGGCAGCAGGCAATGAGTAGAGTGGTCAGACCCACTTAAGCAGCTATAAGCATCTATGGAGTTCTAATACTTTAGTCGAATAATATTGAGCTAAAATCTGATTTTCGGATCTAGGGAAATGTTTCTTTTATTTAATAGTAAATGTATGAAATATTTCGTGTCAGTGAAAAGAAAGCAAAGTATTTCGGATTTTTCTCTCACCGTAAGATATTTTGATCTCATGAGTCTACATAATAGTCAGTTTCGTTTTTCACGTGTAAAAATCTACCGTATTCCCTCACGTATTTTACCCCTAGCATTTTAGCACCAGGTTATGAAAATATTAAAAAAGTATTCTTGTCATTTTCCCCTTTCTCAGTGCGTTCAGAGAACGATCTGCCTTAAATTTAAAAATAGATTCGCCCACGTAGTGATAATTTACGTTTTACTAGCAAAGACAAACCCTCGCAAGCTGCCTGCGAAAGTTACGCCGAATCTTTCCCTTCTAAATATTGTTCTTTATGCCAGCGTAATACAAGAATTCTTCATAGCAAAGCAAACGCGAATTGACATCCAGTCTACCATTTCGCGGAGTCGGCTGCCCATTCATCTCTTCCTATTGTTTATAGATAATTTGAGGTCTGAGGTGTGGCAGGGACAACAGCAAGAAAGGGCGAGATTACAGGAAGAAGTAGAAATGAAGCTATCTTATTAAGATATCGAAATGTTAATATTACTTTGTCTTGTTTTTGGAATGCGCTTCCCTTTAAAGAAATGATATTGTGCTAGTTATCGGGCAGGTGCATAACCGTAAAGTACCCAAGTGTGATTAAGAAATAAGACAATTGAAACGTCACACAGTATTTTAATAGTTGGAACATGTGGCCCTTATTTACTGCTAATTTCGATAAGAACAAAGGGAGGGAAGTGGATAAAGCAAGGATGAAATGCTAAGAGGTTAAAAAGTGTATTTCATATAAAATCGAATGGTTTTCCTCGTGAATTATACGGGTAATATTATAAAATAACATGTATCACTATTAATACTTGTATTTAATAATTTATATTTTATTTATAAGAAAATGGTATATAGTTTTTGGTATATAGTTTCGCAATCAAAGAGTGCACAAAAAAGCTCTTACTGTTCTCGTTATTCGTGCTATACTTTCAAGTATCAAAAGAAGGATTATTTTACCTCAATAAAGGAATTTAGCTCTTGAATTGTTATAAAATGACAAACATCATTCATCAACAGAACTTGAACCACATAACGAAGTAATATCTGAACATAGATTGAATGTAATAAAAGTTCTTAAGAGCTTACTGACCTCATACGAGGTGGCGCTTTATTATTTATATACGGCAAGAACCAGAAGAGAAGAATAAAAATTATTATTTTGTTCATAAAGAAAATAAGTTAGCTTTTGAACTCAATAATTGTTTTAAAATAACAGACACCATCGTCAACAGAACCTGAACTGATTTTTCTTCATTTAAAAGACAAATTCACATCCTAATTAAGCATCGAATATGTGAAAATAAAATTCTTTACTGCCGTTTAAGCTAGGTGGCGCTTTCTATCTCTGTTTGTATTGTTTATTTTCGGAGAAGTAGAACATTTAAGCTACTTTTAGCTTTGAAAATAACATCTCAGGTATGTTTTAGTAATTATTGAAGCACAATTAATGTTGCATCGTCATGAAAGAATATATGAGAGATTTAGAAAAGTGCGAGTAATTTTTATTATAAATTAGATTATAATTTAAAAAAACAGCAGCTTATTATTTGTTATTGTGAACAGAACTGTCATATGATTTCTGTTTTAGCATTAAAAAAAAATTATTAAGGAGAGGATTGAGGAATCGTAACAAATTAATTGGTGTAAAAAAGCATTAAAAAATACAAAAAGGCGAACCATTTGGAGATAGATGCTATCAGCTGCTTATGTTGGTAATCTTATATTTCATCCATTTTCATGATAACTCAGGGTTTCACAGTCATCTGTGTTTGGATACACATATCTTTTGTAGAACAAAAGGAAATATTTTCTCTCATCATCGGGTACTCATTCAGTGGTTGCAAAGTCCCCCCTTCATTTTTTTTTTTTTTTTTTTTCTTTTTAATCATTAGTACAAATGTCATTATTGAGTAAGATATTATTTGCTCGTGCTATATTTGGTTATTTCATACTGTTTTTATACACAGTTTCGGTACGTTTGTTAAAGCTCATGTAGTATTTTACTTGATACTCTGCATTTAGTTTATTATTTAAAATAGAAATATCCAATTTAACTGTTACTATATCAAAATCGACTTAGGAGCAAATCTTAAAATTATGTGCAAAGTTTTTAAATGAACTCAGGAAAAGAAACTTTTATGTAAAATTGTCAAAATTCTGTTTACGCCTTTTCTCTTATTTATCAAAAATCTTTTAATTATTTTCCATAAGTATGTAACTGTTTATTATTCTTATTGATGCTTTCGTATTAGCACAACCACCTTAGCAGAAATTGCCGAAATCTGGCAACCTGGAGCGTAACGGCAACCGTACGGCAACCAGACTTTGGTTTTAGCAAGTAACGTATTTCGTATGAGTTATGGCATTCTTGTTCCAAGTTTCGACAATTTTTATAGACAAACTGTGATGTATTTTTTATGAAAATCAAATTAGAATATGTTTTAGTAAGATTTGTCTGTACTGAAAGAATTAATGTTAAAATTTCTGGAGGAAAGCAGTATTTTGCTATATAATCGCCAAATAGAACGATTGTTTTATCTTTAACGATTGTTACGAAATTTCTACCAAGAACAGAAGAAACAAGAACCCGTTTGTAAGTAGGTTTACTCATTCATTTTTAGGTGAATTATAATATTCGAAATGGTATATTTGTATGTAATAGGTAATTCATTAAAATTAAGTCGTTAGTCTTTTTTCGTCTTTTAAAAAAGTCGCCAAATTGCGCCAAGGTGGTTGCACTAATACATAAATATCCTTTATTAAAATGCTTATCTTTATTTCCCAAATGTTTTGAAATTTTTGTTCCATTAGATTCATTTTAAATATGACCGAAGGAAAGTAGTCAGAAATTTTGTATTTTTCCATGATGTTCATAATTTACTGAACTTTCAAACGTTGAATTCATGAAAATATTTATGAATTTTAACATCTTATATGCTGTGTACAATTTCCTATGGATTATGTCTTTGTTCGAAGACACTGTTTTGTTTCTGAATGAATGGAATTGCATCGAAATGAATTTGTCCAAAGTTTACTTTATGATGTGTTGAAACTGTTCTATACAATGTTTTCCTGGTGAATCTCACTTGTTTTTCACCCAGCACATATTTTTTCTAAATAAAATATTTGAAATTTTCTAATGTACATTTTTAAGAAACTATGAAGTTATCCTATTTGTTAGTGTATATTTACGGCTGAGTATAAAAGCGTATATTTTACTTCTATTTTATGTACAGCATTATTCTTTTTTTTTTTTTTTTTTTTTTTTTTTTTTTTTTTATTATTCGTATATGTTCTTGTGGGAGAAGAATTTTGTATGTACCTACCTCACAACACTTCAAAAACGTTTTATATCTTTTCCAAACTATCATGCTTATTCTTATAATTTAGAACGTACTATGATCTAAAATTTCAAATTAATGATAGAATATCGTATCTGAGAAGAAGTTAAGCATTTTAGATGTAAAGACTTTACAGATGCTACGAATAAAATATGTATCTGAAATTAAACGTCAAAATACATAAAATAAGATATCAGTATATATTAGATACCATCATGTAATGTTTAAAGATGTGTTTAATATTTAACGGGAATTAATTTTTAAGATGAGAATCTGCATTCCATTATTATGCATAATCAAAAAACTATTTTATTATTTTATTTTTAAATGATTTTAACTTCAAAGAATTTTTAAATTTTTATTAGAAGATAAAAATCTCGATTTTTTAAATATTATATGCATAATAATAATGCACACTTTTGCAAAAACCTAAGTTTATTAAATCTGTTACAAAAGTACTGTTATAAACGCAATGTGCTATAGAACTTTTGTTAAAAAATATCAGTCTTTGGACATATTAATTCTTAGTATATTTCATTGTGCCAACTGGCTTCGGCCTTATTCGTGAAAAGGTATTTACAAAACAATTTTAATAGTATTTCAGTTTATGAGAATACATATACGAAAGAAACTGAATAAATAAATGAAAGCCCAATGGAAAACACTTGAACACATCGCCATATTTTCAATGAATATTAAATTACTCATGTCCGAGATTGCTATACTCTACTGCGAGGGTTGCTCTTTTGCGCTTAGAGTTGCCATGTGTGTGACGTCAGCTGCCTAACCTTAAAATAAAGTTGTTGTTTTTTTTAATTTTTTTTATTCAGACCTGTCCGCTGAATACACATATATATGGAAAGAGGAGAGGTAATTTTTTTTTTTTAAATTGAAATCTACATGCCGCCGGATGCAGGTCGAATTTCGGTACACCTGCAATGAAATGAATATCGTTTTTATTATTATTATTAAAAATCGTTTAAAATGGTCAATGAAACTAATAGAAAGTTCTAATTTGAATAAATAGAAATTCACCTTCGCCCTCAAAGCCCGGACAGTTTATTAGTTGAATTTGGTTTATTTGATTATGACAAGACGGCCAAACAAATCGGTCATTCACCCGTCTCATCATTAAAAACGTGGCCCAGAGTGCATCACAGGGGGCTATCGAATTATCTACGCGAGAGACGAAGGTCAGTGTCATTTGCCGAAGTAATTTAATTGTTTCAATAAACAAAATACAATATGGCAGTTAGGAACAAAGCATTTAATTTAACTGTGGTCAACAGGTAACGTTAACTCAACTATCTTTCTGTAGAAAATTGTTTGGCACGTGGTATCATATAACGAGAAATATCCCTTTAAACTTTAAAAGCAAGCAATACTAAAATATAATCTTTTGTGAGGATATAAAATGACAAACTTGTATTAGTCGTAGAATATTTAGAAGCTTTTCTGTGAAAGCTATTTGACCTGATTGGAACAAGAGTGAAATGCTGTGCCAATCATTAAAATGTGACATGGAGGCAAAATGGCGCCAAACGATTAATTTATTGCAAGACCGCTGATTTGTAAAAATAGGGTATGTAAAAGCTAGACGTTCCCGTTCTATTTTAACCCAAAGGTCTGTTAAACAGAAGTGACGTCAGATTTCATGGTGGCGCTTTGCGACTTGAGTTTTTGTATAGTTGGAAAAGAAAAGAAAATTCTAGGTTTATACATTTCTCGATATTTTTTTTCCACCTCTGTGCCTTTACAAAATTTTCATTTTTTTATACTGTATCGAACTGCGTCAGTTAGATATGTGAAACGTTTTCTGATTATAACGAATCACTTTCAGTGCATGTTTGTGTTGTTCATCAGCATTGTATAGTATTAACTGAGAAAAACAAAATATCTGCTCAATTGTTATTATCAACATCAAATAAATCTTAATGTTGATATGTGTGTTTTTAGTTTATACAACTTCATTTAGAACTAATGTTCTGCAGACAGTTCATGTATTTATTAATAACTGTTGTATTATACATAAAATAAATCATTTTAATTTTTTTCGTGTGTCTTTATTTATGTCTCGCCATTTTAAAAGTTGCTTTAAACACTTGCAAGACGTTCTAAGGGAAACTGCCTGGAATTCACATTACAGATGGGGGGGGGGACACCGAAAACTCCCATACAGCTAGCACAATTGTCGGGATTTGAACGATCTGATTCACTTTACTGAGAGAATTTACTCTGATTCCAGAAAACGGTGTTGTAGCTCTTTAACAGTTCACGGAGAGCTCATGGTGGAAGCATAGCAGGAACAGATATCTGCTATTCTCTCAGAAACTGATTCATTTTACTCAGCAAGATTATCGGTGAAAAAAAGGACGGAGCTCATGATGGACACGTGCCAGGAGAGTTCGATATCCATTTAAGGGAAGAAAGGAATGCTTATTTTCCCATCTTAAAAAGCGGTTTAAATTTTCAACATTTCCCAACTTTTTGAAAAATTTTTGTCAGTTCTGTATAGAAAGGAAGTTTTAGAGAACTTCAAAACGACAGATTAAAGAAATCATTCCAGGGAATCAGCGTCTGACTGAGTCAATTCTTTTCGCTCTCACTCTACACGGAAAGTAACCCTTGCGGGCTTACCGCAAGGAAGTTTGCTTTCGCCCACACTATTTTCTATTTATACGAACGACATCCCTCACAACACTAGCACTCTATGCAGACGACACCGCGATCCTATATCAAGCTGCGTCTATGGCCGCAGTCGTACAGGCACTACAAGAACACATCCATGCACTAGAGTCCTGGATGATTAAGTGGAAAATCAAGATCAATGTTGAAAAGTCGGAAGCTGTCTATTTCACGAAGAAAAGGATCTTCGACTTAAGTATCACCCTCAAAATGTATGACATCAGTATTCCCTGGGCCAAGCAAGCCAAATATCTCGGAGTCATTTTAGACCAAAAACTCACTTGGGCCCCACACATAACATTTGTTTTGAACAAGTTTCGGGGTACTAAAGCCTTACTCAACCCCCTAATTGCCCGAAACTCCGTTTTATCTATACAAAATAAACTTCATGTATATAGATCCATGTTGCGACCCATTATCACCTATGCCTGCCCAGTCTGGGGTTATGTGTGCAAAACCCACATGCTTAAAATTCAGCAAAGTCAAAATGTCGTGCTGAGGATTATATCCAACAGTCCCTGGTTCTTCAGAAACGAGGCTATCCAGAATGAATTAAATATTGAAAGTATTAGCATACACATAGCAAAAATAGCACGGAAATTCTTCAACAACATAGAAAAGATTAACAACAGTTCCATCCCAAGACTAAATTATGATTACAATAGCGAAGCTAATAAAAAAAGACCCGGAGCAGTTCTCCGGCACTTAATTTAATCTATCTACTGCTTTAATTACTAAATTTTGCATTTCAATAGCTATGTTATGTTTGCATTCCCTCACCATACATGCAATTCTCAAAAGCACACGCGCCATCTGTCATACAGAATAGGAACCAATAATGCATCACACCATCACTTGATATGTCCAATTTATCCTATTTTTATACTTAGTTCAGAACTCATTAAAATTAGGCCAACTTATTTCAGTCCAGAATCCCGTTACTTAATGTTATTGTATAGTATCTAGACAACTCTCTTTTTTATTTCATCATATTAACGTACCCAGGATTTAAACGAAGTTTTTAACTTTAAAAATTTTCCCCACCAATGCCTGTCGAGCAAGGAAATGCACTCTCTTTCCAGGACTCCCATTGGATCGCATGACCAGTAGCTCCTCCCACTCTACCATGGACCTGCCCTGCTACCCGTTTCTCACTCATTTGAGCGCCGGACGTCGAAGCTGTGACTGCTACGCCTATCTCTCCTGACGGACGTTCTGACCCTACGAGTTGTGAATACGCAAGGCTCAAAATTTAATACCGTCAATTGCTTATCACTTACTTATGCCATGACTCAACAATCACTGAACTCTCTTGAGGAATATTCTTCCTCTATTATCCTCTCCAACATGTTATGCCAGGAAAGACATGCTTATCCAAAATGAATTATGCACAGGATATGGCTGTCCCAGCCTAGGAGCCTGATGAAGTGCCCAGCACCTGAGCCTTCTTTTCGCTCCGACCTCGCGAACCGGTTCCCATCTAGCTGCCCTTCGATTCCTTCTGCTCTTGATTCACTCATTGTTCCGGATCTTTTTTATCAAGTTATTGTTAGTGAACGGTGAGTCGTAAAAAAGAATCGATTTATTTCATTGGCAGAACGGTTCTGATCCGATCCCGCAAAAAGCGGTTTTGCCCATAAGGGTGAAAGTATTCTAGGAAATATGATATTTTGTTACGCCTTCCAGTTGTTCTATTTACAATTCTATGAATACAAACTTTCCTTGGGTAATTATTTCATTCTACTGCTCTTTCTTTGCTCATATTCAGCTGACCATATAGTGTCAATTAATATACACGTTTCCACCCTCTTAAGGGTAGGATTTCATAACTTTGAAATCTATTACTTGCTGTTCTGTAGAAGAAAGATCCCAAATTTTAATCACTTTTTTTTAAAAAAATGCAAGAAAAATATAGCAATAACAGTTAGTTTATATCCTTGATCAATAAAAAGTGGCTTACCGGGAATGAGTCGGCTTACATCAAAAGAAAGCGCAGGTGTTATGAGTGTGTTGTTACGTCACAATATTACGTAACTGCCATATAGTTTTGTAATAAATGTTTCACTGCTTTTAATATTGGTCAATAGTAAAGTTCTTAAAAAACGCAGATTTTTTTTGGTGGGCGGGCATGTGCAAGTTTATGTAAAGTATGTGCGAGTAAAAAAAAAAATAAATATGCACTTAGGATGTAAACAATAAAATGTTTTATTCTGGTTTTTTACAGAAAGTCATGTACATACACGTGATCGAGCACAATAAGCGTGTATTATACAGTAAAATATACTCAAGAAGCTCAATTCATCAATGTAAGTTGTAAGTAATCCTGCTAAATCACAAGCAGATGATTCTCGTCCAAACATTATGGAACTTGTTATTTTATGAAGTCTTTTTGCCTCAAACGTAAACAAGATTATGACAAACACATCTTATACTTAAAATATTTAAACAAAATTATTAAATAAAATTGATTAGAGAGAGATAATAAAACAAATTTTATTACAGTGCAAAAGAATGAATGAATTATTGCATATTTTTTAAAAACTGCTCGCATAATTCAACCATAGAAATTTCATCAATTTTTTGAACATAATTTGTGATTCATTTTTGGATCAATTAATACATCGAAAAAATTTTTCAATAAATTAATAATAACAAATGAAAATTTAGAATAAAAATCTAAACCCCCATATACTATACTAAACTAGAATATTACTTTACATCGTACCAAAATAAAAAAACATACTATTGATTAGGGAAATTTTTCTCCTTTATCATTGGTTTAACTTTATAAAGCATGGAGTAATTAAATAAGCAATCTTCCCTTATTATAGTTTTGTGCAATTTATAAATTTGAAAACGCTTGTTATGTCCACTATACAATTGCTAAAAATTTCATAAATTGGAAAATGTGTTAGTAATTGCATAGAATGTGCATAATTGTTTTGAAATCAATGACTTTTGCAAGAAAGAAAAATACCAGTTTAAATCTTTGTTTCAACATCGACACCAATATTTCCAATTTATGATTGAAAAGTAAATTAAGAACTCTCCGAAAATATCAGTGGAACACGTTATGTAAGTTTGACTTGAACAGAAATAGCATAGCTTTCATAACATCTATACAAATTCATGTATATATAAATATACACACACACGTAAATTAGTTCATGTACTGATAAAATTTACTTCCATATGATAAATTCCAATATTTTTAAACCTATAATTACTTGATTATTTATTATTCTATTCTTAAGAAAAAATACGAAAATTTTTAATATTAATAACAAAAAAAATCTGTAATTTAATAAATAAATATTAAAACAAAGCATCAAAAGTGATTTAGATTATGGAAGTGAAGAAATATTTATGAATCATGGAGTAAGAGTTCGAAAATCAAAGAATTGTTTTATTGAAAATTTTCGAAACCTTATTTTATTACAATGGTTGTCGGTAAGCATTAAATCTAATAATTTAAACGAACAAGAACACAATAATTTCTCGTGCTAAATGAAATATTTTTCGGTTACAAAATAAAAATCATTATTATATTTGTAACAAGAGTACATTTTTGAAAAGCTATTACTTCTTACATACATATGTGTGTGTGTATATATATATGCATGTACATATATGCATTTATTATAAAAAATACGTTATTATCTTAGCTTAATTAATAATGTTATTATAGAACAGTGATGGCGATATGGCACGCGTACCACACTCGGCACGCGTGCGACAGTTGGCACGCAGATATAAAATATTACTTCCTTAGTCAATAATAACAATAAAATGATACTATGTAATTTAAATAAGTGTTTTAGTCTGTTCTTGAACTTTTACTTACTTATCGCATAATGCCACTGGCATAGGGCCTAAGCCTAGGCTTTAACACCCAGGGGCGTAGCTAGAGGGGGGCAACTGTCCCCGGGCGCAGAATCCAAGGGGCGCCAAACTGATGTTACGACATTTTAGAATTAAATGTTTTCCATCCTTGGCAAGCAGTAGGGGGCGCGAAATTTTCAGTTGTCCCTGGGCGCTGAAAACCCTAGCTACGACTCTATTAACACCAACCACAAGATAAATGTCTTTATTGGAGGGAAATTGAGGAATTATAATTACCAGAAAGTTGGTTTTTGCAATTATCTTTCTAAAACAAACCATCTAACAACGGCCAGCTTTCAAATTTCACTGTGACTGGCAAAACATGGTACACCGCTCTCCAATGGGGATTTAATCAAAGAGTTTTGGGGCACGCTGCTCCTCCCCCCCCTCCCGAAAAAAAGGTTTTGAGCACGCGGCGCCATAAAGGTTCGCCACCACTGTTATAGTATATTCGGAAAGCAGTTCATTGAGTGCAGATAATTACGTCAAATTTTAATGAAATATGGAAAAATTGGGGAAAAAATTCATTACAGTATAATTCCGTTTAGTTTTCCGAATTTAGAACATTATATTTATTGTTCAGTTCCAAAATATATCAACTATTCATAATCTTTAGTAAATGCAGCTAATTCTATGTTTCAAACCTCTTCTGTAACTATTATATGCTGTCATAATTTTTTATCTATAGTCTAATCACAGTACTCTCTGGTACCTCGCCAAAACACTTCGATTCATCCAACAAGGCGGACAGATGAGCATCCTTACATGTTTATAGCTAGATGTACATATTAACGGCAATGTTTCCCAATAAAAGACGCCAGCAAAAGTCTCTGTTCTTTGGTTGATGCTGCTGTATCGAATATAAAAACTCACGAACTTTCGAGACGTAGCTTAATCACGAAACAGATGGGGTCAAAAACAGCTGTCTCTGAAGCGAGCGATTTTAGTGATATCTTTCTTGAGCAGCGTCATATGCAACACAAGATATTCAACATTCGAAGTATAATTTTAACATAACTTTCGGAATTATACTGCATGAATGAAAATCCGTGATTTATGCGTTAAAAAGGCGTTATTTCTATATTGTGCAACGCAAATTTCCCACAACAACATTTCTTGTCTAAAATTCCAAACATTCCGGCAGATTCATATCTAAATTATAATATTTACAATAACAAAAGAATGAATATTATACAAATGGCGACTATAATACAAATAGGAAAATTGTGTTACTTTTTATGTCATTAAAAATAAAGTTTATATACTTGTCAAGAGTTTCAGATGTCAGAGAATTTAATTTACACTTTTTACAGCTTACAAAAATTCAGATGTGCTACATTTTTTAGCTATCTCGTTTTTTGAAACGAAGAAATGTACTATTATTTTGCATAGTCCAGCATGTTTTCTCAGCATGACTTTAATAGGAATAATTCTTTATTTAGTACTCTACATAAAAAAATATAAATAAAACATTTTAAAAATAAAGCCATACTCATATATATTTTTGAACTAAATGAAAGATAATTAATGTTTTGATTTTACACAAAGGTATCCCTCTTACAACACGGTTTCTCTCTTTGAAAATATATATATATATATTTCTTTGGAGATAAAAATACAAGTTTCGAATCATTTGCAAAAACAAGAGACATCTCAAATTGTAAAAGAGCTCATTTTAAATGAGGCAATGGTGAGAACCATTAAAAAAATATTTTCCCTCTTTTTTGTATTGACTGCTTGTCTCATATAACACGGTTTCACACAACATGATATTTCCTTGGAACTATCTACCGTGTTATAGGAGGGATACCTGTATTTCATAAATAAATTTAAAGCTGAGTATAATAAATCCGATTGTAATACGTTCAAGGCAAATTTATAAAACATAAAAAATTAGACATTTTTTAATTGCAAGGTCAATAAAATTTGCGAATTAACAACAGTCATTTGATATGTTTACAAACAACACAAGCCAAATAAGCTAGACACAGACATAAACATTTAAATAAATTCAATCACAACTGAATTTGGCGTATAAACTTATTTATACACTAGTCTTCCTCTAAGCCTGTTTATAAAAGTATCATAGAATAGTTTCTCTATATAATAAATAAATATATTTAATAGTATATTGCAGAGAAATATTACAATGACTGTAATATATTTGTCCAATTTTAATTTCATCTTAGATTTTGATATAAAAATACTAATAAATTTTCGAAGCATAGAACAGAAATCTATAATTTTACATAAACATCAAATAAAAAGTCAGACATTTTCTACAGAAAACGAAATATAAAATACAGAATTTAATTGAAAGTAAAATATGAAATTTAAAGTATCTTACGATTTTGTCATTGCACACAAACAGACATCATGCAAGTAATATTTACAATATAAAATTTCAATTACAGAAAACAAAATTTATCTCGTAAATCAAAAATACAGTTTTCAAGTTAGTAACTGTAGTTTAAAAAAGTTATTATTTTCCAATAAAATTTTAGCATTCATAAATTAACAAGAATCTTAAAACAGAAAGTTTCCTTTGGCATTTAGTTTGCAAAAATATGTAAAAAAATTTCCTTACGGCAGATGGTAATAAAAATGTAGTCAACTCTGGTTAATTTTTTTAAATAATTTACTACTTCAATTTTACATAATGTTTTCGATCATACTTTGACTACATGGTAACGAAAATAACAGAAAACAGTTGCCCATACTTGTGCGAATATTGGAAAAGAAAAAAAAAAAAAAATGCACTTTCATTTTCTAACTGAAGAATGACGAAATTCTCTTTTCTAACTTTCCTTAGAATTATAAATGAAAAACAGGAGAAGTATTTGTTCCCTGCGGATTGGCAATAATGAGAAGATAAAACCTATCTATCAGCTAAATAAAAAAAAAAATAAAATAAAAAACTCGGAATTAAGAAAAATCTGATCAGTACAAAAAGTACATCTGAATCATATTAAATTTTTTAAGATTTTTTTTAATTATACAAATGAATATTCAAAACTTCTCTTTTGCGATGTATAATTTCGAAAGCTAACCGAACTATTTTTTTAAAACTATTTTCTTGCCTCGTTGTACATTTTACAAATAAAAGATGAAGAATGAAATTTCAACAGAAAAAATTAAAGAAGTTTTCGTTTAAAAAAAAAGAAAGAAAGAAAGAAACTGCGATTTTTAAACCGATTTCACCGAAAATTTAAACTTTCTTTTTTAGAGAGAACAATTAAGTTTTTTACATGTTTCGATATTCTATTTTTCTTTCACTCAAGTTATTCGGAAAGAAAACAGTTATTTATATTGTGCTTTCAAGTACACACTTACTTTCTTTACAGCTTAATATCTGTCTATGAAACTTCAAATAAAATATGAAATTCGGAGGAAAAAAAAGAAAAATTAAATAATACATAGAATTTATAGGTTTTATTGAATATACTCCATTTTTAATGCGATGCATATATTTAACCATGTGTTCTTAGAAAGAAGTTTTGGAAGATTTAGAAATATTTGAATGCAGTGTCAATAATATTTTCCAGTCAAGGCAAGGCAATGATACGGGGGGAAATACAGTACTTGTTTTAGTGAGATTAACCATTTCATGTTATAAAAATTTCTTTGTGATTATTACTTTTAAAAAATTAAAATCTTCACGTTTATTATTTTTTAGTCTCTATTTCTTAAAAACTATAAAATACAGAGAGAAGTAAAATCATAAAAAGAGCCTCCACCGATATCCTGTTTAATAAACAGAATTATTAAAAATAATTGGCGTGTTGTGCTGGCTGAATTTGTGCTGACAACCACAATTTCAGGGAAAAAAGTGCTATTGAAGCAATAAAAGTTATGAAAATTATAAAAATGATTCTTTTTATTTTCCGTTTGTAAACCAATGAATAATTAATTAGAGTGAGTAAAAAATTTCGAGACAAATTTTCAGACAGAAAATATATAATTTTACCTTCTCATTATAGAACTAATTCATTAACCACTTTACCGTCCTACAAAACTCAAATATTTGCTACTTTTTTTTAAAATAAAGATAAACTTTTGCCGTTACAATTGACTTTGGTTCAAGATAAAAATATTACTTCCCCCCTTCACCAGCTGCCGAAACCTATTTGAAATTTCACGCCAAATGAACTTGAACTACCTGTCAGACTCAAAGATGTTGAATAGCATCACAATACCTACCAGAAAAATTATTTTGTGTTTCCTAATCTCTCATCTTAAAATCAAGAAAGTCGATTCCCTACAGACATGCTTTCGAACGAGCATTAGTTCCAACTGCAATGCCAGCTGAAAAAGGGTGGTAGGAACTTCCCATTTCCGAACTTTTTAAGTGAACTTTGCTTTGCATGATCTTGATACAATCCCGCGCTGGAAAGAAGGTGACCAATTATGTCACAAATCTCCTCTTTTCATTTTCGTGGCATTCTGGGGGTTGGAAAGCACGCAGCGACATGTCTCTCTCGAGAGTAACGATGCAGTCCATATTTAACTTAAACGAGTGTGTCTCGTTGCTGACGCCTCACGATAGTTTTCAAATCAACGAATCTGTCTCGAGGAATCGGTGAAGTGGTTGAATATTGGTTAAGTATTAAAATAAAAACTCGGGATAGAGGAGAACACCACACAAGGAAAAAATAAGGAGGAACCCAAAAAATGCCGAACAAGAAAGGGGTTTAAAAAGTAATCCATGAATTATCAACTGCATTGTTTGAACTGAATTAACTGAGTGTGGAGATTTAAATAATCATTTTTTAGTTATTAAAACCATTAACCGCAACAAACAGATATTTAGGTTCCAGGTAAAATATTTTCCAGAGTCATCGATGAAGAAAACGGGTTCATTATCCAGCAGTTAGTTTCATCATTTATTTGTATAGCAATTATCAAAGCCTGTTTTAAAACTTTTTACACACTTTAGCACTTCATTCCGACGTATGTTCTTTGGCGTGAATTTATTTTTAAAAAATGAATTCCGTCTACAGCTGTTACGACACAGGTCCGAGGAACCTCCCCTGCCGCTATAGCTCTTCGATGGTATTGCTAGAATCCATAAACAATTTGAGGCACATGTGCCCTTGAGACGAAATCTTATGTCCTCTCCCAGCAAACGGGAGCGAGTGTTCATCCTCAGACGTGAGCCAAGATCCTCACTTCCCCCACTGAGGTAGAGGGGTTTTCTGGGACCTCCCGGCCAGGGACGGTGAGTATCACAGTGTCCCTGTTGAGCACTTGGGAAGAGTCCGTCGTCTGGACGATGGTCACCGCATTGACGTCATGAAGGTGGGGCTTCCAGGAGCTGCCCCGTCCCCATGTTGAAGAGCCTCCGTCACGTGAAGGAGGGCTGTCATCGCTGAGGCCGGCCACCACCGAGTTCTGGGACTCCCCACTCGGACTGGTGAAGTGGACTGGGTCCTGGACCGTGGGCCTAGAATGGCCTGAGTCCAGAAAGAGAGATTCGTGAGACAGGAAGCTGAGACTTAGAGAAGGGTTCCGACTATGACTAGAAGCCAGGGGTGGCTGCTGTTGCTGCTGCTGTTGAGTGCTCAAGGAGCAGAGGGTTTCGGTACTCGGCCTCAAGACTCCCGCAGAACTGGCTCGAGACCTGTAACTCGGCGGTCGACTATATTCTCTCTCCGTTAGAGTCAGGGGCGGCCTATAAGAAAAGAACATACATCAAATAAGAGTAAATGTGGAGAAACAGAAAATACTTAATACACGAAGCAACAAGTTATGTAACATAATATTAGATTGCATAGCATGGTGTTAGATATTACTTATAGATATTATTTGACTCTTTTTAAAAAGGCTTTAAAAATGGCTCAGTAAATGAAGACCAGTTGTTATAATGCTATAAATGACCCTATTTGATGGCTCAGTCGCTATCAGTACGAAGGTACTAAGTAAAGTACAGCAGTTCACTTAACGATATATGACAGCAGAGATGTTCTGAATATTCATTGTACCACATGGCTAATCAGTAGGAAAGAAAATGCTTTCCTAATGATTAACCATACGGTACAGTGATTGTCCGTCCAACCTAGTAACTGTTTCTTTCCTAATGATTAACCATACGGTACAGTGATTGTCCGTCCAACCTAGTAACTGTTTCTTTCCTAATGATTAACCATACGGTACAGTGATTGTCCGTCCAACCTAGTAACTGTTTCTTTCCTAATGATTAACCATACGGTACAGTGATTGTCCGTCCAACCTAGTAACTGTTTCTTTCCTAATGATTAACCATACGGTACAGTGATTGTCCGTCCAACCTAGTAACTGTTTCTTTCCTAATGATTAACCATACGGTACAGTGATTGTCCGTCCAACCTAGTAACTGTTTCTTTCCTAATGATTAACCATACGGTACAGTGATTGTCCGTCCAACCTAGTAACTGTTTCTTTCCTAATGATTAACCATACGGTACAGTGATTGTCCGTCCAACCTAGTAACTGTTTCTTTCCTAATGATTAACCATACGGTACAGTGATTGTCCGTCCAACCTAGTAACTGTTTCTTTCCTAATGATTAACCATACGGTACAGTGATTGTCCGTCCAACTGTTTAAGACAGAAGAACAACATGACAAAGCAATAACCTTGTGTTTGGGGTACATTTTAGTCAAGGTTTTCGACTTCGAGGTAAAGGTTCCTCTTCATCAGAAGCAAAGAAAACTGTGGAGAAGAGAAAACCATGCTTGTATTTATACCCAAAAGAAGTAAAAGCGAACGAGAAAGTAGCGATATCTGTGCATATAAATTCCCTGCGGAAATATAAAATCAGGTATAACCAGTTACGGACAACAACGGCCAGTCTGGAAACAATCAATCAGCCTTATGATTTACTTACGTGGTTTTTCTTAAGCAGTGTCTATTCCTGCTGTAACGGTAGATTTCTCGGTAGAGAGAATAAATTTCTTGCCTGCATGCACGGTTTCTGCGAAATATTGCTTAGAAATTTTTTTTTAAAGTTTACCAACTGTAAAAACCATAAGTGAGTTTAAAAGGAACGACTGCTATGTTTCTCGCCTAAAAATTTTAGAAATTATCATTAACTGCGTTAAAAAATAACGGATTTCGAAGCTATGAAAATAGAACAAATAATAAATAAACAGAAAAATATTTTTTAAGAAAATGTAATTCTCCTATTTTTAACACAGGTCTTTTTAATTCTCTATTAATTTTCTACTTTGAAAAAAAATCAGCTACATGATGCTGCGCGCGCGCAGTACGTATTCGAATATTAAGTGGAAGCCAAAAAAGAGTATTTTAATATTTCAGAGATAAAATAAACGTAGCAAGTACATTATTGATAAAGTAAAACAAGAACACAAATATAATAAGTATATAAAATAAGTATACAAAGTTTCGTGCTCATAAAGCAGTTACAAAGTTATTGGGCGTTAAAATGTATTGCATTTTGGGGATATTTTGATAGTTTAAAGGTATCTACTCCTTAAGGTATTTATCATTCTTTACACGTTAACACATACACAACATAAACATTCTGTTAAAATCTATATTTGTGCACTCCAGTAGCTTAAAATTTTGCGAAGCATATTTATATGCCAAGTCACTGTTTCAGGTCATCAAAAGATAATCAAGAGTGTGATGCTGTTACTGAATTATAAATACTACTATTACTTATACACCAATGAATGTTTCTTGTGCGCTAGCGTCATGCGTGCGAGTGCCATTAAATCGGGAATCTCTGCTCTGCGTGATTTTCAAAATCTCATCACTGTTAAAATGATAATTAAAAAAGAAAAACTGCCACGTATGTAAGGCAAGAACTTGATTATCATTGTACGTTCCGTTGTTTAAAAATAGTGGACTGTAAATTAACTTGATATTACTTCAGTATAGAACTCAAAAAACCTCAGACTCCTAACGTTGACCGAAACTTCTTTATTGACTTTCAAATAGTAAGTTAGTTGAGGAACGGCGAAGACCACACTGCCAACTCCGAACTCAGTAGCGGCTTACCAACACAAACTCAGAAGAACCTCCGCCTAGTTGAAACTCCAGTAATTCACAGCAACCTCGAAGCTCTAACCGCGAGCTTTAAAAACCTAACAAATTTGCGTCTGCGCCGCTCCTCGGTACAAAGAAAGAAATACAATTTACATAACATCGAACATACCCCCAGCCTTGAAGTCCCAAGGGGGTTCAAACAATAAATTTAAACTGTTGAACTGCATAAACCTGAAAAATAAAAATTAAAGTCTCTAAATCAGGAATTAAATGGCAAAGCGCATAGCTTTACTATAGGTCGTTTTATTTCACCATTAGACGTGCGTAAACTCACCACTCGAACTTTCTCATCCAGACCAGGATACACCAGGATACAATAATTCTACCTAATTTCCAACGTAGCGGAGGTAGATTTTCGTTCTTAATAAGAACCATATCACCAATCTTCAGATCTTGTTGTAACGTGCACCACTTGGGTCTCTGCTGCAATCTAGATAAATACTCACTGCTCCAACGATTCCAGAAATGTTGAAATAACCTTTGCACGTTCCTCCAACGGTCACTGCAGCTCATGGCTTCTTGAATTTGGTTAGATTCTGGAATAGCGCTTAAAGCCGCTCCGGTTAAAAAGTGTCCTGGTGTTATCGCCTCCAAGTCGCTACAATCACTTGAAGCTGGTACTAAAGGCCTAGAATTAAGACAGGATTCAATTTGGGTTATTAATGTCAAAAATTCCTCGTATGTTAAAATAAGTGTTCCTAAACATCTTTTTAAGTGATGTTTCATAGACTTGATACCCGCTTCCCAAAGCCCTCCAAAATGAGGGGCAAAGGGAGGATTAAACAACCATTTAATATTTTCTGAAGAAATATAACCCTGTAGCTGTTCATCACGTTGAACAATAGAAAAGGCTTTCCTTAATTCTTTATTAGCTCCTATAAAATTCGTTGCACAATCACTGTGAATTTCACACGGTTTGCCTCTACGAGCTATAAACCGCTAAAGTGTCGCGAGGAATGATTTTGTTGAAAGATCTCCAACTATTTCTAAGTGTATTGCTCTTGTAGTAAAACAAATAAATAGACATACGTAACACTTAAAGATTTTGACTCCTCTACCAGGACGATATTTAACGTTAAATGGTCCTGCTAAATCAATCCCTACACGAGAAAAAGCTCTACTTTGAGTAACTCTTGAAGCGGGTATATCTGCCATTAGCTGAGTTGCAGTTTGCGCTCTAACTCTACGGCAGATAACACATTGGTTTATACACTCTTATAATATCTCTAGCATTCACAATCTAAAATCTATGTCGTATGACAGAAGTGAGTAGCTGCGTACCTGCGTGAAGATACGTGTCATGATAATGCTTAATAATTAAACGCGTAACATTGTGATTCTTAGGTAAAATCATAGGATGTTTCTGATTATTTGAAACTGTAGAGTTTCTGAGCCTTCCGCCTACACGCATTACTCCCGCGGAATCCAAGAAAGGACTTAAAGACAGTAATTTACTTGATGTCTTCAAGGGTTTACCAGAGTCTAAACAGAATAATTCTTCTGGAAATTCGGCACTTTGCACAATCCTAACAATCATAGAAGTAACTTCACAGAATTCTTCAGTAGATAAATAACCCTTTATACGCTCTGTAGGTAACTTACTACAATTATTTCTGAATCTTAAACACCACGCTAACACTCGACATAACTTTAACCATGATGAAAATCTTGAAAACACACTAGGCTCTTCAAATTTGGAAACATTTGAACTGAAACTCTTTTTCAATTCCTTCAACATAACTTCACCCTCTAATTCTACACATGAATTTTGCTGTACATGAATTAGGGATTCGTTTAACCACTGCGGTCCCTTCATCCATAACTCACATTGTAGGAATTCTGATGGAATAAAACCTCTGGTCCCACAGTCTGCAGGATTTTCTTTCCCAGCAACATAATTCCATTGAATACCTGGAACAGCTTCCTGGATTTTTGCAACTCGATTTGCCACAAAAGGTAGCCAACGGCGAGGTTCGGACGAAACCCATGCCAATGTAACCCGCGAGTCGGTCCATGCGTAAATATTGTTAATAGGCAGTTCTATGCATGATAATACTGCATGTAAGAGGTTGGTTAAAAGTAACGCAGCACACAACTCTAGTCTCGGAAGAGACTGGGTTTTTAAGGGCGCTACTCTGGTTTTCGATGTCAGAAGGCTGACTTTGACTGACGAATCAAGGTTGATTGTACGGAGATAGATGACTGCACAATAAGCCTTTTCTGAAGCGTCGCAGAAAGCATGGATATCAATCACTACTGCCTTCGGACTCAAGACATACCTCGGAAATTGTAAGCTTGAAAGTAAGGGCAATTCTAGATAGAAACGCTTCCATTTCCTACTTATTCTCTTATCAACGAGTTCATCCCAACCCAGCTGTAAGTTCCATAACTCTTGTAATAATATTTTCGCGTATATTATTGTTGGCGCTAACCATCCCATTGGATCAAAAATTTTGGCTACTTCTGATAAAATAGTCCTCTTGGTAAACTCTTTATCACTTATGCATACCGAAAAATGAAACGTATCACTAGAGTTGTTCCAATTAATTCCCAATACTTTTACTTTCTTGTCACTGTTTATTTCAAGAGAAGTACTGGATTCTCGTAAGCACTCGGGAATATTCTCTAAAATAGCTGAATTGTTTGAAATCCACTTCCTTAAGCGAAATCCACCCCTTTTCATCATTTCATTCAACTGCTGAACTAGAACATTCGCTTCCTCTTCACTTTGTGCCCCTGAAAACAAATCATCAACATAAAAATCACGAAGGGTAATTTTTGATGCTAAAGGAAATCTCACTTGTTCATCTAATGCAAGTTGTTTCATTACTCTAGTAGACAAATATGGCGCACAGGCAGTCCCATATGTAACTGTCACTAATCTAAATGTACTCAAGGGCTCACTAGGACTATCCCTCCAAAGCATTCGTTGCCAATTTGTATCTTCTGGGTGGACACGAATTTGTCTGAACATCTTCTCTACATCGGCACATACTGCAATTTTGTGAGTTCTAAACCGTAGAAGAATTGGAAACAGCTCTTGCTGAACTCTTGGCCCAACCATCAAAATATCATTCAATGAAAGACCCGATATCGTTTTAGCTGAAGCATCGAAAACAACTCTCAGTTTAGTCGTAGTACTTGATTCCTTTAATACGGCATGATGAGGCATGTAATACGTAGAGTCAATAAGAATCTCTCCCTCAGGCACTCCCTCCATATGTCTCAGCTCAAGGTATTCCCTCATGAAATCCTTATACTGTTCATATATCTGAGGCCTTTTTAGAAGTGAATTTTCTAAAGATTGGAATCTACGCATAGCTAATCTCCAAGCTGAGAAGGCGGAGAGTGAAACGGTAATTTCACAGTATATACCCCACTTTCCTGTCTCGTATATGTAGATTTGAAATAATCTTCACATGCTCTCTCCGATTTAGTAAGCATGTCAAACGTAGGTACAGCATCCAATTTCCAAAAGTCAGACAGCATCTGATCAGTTTCCACTTGTATATTATTAACATAGATAGTAGGATTAATTTCTGTTGAATTATTCACACTACCTGAAATAATCCATCCTAGTTCAGAACGAGAAGCTACCTTCTTCCCATTTAATTATTTCTCCCTTTAAAAGAGGTAAGGCAATATCTACGCCTAAAAGTATATCAACAGGCCCATTTTTGTAAAATGTTGGATCTGCTAACATTAAATCATTATATTCCTCAACGTACTTCTTATCCAATGTAAAATGCGGCAAAGTTCCAATAATTCTATTGATGATAAATACTGGTGTTTTAAATGACACTTTCGCCGGAAAATGCGGAACGAAGTTTATTTCCGTAATCCCATTAGTTTTCGTATCCAAAGACCCTAAACATGAAATAAAAACTTTGGCATTTCTTCTTGCCAACCCTAGCCTTTGTACACAATCTTCTGAAATCAGGCTTGCTTGACTGCCAGGGTCAAGGAGGGCTCTACACAATTGGTATTCACCCGATGAATCTAACACTTTAATAACAGCCGTACATAATAAAACTTCACTCTGAAAATTAAAGTCTGAAACACAAGATTTAATTACTGGACTAGAACTTGCGATATTCTTCCCTGACCCAGCCGATTGAGCGCGAGGTTCTGGCCCAGGGAAAAATGGCTTAGCCGTCACTGATAATTCATTCGAACTGTTCGTAACTCCTTTACGTGCCTTTGGTTCATTTTGAACTCTTTCGAAATGCAGTAGTGTGTGATGATTTTTAAAGCACTTTTTACATTTATGTGTACTTACTTCTACACTCGAAAGCTTTATGGTTTGAAACCAAACAATTAAAACAAACATTATTTCTCTTGACAAAATTAACGCGGTCCTGAACATTCAAATTTAAAAACTTATTACATTTAAAAACTGAATGACCGGCTTTACAATACGTACACTGCGCGCGAATCTCTGAAGCCAATGAAGTTAATTTGTCTTTTGTAACTTGTTTTTTAACACCTTGCGTTTTACCTGCTTGCAAGGTTCTGGCATGAGATTTCAAGAACTCTAGCAGATTATTAAGTGTTGGTATTTCCTCACTCTTTAATGTTCTTTCCCACCATCCTCTCGTCGAAGAATCCAATTTAAACTGTACTATTAACATTAAAATAGTATCCGCGAATTGCTCCACTTTGAAGCCTAGATTTTCAAACGAACATACACACTCTCTTACAGTGTCTACTAACGCTAATATCTGACTAGGAATTTCAGATTGTAAATTTGATAAATACAAGATTTTCTTTAATAACGATGAAAGTAATTCTCTCTTATGTGAAAATCTTTGACACAATAAATGCCACGCTATTTCGAAATTCCTGTCACAAATAGTTAAAGCTTGCATCTCCTTTTAAAGAACCCTTTAAATATTGTAGCTTTTGTGCACCTGATAAACGGTCATTATCCACTATCGCCGTTTTAAATAAATCAAAAAATGATAACCATTCTTCAGTACTGCCACTAAATACAGGAAGAGTTGGCTTAGGTAAGCGTATACTCGCTATTTCACAAGATTTAGTTTCCACACTAATGTCTTTAACATTCTTAACTCTGGTTAGCATTAAAATTAACTCATCCACAGTATCTTGTTTGACCTGTTGTTCTTCTATAAATACATCAATATCTTTTTCTTCACACACTACAAATATGTTACTAAAAATATCCGAAAGTTCGGTCATTAAGTCATTTAATCTAGATTTAAAAAGTTCCAACTGATCAACATCAGCAGAATCGTAAGTCACTGCAATTTTCTCTTTCAGTTTACTTAACTTAGCTTTAGCTACACGCTTTTTAGTCTTAAGCGTTGTAAATTCCATTATCTAATAAGAAAGATAAAAAAACACACTGACTCACCAAATTTACTGCGACTCCGTAGCTGACGGACCATAAACATATGTACGTTCCGTTGTTTAAAAATAGTGGACTGTAAATTAACTTGATATTACTTCAGTATAGAACTCAAAAAACCTCAGACTCCTAACTTTGACCGAAACTTCTTTATTGACTTTCAAATAGTAAGTTAGTTGAGGAACGGCGAAGACCACACTGCCAACTCCGAACTCAGTAGCGGCTTACCAACACAAACTCAGAAGAACCTCTGCTTAGTTTAAACTCCAGTAATTCACATCAACCTCGAAGCTCTAACCGCGAGCTTTAAAAACCTAACAAATTTGCGTCTGCGCCGCTCCTCGGTACAAAGAAAGAAATACAATTTACATAACATCGAACAATCATCTTCCCACTGTTCTTGCACCTAACGGAAGTCGTATAAAGCACTTAAATGGGGAGAATTATGCTTTTGATTTCACATACACTGTACATGCAAATTTCAATTTAAAAATGGGATCGGTGATTTTGAATAACGCTGTATTTAACATTTTATGGCATAGTAAGAAAAATTTTGGCGTCGTACGCGCGTGGGAGGTCTGACCTTCATCGAACGTTACATTAATCATCCCAGATTTAAAAATAATAATAAAAAAAAAAAAAAAATTCTGTTACGATAATAGAAAACTAGACAACTCCTCCGCACCCATCAAAAAGAAGTACGTATACTACTTCCTGGTTCCAAAGTCGTCTTAAGCTACTCAGCTTTACCAACTGACCTAGATCTCCGACGGTACAAGGTCGGAGGCCAAGTTCTTGTTGTTCTTACCTGGAATGAAGGGTGCCCGTTGTGTGCGACCTGTACGTGGGCGGTGGGGACACAGGGGAGAGCGCCGAGGCGGTGTTCGAAGCGGATCCTGACCCCTGCTGTCGGTCCAGGAGCAGCAACCGCAGCCTGTACTCCTGCATCGAGGCCTGGTACGACGGAGGTGGAGGCCTGTATTGGAACTCTGGATACATCATCGCTGGAAAAAAAGAAGAATAATTTATCTCCCATTCACGTCTTAAGAATATAATAGTACATATTCTGATTCAAAATGATTCAAAATATAATTTACAAAAAACATTAATACGGTAGGCGCCCATTCGGATATCGTAATTGCATTGCCGCAGTCTTACCCGTTTGTATAAGAAAACATGGAAAACATATCGATTATTGTGATGAACATGGCGGTTAGTGTTATCAGAATACCAATACCAATATTATTGAGTTATCGATGATTTATCACGCGAAGGACGAGTTTATCAGCTCTAATGAAGCACTGAATTTATCGACGCTTGATTTTACTGAAATCGTGGAATAAACTCCAGCTAGCACTATTTGCCGAGATCATCGCATCGTTTACTCGACGTGTTCTGGCTCTCGAAGATTACACCTCTAAAGTCTCTATCACATATACTTCCCGCTAAGGGGGAGTGGACTTCGAAAGGGACCTTTCTCAGAACCCGCACATTTCCAGGAAACATACGTAGCTAGATTACCCTTTTCATTTACTACAAAGACTTGAACGCCAAACAGTAATCGACTATCGTTCAGACTGGGATCGCGTGATCCTTCAGAAGCAGAACTTTTGTCTGATTGGATGATCTCTACGTGGGGCAGAGCTGCAGACGGTACATTTGCGAAGTTTCAAAATATCCCGTGTAGCCGGGACACGGTTTCCGTAGCTAGACGGGACTTCGCTTCCAGCGGAGCATTTTCTTCTAGGAATCCTCCCGTTCAAACCATTGCTGCCAGAATCTCGTTTCTCAGAAAAGTACCGTCTAACAGGAACCGTCGTCACTGAACAGAGTGACATGAAAAACCACCGCAGTCTGTGTTGCACAAATTTGCATAGAATAAAAGTTCGTGGTCGCATGACTTGATCTAAAATGTGAAATTAGCCGGTTGCTGCATGAGAAGACACAGTTGTTGGTAAACTCGCCGAGATCATTGTTAAAGAATTAAACTTTGCTGAGAGAGTAAAACATGAAAATACAGCTTCATATTCAATAAACTATGTATACATCTATACACGTCTATATACATTGCAAATCACGCATGGATTACACATGGAATCAGGCTAGTGAAAATTTTTGTCCTCATGCGGTACCATCTGTTACAAACAGTGCAGGGTTTACGTATAAGCTACACAAGTTATAGCTTAAGCCCCCCAAAATTAAAATAGAGTACATAACAGACTAAAAAGGGCGCCGTATCTCAAATAGCTTAGGGCTTTATCAAGTCTAAATCCGGCTCTGGTTGCAGTTTGTAAAATAATTAATATCAATTCTTAACTGTTACTTCTACAATTTTCAACTTATGTTTCTGTTTCATTTTGTAGTCTCACCTTCTTTGGAAGCATAAACTAATTTTAAGACTAAAGCGACTTATCACTGTGTTTAGTAAGAAAAGACCCTTTTATTAAAACTTAGTAAGTTAACACAAGAAACTCCTTGTGCTTTCAAAACCAGTCAGCATTTATGGCGTAACTTAAAAATAATGAATTCAAATTTACACTAAGCCAGACAGAGGCTACACAGAATGAATAACGCGCAATTTGGCTGAAACCTAATACCCTCACGAGAAGCCTAATAACAACGAGAAAAACGTAACGCGGCAGACAGATCGCAAATTAACAGATCGAATAGCGATGTGGCCTTTAGCAGGCGGAATACGCTTTGATTAAACAATCTAAAACCTTCCTTTAAATACTATCTCTTTTTATCACATTTGAATATGCTAAAATTTGCATTCTCGCAGGAAAATGGAAGAGAAGAAAGACAGTAAAGCAAATGAACATAAAATAACTGGTTAATAAAAATAAGTATATCCTTACAACTTTCCTCTTATTGAGTATTAACGTATTTATTCATTTGTAGAACTTGCAGCTCATTTCAGTGATTCAAAAAGGTGTACGTAACTTTTTTGTTTTACTGCTGTTATTTGTACCATCTAGTGGTGTCTGTACTGCAGAATGGATCTTTAGAGCTGAAGTAAAATCGACCAAGTAAGATCGAAATAGAGTATAAGAACAGGGGTTCTCAAGGAGAGGGGAATTCCCTTATGGGATTTCATAGTTTCAGAAGGGAAGCAATCAGTCTCTTATTTACCTGTTAAATATTTAGTTTTAGTTTATGAGCATAAGAAAACTAAATTTATTCAAGTTTTGCTCAGTATTTATCGATATTTTCTATACTTTTCAGTGAATAATTTATAAAACCCATTCCAAGAAATATAAACTTAATAAATGTATATGTATTTTTCGGGTTTATGAAAGGAAGGGGGGAGGAGTGAACGTTTGTGAATGGTGAAACGGCTGCATAGGGGGGGGGGAAGGGACCAATGGTATAGAAACTACCAAGTGTCAAACGTCAGAGATATGTCGCCAAGTAAGGGATTAAGGGCCATGAAGTTTAGTTTTGATTTAAAACTACCTGTTTTCCTAACTCGCAATTCACCTAAAGCGGTTTTTATTTGAGATAACCAATAATAACTCATTTTCTCTATGAATTAGTTTAATATCCTTTCATTTTTGCGTCAGTTTTCCTGCAGCAATCCGCATTGCAATAAGTTTTTACTCAATCGCTATTAAGATTGAGACAAAGAAGCCCAGTCTTTAATTACTCCAGCTGCTTCATATGCATCTCTTTTTTTCTCCTGCTCTCGCTACATAAGCATATAATCACTCGCTTGGCAGTTTCAACTGTAGTAATAATAAGATTTGCTTACATAAAATTGTGGGGCGCTTATAGCACCTCTAGTGTTATACCAATCAAGAAGATATATGCTATGAAGTTCGCCGTCCAGTAATAAAATGTGTTTAACTGTCAAACCAGTTATGCTTTTCTCAAATTCAGGCATGTATGCAACTGTTTCAAGCTATCTGCTGTCACCTTCCCACCACGATTGCTACATAACTGGTTCTCATATCATACCACCAAATTATTACAGATATATATAGATAGATATTATACTAGATAGATATTATGATTTATTTATTTTGCTTAGAAGAGCTTAAACCCAGAACTTTCAATAAATAATTATAATAATTTTCCTTGTAAGAAAACATCATTGATTATCACTAAAGAGTTAGTTATAATACATACATTTATTACATTAGTTAGTTATAATAGTTATCACTCCTAGTTAACTGAAAAAGCTATGGTTTAAATTACTTTTGTGTAAGCATTTCTTTTCCTTTGAAATTCGTCTGATTTAAAAGGGAAAGAAGTCTTTCTTCCTCAAAGTCTCTGCTTTTGAAAAACTTAAATGCAAAATTAAATTGCTCTTTGAAGAGGAGAAACTTATGCCAAACTTTCTTAAATCACATAAAACCTTTTAAACAGAAGGATACATTTATTCAACTTGAAATTTCCTTTTTTGTTTCATATAAATGCCATTTTATTTTAAATACTTCAAAAATACATAAGCAGTTGTTGTGGAAGTGTAAATAAATAACGATGTTGCTACATTTTACAATTTTAATGCTCTTCCTTCGTCATTTTGAGGTTTAGACTGTGGCGAAAAAATTCGGACATGACGTTAAAAATGCAGATATTATCCGTCATTTGTATTACAAAGTAACTCCGCTAGATGGTGCCCCTGATCATACTGCAATGTTTCACGTTTTAAATCAGTCCCATAGAATTTATAATTGTTCAGGCTTACAAATCTGATTTATAATCAAATAAATAAAATCATTTATTTATTTTATAATGAAAAGATGAGAAACAACACAAATGAAGTGGAAATTGATTAATCAAATGCAATTCTCGTCTATGAAGAATTACACTTTTAGTGCTGCCATCTAGTAGCATTATATTCAACTATTGGTGTTTTTCTGCAGTGCTATTGAGTACAGGAAAACCAAATTACTAAAAATAATGATATTTTTCTTAATACAGTTGATATTACATTACAATAAAATACATTTCTTATATTTATTCTTATAATTACCTTCCACATTTAATAAATTTAAGAATGTACGATAAAAATAAAAATATTATTAAAAACTGATGACTTCCACTGATGACAATCGTATGATGTATTACAATAAAATACATTTCTTATATTTATTCTTATATTCCACATTTAATAAATATAAAAATGTACGATAAAAATAAAATATTATTAAAAACTGATGATTTGACTATTAATTTATTATTACTTCCATGTGTATCAAAGGTAATAAATCACAAATCCTTCATTTTTTAATAAATCCTCTTTGCATATTTGTAAAAATATGACAGGAAGAAACGATGCTTTACTGTAAAGGAATAATATGAAGTAATAGTTGTGTTAAATTTTTAAAAAATTAGTGTGTAAAATGGCTATTGGAGTTTCTTATCGCATATCTTCTTTAAGAATTCTGCAATTTTCAATTTGCAATTTTTTCTTAAATTCTAAACTTTTTAAGAATACTTGCCCAATATCATAAATCACTATTATTATGCTTAGTAATTTTATATTATCATATCGAAACATACATTTTTATAGTTTTAGCAAAAAGTAACATATATTTATTTATACTAAAATTGCTCAAAATTTGTCAAAATTGTAATTCATCAGAGAAAAACTGTTGCATAAATAAATTATTTAGTTAAATTATTCTTATTATTATATAAAATTTAAAAAGAGAGGAAGCGTACAAACGATTGTTGTGTTTCTTTGCTATAGAATTTTATTGTTAACATTGAGTTTTAGTTTTCATGCAGACTGTCCTGCACAAACTATTGCATTAGATAGAAATTTCGATTTACAAAATGGAAATTAAAATTTTCCCTTTGAATAATTCTCTTATATTTTCAAATTCTAAGTTTTTTCTAATGAACTTTCACAACATGACAGATAAACTTTCTAAAGAAAGTACATACTGTATATGACTTTACAAATATCTTTCTCTAATTCTACATTGTTGTTTGCAAATGCTAATAAAACATGCTGCTACTAAGTAATATTAAAAGATTATTAAAAAGAGTACACTGCTTTTGAACAATTCTTTTGTTATATTATTTTATGATGTTTCTTTTATAAATCTGAGCACTAATGAAAGAACTTAACGTTCCATAAAATGGCAGTAGCTTTTTGATTTTCTTTTGACAAGACTTTTAATCTCAAAATAAAAACGGCAGTTCCTTCTGGTTTATGAAAAGGTCCTGAAATATCTGACGTTTCAGCTTTTAAAGTCAAAGCTGTACTAACATGAAGAACAGAAGACTCACCTGCATAGGGGTGGTGGGGCCTACCATAGGGCGGTACCCTAGGAACAAACCTCCTGTTTGGCTCTTGTTCCGAATTCTGTAACCCCAGCATAGCACGACATGAAGGGGCGTCGTGTGACGTCAGTCTCCACGCAATTCCACTCACTGTGATCAGCACAATACCAACACCTAAAGGTAAGAATTAAATATATTTTTAGTGCCCCAAAGTAAGAGGGAAATATACATGTATATTTTCAGTGCAACAACTGACGATAAATATAAACATACTTTCAGTAAATAATTGAGGATAAAAATAAGTATACTTTCAGTAAAATATCTCAGAATAAAAATAAATATACTTTCCATAAAACACTTAAGGATAAAAATAAACATACTTTTAGTAAAATACCTGAGAATAAATAAAACTTTAATTACAATACTTAAGAGTAAAAAATAAATACACTTTAAATACAGTTCCTAAGGGTACAAAATAAATATGCTTTCAATATAACTCTTAAAAGAAAATACATATATATGTGCTTTTAAATATATATGCGCTCTCTCTTTCTATATATATAAGCATTTTAAAAAATCTAAAAGTCCAGTCTAAAAATTCGTCAGGGTGGCAAGAAATTGCTAACTATCCTTGCCGATAAAAGTTGTCATTGAGGCTTAATTAGGAGTTTGTTTGTTCTGAGAACTTTTTTTTCCTCTTCCCCCCCCCCAAAAAAAAAAATTCTGTGCCCGTCTAGAGCGGCACTGGCAAAATTCATTTCGACAGTTCCGATCTGATTAGACACTTTTCACTACTATTGAGTGGCAACGAAACAAACAGTAAAAACACATTGTATTTAGATAAACGATAAGTGGCAACAGTAGGCAAAAAATATTCTTTTGATTTACGTTTTTTGATGTAGTTTGAATGCTAAATATTATATACTCTGGATTTAATTACGTGTTTATGATATTTCCAATAAATCCGTTTTAAAACTAGAGTTATAGATGAAGTACTAACTAAAACAGATCTACCACTGAATCATTAGATGAAGAATTGGATCTGGTCCATCTCAATGAAATTTTTATTTATTATAGAATTTGGAGAATCGCGTGCGAGTATATTGTAAATGGAGCATTTACAAAACTTTGCAATTTGGAGTATTTTCAGGCATGTATACATTTATATTTGGGGCATTTAAATTAGATCAGCACCGGGGCACATTTTTTTAACAGGTATTCTTAACCCGAAAATTTATTTCACAGGAGTTAGTCGTAGTAGGCGCAAAAATAGCGAAATTCTAAATTGCCATATAGAAATAAATTGTGGTTTGGTTTGGTTTATTAGATTATGGCAAAGTACTCGATGGCTATCTGCCTTAAGGGAGGGATGCCTTCGTGGAGGACTTTTTAAAGGAAACTGGCTCGTATACACGTTACACATGGGGAAAACCACGAAAACGCCCATGCAGCCAGCCCGTTCGCAGAATTCGAACCTCGGACCGAACTACCAGTGTTCAGCGATGTTACCGCTCGGCCGCTGGTGGTCAATAAATTGTGGAAAAAAGTAGTTTTTGTTATAGATGAAAAATTTAAAGAAATCACAAGAAATCGTTGGTTTTGCGAGAATAATGCTAATAATAACATAATTTTAGAACGTCTCAATTAAAGTTGTAGATTTTCAATTTATTTCTCTACGTCTCATTTTGACATTTTTTTAAAATAATTTTATTGCATGCATATGAAGAGGGGCAGCATATTAAATTCAGACATCGTCCCTGGAGAGAAATTGAGTAACCGCCCCGGGCAGCAAAAATTCTAGCTACGCCACTGATAAGCGACCTTATAAAACAGGAAAGCACTATAATTTAGACCATATACTTTTATTTTTCCCCTTCTTTGCTCTTCTTCTTTCCCCCCTTTTAATTTAATACGCAATCTTCATAAAAGGCTGTTGCCATCCCAAGCGTGTAAACATCCATCAGATGAATGGCAGCTAATGGAAATGTTTCGCTGTAGTTGCAATCTATTCCCTGACACGCATCGGCGGCGCCATCTGTTGATAGACATTTAATTATGCATTCCCACTTGTTTTCAGTGTGTTTTTAAGACCTCTTAGCAGCTGGGGATTGAAGTTGGGGGGGGGATTGTAAGCTAAAGCAGAAACTCTTTATAAAGAAGTAAAGTAAGTTGAAAAGAGAACAAACACCGTTCCATCACTTCTTCCCAATACGACCGGTGAACTTTTATGACTTCAATACCACATTCGGGGTGGGTCACGTGACGTGTTACCGGCTCGGGCGTGTGGCAGGCACGGAGGGCGGCGAATTGTTGAAGAACAAAGATGTATAGAATCACGTTTTATTGGCATCTAGCAAAAGCAAGTTCTTTTCAAAAACCGGAACTTGGCACATGACAGTGAAGTGGTTTCCAGAACCTTTTCCGGCAGATATACTATTAGAATTTTTTTTTTTTTTTTTTTTTTTTTTTGTCCATTGCGGCTTTGCTCTTTCCATCCAGCAATTTGTTACTTTAGGATTGAAAATAGTTCTTGCTTCATGTTTCTAGTATTTTTTGTTTTGACATAAACAGGTTTGATTTTTTTGGAAGTAAAGTAAAAGAAATTTTTCACGAAGTTGGGATTACAGCCCCCATAAATAATTTTTTAATTGTTTATGCAAGATTAAATATTAATCAAATATGATCAGTGTTAAGAACACGTTATTATTTTTAATTATTGTATTATATATCTCCTGATTCTTGAGCAAACCTCACTTAACTTTTGTTAGAATAGTTTAGAAACTTGCGCGTGGCAACAGTTATGGATATTTAAGTTCTAGAACGATGTCGCAGCGGTGTTATTTTTGAGATATATTTTGCATCTATGTGTCCTGAAAGCTGAAAATTGTCGGTGACTTTTTTCTTGGCGAGCTTTAAGAATCAGGTTTAAATTTTTAATGCACTTAGATTTTTCATTTTCGAAAATGATTGAACAATTAAAGCTACGAAAAGAAAATCCTAAATATTATACGTTCAAAGGCAAAAATTGCAATTCTAAACATGAGAATGAATGATGGAATTTCTGCATCCTATTAAAAATCGCTTTGTTTGGCAGCGCATTAATATGTGAATAGCTTATTTTCATAGTTAAAAATGAATAAGAAAAGAATCTGATTCACAGACGAGCATCTAACAATCCGTATGGAAGATATTTCTCTCCAAGGCTTTTAACTTTATCAGCATCGAAACGGCATCAAGTTAAGAAATAAAGAAGTTTATCATTATTTACATACAAACATACCATTGCGTGAAAGATTCGTAATAGACTGAATGCACACAGAACCGATAATAGCTCTTATACAGCTTTCACCTGGCCGCCGAGAAATGTCTAGTACTTCTCAAAATTACTAGAAGGCACATGAGGGCCGGATACGGTTACAGTTGCATATGAAATCAATTAGAGTTATTCGGCTACAATACCTACTACGGCGATACAAGGATCGCATCAAAATGTGGGCAAATGGTCCGCCAGTTGGCGACTTTAGGCGATTTCTCGCCAATTTAGCGAGACGGTCACTTACTTAATGTTAAGTAGACTTGCCCTTGTATTCTTATTTTTCCCTCAGAGCATCGTCTCTTTAGATTTTCATGTTACATTCTACAGAAGAGAATACAAAAATTTCATACATAATTTCACTCAGATTATTTATATATGTACAAAATTCGTAACAGTATGTATTTTTATTTATGCGTCGAAGAAAAATTTTAAAAATAAAAGAATGAAATGACGCTGTCATTGTTTATTGTCAACTTACGTTTCAAGTTTCTCTGAAAACTTAATATTTTTCATAATTTGTTTCAATTTAAATTAAAATAATTTTTTAATCATTAATTAAACATGTTAGAATTATTTGAAAGAGATGTAGATATGAAAATTTAATATTCAACTGTCAATATATACTTGAACGACAATGTGTAGCCCCCCAATTTTTTTTTGTAGGTCTACAGATCGTGCATGCAGCCCGCATGGAATTTGAATTTCTGTAGGGTGTCGATCTTACTACACCGTACAGAAAGTAAGGCTATAAAATTTCGGTCAAACTTCGTTATTGACATTTCGAATGCGAAAAATGTTACGTTCGTGTAAATAACACTTCCTGTCACGTTCCCGATAAGAGAATGCGCTAATAACATTAAGCATGGAAAATGTCCCCGGTCTCGTCCCATCTCCCACGATTAAATTTTCAAGAACTTAATTTGTATGCCGTTGCCCGCTGTGCAAAAAGGTCAGCAGCATAAATGAATGCTCCGGGAAATCATCCATTTGGGTTTTCGGCAGTTGTCATGGGATGTTATGGTCCGCCTGCTAGAAAAATGATCGCAGTTCTCGCGGCAATATGGGACTCGCATCTGCATACGCACAGCTGTAGCTCACAGCACCTGCGCAGGCGCAGCTGCGACGTCAATTCGGTTCCCGAAATCCATCTGGTCGAGATTTCGATTTGAAGTACGAGTTCCGATCTCTTTTACTCTAGATTCAATGTTTGTAGAAAAAAAACTGAAGAGGCAGGAAATTTTTTTCTTTTTTAAAGTAATTTCCTTTTCTTTATTTTTCTCTCTACAAAACCATATTTATATTACAGTAACGTTTACATGTCTTTCAAAGGACCCTTCGAAAAAATTATAAATATATATACATTATATAAGAATTATAATTCCTGTTTAAAATTGGGATGCAAATATTTTAGCAATTCAATTTCGAATTAAACCACTATTATCATAGGTTTAATTTTATCATCCTATTTTTAGTTTGTTCAAAATACTATCTACATTACTTAAAAATCTGATTATTTCATTTTCAAAAATATAAAATTCAACTGTGCAATACACAATGCAATTTTTTTTAAATGTTTTTTTTGTAAAAGTTTATAAAATGAGCTTTTATTTAAAAAAAAATGAACTCGTAAAATAAATAATGAATTAAAATTAATTTTAAATCAGCTCGTAAAATAAATAATGAATAATAATTTATGGTACAGTTTATTGGGAGCTTCAGATTAATTAATTCTCTTTGCAAAATTCATCTGCAATTTTATATAACGAATGATCAAAACGTGGGTTTTTTTTTTTTTTTGTAAAAGCCCACGTTTGCCTTGATCAGTTTATAATAATAATGGTATATGGTATTTCTCCCGCCTTCTTAACATGCCTTCGTAATGTAGTGGTCAGCACGCTCGGCGCGTATCAAGAGGCCCATGGTTTGAGTCCCGGCGAAGGCGTTGCTCATTTTCATCTCTCCTGCTTCCAAATAACCTAATAGTGGCGCCCGAACTAAAAGGGTGATGGATGATGATTCTCTACCCCCGGGATTTGGTGATTGGGTCCCCTAATCCCCAGTCGCTCTTTAAAAGGGGGAGTATATAAGGTATTTCTTCCGCCTTCGTAGTGGAGTGGTCAGCACGCTCGGCGCGTATCGAGAGGTCCGTGGTTCGAGTCCCGGCGAAGGCACTGCTCATTTTCATCTCACCTGCTTCTAAACAACCTAATGTCTCTACAATGGTACTGATAGGTAATTTCACTAAGCAATTCGATTAATACAGTTGTTCTCAAACTTTTTTTACCTCGTGCATTCCTTTCACTGCTTCTAGACGACAGGTTCGTGAGGATTGAATGCACACAGAAAGCATATTTTTCCAAAAGATATAGTTTTCTCCGTCCTCCGAAAAATTTCCAGTACCTTCCATGTCTCGAAATTGCTAGAAGACATACACAGCTACAGTTACAATCGCATAGGGATAGGACCAAAATCTCACCAAACTGGTTGCCAACTTTGGCGACGTCTCGCCAAAACCATTGTCAGCCTGGCGCTATTTCTCTAATTTGGCGAGTCAGCCATTTATCAATGTTAAAAGCATTTACTCCTGTAACCCTATTCTTCCGGCGATACTTCGCATCCTAAGGCCTTTCTTGTTACATTCTACAAAAGATAATACTATTTATATATAATTTAACTAAAGATATTTACATGTACACAAAACTTATAGTAATATATATTTATTCAAATTTAGATTACTTTTTGATGTGTTTCATATATTAAAGAAGAAAAAGGTGTAGAAAATGCGGATAAATACGAAAACTTGAATAAAAGTAGCTTTATATTTTCATAAACTAAAACTAAATACTTGACAGGTAAATAAAAGGCTGATCGCATCCCCCTCTCTTTCCGCGGGGGGGGGGGGATGACCCTCTGGTTGAGATTTCTTGGATTAAATTTTTTTTTTTTTACTTAGGCTCCCACACTTTTTACTATTCAAGGCATGAAACTACACATTAATTTTGCAGAGAGAATTATTTAATCTCTTGTTTCAGTTTTCTCCCTATAGTTCATTACTTATTTTATAAGTTTTAAATAAAAGCTTATTTAAAAAAAAAAAAAACTTTTTTTATTTATTTAATTTTTAGCCCAAAAAGGCGGTAGCCCTAACGCTTTTGAAACGGAATTTTGCGTCGTCTATTATAAGCGGCGAATCACTTTTCAAATTGTTGCCATCGAGTAGTATAGTTATGCATTATCTTTAAAGAAATTAAATAATGAAGAATCTGTACGTATGAATGCATGTATGTTCCTCGCAATGTAAAAAAAAAAGGACGGTACCTAGAGCTGTCAAATTTTGAATAACATTTTCCTCCACACGAACACGTGCACCTGAAAGCTCGAATTTTATAAACCTTTAATGAATTTTAGATCAACAAACTTAATTATTTGAAAGCAAGCGATGACAACACTGTACGGAATAAGATATTTTAATCGCAAGACAGTCTGTCGGGAATTCTAAACATACGCTGTTTTTAAATATTTTGTGAATTTTCTGTTGAATTGAATTTTATGTCGCCTAAGTGCGAAGAAAGTGCTATTTAATAAATAAAGTAAACACACCAATCGTTAGTTATAAAAAGACGAAAAAAGTTTTGGATGTTATGTGAACTAAAAAAACTGAACATGATATAATGAATTCAGAAAAAAAAATAGAAAAACAAACACCAACACTTAACACTGCATCGGAAATTCTAAACGTATGTTGCTATGCTGCTTTTAAATTTTTTGTAATTTTGCTATTTACCTGCATATGGATTAGGTGCTAAGAAAACGGTGCTTATAATAAAGCAAATAAAGCTAGCAAGAGCAGACCAGTACACTGGGAACTCAGAGAAAGCGTATAAAACCTTAACAAATCCTTTTGGACGACTGTTAAAATCTGAATTCTTTCAGATTTTATTATTATTATTATTATTTCCTTCTTTTTAGTCTCAGTTATTTAATCATTTTAAAATCCTTTTTTCAACATCCGTTAATCACTTTTTTACTTGCAACTATTCTATTCCGTCAAATGGTATAAAAGATAACCAATGATTTTTCAAACAAGCAGAAGCTATAATAAACTTCTCTTAAAAGATTTTAGAATTTTTTTTTTTTTTTTTTTGTTGTTGTTGCTGTTCTCAGTAATGCGAACAGTAAAATTTTTCAGATTTTTAGTTTGTTCATTAATCGAAGATATGCGCAAAAAACCGTTTTAACATTAAATTTTAAGAAATTTAAATCGAACTTTGGAAAAAAAAAAAAAAACTCGCTTAACTCATCGCATTTCTATCCATAAACAATGAATGCAAAATTTGAGGTCGGTACTTTATCGGGAAGTACTTTAAAATCGATGACAATTTTTTTACCATAGCAACAAACACCGTGAGTTAAATAAAAGTTTATAAAAATGAAGTGTAATAACGACGCTCCGTTTTATTTCACTCTTAATCAAAGAACCAACAGCGCACAGGCAAAACAAGAAGACAGTTTAAATTGCCTCAGCATAGGACATAAGAATGAATCATCTTTCACCAGGGAACTTATCTAATCAGCAAATATTATTGTCTATTTTAGTGGTCTCAAATTGCCGGTCTCCGAAGATATATCAATTATGTATTTATTGCAACAATTTCATAAGATTTTAGTTATTTAAGTCTGAGTTTATATGACTTTCATTTCCATTCAAAAGGAACATAAATAGTGCACCAGAAAACATATAAAATGAAATTAATTAATTTACAACATGATACAAATCTTATTCAAATATTTGATAACTTTGAATAATATTCAAGGATTTGATATTGGTACTTCTCAAAAAATAAATAAACTCGGTTACGAACTTCTGCAATAAAAACTTTCTCCTTTTCGCATTTTTCGAGCCCCAAAAGGGCAGTTTGCCCAGAAGGGCTATTAATTTCGTTTTGGCATTTTGCGTCGTCCACTATAAAACGGCGTTTCACTTTTTAAATTTTTGCCACCAAATATTAGAGCCCCGCGTTATATTTAAAGAAATAAAATAGTGAAGAATCTGCATGAATGTATGTATGTTTCTCGAATTGTGAAAAAAAACCAACGGTACCTAGAATGATCAAATTTTGAATAACGTAGTCCTCCACTCGAATTTGGACAATTGGACGCCCTAATTTGGAATTTGCTTCATTACCTGTTTCATATTTTGTAAAACGTTAACAAATTTTTGATTAACAAACTCTGCAATCTGTGCTTAAAATAATTTCCTGTAATTTCTTTCCAAGACTGGAAAATTTATCAGAATCGAAACGCCATCCAACGACAAACCATCGTAAGAAATAATAATAAAAAAAAAAAAAACTTTATAATTATTTGCATACAAGCATATGTATTTTTATGAATGCGTCTAAGATAAATTTAATAAATAAGAGAAAAATATTAGGTTCTTATTTATTCTCAAGTTTTGTCCCGCTTCGTAAATTGATTAAATAAGATACATTATTCCAACCGATTCAATTGATATGAAAATTGAATACTCTTTTTAACGAAAAAATTCCATAAAATGAAGAAAATAAATAAATAGGAAAAGAAAAAAATCACTTAAAACCGCAAACACTGATTACTTCCATCATTCTTTATCGTTTTAACTACTTTACTCGGGAAAAAAAAATAATAAAACAACGAAAAAGTAAGAGCAAAGGGCATTGAAATACAGCAACTACTTTTTTCACTTATTCTATTTTTTGTAATATTCCTTCTCTCAGAATTAGCATATAAAATGGACCCATTTTATATCTTGGAATTGTTTATAAAATGGGATTGTTTCCATTTTATAAACAATCCCAAGATTTTCAGCTTGCAAGTACGTTCGCCCTCAGACGATCTGCAAAACGGATAAAAATGAAACAATGGGGAGGGTCACAAAAGCAAATCCATATATTTTTTTCTTTAAATCGCAAAATCACTGTTTCTTTGCTTCTTACGAAACAACGGGGAGGATAACTCCGATGATGCCAGCTGACATTTCTTGGCCGAGAGCCAAAATTTTTAGGGAGACAACCAAACATAGCGAAAACAAAAGTATTTAAAAGAGAGCGTAATTTGCGCTGCCAGATTTCATAAAGTGGATTTGATTGGAAAAAAAGTAACGAAACAAATAACTGTAGCAGAATATTAACGTCAATTTCATTTGTTCTCTTAATCTCTTTTGACAGGCTTTAAACTGCCGGAAATTTCAGTGTATATATATCTGCTCTTCGTTAAACAGCGGGGCTGGGGCAAAAATTAAACCTTCGTTCTACCAAAAAAGTAGGATTTTCAGATGAAACGGTGGAATATTTACACATACAAGGTGAGTAAGATTTTAAACTCAATTATTTGAACAAAATTTAGCAGACTGCCAAACAATATTTTACAACATTTATTAGATGACATCTCAATTCGCTTTTCCTGAAATGGCGTCTGCTTGTGGTCAAAATTTTCGGTATTTGTTTAGTATGTGATCTGTCGTTTTCAGTTGGTTATAAATACGAATATATAAATTAAAATGATTCCATAAATTAACATAATAACGCATTAAATTTTTAATTCCACTAAATTTGAAGTTACTAAGTTACTTGCAAGGAACAAATTGGTGACTTTGGTAAGGTGTTTTTTTTTTTTTTTTTTTTTTTTTCCCCGACAATATCGCCCAAATTGTCAATATCTATCGCAACTCTGCACACATTGTCAAAGTATTAAAAGAAATAAATAAATTCACAATTTAAAATATAAAAACGATGATTAAAAATAGAGTTTACAGTTCATACAGCAATGCAAATTAAAAATTTTAAAAATGAATTCATCAAACATTATACATAATATATGACGCATCACTGTTGCTCTTTCCATGTAAACAGCGATCTGTTTTCGCTTAAGAAAATATCAGACTTCCACGTGCGTACAAGTTCGTAATAAATTTCACACAGCTCCGATGATAGGTTGATAAAATTTATTTTATCAAAGGAAACACTTCACAGTTCTGGAACAGTTCCACAACAATAGTCTCACAACTCCTCACAGTATCACAAAGTACAATCAAGAGTTATAATTCAAATTACTAAAAAAGTTAAACACAATGCAATGCAAAGCGTCTCAGTACTTCAAACTCAAGCTAAAGCAAGCAGATGCTCTCTTTGGTCTTATATAATTTTCACCCGGCCGCCGAGATATTTCTAGTACTTTTTGGTTCTCAAAATTACTAGAAGGCATATGAGAGCAGAATACGATTACAGCTACATAAAGCATCAATTACAGTTATTCAAATACAATATTCATTACAGTTATACACAGACTGGACCAAAATGTCAGCAAATGTTCTCCACGTTTGGCAGCTTTTGGCGATTTACCACCAAATTTGACGATAAAATTAGTAGCCATTACAGTTGCTAGTTTGGCGATATTTCGCCAAATTAGCGAGCCCTGTATTCTTATTTTTCCGGCAGAGCATCGTTTCTCTCAGCTTTTCATGTTACATTGTGCCAAAAAATACAGCAGTTTCACTAAAATTATCCACGTCCAAAATTCGTAACAATATAGTTGAGATTTAAGATTAATTAATAAAAACGATAAAATTTATAATGAAATATATGTATAATTAATAACCTTAATTTCTTTAGCTTAATTTAAAATTTCTCAATATATAGTGAATTGTGTTTTTCTGATTATTTTTATTTTTATTCAGTTTGTATTTGCATTCAATTTGTATTAGCATTCCACCCATTTTCCCTTGCATTTATTATTTGTAAAGTATTTTGTAGAGACTCGTCCTTGAGCTACTCGGACGTGACAGGTGTTCTCATACTTACAAAATTTTTCAGACATGTGATTTCACCTCACTTCTTTTATTTAAGTTCCAGCTCAATGTACCTGTTCGCCCCTCCCGTTCCTCCGATGTTCTTCTTGGGAATTGCAGTCAAGACTCATTCATGTGAGGTGCCCCTGGGGTTTTAACAAAGTACTAGTAACTGAGCCGCCTCAACTGCAGTCGGATATTGTCTGAGAACCCATCAGATATTGTTAATATTGCTAGGTATTGTTATAGAATATAAGTTTTTTTGGGGGGAAATAATATTGTGATAGTTATTTGTAGTTTATTTATGACTATTTTTCATTTGTTATGTTCTTACTGTAACCGCGTGCTTCGGAAATTAAATTATTCGTGTAATTTTCTTCTCTCGATTTTCGTACGATAAAATATTAGTTACAAAAGGGAATAACGGTTCTACGTATTTGAATAAAAACTAAATTGAACTAAACCAAAAATGTTGTGATCTATTTTAGTCGAAAAAATTTCTTATTCGGTGGACGACAGTACTTTTTCTTTTCGTTATAACTAACAGTAAAGAAAATTAATATTCTGCGCTTATGCTTTTATCTGCGTGTTTGCGCTGAATAAAATGAAACCAAACGAGGAAAACGTTCTATTTGGTTAAGACGAAAAATAAAATTCAGGATAAAAGGTGTTTATTATCAAGGTTATAAAACCTTGTCCGTGTCGTCTGAATTCGAATTAGATCATTTATACCGCAAACGCGGTCATGCATAGAAGACTCACTCGTGTAATGGAAAATTAGTGAAAAAAAAAGTTTTGTTTTCTCTGTGGTTATTTATAATATATTTACAGCGCGTGCTGTTGATTACAATGTCATCCGTCCGTTAAATGTTGACCTACAGAAAAAAGTAGCTGCAAGGTCACCGCCCGCAAAGAACAGCTGATTAATTCAGAGTTGCTTATGTTTACGCTTTGGTGCTGCCCTCTCGCGGAGAAACACTGACCTATCCTCGCGTGGAGTGTGGTTTTGTTTTCGTAATTATTCGGCGCCGTTCGACGAGTTTCCTAACAGATAAAAATAAATCGTAAGAAAAATTAAAATGAAGGCACTCCTGAATATCTGAATATATGTTAAATTAGAATAAATTCATGAATTTAAACTGAATATATAAAAAAATCCGGCCTCACAAATAGCCAGTTACTGGTATGCTAACCATTCAGCAAAATATAATATCTTTGATTCATCTTTCAAATTTAACCAGTCTGTTACTGATTAACAAACCGGTCGATTCAAAAATAAATGCGAGCCCTGATTCTCGTTTTCAACCAATGATTTAAGTTTGATATATGAATTAATTTTAATTTATTCTTTATTAATTTAATTTTTTAATATACATGACAGAATTTTAACTTCCCGCACGAATTTTAATTAGTTAACGAGCGAAATATGGAATATTTTCAATGAAAATGAACTGAATTAAATTTATATAAAAGTTTATATTTAAAATATTTCTTTAATAAAAATCATCCATTTTTAACAGTTTGCGATTAAATGTCCTTCATGTTTTTTTAATTAAATAGGTGTTCATAATGTCAAGTTTTCAGTTTAAGAGTTAAAAACAAAGATGCTAAGAAAAACAAGGCTTTCATTGAATACTTAAAGTTGTTGTGCAGAAAATCATTTTGACTAATCAGTATGCTTACCTTCCATAATAAATTATTCTTAACTAATTTTATTGTTAATGTCTCGAACGTTTTTAGTGATAAATTTACAAAATTTTTTGTAAACGAAAAGAACTATGAAATAATTTCCTTAAAATATGAGAGTAAAGACGGAATTGAACAATTATCCTTAACCAGAACTGAAAGATTTTTATGAAGGTGCAACACTTCTGGAAAATCTAATTCACCAACTGAAGATGTTTTTTGAATCATTTTGGCTGCCAGTGCGGTCCTGCAAATTTATAAATATTACGTTGATCTTTCCGAAGTTTTTTGTGAGTAGTAAAGGAAATAGTATATTACGCTTAAAAGTACGCCTGGGATAATCGGGATATTAGTGTCGTGCGTCTTTCATGTACACTCCGGACTCTTGATATTCTTTTTTTTTTTTTTTTTTTTTCCAACCATTAAAAGCGACCAGGAAGCAAAATCGTTCCAAGTTATCTGTTATCAGAACTGTTAAAAAAAATTCAAGGCAAAATACCGGAAATATTATTTTTCTCACTGCTCCGCTGACTCTAACTGAATTAATTGGCCGTTAATCTTAGAATTACAACGAATTGGTCATCCGGTCAACGATTATTCGGAAGAACAAGAAAGAAAAAAAGAAACTGTTACACTAAGCGCGTGATTATTTGAGCATGATCTCGAAAGGTCATGATAAGAATGATAAAAATTTTTTTGGTCGAGATAAAAAAAAAAAAAAAAAAAAAAAAAAAAGTTTAAAAATAAATTCTATGTTTGAACCGTTTCTTTTATCTAGTCTTTCCTTAATTATTTTCTACTAGCGAATTGCAATTTAATTTTACCATTTTATTGTTTTAATATTAGGTGTGAAATTACGGAATTCCTAACAGATTTTTTTTCGGTGTTAGAAATGTTCTTGGCGAAGTCCTTCCAAAATTTTCAGACCGTTACTTTGCGTTACGTAACGCTACCATGCATTTATAATTCACGTTCATTAGTAAGAGCTGCTAATAGCGAAATGTATGATTTTTAATGAATCTTTCCTTTTTCCGGCCTCACAAATAGCCAGTTACTGGTATGCTAACCATTCAGCAAAATATAATATCTTTGATTCATCTTTCAAATTTAACCAGTCTGTTACTGATTAACAAACCGGTCGATTCAAAAATAAATGCGAGCCCTGATTCTCGTTTTCAACCCTCGTTTTCTTGCAAGAGTGTTAATAAGCTATCGCGCGTGTATTCAAATGAGGCAGAATGAAGTAAGAAGGGGAGTTTGGGAAGGTGATTTTAGAGCATGTTATGCCTGCTTGAAGGCCACGTTGCTATCTTGATTTACTAGCGATTAGATTTCTGTCATGTTGAGCACTTCTAGCCGTTGGGCTCGTTACACCAATAACGAGTCACAGCCATTCTGCGCGTTAAATTATCCTGTAAGCCGCTTGGCCCAACTTACTACATTGAATTTTAAGTTCAGCGTTGTCTTTTTGAGTTAAGCCAAAAATGATGGCTTCTGTAAGCACGAGTCGCTGCCATCTGGAATTACATTGAGTTAATAAAAGATTCCTTGCACCCTTCTCTGGACTTGAGGATAATTCATGACACAGTCTTCTAGCGTCTCGCTAGTTTATGCTTGCGAAAAACACGAGACGCTATATATTTAACGGTTAAATCTTAAAATATTGAGAATTGTTTGATTTTTTTTAACGGTGAATTCGTGGAGTGTTCGATTTGAATCATTAATTCTTGCAATATTTTATTTAGTGGTGAATTATTTCATTATCTTAACTGAGTATTTTATTTAATGATTACCTGCTTTTTCGGTATTTGATTTGACTATAATTTACTGATGGTGAATTCTTATAATATTTGTCTTGAATACTTTATTTTAACGGAGAATTCTTTCCTACTGACGAATCGTTCCCTTTTTAAAGACTATTTGATTTAATACTATTTTTTTAATTGTGAATTCTTTCAATAACTGAAAGTCGTTTACTTTTCATTTAATAGGGAGTTCTTTCAATATTTGATTTATAAAATTATAATTCACAAATCAGAGATGGCATTTTACGACGTAGTTTTTGACAATGGTGCACGTAAAGAAAAGCTGTTTTCTCATAAACCCGCGCTAAGGAAACATGAAAATCTTTCTAAACATTTCCTAGATCGGGGGGGGGGAATCACTTCTGCCATCGTATTTTTCAGAAAAAATTTCTTCAGCAGCCGCGCTTAAATACCGAAGGTTTCCAAGCTTTCAAACTTAAAAATCGCCTTCGAATTCTTGCACACTCATTTCGAATTGTGTGTGTGTGTGGAGGGGGGGGGGGGGAAGAAAATATTAATAATAATAATAAATAAATAGAATAAAAATATAACGAACTCGTGCTGTATCCATTTAAGTAATGTATGACGTCAGAATTATCTTTTACTAACGATACCCAATTAAAATATATTTATAAAAATTAACCAGTTATATATATCATAAATGTTACGCAATGTATTAAACATTACATCAAATACTTAATAATGCAGCATACATCCCATATATTACTTAATTATGTAGTACATATTACATTAATTACTTAATAATAACATGTCATTTGCTTAATAATAGTGTATATTATACTAATTAGTTAACGCTAGCATACATTACGCCAGTTAATTAATAATGAAGAATGTACCGCATGAATTACTCTACACTATAATTTATATTACATGAATTACGAGTATATATTGTATCAATTACAAATATTATTAAAAACAAAAGCAGATAAATAATTTTAAATAATACGCCTGTTGCTTTTAAATCTCTCACATAATTACGCAACGGAATTATAATTTCAAAAATTTTATATCAAGCCGAATGGTAACACTCTGGAAACTGGTTCTCTGCATGTCACTTGGAAGCTAAATTAAAGATCTTGTATTCCGTCCATTGTCAACAATCGAGTGAATGATAAAATGTATAATAACTTAACCTAAAGAAACGATCTCTAAAAATTTCGCTAAAGATGTTCAATGGCCGTAGAATCGATATCAGAAAATCAGAATAATTTATTTGAATTTAATATTTAATTCATTCAACTTTAATTTTCGTGCCCCGAGAAACAGCACAGAGAGCTACTTGCGAAATTAAATATTATTTGGCACAAAATGTGAACTAATCAAAACTATGGTTTCCCTTAATAGCGATGGAACGGCGATGGAACGAAAGAAAACGGGAACGGCGACGTACGGAAAACGTTTAGAATGGAATTACCTGGGCGTTGCCCTGTGCGATCTCAAGCTTAAACATTTTAGAGAGACAAAGGGTCATAAATTGAATTCCATTTTCCTGCACAGACAATAGACAATAAGCAGTGGGTAACCACCATCTCTTTTGCAAGCGGATCCTTTATTGGTAATATTTATTTAGCGTGTGTAAGCAGGATAATTCGCATGTTCTCCTCTTAGGGCAAGCGTTGTAAGAGAAAAGCGATTTTCAAACTCTTCACTGAAATTCTATACGCTCGAGAACGTCTGTCAGAAAAGAGAAATCGCTTGCAGCTGGATTATGGCAGCCTTAGCATCAGAATAAGTCTCAAAAACTGCAGATTTCAGATAATCACCACATTCGAATTGAATTCGAATAATGTTACTTAAACGATGAGAATTAAAACTAATAATACAGAATTATTTCGTATTGGTTTGAATTAGATTTGGGTTATGTAGCAAAGCACACGAGGGTCGTCTAAAGAACAGTGATGCCTTCGTGGAGGACTTTCTAAAGAAAATTAGCTTGCATTCCCGTTACACGTTGCATTTTTTTCACTCAGTATAATATTCAGTAATTTACTTGCGAGCGCCCGGATCAAATAATTAAATAAAATAATTAACGTTTATTTGAACTTGCCAAAAAATATATATATATATATAAGTTTGGTTACGAGTTTTTGCATGAAGTACAGTCGCTTTGTTTCGGGATAAATTTATACGGAAACAGCTTTTATCACGGTTAAAACTGAATAAGAAAAAAACCTGATTCACAGATGAACATCTACAATCCGTATCAAAGTATTTCTCTCCAAGGTTAGAAACTTTATCGAAATCGAAACACCATCCAGTAAAGAAATAAAGACATTTAGAATTATTTGCGTGCAAACTTATGTATTTTTTTTTATTCATGCGAAGAAAATGTTTCAAAAATAAGTATGAAATTAGGTTGTCATTATTTATTGATAAGTTTTATTTAGAAAGGTTTCTCTGAAAACTTGGAAAGTTTTCATAATTTATTTCAGTTTAAATTAAAAGTAAATTATTTAACGATTGATTGAACATGTTAGAATTATTTGAAAGAAATGTCAGTCTAATAATGTAATATTTAGCTTTCAAGATACTTGAAGTAGAAAATGTAACCGACAAAAGTGTTTTGTAGGTACCAAAGTTTAGATTTCAGATACAAAATAAACACAAACTTGAGTTTTTTTATTATTATTGTTTATGTTATGTTTAAGTAAATGTTTAGTGAGCATAGTTTAAAATTTATTTTAAATATTTTTTATTTTGTCAATAAATTTTTTTCATTAAAAAAAGAAGAAGAAGAAAGGGGGAAAAAAGAAACATAAATTCCGGCCCTTCGCTTGTTTGCAGATGGTGCATGAGGCCCGCATACAACTTGAGTATTAGACCCCTCCATTACGGCACGGTCAACAAAGATAAACGATGTATACCTAGCAAATATGTTGTGAGCAATTTAGAGTTTTTTTTTTTTTTTTTTTTTTTTTTTTTAATTCTTAGCTTATTTAAATAGCAGAATAAATTATCCGTAAAAATGCATCAATACAATTAACGAAGAGAAATATTTACATGGATTCAATGCAGCTCGATAAAATAAATAAACATGTTTCTCTCCGAGCTTATGCCAGATATTAGAGTATTATTTCACATATAAAAATAAAAAACAAATGATATTACAACTTTTAGAAATAATTAATGGATTAAAGTCAATGCTTTATTTCGCGTAACCGCAATGAAGGACAGAAAAAAAAAACAGAATGAATTATTTAAACTTTTAAAGACAATCGAACATTTTCCGCCATGCGAAAAAAAGTTGCCAATTTCGAAGCTGAAAAAGAAATACAAAGAAAAAAAAAAAAAAAGAATTTACTTTAAGTGAAGGCCAGATTAATTCTTTTTTTCTTCCTTCATCTTCCCTTTATTTTTGTTCTTCACTTAACGAAATTCTTTTTTATTCCAAAAAAAGTGGTGTTGTTTCGGATGCCGCCTAATCGCTGTTAAGCCCGGATGTTATAGATTTTTTTACAGGCCACAACAATATGCGCTTAAATCATGTCGGGTGGCAACAACGATCCAGAAGAAGAGGAAGAGGTGAAAAGGCCGAGGCAAACGATAATGGCAGAACAAGAACTGGCGGGAAAATGACCAGTTTCTTGCAAAAGAAAAAAATACACGGAGATTTGTCAAACGATTGTGCATTATCACTCTTTTTATGATCTAGCAAAATACACTGCCGCGAATTTCGAACCAATAATAATCTTATGCTAACACTCAACGTCTTTGAAAATAACACATATAATAATAATAATAATAATAATATCGTAATTTCTCGTTTATTTTATACATTTTTACTGTCATTTTTTCACTAGAATAGAAACAAAAATGCTGAGAACAGGTGACACTTTTTTTTCTTTCTTTTCTTTTAAGTTTCAAATTTAAGTTTTAAAAGTACAAGAAACCTGTTTGTCTAACAGATTTCGATAACATATGAGATAAAATAATGCCTTATCTTCTTCTCCCCCCACCCCACATGCAGTCTAGTTAGCATTTTAAGCATTTCTTACGTGAAAGCTCTGTTTTAAAGAATTATAAGTTTAGTTTTCTTTCTTAAAAGGGATTTTTATTATTAAATCAGTTGTTATATTAAAAGGAAGTATATACATATCATATTTTAAGTGAATGAAATAGTACACATTTATGCATGTATGCATCAATAGAAAAATATTTTTTTACTCGATTCCAGGGAAAGGTAATGTTTTCCACATACTCCACAATCTAATAGTTTTTATTTACGATATATATTACTTATTTACTAGATAAAAGTTGTAATTAAATTAAAATAATAACACAAGAAGTCAATAATAAGGATTAAAAATTTAAGAAAAAAAAAAAAAAAAAACTAAAAGTTTCCAGATTTTAACAATGGCCCAAAACGGTTAGTTAAAGTTTTTTTACGTTCTCGCTGAGCTCTCAGTCTACTTGAGTCAGCTGTCGCACCCATTTGTTTTGCCTTTTTTAGCTTCATTATTAAGCACAATTTTGTGCACATTTACGCCATATACAATTCAACAGCAAAATCGCAAAATTTTATTTAATATAACAAAATTTAGAATTCTCGATTCACTATTAAGTGTTAACATATATTTTAATGTTTTTTCATGATTTTCTCAGTTCACAATGGCAGTAATTTTAGTAAGATGGTTAGCAAAACGTTTTTTTGTCTTTTTATTATTAAGGTTTTTTTGTGTTAACTTTTTATCAAATATCACGATTTTCGCACTTACGCCACACAAAATTCAATTCAACAGCAAAGTCATCACATATTTAAAAACAGCATATCTTTAGAATTATCGGCATAGATAGTCTAGCACGCTAGAGACAAAAATGTTTTATTCCGTAAAGTTTTGCCACTGCTCGGTTTCGAATCGTTAAGTTGTTAGCCAAAAATTCGTTAAGGTTTACAAAATATGAAATAGATAATAACACGAATTCGAAATTCAAAATTCGGGCTTCCATGTGAACATGTTCGGGTAGAGGACTATGTTATTCAAAATTTGATGGCTCTAGGTACATACGTACATTCATACAGCTTCTTCATTATTCCTTAAAATAATACAGGGCGATAACATTTGGTGGAAAAAATTTGAAAAGTCACACGTCGTTTATAGAAATTCACCGTAAAATTCACCGTTATTTTAACCCGCAAATCTTCAATGGCATTTTAATGCGCTCGGTACAATATTCACAAAATTGCTTTTAAAAATCATAAGATAAATCATAATGCAAGTATATAATCCCTCTCAGAAAATAACAGAGCAACTGTTAATCGGAGTTCAGTCGCATTAGATGTTTTCTTCTTGTTATATTAAGCTATGGTAGTAGTGTAATCAGTTTAACTCACATACGCATATTTCCTACATGCAGGGGGGAGAAGAAAAGAAAAATTTCCAACTTTTGCTTCAGGCATACAATTTCGAAAACGTATAATTCTTGCAAATTGCTGGAGCAAACTTAAAACAAATTAACCGATTCGTAGTTTGCTGCAGCAAAAAAAAATCAGGTTTTACTCCTGCAGGCATTCCAGCTAATAACGAAAAGCTCTTTTCACGTTGTAACTATTAAAGTTACCAGCATTACTTACTGCGCATGCTCGTTTCTCGACTCGCAGAAAATAGCCCTACGCGACGGAGTTAGTTGATGTTCCACAACCTCTCATTACCTTTCGAAGTTTGAGTTCAGGTTGGTAAAAGAAAGGTGAGGAATACGCGTGTAGAAATGAACAGGAATGAGTAAGCGATGGATATGGTTTCAACCTTTTGACTAACGCGAACCATCTAAACAAAAATTGAAAACTTTAGTACCACACCACAACATTTTACAATGATTATTTTTCCATTTCTGAATAGAAATATTGAAAAAAAATATATTTTTCTATTTGCACAACCTGTAGGCTATTTGTATTAAATATGCACACATAAAAATATTAAAAAATATTAAAAATTGGTTAGCATATTATTGGTTAGCATTTATATTAAAAATTGGTTAGCATTTTATCAAAATTCAAGTTACAATATTTAATTCTAAAATTTATTGGGAAATTTGGTGCCTGATTAAGAGAGATCAATTTCTTTATGTCTGGTCATATTTCACTTAGCTTTAACCGTAAATTAAGATCCAATTTTAATTTTGTTCTGTATTTTCCCCTCCCCCCCCCAAATATAGCATGGAAGAAAATCCTTGTTCACACAAATAGGTTGTGCATAAAAGGAATAAAAATTTAACAGCTTTATTTTAAATGCCTGTAATTTCTTTTTTGGGTTCAGCCAAAAGTTAACAAGTGTGTTATTTTTGAAATCTTCAGTTAGAGATCAGTCACAGAAAATTTCTATCAGTTGTTATTCTTCTTCACGAGATTTGTCAATTTAATCGTTAAAAATACTTTTTTACTTAAGACAGAACAACACGCCGAACAAACACTAATTCAGAAGACAAACAACAAAAATCAGCGTTATATTTACAAAATTTCCACAGAACTAGTTTCGATGGTTTTACCGAACCACTATCCTCAGCTGCAATCTGAATTAGTACTTTTTTACTTGCTTTGTTTCTTTGCATACCACATATTTTTCTCTCGCGTTACCACCGGTTGAGAATCGCTGATTTAAACTAAATTAAATAAGGCAACCCTATGCATAGTGAGTTTAGAAAATACAATTTTCTTAAAATAAATTTACCGCTAAGCGTGTTAAACCCTACAGGCTTTAATGGTAAACAACTGAATATTTTGATAAACAAAGGGAATGTGTCAACTGCATACAACCAGTCGTGGAAGAAACCGATCAGGGTCTCTCCTTCTAATTCCTTCTTCCGTCTGACAAATACAAGGAGATGAAACTTCTGATTACTTTCTTAATCTAAAACTGTCCTGTTCGGCTATTTGCAGAAACATTCTTGGCAAGCGTTCCGTGGAGCTGAAAGAAACCACTAAGTAGTTATTTCGGCTGCTACTTTAGTATGGCGTGTAGTTTAATGAACTTCTGAAACGTTTCCATAGCAATATTCCGAGTAGTCGTGTTCCGAGAGCGCTTAAATGCGGATTTAATGATGGCAGGTGTTATGACAATTTACTAAGTTTTACTTCCTCTATTTGTGAAGCTGCCTGAGATGTAAACAGAAAGGCTGCACAGGTGTGTTGAATCCAGACCGGGGGAGGCGGATAGTGAAATAAAAATATAAATTTCACGTGAACCTAACACATAGAAGAGTTTGCCATAAAAAAAAATTGAAAAGTTAAAAAGAATTTAACTCCCGAGTTCATTTCAGCATCTGTCTTTTGATTATAAACGAGAGGGGGGAAATTACGCCACTAACTTAATTTTTGAACGACACTGTTATACTGCAAATAAAACCAACGAAAAGTAGTCAGGGATAAACTGCTGGTAATATACACACACAATTAACCACGAAGACCTAAACCAAATTGCAAACACATAAATACAAGACAGAAGGGCACAACTAAAAATTAAATAAGATCCATCAATAAAAATTCCAACAATTTGTCTGTTGCTGTTAAGGAAATTCATAACAGCCCTGGCATATAATTTAAAAATTTTAAAAGCCATATCTGACGGTAACGGAGCCACAGGAGCACCTCACATGAATAAGTCTCGATCGCAGTTCCTACGAGAGACAACGGAGGAAGGAAGGAGAAAGGCGCGAACAAAAGTCCCGCATTTCGGGAGCTAGAACATATCAGCAGTAGGTAAGGCTGCAAAGAGATGGAACGTAAATAATAAAAATAAGGTGAAATCCCATGTTTGGAAAGTTTCTGTATTGTAAGAACATCTGCCATGTCCGGGTAGCTTAACGGAGAATATACGCAAAATACTTTTCAGATAATAAATGCAAGGGAAATAAAATGGAGATAATGCTAATACAAAAATGCCAGTACAAACTGAATAAATTTACGAATAAACTAGACCTCAGACAGGAAAACTATGTACAGTACAGGAAGAAAAAAAAAAAATACGCGAATATTTTTTAAATTTTCAGAACCTAGCGTAAAAAGCTATGGAGAAATACGCTAGGAAAATATTTAAAAAGTTTATTACCGTTCGAATGCCGCCCAAACGGTAAAGTGGTTAGGGGAGCCTACTGCGGTACCGAAGGGCCCAGGTGCGATTCCCGGAGAAGGCATGCATATTTGTAAATGTATGGTTTCTTTGCGGCATGGGGCACTCTAAATATATGCTGAGCCGAAAGTTCTTTCGTGTGGTTTGGTGTTAAGGGAGAGGGGTAGGAGACCCTGGATTCCCCCCCGAGAGACTTTCCCGCAAAACTGGGGTGGAGTCCAACTTCCTTGAGGGTCCGGCAACCATTCTTCTATGAAATTCATGAACAAGACAAAAACAACACGACCACTGGATTTTTTTTTTTTTTTTTTTTTTTTTTTTTTTTTTTTTTTTTTAAAGAAAGAAATATTATATACACTCTTTGTAAGTTACTACGAAATTTTATCACCATTTAATTTTATTTCAGATGGTAAAAGAAAAAATTTTCCAATCGATAGATTATAGGATATTTAGAAACACATTTTATATATCACATACATTCTATAAAATAACACTTGTCCCAAAATACTACTAAGAAACACAGATAAAATAATATTTTAAATGATTCGCTTTCTTGTAATCGGTAATGCAAGTTTTAAATTCGAACGTAAATAATAGAAGTTATGCATCCTCAAATGGCAAAGCGTTTTCGTATTTTTGATGCGTGTAATGAAGAAGGCTTATCGCTAAGCGAAAATAACAACACCTCTTCGAAGTCTTAAAAACTGGAAAAATATCAATGTAAATTTTAAAAAAATTACCCATCACACTTATCTACTAAAAGAGATCTTTTGAACACACTTTCAAAAATCATTTATCGATCGGGAATCTTAACTTTCATTAAAATGAAAATTTCTGAACTTGCTCTTTTTCATAAAATTATAATTGTCAAATGTCATACATAATATTTGTAATACCTTTCTAAGCTCACTTATTTTTAAACTCAACGAAAGCGTAAAAATTGTAACTGCAGCAGACATCAAGGAAAGAGTACATGTACGATGTTATTAGTTTTCAAATTCGCAATCCCTTTTTATAATGCATATTTAATTCCGATTCCATTTTCGACTAAAGCAAGAATACACCGGATAAAAGAAGAGGAAAAAAAATATTGAGTAAGATAATGATTATGAAATACACTGCTTGCACCATCACGTGACAAGTAAAAATAGCGGAAATGAACAAGGAAAAACTTCCACACTGTCATATGCAAAAATATCACTTTTGACAAACAAAAGTATATGTTTAATTATTTTACCTTGTAAAGATAGCACGCAGATAAGAGGATGTATTTTTTTATTTTTCAAACTACAGCATATCTTTGCTTTATTTTTTCTTAATATTTTTTAGATATAAACATCATAACAAATTATTGGAGGTGTTAGCGCAGCAAGAAACAGAGTAAAATTCATAAATTCGCAGAACCAGTTTCGAAGTTCTAAATATAGAAACTTCACCTTCAGAAGTGAAATGACGAAAGAGAAGCTGTGCTCAGGCGATAACAACGAATTGGTTTGATTAACATTGATCAATTTAAGAGAACCTTAAAATTTTCCGGTAAGGAACGCGAGGCATACGTTAGATAAAAAGAAACACATAAAGCATCTGTTGCCCAATAAATGTTGGTCAGAAAATCCCATTTTTCATTTTTATGCAGCCAAAATTATTCAACCAAAAAAAAAAAAAAAAAAAAAAAAAAAAAAAAAAAAAAAAAAAATCTTCCGTTGGCAAATTAGGGTTTCTAGAGTTGTTTCACATTCATTAAAATATTTTAGTTTAAGTTAATTGTCTCCAATTCCAATCCGTCTTTACACTCAGCATTTAGGTAAATTTTTTGCAGTTTTTTTTTTTTCTTTTCTCCGCACTAGATGGCATCGGCAGCTTGACTTCTTTCCTCTAATTGTTATCTCTTGAGTCATTTGCACTCCTGCAACTGAAGAAGGGGGTTCTATATTTAAACCGTAGAAACCAGTCCTTCAAATTTATGAATACAGCCCTGATTCTTGCTGACTAAGCACCTCCAATAATCGTTATTCACCATGTTCTTCTAACTCAAACTATTATAAATATTGTTTTACTATGCACCTGCTTGATTACATGCATGACCTTTACACGACTAACACAATTTAAGTCCAACAGCGGTTAAAACTAGTTCGATCGAGATTCGAATTCCGATGAATGGGCTGCTACATGAGTGTCTGACCTTCCCAGGTGTAACTCAAATACGAAGTAATTTCCCTTAGAAAATCCTCCAGGAAGACATCCTTTTTTAAAACGTAAATATGCATTTTTCCATATTCAAACTTACAAATATCAATATAATTAAAATAACACGTATCTATCGCCATATACTATGTAATTTAAGTGTAAACTTATATTTTGCTAATATAAATAGAGTTACCAGTTCTTTATCCACTTTTTTTAATTATCCATACGATCGGGCGAATTAGCAATTCTGCGAAGTGTTGTCATTCCGCGGGGCATAAAGTCTTTAATTTAACTTTCAAGTTATAACAACATTCAAAGTAAACTGATTGATTTCAAAACAATTATAAATACTTATTAATAAATCTGTAAATTTTTACATCATTAATGATATTAACAAATAATGTTTCCACACATTATATATTTCTATGTATTTTATTGTCATTATTATTTTGTTCTATTTAAAAGAAAATCCACTCTAACAGATAACGCTGCCGTAACTTTCGTCCAAAGTAATAAAACATCAAAAATCGACTTTTTGACTTATGGATTGAAGCATTCAAAGCGTACAGAATAAAAAGAAATAATAGAATCCTTCGTGACAAAACGTCATTTTGTCAGATTTTTTACCTACACTCCATATATATTTTTTACACCTGAAAACAAAGTTTAGAGCCCACATTGAACCTTCCCCTTCTAACTAAAGATATTTATTTCTAAGAGAAATACAAGACGGCGTACAGAAATTTATGTAGGGAAGGAAGCTTACTGCAAACTAATAAATAATAGACGACGAAAAACATTTCTCGAAGTTCATAAAAATTTTAAGAGACGAAAAATATTTCTTCTTTCTAAGCCGTTTTTTTTCTTTTTTGTTAATCTTTACTTAAGAAAGAAACCAAACGATCGGAGGCTTTACTTGTCCAACTATTTTCGTCATTGTTTTGTTTTTAGGGTATTTTTATTTTCGTTTTTTTAAAAGGAAAAACCGCGGCTTAGGAAAAAGACGAAAAAATTCTTCGCGTTTTTTTCCTTTTCCCATTCGGAATGAGGCAAATTTGCGTGTGTTTCGATGTTCATCTTCGAGAAAAATGCACCGAAAATGGTATGGATAATTATATTCTACAGATGTTTGCGCCAACAGGGCATGGAAGCAGGTGATTAAAACAGAAATTTTTATTCTATAGCAGTAGTTTTTCGAAATTATCTGGCAACAGAGAAGCAATAGTTAAGCTTGACACCAATGATTTATAGGATATAATAATTCGTCTGAGAATAATATATATCTAAATGTTTAAAAAATTCATAAAAAAGAGTAAAACAAATGCAGGATCCTGGTAATTTAGCTTTTGAATATTTAAGATATTTCAAATTGCTTAATATTTATTTTCTGCATTATAGCGTAAAAAACCAATTTTTTTAGATATCGTAATATTTTTGCTAATAAGGATTAAAATTAAAACACAATTTATTTTCTTTTATTTTTTATTTTTAGTCCAAAGGAGCAATTTGCCCAGACAGACTATTAATTTCAATTTGGAATTTTGCGTCGATTCACTGCAAGCGTTGTTTCACTTTTCAAATTGTTGCCACCCAATATTACCGGCCTATATTATATTTAAAGAAATTAAATAATGAAGTATCTGCATAGATATATGTATGTTTCTCGCACTGTGATAAAACAACGGTACCTAGAGTCATGCAATTTTGAATAACGTAATGGGCATCTGGAAGCCCAAATTTGGAATTTGTTTTATTATCGATTTCATATTTTGCAAAACTTTAACGAATTTTTGGTTGGCAAACTCAGAATTTCAAAGTGAGCAATGGCAACGTTGTACAGAAAAATTGTTTTTCCAGCCCGCGAGACTGTGTATCGGAAATTCTTAAGATATGCTTAATTTAAAATTATTTTGCGATATTGCTCTTGCTGAAGAAGAAGGTTCTGTAATAAAACCATCCAGAGTGCAAATTCTAAAAATTCTGGCACTGCAAGTTCTAAAATTGAACGCTCATTACTGTTGTTTAAACTTCTAATAACTGTTATGCGGCGTATTACTTTTACTTTAATCACACACTTGCTTTAAACGTAAAGAAGATTCGCCAATTTCTCATTTAAATCAAATGGTAAAAATCCTTAACCTTAGCCAAAAATAATGCTGGTGCAGTTAAAAAGCCCCACGCTAAAGATTTAGCTGTGAGTGCTTAGGAAAGTTTTTCGAAGGAAATATCAGCATCTAGCAGTAAATTTCGTCTACAGTGTCCCAAATATTATGAACACATAAACTGTCCTCCTCGCTGGAGTTACAAACGAAAGTTTCCTCTAAACAAGTCCTTAGGATGTCAGGCCAAGCGTGCAACAACGTTACCTTTGGAGTTTATTTCATGGAGATTACAACGAAAACATCCAAAAGATAGCGAGGGGGTGACTATCTACCAGGAATGACACACAAATTATATTTGGACACTTTTTTCGGACGAGAACACAAACAGCCTCGGGCGGTGCTCGGTTAAAGGATACTCGAATGTAATTTGTCCTTAATTTCGAATTATCTCCGCGGTTCGATGATCGAAGGGCGCGTAAGATTTCGAGAATACTCTTTTTTTTTTTTTTTTTTTTTTTCCCCTGCAAAGAAAAGTAACGGTCCTCGAGCTGGAAAATAAAAATCCGTTCTGAAAGCACGAATGACTATCGCAGTGATTCTTACGTTTTAAATCTTTAAACTGAAAATTTCCTTAAGAGGAAATGCTTTTAAATACAGGTGAATTTTAGGTAACCGAAGTAGTTGCAACAAAAAGTACAGTTTTGACGTTACAAACCTACTTGCATATATAACTTAAAAAACTTTATCGCTCGTTGCCCAATACCTAATCTAGATAGATTATGGATTTTATATCTATGATAATCGATTAACAGCGGGAATGCTACTTTAATGTGTATGTGGGCTTACGACTGGGACAGCCTAATGAAGCCATAGGGCCAATTGTAATGAAAAGGTGCGAGGGCTGCTCCCCACAAACAAACCTAATTCAGGTAGCGGAATAATTATGCTAATTACTTGGATAAAAAATAATTATACAAATGTATTAAGTAGCGAACTAAGAACGGTGATTAATTAGGTAGAGGAATGATTATGCAGCGATGTAACTAGGCTAATTAATAACTTAGCGAATTATGTTAATAAGCAAACTAATTACAAAAACTGATTTCGTCGTGAACTAAGAATGGTGATTGAGTAGGCAACGGAATGATTATGTAGCAATGTAATAGTGCATAAGGTAGCCATTTAATTACGCTAATTAATTAGGTAGCAAACTTTTTATAAAAACCGATTAGATAGCTAATTAAAGATGGTGATGGATTAGGTAATGGAATGTTTATGTAGCTATCTAACTATGAGCATTAATAAGGTAGTGAGCTAATTAAGCTAATTAATAAGATAGTGGCCGCTCAGACGGTATAGTGGTTAGGGGAGCCTACTGAGGTACAGAAGGGCCTGGGTTCGAATCCAGGAGAAGGTATGGATGTTTGTAAATGTATAGTGTCTTTGCGGCATAGGGGCACTCTAAATATATGGCGAGCCGAAAGTCCTCTCGTGTGGATTTGTGGTAGGGAAGAGGATATGAAGATCCTCGGACACCCCCGGGGTGCTGTCCCTCAAAATTGCGGTGGAAATAGAAGTCCAACCTCCTTGAGGCTCTGGCAACCATTCTCCGATAAAATTGATGGACAAGACAACAACAAGATAGTTAATTGATTAATGCGCTTAAATGAGATAAATAGGTATAATCTTGTGCTAAATAGCAGCCTTACCAAGAAGACCTTACAGAACAAAGATATGTTTCTACGAATCTTCGCTACCTGACGAACTACGAAGAGACCTACGAATCTTCGCTACCTGAATCCAAGGCCTGGCTTCTACAATTGGCAAACGGAGAATGTGCCTCAGGGCTCCAATTCCAAAAGGACCTCCAAATTCTTCTCATATTGTGTAAAACATTAGGTACTTTATTTAATTTAAAATTTTTAAATTATAAAATTAGAAACAAACACGAGATGAAGATCTTCGCTGTCTCTGAAATGGGAAATCCTGTTTTTACACAAAATAATACGCATCATAAAATTAGGAAAGCAACAACCTTGTGTTGGGCGTAGATTTTAGTCAAGACTCTATCAATTTCAAGGGCAAACAGGTACAGATCCTTCTTCATCAGGAGCAACGAAATCTGCAACAAAAGTCACGGTTGTATTTATATCCAAAAAGAGTAAACCGAACGAGAAGGTAGTGCCATCTGTACCAATTTATATGATAAATGATTTTTTTTTTTACTTTTAGGGAATTCATTATTATGATATCAATTAAAAAAAAAACTTCTCTCTCTTTTTTTCCTCCTTTTCAGTCTCAGTTATACATTACCAAAAAAGAAATAAACTTATAAAAAATAATAACGCCAATTCGTCATTAAGTGCGCCAAGATGGCAAACTCAAAAGTAATTTTTCCGCGAAAAAAGTCTTCTTTTTTCCCCCCTGCCTGCTTCACGCCATCGCTTATCAGAGAATAGGTTTAAAATCGATGACAAAATTCCACTCACAGTGAAACACCATACGTGAGCTAAATAAAAGCTTATAAATAAAACTGAGAAACATACTTGGTCGGATAATAAATATTGGGCCATCGAATATGTTTAAAAGAACCTAACTTTAGGCATTTAATTAAGAGTTTATTTAATATTTCTGCTACAAAGTTTTCTTAGTAAATACAATATTTCAATTCTTCACAAAAATGTATTTACAAAAGGAATAAAATATCTCTCTAACGTTAAAGCCTCTGAAATCTAGAAAATGAATAAAATATATTCTCTCTCTTATATAATATCCGGCTTTGGCAACATCATTTATTTCGTTTCTAACAACTTTAAGAATAACGGAATAAAAGTGAATGAAATCTGGCGGTTAACTGAACCATGATGAATGAAAAGAATCTTTTGCAATGACTGATAAGAAAGAGAAATTCGAATTATTCACGCCCTTGCTACTTTGGAGGGGAAGGTTATGATTAATGGACGCCATCAAAAAGAACGAATCCAGGAGATTGTTAGGCTTAGCGGATTTTCGAATTTTTCATAAGAGTTTTTGGCTTGAGTTAACTTGTGCCACTCAAGAAAGAATTGGGTTGTCGTTTTCGAAAGCAAAGAATCGACAATGAAAAACGAATTACCTCAGTTTATATATCGGATGTCTACAACGTAATAAATACGTTAATTTTACAATGTGAGGGAATTTTATTATTCCCGAAATAGTTTTAGACAAGCAGTGTAAACGGATATGCATAATTTATTCACGGTAAAGGAAAGTGACATCGTGTTTGAAACAAAAGAATGAAGCCGGAAATGTGGGTTACAAAAGTATACATGTTCGATTAGTTTGTCTTTGCTTTGCAGTTCTGCTAACCTAAGAAAACAATCAGACTAGAGTTGGCGATAATGAACAAGCAAAATGTGAAAATGTTTGCGAAACCCGAAAATAATGAAATATTTTGCAATATATGACGTTGCTAATATCCAAATGTAAATGAAGTAACACGCAGGAGAATTTTTCTTCTTAGAATTGCACGAAAGGTTAGACTTTTATCTTCCACACGGTACTACTAACGTCACTTTTCTTCGAAAAAGTTTATGATCTTTCAGTTTTCCAAATTTAACCAATCTCTAACTGCTGAATAAACTAAAGGATTTAAAATCAATAAATTATCTTCTACAAAAAGCTCGCAGTTAAAATTTGCTTTTTCTTTAACAGTACAACCATGCGGTTAAAAAAAAAAGCAAATTTTAACTGTGAGCTTTTAGTAGGTTAAAATTTAAAAAGACACATGCGGTTAAAATTTGAAAAGACACATGATTTATCTTAACAAAAGATGTTCTTAAGGTCACATATTACGTTCTTAGTACTGAAGAGTTTTGCTTTTTAATATATCTAAGAGAAATTAATTTAAAGTGTTCAATAATTATCAAAGCTTTATTATAGCAATAAACATAGCATTTTGGAGTTCTAAATAAATAATTTTTTAAAATTTTCATTTTAAATGAAAAAAATTGTTGATCAATGTAATCTTCAAGTACGGTGAAATTTTAAAAAATTCAATAATTAGTGACTGTTATTTTCACTGATTTAATTACAAAAAATTTTTAAAATACTACCTAAATAATATTTTAACTCATAAAATCAAGAAGTTATTTACAGTCAGAAAATTTCATTTGTAGATTTTGTTCTTGGTGTTGTTTAATCGCTTATATGAAAAAAGGATAATTTTCTCAGAGAAATTAGCCTGTATTCAAACTATACACGGGGAAAACCAAGAAAACACGCAAGCAAACAAATTTTATTAGTAAATAATGAATAAAATGTTGCTAAATTTCTTAATTTTAAATTTTTATTTCACCTTACTTATAAACTATAGTGGCACAGAGGTTTTTGCTACAGGCATTGGGCCACATATTATTTTCAGTATCGGTAAACCGAAAAAGAATTTTTAAAAAACTGAAATTAACGAATAGAATAATTTTTATTCGGATTCTTTAACTATGTTCAGTCAACGAAAAAAAAATTTTTTTTTTCTAATTGAACGCAGATATTCACTAAAAACATGGGACTGTAAACAACGTTTTATTCTTACCGTTGCTTATTAAAAAACAAACCGTAAGATCCTTATTTCTTGTTGCCTTTAATTAAAAAAATCGTTAAATCCGTACTTTTGTTTTATTAACATTTATTTAAAAGAATACTTTTTTTTAATTATTAAAGTAATTTTATTTTTATTTTCCCTTTTACTTAAAAGAAATGGTCTTCCTCTTATTGCTGCCTGTTCGCGTTATTCTCGAAATTCCATTCCACTTTTAATACAGATAGAAGCAAAATATAACGGTAAAGAATTAAAAATTCGAAAATAAAAATAAACTTCCATTAAGTAAGTAGTGTATCAGAATATTGTTACAATATTTCCTTCAGTATTTTCTCTCTGTTAACAAATTTTATCTTTCGAAACTCGAGAGAAGAAATCGAAATTATGCGAATCATTTAATTTCTGAAGGAAGAGGTTACTATAAGATAAACAAATGCAAAGTAGTTCTGTATAAACTACAGGTAACTATCGCTATTTTATTTCTTCAAAAGAAACTACATTCCAACAGGAATAAGTAGTAATATTAACATTAGAATATCTACTATTACAGAGAAGCAGAAATGAAATATCAGATATTTCATTTCTGCTTCTCTGTAATTTGAATCTCGCCCTTCGTACTGTTGTCTTTGCTACTTCTTAGGCCTCAAATCATCCATAAATAATTAGAGAGGATGAATGCGACGAAATCGTAGACTGAATGTCAGTTCGTGTTGGCTTCACTGTGATGGGCCGGTTCTCGTTATAGGCTGGCATTAAGTTCAAAAGTTCGAAGGGAAAGGTTTGGCATGACCTTCGTAGGTAGCTTGCGAGGGCTTGTCTTTATTCGCGAAATGAAAACAATCCGACTTGGATGAACCCATTTTAAAATTTAGGGGCGTTCGTTTCTCAGAACGCATCGAGGTTGAGGGGGCGGCGAACGTGAATATTTTAAAAATTTTCAGTACCTGACATTATAAAAAGCTAAGGGGAAATATGCAAGAAAACATAATATTTATCCAAAATTGCTTGTATCAATTACGCGTAAAATGTAGCGTAAAGAATTTAATCTTTTGCATAAAGATTTATTTTTAAAAGAATATAGTAAAATTAAAAGATTTATTTTTATATATATTTGCAGTGTGTATGACAAGAATATTAAAAATGAATTGAAAAGTCAATAAAAATAGTAAATGTGTAAATATATTCATGAATTTGTCGCAAGTTATTTCGGGATAAAGTATGATTTTCTAAAATATGTATTCCCCGCATTAAATATTTATGAAACAAATGTGTAAACTATTTCATTAAAATAATTTAGTTAATTAGATGAAATCATCTACGAGTTTCTTTAAAAATCTTTTTTTTATCCAATCAAACTCATTTTTTTCGCCTTTTAAATTTTTCGAAAAGCATACGAAATTAATTCTTTCGCTTAAATAATGTCAAATCTCTTATTTTTGGACATCTGTTATTTATAACAATATTATTTATTTTCAGATCGGTCGAAAGTTTCGCTGCATTTTTTATTTCCGAAATCCGCTCTTGAAAAATGGAGAAGAGCCTGCCTTTCCTAATTGGAAGTCTTTTATCTCATGAATAGAATAAAAAATAAACGACATATAAAATAAAAAATTAATAAATAATGCTTATGTTTTTCGAAGCTATGAACTAAAAAATATAAATAAATAAATAAAATCGCAAAATTTCAGAAGGAAGGAAAAAATAATCTTCGATGAGGTAAAACAGGATAGACAAAAAATTTCAGTTTGTTTCATCTTAAATCAACGTGTACGGTTAACAAACCAGAAAGAAGAATGCTCGACTTTTTCATTAAAATTTTTATGACCAAGAAAAATAAATTTTTGTTTATAAATAGTAACGTGCTGCGTCAGAAGCGTTTTTGAAATAAATAACATTCAGCGTCTGTTACTGAAACAATTCTTCTTTCTTTCTTTCTTTCTTTCTTTTTTTTTTTTTTTAATTCCCTTTCCGGAGAAAAAAAAAGAGAGAAAAATCATATGCTCTTCCATAAACAATTCTAACAATATACAGAAGTGATTTCGCACAGTGTCCGGCTGAGGTCATAATTAAGAGTTTTATTCGCCACTCTTTCCACATACTACATACTGTAGTATGACAATGTAGTATGACATCAACTGTTAAACAAAGGTTAACGCAAGAAGTACCGTTTTTACTGGCGTATTTTTCATCTTTTTTAACTTCCTTGTGCGAAGTAAAGAAAGTATTGTAATAGCGAAAAATTTCGGTAATCAGATTTCAATGCAAATATCGATTTCAACCGTTCCCGAATCCATTTCGGGAATTATTTTTACGTGAAGTCCGTGCGCACGAGCAGAATATAGAGCTCTTTATTCCAAAACGGTTTGCAAAATGGATTCAACTAGGACTTTTTTCGTAACATCTGTACGTTCGTACGTACGTACCTATGCATCGCGCATAGCTCAAAAATGATTAGCCGTAGAACGCTGGAATTTTGTATATGCGACTGCTATAACATCTAATTGTGCATCTCCTTTTTTTATTGCAATCGGTAGTACTAAAAGTGCATATAGTTTTTAAAGCGAGACAGGTCCGTTACTTTCTTCCTACTCTATGGAATTTGAAATTCGAACCAGGATGGGGACTGGAAGGTCACTTTTGTATATTCTTAAAAGAAGTACTTGTGTGATGAAAATAGTTTTTGATGCAGAAATTCTGCGCCAAATCTGCAAAGAGTTAAAAGATTCAGTTAAAAAACAGCAAAAATTAAGGTTATTCTATCTAAGAAAAAAGCTGCAGTAGGAATATTTAAGATGTGTCAAAAGTAAAAATAGAAATTTAGATAGGTCAAAAGGTCTATTGTACGGGATGCAAATATGGTAAAAGCTGTGGTGAAAACTTCAAAATTAAAAAAGCAATGAAAAATTAATACACGAAAAAGTAAATAGAGATTAAAAAACTAATCATCCCTATTTAATGTTTCAAACAGAACTTGTCAAGACGAAAGTATTGAAAACCTTGAACCTGGTTGATTAATGAGAGATGAATAACATTTTTCTTTCAAATTTCAATAACATGTTTCTTTCTAGTTCGAATTCCGCAAAAGGCATCCACGTTTGTAATCGTCTTTGAGGCATAAAGCAAGTAGAATACTGCCCGGCCGCCGCCCTTAGTATTTTCCTTCAAAATTGGGACAATGCTGCCCCTTTCTCGCTTTTAGTGTATTTCAGTCGCCCTTAGTGATGCAACCTGATCAGCATTCTCGATGTTGAGATGGCTAAATGTGTTGAGTTTTTAGGTTCAGTTCGAAAGAGGAAACATAATCAGCAGTTTCTGTCTAGGATTTGAGCTCCGAACTGCTAGGTGGATGCATTTCTATTACACCACGAAGGCACGCTATAAGGATGGAGAAAATTTCAAACATTCTCCCTGTTCTTTCAAAGAACCACCGGGGAGGACTGAACCAAGTCGACAAATCCCGGTGGTGACGATTTTATCCACTACATTTTAGTTCGGGCACATTTGTAGAATCTACGATATTTGAGACGGAGAAATTGGAAGTCTCAGCAATGGTTTCGTCGGGATTCGAACTTTGGACCTAGCGACTGCTACCTGGATGTGACTGCAGTTACACCCTGATGGTAAGTGGCAAGGAAAGTGAAAATTCCTTACTTAATAACAAAAGAGTTTGGGTCATTTCCGACGAATGCATTAAGTTGCAACGGTCCGCTTGGAAATACAGCCAGTGACTACACTGAGAAGGTTAATTTTAATCCACAATATACGTACGTATATACGTCAGTGCTGAAGAACATTAACGGACCACACGCAGCCTAAAACAAAATCAAATTACTTTTCGAGGAGAAAATATGTTTGCGATGCATTCTTACTGAAAACTTCACACTTAAGATTAGCCACAAAACTGTGGATATCACTGTCAATAATTATTAACGTAAACCTTGAGATCAAAGAAATAGTGCTCCAGCACTTGACGTAATGACCGCAAATGCTGCGGGAACATTTTCAAGGTCACCTAATAACTCTTTCTTTATTCTTCGAGAAGGTTTTCTTTTTCTTTCATTCAGTAAACACTGCAGAACTTTTCCTTTTGTTTCGCAAGCTGTCTTTATTTGTAAGAAATGCATAATCATGGGAAATTTTCCACAGGTACGCTTATGGATCCCTACGTCGAGGTCAGCGTTTATTATGCGGAGCTACTATAAACGAATGCTGGTTTCGTTACAGTCACCGTAACATACAGAGACTTCTCCTGCAGAATTTCGAAACGATAACGATGGCTCATTTACTCGTCAAAAGAAAATCGATTATCTGTTTTCTTATCCTTCAGGGTTAGTGGCTTTGCTTGCTCTGTGAAAAGGATTTTGTTCTAGTCTTGAGCTTAAAAAATTTTATTTTACTTTTAATTATTCACAGCTTAATTATCTATTTCGCAGTGCATGCAATTTTTTTTTTCGTTCTTTAAACTGTTTAAAGAAAAAAAAAAAAAAAAAAAGAAAGAAAAAAAGAAACAAGCCACGTGAAACACAAAATTAGAAAAGCAAAAACCTTGTGTATGGCATAGATTTAGTCAAGATCTCAGTCGATTTCGACGGCAAACAGGTACAGGTCCCCCTTCATCAGGAACAAAGAAATCTGCCACGAAGGAATAGCCTAGGTTGTAGTTATACCCAAAAGGAGTAAAGTGAACCAGAAGGTAGCGGCATCTGTCGATGGAAATAGTAACGAAAGTTCAAAAATGAAATCAATAAACATATAGTTTCGGTAGTTAATAATAGCTGGAAATTGAATCAAAATTTTGACTTAGCATCTGTCGAAGCTTCTTGAAACTGAATTCTAAACCTTGAAAACTGAAATATCGAAAGTAAACGATCACATCGGAATAGAAAAATGAAAACTTCTGAGGATTTGGCTAGCATTCAATCTGTAGTAAAAATACAAAGTTCTAAAAAATGATAAAAATCGAAAATGGTTCTACTGTTACAGTTTTTAATGAAAATATATATATTATTTTATTAAAAACACTTTTAAACATATGATTTCCTTGGAGAAAAGAATTTTAAACGACATATAAGAGAATGGATATTTTACGACTATTTGCCTAATAGAGTTACTGCATGGTACTCAAACAAAGAATCTCTTACTTTCCGGCTGAAATAAGTGTTCTTTATGCATCTTAACCTTCCCACCAACTATAACAAAAGTTAAAACAGAAACGCTAAAACGAAACGATTTTTGAAAGCTCGAAATGGTACGATATTTGTCGCCACCTTCAGAAAGCCGAGATGGGAATTAACGACTCTGCTTCTATCCAACCATAACGAAGTAAGATATAAGAGTTTTTTTGGGGGGGAGAGAGGGAGGGGAACAATGTCCAAATATTAGAAGTCCACGCCACCTGTCCAATTCTGATAATATTCGACTATAAGAGACTATTGTGAAAATTTCCAACTATAGGAGAATTTCTGGATGACATTTTTAACAGCCACTCCAGAAATCAAAGAAATATGTTGTTTTGTTGCTAATGGTCACTTATTTGACCTATATTCAGCCTAAGCTCACAAAATTCCTCGTGGCAAGGAGCGTAAGTTCACTTCTGTCGTTAGCAACAACCTTGAGCACGTTACAGGTGACAATGCGATTTAACTCAGTTACGCCCCCCAATTTTGATGCACAGCACCCCGGGGGGGACGGGTGCGAGGGTCTACCACTTCTCTTCCCCTACCACTAACCTCTCGAGAGGACTTTCGGCTCTCCGCATATTTAGAGTGCCCCCATGCCTGACGAACATTATACATTTACAAACATCCATGCCTTCTTCGAGATTCGAACCTGGGCCCTTCGGTAAGGCAGTCAGCGACGCTAACTACTATACCAGTTGGGCGGCAATAAAATATGTAGTTAATGAGAGCAAATTTCGCAGAAATAATTTGGAAACTTTACTATTTTCTTTTCTTGAAAGCTTAGCATTTAATGCTTCTCAGTGAAATAACTGTCATTCTCCAAGCATTATGCGAAATACGGCAAAACGGCTTTTGAAATTTTAGGTGGTGGTTTGTCCATTGCAACGTTGGGAATCAGTCTAATTCGAGACATAATATAACCAAAGTTACGGTCCAAAAGTTTTGGAAAGTCTCCCCCAAGGACGTTTCTATCGTCAGTATTAGAATCTCATAGCTATTACATAATTCAGGAACAACTTATCTCTGCAAAAATTCTACCCATTATCTAGAAAAAAGAGGAAAATTTCTTGCGCACACATTCCGACGAGGAAGGAAATGGTGTTCTAGAAAGAAAACTAAAACAGCATTGGATAACACTTTCGTCAATATTACCACCGAATAATCGCGCCTGTCAACAGGAGCAGGAATGAAAAAAAAAAAAATTCTATATGGGTCGAGATCGTTCCCCATTTTCTCCCTGTTACGTAGCGGATGACCCAACGCACACGTTTCCTGTGGCAAACAGTCGTCGAATTTCCTGCATGCGACAACAGAGAGCGAAAGCTCAAGGTTTTGACATTCTCGCTGCAACCGTAACGGAAACGGCTGCAATATTGTATTCGTTCGTTTCATTGCCGCTTATTGTTGGGCAATGACCATTGTGCCCCGTTTACTTTTTCATAGTTATTATTATTCTTTTTTTCCCCCGAGTTCTTTTTTTCTTCACTGTGACTTTCATCATCTGCTCGCGCCATCTGTCGAATGTGAATAGCACTTTACCGCACCGTCAAATCAACGCCATCGAAGGAAAGAGTCGACAGTTATCACACATTCTTCCATATGTCACTTTATTTTTTCTTTAAATTATTACATATTGCTTAGACATTTTGGCAACAATTCCGATGAAAAAGAAACGTCTTACGAATTGTACACCTTCCACCACCAAATCTTAAAAGCGTGAATGAATATCTAACGAACAAAAACACAAAGTAACCGTTGCCACATACACAAAATAATAATTCCCAGACTGCTGTAACACAAACAAAATAACTGCTGTCAAGCGGTAATATAATAAAATAACCGCTAGCAGAAACCAAATAATTGCCGTCAAATTTATACAAATAATTGCTATAAAAATTAACACAAACAAAATAATCGTTTCCAGATATTAACACAAACCAAATAATAGTCGCCAAACATTAACATAAAAAACTGCTTATTAACTTTAAAGCTTTCTTTTTACTTCCTTGTACGAAGTAAAAAGGAAGTATTGTAATTGCAAAAATTTTCAGGCATCATATTTGAACGAAAATATCCATTTAGACCGCCATCGAAAGCAATTTAACGATGTTTTTGCGTGACATCTGTACGTAAGGACAGAATAAAAGACTCTTTTCCACCCAAAAAATTATAAAACTGATTTAAAATGAATTCTAAAGAGAATTTTTCGTGGCGTCTGTACGTACGTATCTCGCAAAACTCAAAAACGAGTAGCCTCAGAACGTTGCAAATTTGTATGTAGGACTGCTATAACATGTAGATATGCACCTCGTATTTTGGTTGCAATCAGCTGCACCAAACGTATATAAATATATATATATATATATATATATATATATATCCACTCTGTTAACCGGCTCAGTGATGTCAGTTTCTTTACTCTTATATGTCTGTAAGTTGTGTGTTTTTTGCTTTAAAAATGATTGAATGATGTTGTTCTTATCTTCCGGTTAAGGTTTTTATGCCTTTAGTAAATCTGCATGCAATATTTGTGGAGTTATCAACAATTAAAAAGTTGTTTTAAGTGCTGCTAAACCTAATGAATTTTGCGGTGGCGGACATGTTTGTTAACATTTCAAACTTGGCAAAATAGCGGATTTGTTGCCAATCTAGAGAAACTAACCTTCGCAACAACGAAGAGAACGCCTTCTTTTATTATTGCGAATTAAATCATGCTTAATCCATTCTGGAATTTGTTTGAGGAAATAAGTGTTTCAGATTTACTTCGTAATTTTTAATATAGATATTTTGAGTTTTTATGTATTTTTGCTTGTCGGGGAGTGAGAACTGAATTAATTGAATGATAAATACTGAATCGTCTGCGAAAAACTGTTTCTTTTTTGTTTTGTTTGCTTAATTTCTTTTATACATCGTTTTAGATTTATTATAGTATTTGAAAAGACCATGTGGCAACGATTAGATAATTGTTCAAATGATAAAAATTTATATGCATTCTGAGTTACAATATAACGAAATGTAACGCAGTTAAGTGAACCTAGCACCAGATTCTCGCTATGGTAAACAAATAAAGTGAATTTTAAAGAGTGCATTCATTTTCTTGTGGTTTATGCGCTATCGACGAAGTAGAGTTAATTCAATCCAATAAGTTTAAATGAAATGCAAGAAAAAATGCGTATAATTTAATATTCCGTGCAAGGAAGCCATGTGGTGTACGCATCAGATTTTTTTAATTAACTGAAATAACTATATATCCAGACATAAACAAATTAACTACAGCCAACTACCGCCAACAATTAACAGAAAATAATTGTTGCCAAAATAAAAAATTAAATTTGCACTTTATTCTGCAACATTCTTTTTTCGATTTTTTAACAAAATTCTCAATTACCTTACCTTTTGTTTTAAATGAATTAAAATTTTTACGTGTTTGCCCTTTTTTTAATCATCTAGATATAATTTAGAAATGGGGCTCTGGTGAAAATTTTACGGCTTCTCCTTGAAATGTTTCGTTACGCTTATCAGGGCCAGGGCACGTATCATCCACTCAGCTGGCAAGTGTTTCCATTCCACAAGGTATCGCATCTTGAATTTATTATTCACGCTGCCTGGCAACTGGGTAATTATCAGAAGTGTTGCCATTCAATGAGGCATACAATCGCTAACTTAACTTCAAATTAAAACTACATCCTGCTTAACTAACTGAATTATTTAAATCATTGTACGTAAAATTTATACCTTTATTATGCATTTAATAATCTCTCTAAATGATATAATTTAAAATACGTCGGGTAATTTATAATATCTCTAATTATTAATTTTCAAAAACATTTGCCGAATAACTGTAACGAATAAAATATGTTTCAAGCATGTTATTCTGCATAATTTAATACAGAACAGTTGTTTGTGCTCTGCCTAATAAAAACGATATGTGTTGAAAACACCGGGGGGGGGGGAGTTTATCCTTCTCCAAAATTTTGAAACGGCTATTATATGCGTAAGTTTTCATAAAACATGATTTTAAACATATTTTTATTAACCAATAACCGAAACACTAGGGTTAATCATAATATTAATAGAGTTCTTATCATTTGTCAGTATTTTGTTTGAAAATTTCTTTCTTTAATCTTGAACCATTTCAGAAGTATTCGAAAAGACACATTTTGCAAACTCGTCATTTTTTTCGAAGAATAAATTCCATTATCAACATAATTCCTAAAAAAAAAAAAAAAAAAAAAAAAATTTTTTTTTTTTTTTTTTAAAGTCGCCTTTCAGAGAGTTTTCCGCGTCCAAAGATGTTTATGCAGACGATAATTAACACCCAGCAAAAATTCAGTTACATCTACTCTAGAGTCGAAATCAAAAAATAATTTATCTTCAACAGAAAATATACACCTCATCTCACTCCGTTTGTTTAATTTATGTTAATACATGCCCCTCGAGGGGGAAAAAAAACTTGAACAGAAAAACCAATTCGTAGCAACAAGCTGGAGCTGAAAGACATATCAATTAATTACATAAGAAAGAAAAATGTCCAATACAGACCCACGAGAGGATAGGATGGTAGCGGTGGTGGTGGGGAATGAAAAAGACCTACACGTAATTAACTTCAAAATTTTTCCTGCAGTTGTTTTCATTGATTTTAACCTTCAGTTTTTCTTTTTCCTGCAAGCTAAAGGAAGAATTGCTTGAAGAGAAACATAAGAAGCCTCAGCATGCTCCTCCCTTTGCCAGGACCATTATTTACGACGTAGCAAACTTGTATTGAAAGAAAGTAAAAGTATTATTTCCAAGTAGAGTTAAAACCTCAAAAGAACAATGTTAAAAATAAAACTAGATCGATGAATAATCTACCACGTTGCTTCCAGCATATCGGATTCTCGCAGTCTTGCCATTCGAAAAAGCATAAGATCCTTAGTTTTATTTTTCAAATTTAATCAATATGTTACCAGTTAACAAACTGGAAGATTTAGTAGCAACAAACGCGCTTCGTGAAATTTTTTTAATAGCGAAAGATTTCGAGTATCGTATTTCAACGGAAGTATCCATTTTGTTCGTTTCCGAATCGGTAGTCATTATTATTATTATTATTATGGTTGTTGTTGTTTTTTGCGTGATATCTGTACGTACGGACATAACAAAGGGCAATTTTTTTTCAAAAATGAATTGTAAATTAAAATTTAAAACGATTAGCCGCAGAATGTTGAAATTTTGTAGATGGGACTGTCATAACATCTAGTGGTGCAGCTCTCTGTTTTGTTGCAATCCGCCGCACTAAATGTACATATACATATGTCTCTCTTACCCGCATCGGCAAGCTCTGTTTTTATTATTATTATTATTATTATTATTATTATTATTATTATATCCTGATAAATTGTGCATTTTTGGCTTTAAAATGATTGAATTATGTTGTTCTTATGGTTTAATTAATTTGCTTGCAATAGTTGTGGAATAGCCGTAAGAACGTTAAAATTTTACACATGGGAGTGGTATAACATTTAGTTATGCACCTCCCTTTTTATTACAATCCCCATTACCAAAACTATACGTAAATACCCACCTTCAGGTCCTTAACCGGCCTTTAACTTCGTAGTCGTTGGTTGTAGTTATATACTTTCAATTACAGAAGTATTTTTAAATGACGATAACATTCATGTTTATGTCAAATTTTTCAAAAAAAAAAAAAAAAAAAAAAAAAAGATAACTCTTTTTGGACAAATAGCGAAATTTAACTTTTAATGCAGTCTCCCGTTTCCTATACTTTTATTTGGGAAAGTGTTACACTCGTTATGAAAAAATAAAAATACAAAAAATTTCATTCCCGCACGACAAAATATGCAATTCAACTTGCCACGAGAGATCTGTTCATTAAACTGGAATCATTTGAGGAAATAAGTTTAAAAAAAGTTCAGCTAAAACTGTTTATAATTTAATGGGCCGTACAAGGAAATCATGCGGTGCCCACGTTTGATTTTTAGTATATGATATTTTGTTGTTCCAAGAAATATTGCACCAGGTTAATCCTGTCGACTTTTTATAAATATGTGACGATTTAAAAAAATGCGTAGGATGAAGGCACGGGAACTTTAACAGCTTACGATACTACGTAGATGACCGAGAAAACCGTAGTGTAAAGCATGATGACGCAATATTTAGCACACCGTACCTTGAAAATCACAATCTTTATTTTTTCCACGAATTTCAAATCATCCTTTTTCAGACAAGATGTTTCCTAATTATATTTGAATACAGTAAGTTGCATTTTGAATTAGAACGTCATCTTAAGCAAGTAAGCGGCAGCAATATACATTCAAAGCAACTTGCCGGCAGGAGAGCAGTGCGGAAAAGGGGAGAGTTATAGTACTTTCAGAGGAAGAAGGGTGGGAGTCGGAAAGTTTCAGTTTTGGTTTACAATTAATTTAATTGGACAAGAGGGATCTGCATTACAACGTTACGTAAGATACAAAAATCAGGAACCTGAGAGAAGAGATGAATTTAGGGGCAGATGACCAAATTTAGAATGTTAATTTTGAGGTCGCTAATTATTATTATTTTTTTTTTTAAACAGCTATTATATTCTGTTATATCTTACATATATAACCGACGACTGCCGGTTCAAACGGATTATTTTAGAAAAACATTAAACGAAAACATGCTTTTTTTTTTTTTTTTTTTCCTCTTTAAGTTCTTCGTCCTTCTTTAAAATAAATAAAACACACTTCAGAGCGCGATTATTTATTCCCTCAGAAGCGTGCCACACTATCTTTTCATTCTAAATAAACAAAATCGAAAAGCAGTCTTTCTTCTACATAAAATGCGGCAAAATCCCTTCGACTTGTTGTTCGAAGGCAGCCCATTAGGACGCCATTTTCAATTCACACGATTTGGCTTAGTTTACTCTGACACAAAAGGAAACAGGAGCGTTGGATTATATATAAAAATAATAGTAATAAATAAAATTAAATAAAAATAGAAGAAATCCTATTTAAAAGCCACTCCTTTAGAAACGGATTTATTTCTATTTTCATTCTTAACGTCCTACTCATTACCCAGTCTCCAAACCTCAGACAGCAATTGTTCGGGAAAAAAAAATTAATAAAATAAAAAAGAATCTTGCGCTTCTATTCCAATTAACAGAAAAAGAAAACCTTCACTCGAATTTTTATTTTGTTCTTTATAGCATTTTTTATTATAGTCGCCAGACCTTTAAGGTTTATTTTCTCGAGTATCGTAACGCAGCGAGTGGCTGCCACGAGGAAGCGAATGCGTTAAAAGAACATAATGTACCAAGTGACCTTCTCACATTTCAGATATGTAATGGAGGTCATGGCGAGGTTCAGAAAATGATGCCATTTTTCGAAGTTCCCCGGAGAACAGTTGCGAAATACTTCCTTTTCCGTTAAGGTTGCGAACAAAGAATTTTCTAGGTCATAAAATACATATTTGTTACATCACAAACGTTCATTTTTAAATACTCACGAAGCAAAAAAGTCTGAAGTGGACACCACACACAACTTCTTTGTACAGTCTATCAAACATATTTTTGTCAGCACTTCATTTAAACTTATTTCCTAGAATTATTCTAACTTAATTTACCGATCACTCAAGGCAAGCTGAAAACGACATAAAAAATAGCATATGCCGGTCAATTATTGTCGTACGGGAGTTAAACTTCCTATATTTTCATTTTTTCATAACGAGTATAAAACTTTAAGAAATATAACTTCGAGAACCTGGAGACCGCGTTAAATGTGAGATTTCATTATTTGTCCAAAATAAATATTTTTTTTTAAATTTGAAATTTTGAAATTGTTAAAAACCTGAAAGTTTTCTTCATTTAAAACACTTCTGCAACGACTACGACCAACGATTGCGAAAATAGGAACATTTAAGTCGGGTCAGGGAGTGGTTATACGCATACTTTGGGTACTGCGGATTGCATTAATAAATAATGCCACATACAAAATTTCAGTGTTCTACGGCCAATCTTTTTTGAGTTATGCGACAGACGTATGTATGTCGTCAGGAAAAAATATATCACAAAAAAAGACATTACGAAAAAAATATATTTAAAATCCATTTTACAATCCGCATTGCAAAAAGAGTTCTTTATTCTATTCGTATGTAGAGACGTCACGCGAAAAAATAGTCAAAATGGTTACGGAAACGATCAAAATGAATATTTTCGTTCAAATAAGATATCGGATTCGAGATTAAAGTACTTCGTGCAAAGAGATAAAAAGGCTTTAATTCTTCGTAGCAGATACATTCTAAGGCAACAGCAACCATATTTCCTCGCGCACTTTTCGTCCCAGCTTTTAAGGGTCAGTTTCTGAAAATTGTAAAAATTTTTGCGTAATCGTTCCCTTCCTCAACGCGTTCAGCTTCCCTAAATTTTAAAATGGGTTCGTCCACATAGTGATAGTTTCTGTTTTACTAACAGAGACAACCTCTCGCAATCTACCTGCGAAGGTCACACCGAGCCTTTCCCTTTTTACTGCCTAACTGTATGCCAGTGATATCCGCCAAAATAGGGATGTGTTAGTGGATGATGTTTTAAAGAAAACTGGCTCGCAATGGGAAGATCCCGAAAGCTCCCATGCAGCCAACCCATTCACCGCGATTTGAATCTGCGTCGAACTACCAGCGTCCAACGATTTTACCACTTGGCCGCTGGGGAGGCTACACTCAAAACTTCTTACAACGCTGTTTCTTACACTTGTAGCTTCTTATGCGATAACGCCTCACGTTTATACCTTGACAATGAAAACTGAACGATTTTTACAAATGTGAAACGCCTCCAGAAAATCTAGTTCCCCAACGGAAGAAAATTTTTGAACAGTTTTGGCTGCATAGAAATGGAAAATGTAATTTTATAACCCAACAGTGTTGGCAACGGCGGATTTATGTGTTTTTTCCCCCTAATATAAATCCCTTAAGCCTTAAGTTTTAAGAATTTAGAGGCTTTTGAGCAATGTAAATTAAACCACACTGGCTAAAAATCCTGTATATACACGATAGGGAATTAATTACGGATCTGCGAATTTTATTGACAGAAGCGAAAACGACCCGAAAATTGAACTTCTGCAAAATACGAGCAATTTCGTAGCTAACAGATGGAAAGAAAGGAATGACAACAGAATTTTCATAATGTCCTACAACGAAAGGAAGCTTTTTAATACGTTGAAATGCAATTTAATTTTTTTTTTTTTTTTTTTTTTTTTTTTTAAATTTTTTGGAGACTGATCTTGGGAATCTCTGAATATTCCCCTGATTCTTGCTGCTTTAACTCCTCCAATAATAGTAAATACTTTGCTTTAACAGCGGGAGAAAAATTCTAATAATTAATTGGGTGAATAACCAAAGGAGAAAAGGTTTCCAATTCCCCCCCCTAATAAGCATGTCGTTTGCGATGCGGAGCCAGTTCGTTATTGAGATATTACTAACTGATATGCAAACGAGACCTTAATGAAATGATCCGATAGCGAACGAACGAATTCAGGCTTCGCAAGACATAGCGTAAATATTTAAATGTCGTTCTCCAAGGTCAATATCGATTCGCTTTCTTTAATGAAACAATGGGTGAAATTCTCTGCGGTCGCAGTTAATCGAGGAGAGTTCTCATTGGCACAAAATAAACGGCACGGCTCAAGTAGTTGGATTACGTTAACATGGCTTTTATACTTCCCCGTTTGTTGGACAAGCTAAACATCCTTGCTCTTGCTAGTCGAATTATATTAGGTGTTGTTTCCAAAAGCACCACATGGCTTTCTTCTACGAGTATTAAATTATACACTTTTGTGTTGCCTTTTATTTGAAATTATTTCCTCCAATAACTCGAATCTAATTATCCCATCCCTCCAGGCAAATTGAAAACGACAACAAAAATTTCAAATTTTGAAATTAACTATCTCGATCAGTTTTTGTCGTACGAGAATCATACTTCCCATATTTTATTTCTTCATCGCGAGTATAAAACTATCCCTAATATACGTATAGGAGCAGGAGACCGTATTAGAAGTTAGATTTTGTTATTCGTCTTTTATTATTATTATTATTTGACATTGCCAAAATATGGATATTTTCGAAATTTGAACCACATCAGTAACTAGACGGACATGATTACGACCAAAGATTGCGAATATATATATACTTTTTCTTGCAATCAGCTATTGCTGATTGCAAGAAAAAAAGGGAGGTGCACAACTAGATGTTATGTCATTCCCAAATACAAAATTTGAACGTTCTACGATGAATTTTTTTAAAATTGTGCGACATACATATGTACGTACGGTTACGAAAAAATTCCATTTTTACAATTCGCTTTGGAGCAGTCCTTTTCTGTGCAGATGTCCTTTATTCTGTATGTATACAGATGTCTCACACACACTTATACAAAACAAAAAAACAACAACAACAACAACAACAAAAAAAAAAAAAAAAAAAGCTATGAGTTTTGGAGCATTTTTTAGAAAACTTGCATTCAGTAGTTACAGTGGGCTTAATATTTTCAAACAACCTTAACAGCACCCCCCCCATTTGAGCCTCAGAGGCGAAACTTCAATCATTTTATTCTCAATTTATCCCGATCGGGAAATATCCCATCATTTCTTTCACGACGCAGTCTTTTTACAACTTTTTCTATAAATAACAGAATGTAAAGTAAGTGGCGATATAATGTATTTTATTGTGGTTTATCCTGTTGGGATGTAATTATGCAGTGCACCCGAGCATGCTCTAAAAACTCGCTGAATTATACCTCTCGTATTTTTTCGGGGCTTTAGTACTTTATGTATCTATTTTATTATTTTAGGTTTAGTTCCAACGATTTCCTCACACAATTCGTCCTGCATGCGCATAGTGGAATGCATCGTTTAGGCTGATCATTGGAACAGTTTTTTTGGGGGGAGGGGGGAATAAAATTTTCGCGGGGACGAAATTCAATTCCGCATGGCTCGACCTAGGACAAATGTCATCTTGGCGATGTACTATTGTCTCTGCTACTCCATAGGCCCTAAATCATCCGTAAATAATGAGAGAAAACGAATGAGCAGCCGACTCGGCGAAATCGTAGACTGAATGTTAGTACGTATTTGCTTCGCTGCGATGAGTCGGTTCCTGTTTCAGACGGACATAACCTTCAACAGTTAGAAGTGAAAGGTTCGGCGTGAACTTCGCGGATAGTCTGGGAGGGTTTATCTTTGATAGTAAGACGAAAAGAATTACTACGTGGGCGAATCCATTTTAAAATTCACGGCAGCTCGTGGAGGAAGGGAACGCAAAGGAGGAAGGGGACATGGAGGAAGGGAATATTTTTAACACTTCCGGAACCTGCTGCTAAAAATATAGGATTAAAAATACGCGAGGAAGTACGAAGTTTACTCGCGTAATAACACCATAATCATATGCACTAATATTCTTGAATTAAAGATCAATTCTGCTGCCAAGGGTAAGGCTTGCTTATGCTAATGAAATTTAGCGCACTGCCTCGATGGCTTGATGTAACGGCCCAAAACAGAATTTTCCATTAGGAACTAAACAAACTTGAGAACGTATGTTATAGTAAAGGATGTTGCTATAAAGTCCTAACATTAGAGACATTTTTAAGATTATTTCCTACTTTAAAATAGCAGCTCAAAACAGTAGCTTTGAATCGCAATAATCTGTAAGCCACTCAAGACTTTCCCTGCATTAATAGAGGATTACGCTTCCTGAATCGCAAAGCATAAAGAACATCCATCAACGAAAGTGTCATCTTACCATTTATCGTACATTTAAAGATTACCGAAGAATCCCTTAAACCTCAACCAGTGATTAAGCCTTTTACGCTCTTGGGTTCCTAATGACATCTTCATGCGAGAGCTTAATCTGTCGATAACGGAGTCATTTTCCATTGGATAATTTTGACGAGGCTTTGCTAAATTTATTTTACCTCACAGGAAATGTTATCTTGACCTCCAAAAGAAACTTTTTTCGGATCATGGTTTTCGTCGGATATCGTACCATTCTCCAGCGATAGGTTTCTTAGCTTTCAACATTAGATAGACCACGTCTTTTCTTTTGTTCATCTCAACACATTTAGCAAAACGTCGAAACATTCATTGAAGGTCCAGGTAATTATTTACACACACAATATATATATATATATACTCTTAATATGTATGTGTGTGTGTATGTAATGAAGCAATAGAATTAGATGCAATGATGCAGAAACACTAATAATATAGAACGTGGAATGATGAATACGTTATGGACAGCAAACGTGACAGCCGAGGCAGAATCTTTATTTCAATTGACATTTGCGGCCACAATCCACTTGGCACTCTAATCTTGCCTATTAAAAAACATTTACATTTTTGATACTATTGCGATAGGATGAGAGCAGCGAGGTATAGTCTTTGCGAGAACAACAGAGGTAGAAGCAAAAGTGCGCAGTTATTCCGGTATGGCAGCTTATTAAGAGAAAGTTTCGGTTTATTAAGTTCCGAATTAGCTACGTCTTTAGCAGTACGCAAGTCATGTGATGTGGCTTCTGTTCATCTAGAAGTGACGTAGTCCAGGAAAAAGCACTGCTGTTTTTAGAATAGATAGGAGCTATTGCTAATTTAAATTATAATTTTTATTTACATATCTTACACACACGCACACATATATATATATATTATCACACTTTTTTTAATTTTAAAACAAATTATACCAAGTTATATCCGCGCAATATGCTGCTGAAAATTAATTAGCATAGATAAAAAGTAAGAAATTTGGAACGAAATCCACAAAGACCCAAAAGAAGTGAAATTTTAAAACCAGTTATATTTCAAAATTCCCAATATATATGTATAAAATTAACCAAAACTCAGAAGAATTAAAGAAATGAGACATTTAAAAAACACAAAAAATACATAGGAAGAGGAATGCAATCAAATCTGATTCGAGAGGAGGTAAATCAGACTCAGTTGAACTTCCCCTTTTTTGAAAGCCACTGCGTTTCTGTTCACCTAAAATTTGCTGATGAACCATTTAAATTATTTAAGTATAACAATTTAGAGGAAAATTTTGAAATATACATGGTACTGCCGATTGCAATAAAAAAAGGGAGGTGCACAACTAGATGTTATAACAGACCCATATACAAAATTTCAACGCACCCGATGATTTTCGGCTTTTTTTTAACGCTCCTATGTAGTAGAGAGCTGTAAACACCGACATGACGCGACCAGATCTATCCAGTCCTTTAACTGAGAAAAGACAGTTTCATGCACTTATGAACGGTACATCCACTGGCTTGAAGAGATTCATCGAGAAGAATATTGAAAACTTTAAAATAATGCATGTACTTTTTATTTCAGATGTGAAAAAAAAGAACTTAATACTAATCAAATTACACCAAACTTTCTGTTCACAATTAATATCTTTAATATGCTTGGACTCAAACTTTGCTCTTTGAATGCTTTAAAGAATTTGTCGATAATTTTCCCGACAAGTAAGAAACCAATTTTTACTATTTTTATTAATTGCAAAAGTATTAAATGTAGCCATTTTTCTTTTTATGTATTATTTTTTATTCATTTTTATATATTGTGAACTGTTATGAACGTAATTTGCGCATTTATTCAAAATAAACTGTCTGTTGTTATAACTTGTTTGTGTAAAATGTGTCTGTGCTTACAACTTATAAATTTCTATTCAATACAACGATAAAAGTAAGTAAAATATTTGCCATAATTGAATATTTGAAAAGTTATACCCAATAAGTCATATACTTATTTTCTGTAATTTAAATATAATTTCTTTAATCGAAATTCATAAATATGAAACTACTATGAAAAAAATCCTTATAGTATCTACATAAATCTACTTAATCTAGGCCCACCAGCGGCCGAGCGGTAAAGTCGCTGAACACTGGTAGTTCGGTCCGAGGTTCGAACCCCGCGAACGGGCTGGCTGCATGGGTGTTTTCTTTATTTTCCCCATCTGTAACGTGTATACGAACCAGTTTCCCTTAGAAAGTCCTCCACGAAGGCATCCCTCCCCTTAGGCAGAAAGCCCTAGTGTGCTTTGCCATAATTAAATACACACACTACTTAATCTAATTTAATATTTATAACTTACCGATTATATGTTACTTATATGAATATTAAAAAATATGTGAATTTCGGATTTTGTCTATTGCAGCTTAAAATTGAACTATAAAGCACACTGAAATAAAATAACTTTAATGTTCTCGAAGCGCTTTTATATGAAATAATTCTTTATTAAATTACGGTAACACTGTCAATAAATCTGAACTATCTCTTTTTAAACGAAAGATTGGAAAGTAACAGCATTAACTATACATATGCATTTAGATTTCACATTATTTCTTCTACGTGGTATATTACAGATATCATATTTATTACTTTGAAACCAAAATTTAACAGTCGAGCTGAATTTCATTGCAAATTTAATGTACTTTTGCTTAAATTACACGCATGGAACACACTAGAAACACATACATTTCATTGCCGCATAGCAATGGTTTGATCTCATAAACAAGGCAGATTTTGTTTTCGGATAGGCGAGAAAACTGCGACCCCCCCTCCTATTCTAACCTCCTTGGAATTTTATCGCGGCGAGCAGTGCAAAATTGTGTCTGGCATGGACCCTGGGCACCCTGTAGGTGACAGTATGATTTTGTCTAGTTCCGGTATCGGTTTTGAAGGAGAATCCCCAGAGAAATGGGCCCATCCTGAAAGATTCTTCAGTCCCACGGGCTACGTTTAATCCAGAGGCATTTCATCAAAAGATACAATCTATCACAAGAACTATTCTCGCCAGCTTCTCTCACCTGAGGCGGTCTCTATAGTAACAGGCCTTATATATTTCAAATGAGGCTGAGTCAGATTATACTGCTTTTTTGTTTTGGGCGAAGGTTGGCACTAAAAAGTATAAAACAATATTATGACGAATACTTAAAACTAAAAAGCGCATATCGTTATTTTGTCATTAAATGCATCCAGATGGTAAACTTAAATACATTTTGTCAAGACACCGTTCCAAAAAATGGTTAGGGCTCGTATCTATGGGAACGTAGAGATGCAGACATTCTGTCGGCAGGTGTTCTTGTGGCATATAGACATTTGTGGTGGATTAGGAAATGGTCTGAACGACCTACGTAAACATCCATCAACAAATGATGCTCACATTCACCACCCATCTCAAACAGCTTCGAAATATGCAGCTTTCTCAGAACAAGCATCATATAATATCACGATACGATAGCAAACAAAGACACAGGTTTATGTCATCCATTCTGAAAAATGCTCCATCCATCAACAAATTCCAACATCATTGGAAGTTTGCCCCTTCATATTTCTTGCAACGCAAAATACATTAAGTCATTGGCTTCTAGGCAAGTATTGAAACAAGTTACTCCTATACCTAATATTTCAGACAAGCAATCACCGAGGCGATTCATCACGAATATTGTATCATTTCAAGCTACTGTTGAAACAAGTTATTCTTTTAACCAGCATTTCAGACAGGCAATCGTCAGGATAATTATCACAAGCATTGTATCGTCGACAAAACACATTCGATTTTACAAATCTGCTCGAGTGGTAATGGTGAAGAAATATTGCGCCGTAAAAAAATGTTATAAAAAGTTGTTGTCGAACGGCAAGCCCTGTCGACCCGGCTGCCAGACAATGGCACCCTCGCCTGCTGTCAACTCACTACTCAAAGCTATTATTTTAACCATTTCACGCCAAATTACTGTATATGGGCAACAGGTCATGGTTAACGTATCGTACTGCACACAGATTCAACGACCAGGTAATCCAAATTTTTTAAACACTCTCATTGTACTAGCGCAGAGGAATAGTCAGTTGCTTGCGCATGCTGTTACGGATGTTGCTTTCTCGCTAAGCAAGCCTCTACGCCAGCTCAACCACACAAGGCACACATAAAACCTCACAAGCTGCCATCTCCAATAAGAGATTAAGGTAGCACTCAGCTGGCTTCATTCTTCTCCCCCGAGATGCAAAAGATAAAGAACCCCGATGGACACACTAACAAAGGTTTGAACAGCTCGAACAATATTCTTCCTGGTTGAAAAAAGAACACAAATTCCTCTCGGCGAAACATGTGTGGGCAGAGTGAAAACGATTTCCATCGCTCAGCCATATCGTCCATCAGATACCGGAAGGTCAGCGACCTTCTGGGGTCCACCAAACGAGCCAGCCACCTGTGATGGGCGTGGATGGGAGGGAGGGCGATCCTGCGTCGCGTGCTTCCAGGTACGAAGAGAGATCGGGGTTGAGATAATACAGTCGTGACGCCTCGTCTGTCAGCGTAAAGGTCCGTCGAAAATGAAAACGACGACGAAGTAGCTACTATGAGACACAAGTAGAATGGCACTGCGATATGAATAGCTGGACGAAATGCTTTTAATTACCGTATAATTCCTTTTCGCGTTGCCCGGTAATGTTGCGTCCGGAGTGCTTCGGAGTGACGTTTGATAGAGTCTTCAATGTGACAAGTAAATTACTTCACTTAACGCCATCAAAGCGTTTATCCAACAAGAAATTTTAATACGAAATAGCGCCTTCTTTAATTAATCTTTATCTTGCGAAATAACATTAATTTTCCAATCCTTTTGGATTTCTGGAAGCTTATTTTATTTTTGAGTCAGGTATTTTATTCTTCCTGCCGCGGCAATCATTTAACTCAATGGCGTGACAGCCCTCAGTGGGCCACAGCTTGCAGAGCCCTTAATGTCTGCTTTCTAGACCGTGGGCTCCGGGGTGCATGTGAATGTACCCTCGACAAGTGGTCGTAAGACTTCCAGTGTTTAGTCCCCAGGAGAACTTGATACTCATTTTATCGACCCAGTCAAGGTAGGAAAGGCTGGGTCAGCCCGGGGATCGAACCCCGGACATGTGCTGCTGTGCGACGCGCTGGCCACTGCGGCACAGGGCTCATTTAACTATTTACATCTTAGAAATTTTCACGCTTAATAATTAATTACTTCTAAAGCTATAATACCTTGGAAACTGGCATTGTACAAAAACGCCTATACAGGCAGCATTGGTTCGCTAGGATTTTGATGCGAGGTTGAACTATTAGTATTGGATGGTCTTACCGCTCGACCGCTGATTGGCCCTTCATTTCACGGACACCGATGACCATAATGCAGCATTGATGACAAATAGAGTGAAATGCAATATTCCAAAATTTTGGAAAGACTATGCTAAAGAAATTTCTAATGTCTTCTAGTAGTGTATTTCCATCGGGAGGGGAGGGGGGAAAATCGGCCTTACAGATTGAGCTCCTTGTGTTACTTAGCGGCAAAACATACACGTTTTGATTGTCAATGATGAAGAATGCATTCGTAAGGGAATTTCTAGGGAAACCTGGCTCATATTTAAGTTCACAAGGTGAAAACTATGAAAATGCCCATGAACCAGCCGCTCAGATCCATACCAGATCGAACGACTAGCGTTCAGTGGTCTTACATACTGGCCATCTTGCTACTTCAGAAAAAATACCATATTGTGACAAAAATGTAAGTTGCAGCAGTGTATTTTTATACACAAAATTCAGGAAAATTATATTTTCCAGAAATTTCTATTTTGTAATATCTCCGAATTAAGGAGAGAGAAAAAAAAAAAAAAAAAAAAAAGTCAAATTGCGTTTTACACCACACATTTGTACAGAGTATAGTGATTTCTAAATCTATATAAGCGGTCTTCGAACTGTGTCTCGCGGGCTTAACGACTCCAAACAACTCTTCAGAGTAAAAATAATAGTAAATGATATAAAGTAAATCTGTTTTTGTGAGTAAAATTTTAATGTGATAACGATTTTCTTTTTATTTTCCGCATAAAATGGGAAATAGAATACAGAAACTTAGAACGGAACACATGAAAATAGTTTCTATGCGTCATTCTATTTCCAAAAGTCATTACCCGGGCTTGACCATTAATCTTAGACATGCATTTCCGCTTACGAAAGTCTTTTTAGTGATGCAAATGCTCATGATTTAAAATTTTAAAATAATAAAAAAGAAATTTAATCACGAAATTTCACTTTTTTTTCCCATCGTCCAGGTGTCTATGCTTATTATTAAAAGGTAAAAACAAATTAAAATAAAGAACTCAAACAGTAAAAAATTAATGCACCGTTTTTGCGTTGTTGCTATGATCAGCGGCGAAGGTGTCGGGGAATGGTTTTTCTTAAGTAGGGATCATTTTACTTTGCTCATAAGTTCAGATTGGTTCTTAGTTTATACTTTAAATGAAACAGAATAACTTATTAAATGTTAATTTTCCGTACTATTCTAATTGTTCTTAACTGGTACTTTGATTAAGCTTTCATTCTTACTTCGGAAAAACGCCGGAACACTTTCTTTATATTAATTATCGATAAATGATCGGAATTTTGGTTTTCCTCCCTCGATAAGTCAATTAATTTCCGTTTAATAACAATAATCGCTTTGTTTTATCTGCGCTATCGTTTTACCTATTTTATAAATTTACTAATTTAAAATGCCATATTTTACCACAATATAATTCTAATTAGCTTTTTATTAAATTTCCTAAATTTTATTGCTTACCGCTTTAGCGCAAGTATTTGGCTTTTTTAATTACTAATAATCACCTTATATATATATATATATATTCACACAATGTTACACTACTGGATGAGTTTTATTAGTCTTTTAAGTCATGTGGTGTCCACATCAGATTTTTACTTCCTTGTACGAAGTAAAAAGGAAGTATTGTATTCGCGAAAAATTTCGGGTCTCATATTTCAACGAAAATATCGATTTTGACCGTTATCCAACGCAATTTAATGATGTTTTTGCGTGACATCCGCAAGTAAGGGCAGAATAAAGGACTCTTTTCCCCCAAAAAAATTATAAAACAGATTTAAACTGAATTCTGAAGAGAATTTTTCGTGGCGTCTGTGCGTACGTATCTCGCATAACTCAAAAAGAAGTAGCCTCAGAAAGTTGAAATTTTGTATGTAGGACTGCTATAACATAGAGATGTGCACCTCGTATTTTGTTTGCAATCGGCCGCACCAAAAGTACATAAATAAACATATATATATATATATGTAATAATAAAATCACAAGAAAAAGCCGGAGCAGTGTCGATGCGTGATTAGAGCCATATTGAAGAAGATTTTCATTGCGTAGTATGCTAGAATGCTAACTTGGTAATATCTAAAGAACTTGGCAGTCGAAGCAGTTTTAATTCCATTTTTATTTCCAATTGATATTTGTGGCCACAATCACTTGGCACTCTAGTCGTGCCTTTCCACAGAAGATTTACATTTTTGATATTGTTGAGATGGAAAGCAAGCCAGCGAAATTACATCTTAGCAGAGTAGAGAGCAAAAGCTGAAAGCTGAAGTGCGTAGTTATGCAAAATGGAAGCACGCGAAGAGAAAAGTTTTTGTTTGCAATTCGGTGTTTGGTCGTCAAGAGGCATCTGGTATTAACGGTTACGTAAGATCGCATGATTAATTTGAATGACGCAATGCAGAGAAGTTATTACGATTTTAGAATAGAGAGGAAGAATTAATGTTTATAGTTATATTATAATTCTGATTCATATAATTTTATCTTACATATTCCCCCCTTCAAAAAGAAAAAGGCGTAGCGACAGAGAAGCCTTTTTAAAGAGAAAGAGTTAAAGCACTAGCAAATAAAAAAGAAAAACATAAATCATAAAATTTTGATTCTATAAAAGTATAACTTATAAATATCAATTTTTTTTAAATAAATTGTTAATTTTTAGAGTCCTATTGCATATTTCAGCATTTCAATCCAAAAGTCTTTTTGTTTGAGAGTTCACATAATCATAATTCTTCAGGGAAGGTTCTTGTTATTACAGAATCTCACAAAATAAATTTTTACATAATCATTACTTATAATTAAATGCAATGCACATAAATATTTATGATACTTATTTTTATACTGATAAGTTATAATTTAACATCATAAATAATAGGATTAAGGTTTTCGGAATTTATGGTTTCACCGTTATCATCTTTCATTTACAATTCCTGATTTTACCAAACTGGAAGCCTCGCAATACTTCTAAACAAGCATATCCATCAATAGGGTTGTCCTCTTGAGCTAACCAGTGTGTTCTCTGCACTGGTGGCCCAGGGTGCCTAGACAGTTACTTGAAAAGGCCTCCGTTCCTTGCATAAGGTAACTGGCCTTTGCTAACTGCATTAATACATTCCATAATAAAATAATAATAATAATAATAATAATAATATAAAAAATTTACACACACTCATAAAATGAGAGCCTCCAACATTATCTTGCATGAAGAGGATAAAAGGAACAACTGTACAGAGGTAATTACAGGCCTCTGTTGAAGGAACCAGTACACCCTCATCATACTATACTTAACACACAATAACCCATAAATTTTAACATGCATTTACCATAATTTCATATTACTTATCTGTAATAATTTCACTCATTTTTTTACACCTACTTCATTTTTAGAATAATTATAAAATTTGTATTCAAAATTATCAACAAAATTTCAAAAACATAAAAACTTATCTTAATATCCTTCCCTATGAATAATTTAAATAGCTTAAATTTCGTTACTTAATTTGCTCACACATAATTATGAAAAATTAGAAACATTAATGAACAAGAATTTCAGATTTTCTCAAAACAAATTGCAGAAATTTTAACCAAAGTTGAAATATAAACTATAGAATCCGCAGCACATTAAATAATTTAGTTCCTGAGCTAGATTCACACGAATGTAATAATTTTTGAGCTGTTGAAAAAGCAGAAGTGCAAATAATTTTCTGTCGCACATACTTGCAAACACTAACTCAGATCGACCTTGAACCCGCTGTAATGCTGAATCCCTAAACTGTAATTCACTGATGATTTCCTTTTCACTAGGCATTCGAACTTCACAATTTATCGAGATATTACTTTCAATCTGTAAACACTACGCGTGATTATTTTTTGAAGCACTTGCAAAACACCACAGCAGAAGAATGATCTGTTATTTTTTAAACACTGAAAAAACAAACTTGATGATTCACTTCTTTCACATTATCTTGGAGTTATCACAAAACGATGATTTGAAGAGCTGAATTAAATTTTCCATTGAGGTTTCAGGCTGCAGGAAACTATCCTACCGTCTTAATTGTAAACATAGAGATGTGCACCTCGTATTTTGTTTGCAATCGGCCGCACGAAAAGTACATAAATAAACATATATATATATATATATATATATATATATATATTGATTGCGTAGTATTTAAAGAACTTGGCAGTCGAAGCAGTTTTAATTCCATTTTTATTTCCAATTGATATTTGTGGCCACAATCACTTGGCACTCTAGTCGTGCCTTTCCACAGAAGATTTACATTTTTGATATTGTTGGGATAGAAAGCAAGCCAGCGAAATTACATCTTAGCAGAGTAGAGAGCAAAAGCTGAAAGCTGAAGTGCGTAGTTATGCAAAATGGAAGCACGCGAAGAGAAAAGTTTTTGTTTGCAATTCGGTGTTTGGTCGTCAAGAGGCATCTGGTATTAACGGTTACGTAAGATCGCATGATTAATTTGAATGACGCAATGCAGAGAAGTTATTACGATTTTAGAATAGAGAGGAAGAATTAATGTTTATAGTTATATTATAATTCTGATTCATATAATTTTATCTTACATATTCCCCCCTTCAAAAAGAAAAAGGCGTAGCGACAGAGAAGCCTTTTTAAAGAGAAAGAGTTAAAGCACTAGCAAATAAAAAAGAAAAACATAAATCATAAAATTTTGATTCTATAAAAGTATAACTTATAAATATCAATTTTTTTTAAATAAATTGTTAATTTTTAGAGTCCTATTGCATATTTCAGCATTTCAATCCAAAAGTCTTTTTGTTTGAGAGTTCACATAATCATAATTCTTCAGGGAAGGTTCTTGTTATTACAGAATCTCACAAAATAAATTTTTACATAATCATTACTTATAATTAAATGCAATGCACATAAATATTTATGATACTTATTTTTATACTGATAAGTTATAATTTAACATCATAAATAATAGGATTAAGGTTTTCGGAATTTATGGTTTCACCGTTATCATCTTTCATTTACAATTCCTGATTTTACCAAACTGGAAGCCTCGCAATACTTCTAAACAAACATATCCATCAATAGGGTTGTCCTCTTGAGCTAACCAGTGTGTTCTCTGCACTGGTGGCCCAGGGTGCCTAGACAGTTACTTGAAAAGGCCTCCGTTCCTTGCATAAGGTAACTGGCCTTTGCTAACTGCATTAATACATTCCATAATAAAATAATAATAATAATAATAATAATAATATAAAAAATTTACACACACTCATAAAATGAGAGCCTCCAACATTATCTTGCATGAAGAGGATAAAAGGAACAACTGTACAGAGGTAATTACAGGCCTCTGTTGAAGGAACCAGTACACCCTCATCATACTATACTTAACACACAATAACCCATAAATTTTAACATGCATTTACCATAATTTCATATTACTTATCTGTAATAATTTCACTCATTTTTTACACCTACTTCATTTTTAGAATAATTATAAAATTTGTATTCAAAATTATCAACAAAATTTCAAAAACATAAAAACTTATCTTAATATCCTTCCCTATGAATAATTTAAATAGCTTAAATTTCGTTACTTAATTTGCTCACACATAATTATGAAAAATTAGAAACATTAATGAACAAGAATTTCAGATTTTCTCAAAACAAATTGCAGAAATTTTAACCAAAGTTGAAATATAAACTATAGAATCCGCAGCACATTAAATAATTTAGTTCCTGAGCTAGATTCACACGAATGTAATAATTTTTGAGCTGTTGAAAAAGCAGAAGTGCAAATAATTTTCTGTCGCACATACTTGCAAACACTAACTCAGATCGACCTTGAACCCGCTGTAATGCTGAATCCCTAAACTGTAATTCACTGATGATTTCCTTTTCACTAGGCATTCGAACTTCTCAATTTATCGAGATATTACTTTCAATCTGTAAACACTACGCGTGATTATTTTTTGAAGCACTTGCAAAACACCACAGCAGAAGAATGATCTGTTATTTTTTAAACACTGAAAAAACAAACTTGATGATTCACTTCTTTCACATTATCTTGGAGTTATCACAAAACGATGATTTGAAGAGCTGAATTAAATTTTCCATTGAGGTTTCAGGCTGCAGGAAACTATCCTACCGTCTTAATTGTAAACATAGAGATGTGCACCTCGTATTTTGTTTGCAATCGGCCGCACGAAAAGTACATAAATAAACATATATATATATATATATATATATATTGATTGCGTAGTATTTAAAGAACTTGGCAGTCGAGGCAGTTTTAATTCCATTTTTATTTCCAATTGATATTTGTGGCCACAATCACTTGGCACTCTAGTCGTGCCTTTCCACAGAAGATTTACATTTTTGATATTGTTGGGATAGAAAGCAAGCCAGCGAAATTACATCTTAGCAGAGTAGAGAGCAAAAGCTGAAAGCTGAAGTGCGTAGTTATGCAAAATGGAAGCACGCGAAGAGAAAAGTTTTTGTTTGCAATTCGGTGTTTGGTCGTCAAGAGGCATCTGGTATTAACGGTTACGTAAGATCGCATGATTAATTTGAATGACGCAATGCAGAGAAGTTATTACGATTTTAGAATAGAGAGGAAAAATTAATGTTTATAGTTATATTATAATTCTGATTCATATAATTTTATCTTACATATATTTTATTATTGTAATGAAACTGTGGTTTGAAGGTGGCAGAGTGGAAAGCATGATGACGCAATTTAGCACAACATATCTTGAAAAATCGCAATCTTTATTTTTTCCATGCATATCAAATAATCCTTTTCAGACAAGATATTTCTTAATAATATTTGAATAGAATAACTCCTATTTTGAAGTACGACGTCACCTTAAGCAAGTAAGCGGCAGCAGCATGGATTAAAAGCGTCTTACCAGCGGGAGAGCTAACGCGGGAAAAAGGGATAGGTTTTAGCACTTTCATAGCAAGAAAGCTGAAGTTTCAGTTCACAGTTTTGGTTTAGAATTAATTTGATTGGACGAGAGGCATCTGCATTAAAACGTTACATAAGATAGAAAAGTCTGGAACCTGTGAGAAGGGATGAATTTAGGGGCAGATTACCTAGGAGCAGATTACCAAATTTAGAATGTTAATTTTGAGGTCGTCAATTATTTTTTTCAAACAGCTATCATATTTTGTTATATCTTACATATCCCCCCTTCAAAAGAAAAGTTGGGTGAGCAGGATGGAAGAACAAGCATTAGAGCAGCAAAATGTGAAAAGTTATAAATGCGAAAATACAAAACATATTTACTTTTTTTTTTTTTTTTTTTTTTTTTAAACAAAAAATTATTGCCATAAAACTTTGAACGATATTTTTGACATTTCATTGAAAGTCATAAAATTTTGAATTGAACTATGAATCTTAGCACTGTATTATTTTCAAACAATAGCATATTTTAGAATTCTGAGATAAGAATGTCCAATGAAATTTTGTAAAGTTCTTGATGGTAAAAGTTCACATGGTAAAAGTTCGAATTTTTTCACAAACTAAATGTTCAAATAAAATTCTTTCAAATTTTTGTTGATGAAAATACTTCTATTATATTACAAATTAAGATGCCAATTTTCATGTTATTTATTCATGTTCTTTAGGGAAGGTATTTTAAAATATAAAAATTTTGTAACACATCATTCATAAACACAATTTCAAATTTTTCACTATTATTAAGACATTTGAAATTTACTTATTCTTTAGAAAACTTGAAGACTCCACAACTTTATCTAAATACCAGCATTTCCATCATATTGGTTTATCAGTTGAGCAAACTGGTGTTTAATATTCTTCACCAGTGGCCAAAAGATTTGCCAAATTAGCAGTTACTGTAGAAAAGGCCTCCGTTCCTTGTGTAGAGGCAACTGGCCTTTTTCGAACTGCTGTCATTCCATATGAATATTAAAAACACACTCCACTTTATGAAAAAATAAAAATACTTAGATTAAAAAAAATGTATTTTTTCATAAGGTGAGAGCCTTCAACGTTTATCATAAAAACATTAAAGAAATTCCTAGAATTTAAAATTTTCAAACAATAATTTCATTCTTAAAATACAGTAAAAGTTGAAAAAAAATTTTAAACAATAGTACAAAAATATTATTCGCATTAGAAATCTTCCCTAAGTAACACATTCCTAATTTTTACCAAATTCAATAATTTCTTTTTCCCAATTCAGAAATACAAAACTACATTTTAAATAAATCATAATATTTTTGAATTATTAACATTGATCTTAAAATTATTAAAGCAAAATATTACCATCAATAAATCATAATACAATTAACTTATAAATGCAATTTTTTTAAACGTAATGTACTCAATTTGGAAATTAATATCCCTATGAATAATTTAAATAGCTTAAAATTAATTACTTAATTTGCTCACACATAATTATGAAAAATTAGAAAAATTAATGAACAAGAATTTCAGATTTTCTCAAAACAAATTGCAGAAATTTTAACCAAAGTTGAAATGAAAACTATAGAATCCGAAGCACATTAAATAATTTAGTTCCTGAGCTAGATTCACACGAATGTAATAATTTTTGAGCTGTTGAAAAAGCTGAAGTAATATAACTATAAACATTAATTCTTCCTCTCTATTCTAAAATCGTAATAACTTCTCTGCATTGCGTCATTCAAATTAATCATGCGATCTTACGTAACCGTTAGTACCAGATGCCTCTTGACGACCAAACACCGAATTGCAAACAAAAACTTTTCTCTTCGCGTGCTTCCATTTTGCATAACTACGCACTTCAGCTTTTGCTCTCTACTGTCCTAAGATGTAATTTTGCTGGCTTGCTTTCTATGCCAACAATATCAAAAATGTAAATCTTCTGTGGAAAGGCACGACTAGAGTGCCAAGTGATTGTGGCCACAAATATCAATTGGAAATAAAAATGGAATTAAAACTGCCTCGACTGCCAAGTTCTTTAAATACTACGCAATCAAAATTCTTCTTTAATATGGATCTAATCACGCATCTACACTGCTCCGTTATTTCCTTTGCTTTTATTATGACATATATATATATTGTATCCACTCTGTTACTCGGCCCACTGAGCTTAGTTTCTTTATTGTTATATGTTTGTAAATTGTGCATTTTTTGCTTTAAAAATGATTGAATTGTGTTGTTCTTATCTTCCGGTTAAGATTTTTTATGCCTTTAGTAAATCTGCATGCAATATTTGTGGAGTTATCAGCAATTTAAAAGTTGTTTAAATGCAGGTAAGCCTAATTAATTTTGTGGTGGCGGACATGTTTGTTTACATTTCAAACTTGGCAAAATAGCGGATTTGTTGCCAATCTAGAAAAACTAAGCTCCGCAACAAGAAAGATAACGCCTTCTTTTATCATTGCAAATTAAATCATGTTTAATCCATTCTGGAATTTATTCGATGAAATAAGTGTTTCAGATTTACTCCGTAATTTTTAATATAGATATTTTGAGTTTTTATGTATTTTCATTTATTGTCAAGAAGTGAGATCTGAATTAAAATGAGAAATACTCAATCGTCTGTGAAAAACTGTTTCTTTTTTGTTTTGTTTGCTTAATTTCTTTTATACATCATTGTAGATTTATTATAGTATTTGAATAGAACATGTGGCAACGATTAGATAATTCTTCAAATGATATAAATTTATATATATTCTGAGTTATAATATGAATGAAATGTAACGCCGTTAAGTGAACCTAGGGCCAGAGTGTCGCTATGGTAAACAAATATAGCGAAATTTAGAAGCGTGCATTTATTTTATTGTGGTTTATGCGCTATCGACGAAGTAGATTTAATTCAACCTAATAAGTTTAAATGAAATGCAAGAAAAAAATGCATATAATTTAATATTCCGTGCAAGGAAGTCATGTGGTGTACACATGAGATTTTTTTGTATAGTGTTTATGCATTTGGATTACGATTGAATAAATTACCAAATCATGGGCATGAAAACTAATTCCAAACACTGATATCGTTTATTGTCCCACAGAATTTTTTTTTTCTCTTCTTTTCGTATTTTGTGTAGGCAGGGGTGTTTTTTTTTTTTTTTTTTTTTTTTCCCCATGCTGATAATTAGTAACAGTAATTTTTTTCCTCTTTCTGAATAAAGGAACTGCCCCCTTCCTAAAATCAGGCTACTGAATCCGTCCCCGATTAATAGAATATAATTGTATATACATGCATTCACACTGTGCATAGCAAACGAGAATGAGTCAATGTCTGTAAATTAAATGAGTGTGTACGTATATTTCTTTATTCTGGGTATCACAAAATATTCGCACGCGTTTAATTTATTTCAACGCGAAACTAATATTAATATTTTCTCTCCAGAACTCAAAATATTCGCCTTCGAATTTTTTAACATTAAAGCCAAACTTTTAACAGCTAAATCACAATTAGGGAAGAAAAAAGCTATTTTCTTAAAATATCCGACTGCGTAATTATTAAAAGCATAACGAACGAAACCCTTCCACAACAAGAAGCGTTAATTAAAAATGATATATTTGAGCACTCGGTTTGCGGGGAAAATTATAAGGCAAGAAAGTTGCACCTTTAAAACTCCGCACATTTCAAATGAAATACGGTTAAAGTTTTACAGTCCGTGGCATGTCGTGCATTTTCTGATGAAAAGGCAAGGGCGGCAACCAGTTAAATTTGAGCAGACGCTCGCGGTAGTGAAATCCCTGTGACCGCACCCTAAAAAAGTAAAACTTAAAAGCCTATAGAAGTAGATTAAAAGCTAAAGACGAGTAATAAGACATTATTTTATCAGATGATAAGATTAACAATAAAAATGATTTTGAGCAGAACAAAAAGGACCTTTTTAAGTTGATAAACGAATTAAATTAATTATAATTAATTACCTGCATTACATAAAAAATAATAAATTAAATTATATTTTATTATTACCTTATATCCACTCGTATTTTTCCTTCTAACTTTTCAACGCTAGGATGTGATAATTATGAAAATATTCGCATAATTTACCTCTTCCTCTATTGTACACAGTGTTTCTCTCTGAGAGATACTTTACTGGTAAACTGTACTCCTTTGATTATTTTGATTTTTATTTAGAGTATTCAATTTGTATTTGCGTTGCAACCATTTTATTTTTCTTCGCATTTATTACTTGAAGCATATTTTGTGAAGATTCTTCGTCAGATTACCCGAACGTGGCAGGTGTTCTCCGACTTGAGAAACATTCCAAACATGTGATTTCGCCTTACTTCTATTATTTACATTCCAGCTTATGATGTGTGCGATATTTCCAAATGCAGGTCTTTAGTTTCCGTTCCTTCCTCCAATGTCCCTCTTCAGAAATGCGGTGACGACTCATTCATGTGAGGTGCCCCTGGGACTTGACAATGTAATTCAGCCGGAACCGTCCGATATTGTAATATTAATATTACTATGTATTTTATTGGAATGTAGGTTTCTTTTAAAGAAATAATATTCTGATAGATACCAGTAATTTATCCATGACCAATCCTACTCCGAAGTCAGCTCTGAACAAAAAACTAAGAATTAATAATCGTTCCGATCTTACATAGTTTCCACCTGGCCGTCGAGAAATCTCCAGTACCTTCCATTTCTTGAAATTACTGGAAGGCATTTAAGGTTAAAGTTGCATATAAGGCCACGTTCAGACGGTGGTATAAATGCCATAACTGGTTTAAGCCGAGCTTCGTTGCTCAGTGACCAAACCTTGCTACGTCACAGAAACTGGTTTAGAGATTTTTGGCATAAAGTTCGAAGTTTCCAACTTTCTGTCAACTTGGCATAACAGTCGACCCATCAGAGCGAACGAGCGAAACCTATTGAAAGAAGAAACAGAGCGGGAAATCTGTAGACACAATCCGCACATCCGTAAATTTAGCTTCTCTAATTGGCTACGACTTTAATCCTGTCTCGTAGGTGTGAACGGAACTCCTGCATTTTATGCCTTATGAGTATGCCTCTGTGATATTTATACCATAGGCTGCGTTCGGACGGTGGTATAAATGTCATAAGTAGTTTAAACCGAGCTTCGTTGCTAGGTAATCAAATCATGCTACGTCACAAAGACTGGTTTAGGGATTTTAATATAAAGTACACATTTTTCAACTTTTTGTCGATTTGGTAAAAGAGTCGACCCACAAAGCAAACGCTCGAAACCCATTTGAACGGAAAAGCTGTAGACACATCCACGCATGCGATAATTTAGCTTGTGTAGTTGGTTACGGCTTGGATCCTCTCTCACAGGTGTGAACGAAACTCCCGCATTTTATGTCTCTATGACATTTACACCACCGTCTGAGCGGAGCCTGAGGGCCGAATTCAGTTACATTTAAACAGACCTTTCGTAGAACGGTGCTTAAGACACCCGGGTGGCCTGGGCTGAAGCCCTACCCCGTGTAGAACAATTTTGCTATTGCGAATGATGTCAAAAAATAACTACACAAAATCTCGAACTTAGATCAATTAAAAAATTAAAAATTAAGTCAAAAAGGTTTAAGTAAAATTTAGGTGGACGAAAATAACTGATTAAAAGAAATCTAATATAGGCAAATTTTCTGATAACTGCCGGTCAGGAAAGCCGTCGAACGGTGAACAAGAAGCAATGATTATTGAAATTTAGAGTACATAAAGCATGAAATTACTCACTAGTAGCATATCCCATGTGCACGTTTTGCGGTACGGATCGTAACTGCTCTGCAATGTTAGCGTTCTGTAAGAAACCAAAGATCTCCAGAATAATCCTGCCATGTTCGGGTTATTAAACCGCGATAAAAGTCCTTCTATGATGTTAGTCACTGGAGCTGATTTGTTTTTGACTTTATCACTATAACGGGTGCTGCTAGGCATCTGGGTTGGGCGACTGTCTGCAGTTAAACAGAGATCAACACTGTTATAGTTATACAAGGATTGGACTAAAATGTCGCCAGGTTTGAGGAGTTTTGGTAATTTTTCGCCAAATTTGGAGACAAAAATGAATCGCCAAAACCATCGCCATGTTATCGATATCTGGCCAGTTCAGCGAGATAGCCATTTACTCAACGCTAAATAGGCGTTCACCCTGTAATTTTATTTTTCGGGCAGAGCACCGTCTCTTTCAAGGATTTCATGCTAGATTATACAAAAGATACTACAATTTCACAAAAATTACTTATACATATACGCATTTCGTAACCTTATGAAAAAATAATTTCTTACTTTTTGCCTGAATTACAGACTCGAATGAAAAGTGAAACATCGCAAAATCGTGTTACGAGACTATTATTCCTTCTTCATATATTTCCTTTATTTCTTATTGGTAAAGTTCCTTTGATTGACGTCCAGCGATCTGGAACGAATTAGCGACGTATACAGAGGTATCCCGGTATTAAATTTACATGCCCAATTAATAATTTTTATAAACATTTGCAGTATTATTGTAGTTTCCAATATTATGTATTTCATACCTAGATATAAAACTGCATGGCTTTATTTTATTTTATATAATTATTTTTGTAGATAAGAAATCGGAATGCACTAATTTATTTTCCACGATCCGCAATTCTCTATTATAAGTAACTCATTAAAACTATTACATCGGCAGGAGGTGGGGGAAAAAAAGGAAGATAGAATGTTAAATAATTATATGACTCACATTACTTGACTTAATTACCGAACAATAAAATAACAATCACGGGGGAAAAAGTTGTTTTTTTTTTAATCTTTCTTCCACTTTTTCTTTACTTTTACCTTCAACGCCTAATTACAGAAAAATCATTTCGCTCACAAAACATAGAAAGAGGGTGCGAGCGGAGGGGGTAAATAACCAATGAAATAATAATGCCTTGATTTTGATTTTATTAACGACCAACGAGCATCGAAATAGCTTACACGCAACAGCTACGAATATATGTAACACGCAAACCCAGAATAAGGTCGAAAGTGAAATAAATTTTCGCTCATTTATTAATTTCTGATTTCATAACTCCCCCCCCCCTCCCGCTCAAGCAACGAGACTAAGTAAAGTAAAATCGTACAAAATGGCGTTTCACGTACAGTGGTCATCTGGGGTGCGAAAATTGCTTCAAAACGCTAGTTGTAAATCGTGTCTCGTCCTCATGAAGAAAACAGGCCATTCATGGAAGCAGCTAACCATAGCAAAAGGTTCATAAATCTTCTGTATTAAAAAAAAAAAAAAAAAAAATGTTTTAATCCTGACCAATCAATATATCCGTTAACTGACCACATTCAATTCGGAAATCCTGTTACTTTGGGTACTAATATACTTATTCCTTCCCCGACACCACTTTTTCTTACTAATTTTATCGTAAGAAAATCGAGAGGGGAAAAACTTGATAATAATTTAATTTCCGAACGATGCGATTACAGTAAAAGCATAAGAAATGAAAAGTAGTCACGGATAAACTACACGTTAACTATCACGATATTATTTCTTTAAAAGAAATCTGCATTCCGATAGGAATAAATAATTAAATTAACATTACAGTATCGAATAACATATGTCCATTATTTCTACTTGAATTTCACCCGTTTTTATTGCTATCTCCGCTATTCCTTAGGCCTCGGATCATCCATAAATAATCAGAAAAAGTGAATGGGCAGCCGACTCGGCGAAATCATAGATTAAATATCGGTTTGTGTTTGCTTCGCTGTGATCCGTCGGTATTAGGCTGGTATCATATTCAACACTTAGAAGGAAAAGGTTCGGCATGATCTTCGCGAGTAGTTTGCTAGTCCTTTGTTAGTAAGAGAAAACCAATCACTAAACAGATGAATCCATTTTAAAATTTAGAGAAGGTCTTTTTGTGAAAGCATTGACAACGCAAATACTTTTAAAATTTTAAGAACCTATTCGCTGAAAAGATAGAGGGTGGAATATTCGCGAAATATGATATTTAATGCAATGAAACTTTCGAATTTTTGTTCCCTTTCTCGTCAGGAAAATAAATGAAAATCTTTACCACTAAATGAATTAATGAAGAATCTGTATGCACGTATGTAATATGTAGTAAAATGACAGCAGCACCTACATCCACCAAATTTTGAAAATTTGCAGTTCTTTAACCGAACATGAGCGCCTCGAAGCCCCACAATTTTGAATTTAAATTTGCATTTTATTTTATTTCGTATTTTGTGCGAATTCAAGGAACTTCTGACTAAAAACTCAGGGATATAAAAGCTTTGTGTTACCACTGATGAAAGTGTAAGACATTTATGTTTCAGGTTTAATCAGAAAAATATAAAAGAAATTTTTCAAATTCCATTTAGATTTTTTTAAATTTAAAGACCAAGAGATTTTCCTCACATATCTCCGTTTAGCGAACAAACTAAAACATATCAGAATTTTACTTTTGCACCATCGAATATAGCGAAAACAAATATTTTCAAAGGAACTGGTAATGAAAATTGTAACTTAATTTCTGAATTTTGGACGAAGTTTTGAAAATCGTTCGACGTTTAACTTTTTCACATTTATGATATTAACATTTCAACACCTAATTTTGTATCGGATATAAAGTTTTGAAATTTTCACAGATTATGAAACAAGCTTTTCACCCTCTTTTAACCCTCGAAGACAAGACTGATGAAAAAATATTAATCCAGAGAATTTCTACATTTTTTTTTTTTAAAGAAATGTGTTGCAGTTCTTTTTCATTTCTTTTTTATGACTTGAATCAGTTCTTTTTTATGACTCATTGCTCACTAACAATCAATTACCCTGATGAAAAAAATTTGGAACGAGGGAAGCGAAGACGGTTACAAAGATGGAGCAGAGAGCGGAAAGAATCGAAAGAGCTATGGAATTATCGGAATTATCGACTCAATCAAACACTGATTATTTGAATTGATTTCTTTCAACTGTAGTTAGAAGTTCTTTAGAACTTCCTTTCTACACCGAACTAACAATAAAATTCTAGATTTTTTTTTTTTTTTTTTTCTTCAAAAAGTTGGAAAATGATAGAAATTAAACTTATTTCTAACATCGGAAGGTAAATATTCTTTTCTATGCTTAAAATGAAAAATGATCTCTAATGGCACGTTTTCTGTAACAAGAGCTCCGCTCTTTTTTGTCAAGCAAGACTTCGGATCTCTATTCCTGGCACGCTTCCAACAAGAACTGTCCGTGAACTGTAAAAGATCTACAAGCCCGTTTTCTGGAATCAGTAAATTCGCTCATAAAGTGAATCGGTTCTTGAATCAATCCCAGTGCGGATCGTCTAACTCTAGTCTGAAGCAGATGGGAAAAAAGAATTTATGTTTGCCATCTTGGCGCACTTTAATGACGATTATTAGCGATATTCGTTTTTTATTTTAGCTTCAAGTAAAATGCTCGTTATAACATTATTATTATCCAGTTTCCGAAACTGTATATTCAAAGAAGCGATTTCTTCCTTCTTTGAATGACGTTCAGTTATTTTTCTTTATTTCCTAATTTTCTTATAATTTATTGTTTGTGATTGAATAATGAATAAAAATTTCCTCATGAATAACCTATGATTGAGATAAAATATATATATATATATATAATTTAAAAAATTTTTTATAATGTAAGCTTTTATTTCAAATGGATTATTATCAATGCACTGAAAAGGAGAGAAATAATTTATAACATAATTTAATCGGAATAACAAATTTAATTATTCTATTTACAGATATCTTTTATCTTTTTAAATTTAACATGGATGGCCCACGCTTTTATTATTCGCGATATAAAACTGTATATGATAAATTATTTTTCTTTTTTTAGTGCATTCATTATTACATTCATTTTAAATAAAAGCTTATTCTATAAAAAATCTTTTTATTTTTAATTGCATTAGACATTTTTATTACATTATATTATTTTATTAAAAATAAACTTTTCTTGGAGTTTATTAGACTATAATATGAAGTATTCGCATTGCAAATGTTGACCCCAGTAATGTGCATTTTTTGCTTGTTTGGCGTTCACAAAGCAAATGATCGTCTGTTAGAGGTATTGTTTCCGATAGCAATTACGTCGCTCGGGATACGTTCAACGATACACCCCAATAAAAACGAAATCAAAAGACAATTATTTCTATCACCTTCATCTCTTGTCTTCGTTCAAATCCGGGACGCCACCTGGCGGGTGAAGGTCGTCTGCCGACCGGAAGTCCCCGGTAATCACCGGTAACACACATGGCTGCTGACGACACCGTCGTCATTATGTCAATGAGGCGATCGTTTGGTTTTATTTATTTATTTATTTATTTATTATTTCTTTAATTCACTTCACTGAGTAGGTTTTTTTTTTCCCAACGAAAGGGGCAATAGAAAAATTGTTTTCACCTTCACTGTAATAAGGTCTGGAAGACTGTAGAGCGATGTGGCATAAAAACGGGGAAAAAAATTAAAAAGCAAGAAAAGTGTGTTATTTTTTCTTCCTTTTCTCATACGTCATCATAACCTTCTTTTTCCTCGAAATTGCTACTTTTTGAACCAGGTATAGAAAGAAAAGAAAACTGAAAATTTCTCATAGTAGCAGTCTAATATATTTAAAAAAAAAAAAAAAAGCTGCAATTTGAAAACTATAGATAAAAGTATAAAACCTAGAACAGTTTACCATGTAAATTCCAAAATTTTATTTAAAAATTAAAAATGTAAAAATCACAAGATTAAAAAAGAAAATGATATCTCATCTAAATACATAAATTTTACTTTATTATCTGAAATGCTTTTATGCTAAGCAGTTATGACAAGCCTATCAGCTTAAAAGATGCTCATTCGAAAAATACCATTTCATCAACATGTGAAGTTCAGAAAGGACTGAAGATGTGTTTCGAAGAACATAAACTCGCAAAGATCCAATTTATAGAGAGTTGCCGTGACTGAGCGATGATTAAATAATAAGCAGAGCGCTTTAAATAAGATCTATGATCTGACGTAATAAAAAGTTACTAAGATTTCAAAAAAAAATTTTTTTTAATTTCTAATGGCAGATTACGAAGACACCTGTAGACAGAAGAAGCAAAGATAAATAAGAACAGCAAAACTAAAAAAAAGAAAGAGTCTACGGTGTAATCTAGAAATCTATTTTGTGTCTTGCCTTTCGTTATCTTTTCCAGAGTGATCCACCATTAAGTGCCAGGGCAACGAATCAGACGTGAGACATCCACTTCTTCATGAAGGTTGCACAATTTACAAATTGGGGATGGGGCAATGTTCATTCGATGCAGATGTTTTAAAAGGGAATCGTGGCCAGTAACAAGATGAAAGATAGCAATAGAATTCCTCCTGGGTCACAAAGGAGCTTCACAAATTATGTTAATCCATACTAATGACGGTTCCTTTCAGTAAGGTCTTTCCAAAAAGCTTCTCAGTAGTAATTTTTCATTACTGTTTTGGCAGTGAGAAAAAGGATGTGGTTGTCAGTCATTTGGAGAGTATCGGCCCCTTTCTTTGCCAATAAATTTCCCTTATGATTTTAATGAAGGCCACAGTGGGATGGTATCCATTGCAAGGCAACATCTTTGCCCTCCTGAGTTAAGTTGCTTAGAAATTGCTGACATTTGAAAACACCAACAGACATTGCTGATTCAAAAGAAGAAATGGCCAGAAGAGCAGCTTTAGAATCGCAGAGTGTGACAACTTTTGAAAAATATTCAAGTTGACATTGGAGTTGGGATAAGGCTTTGCGTAAGGCCGTGATCTCGGCATCAAAAAGCAAAGATTCCTTCCAACAGGATTATAAAATGTAAAACGCCCGTAAAAGACGCCAGTGCCTGCATGACTACTGTCAGCCAACACAAGGTTATCCGTAAACACACTGTAGCCATTCACTCTCAGAATATAAAGCATTAATGGTTTCCAAACATACAGATTTTAAATTGGGTCAATTGTTTCTTTTTTGAGGATTTCGTGTAACCGATTCATTCTAACTACATATTTTCTTATATCAGTTGGACATTGTGGTTTCACTAAATTTTCAGTTTCCCATCTAAGGCTGATCTCTGACGAAAAAGAATGCCTGAAGAAAGGCTTTCCGAGTTTTAAAATTTCTCTCCGACGGCTTCAAGACTATTTAGCTTATAAGGAAGCATCTCTGTTTTTATTGTCAAAATATCTGATGTGGAAACCACATGACTTCTTTGTAAGGCCTATTAAATTACTAAGTATTTTTGTTGCATTTCATTTAAACTTATTTCTTTGGCAAATACTTGGCGACATTTTTGTTCGTTCCCTGTATGTTCCCACTGTGCAATGGATATTGTAATTGAATAATGGTAATTGATGGTCTCTATGTAGCTGTAACCGTAATCAGAGATTAGGGGTCCGCCGAGGGAGTAAGACGTGTCTGTAAGCGCTCCGCAATTATTCCCTGTAATTAGCGGAAATTTTAATTACAAGTGATAGAAAAGTTGTTTTTAAGTTGAGTGAGTGTTGGAGGAGCATTTTGATATAAGTTATGTGTTTGTGCGTCTAGTGGTTTTTGTGAAATTAGTGTTTTTGTTATTCGTCCATTGTTCTTGTCTTCGTAGCGTCTCTTTTGTGTGTGTCAACAGTGTTAACCTTACGAAATTTATTCTAAGTCCAAGAAATCATTGATAAAAGTGTTTAAAAATTCATTACCCAGGATTACATTGGATTACCATGTTCGTCTTATCACTGCCAAGGTAGGCTTCTTACATTCTATCTATTGAGCTGTGAGTAACATTGAATAACTGACCAGTTTCATTTTGCGTCAGCCTTATTGTCAACAACAACTCGACCTTGACTAAGGTCGTATGCACAGTTCGGTAGAGCCTAGTAACAGGCACTTTATATTTTAACATTTGATTCTGTGGTCTTGATTACTGAATATAACTAAATCTTATTATTTAATCCTACTTCAAATTCTTGATAATGCTCAATTGTTGTTAGTAGTAAGAGCGTATTCAGTTTTAATATCATTTATATGTGAATTTAATGCTGTAAGTTCTGTTCATTCAATAGTATAGAGGCAGCTGGTTCTGTTCTATGTAACTGCTTTTTTATACAGCCTATTTCTATACATTATGTCAACATTTTAATATTATCCTAGAAACTTTAGTTACATTAAGTCTGATCTGGAAGACTTATCTAACCAGATTTTTGATATCACTTTTAATTAAATTATTAAAAATTAATTTGTAAATTTGCAATAGCCTCTGGTTCCGATTTGCATAACCGGGACTTACACAACCGGGTTTTCACAAGAGCTGATAGCTTTTGTGCTAAATAGGTACTTTCAAAGGGCTATTACTAAAAACTGAATACATATGTGTCAATAATAGTATTTTTTCATAACTTTATACTTATAGTACAAAGCACTAATGGTATTTTAGGTCTCCGATAGCTATCTAATTATTGTTAAATAATTTTCCAAAGTGGGATATATGAGTTTTATTCACCACGTGTGTTTGTTTATATTTTGTACTTAGCTATTTTGCCCATATTTTTAGTATTCTGTGGTAGTATTGTGTTATACAACGTTTTAAAGGCATATTAAATTATGATCTAAAACTATAATTTAGCTCTATTTGATTTTTTTTTCTCATACTGTATTTATTTATTAAACATATTATGTGTTTATTTGCAATTATTGTGCTTTTTTAATGGTTTTATTACCCTGCAAGATATGTTCACCAGTGCATTTTTGTTCAACGGAGAAATTTTTCTAAGTCTCATACCAGAATTATAAAGGAAAATTTTAGGGATAAGTACCCCACACACAGAAACACTTTTTAGACTAATCATACGCTAAGCCTCCCCCCAATTTCTTTTTTTTTTTTTAAACTTAAGCTAGCCCCACAAAATTACATACATAGGTTCCCCTTTCCTTCCTATTGACATCCCCAGTTCCCCCTCTTCTCTAACTCCATTAGTTTCAGTGCTATTCCTATTTTAATTACGTTTAATTGTATTTAATTACGTTTTATTTCTCTTGCAGCTCTTCCCTGTAACATTCTAACACCTTCTTTTCTTTTTATTCACTCTCTAAACAAAATTCCCTTTTCGTAGACACCTTACTTATAGTTAAGAAGTTATAAGCCCCTACCCTTCTTCTTTCCCCCTTTTAATTCACAACCCCCACTTTTTAATTCTCTAATAACTCAGCAGCCACACCACCTAGAGCCTCCATTCCACCTTCGTTTGTCTTCCCTCCTTATTACCTCTCCGATTTTACCTCTCACTTTTCTCTACGACCCTTCTTTCCCCCCTTTTGATTCTAACCCCCTTTTTTTTATTTCTCTTATTACTCAGTAACTATTTAACCCAAAGTTTCCACTCCACCACAGTTTGACTTCACTTCTTCTCCCTTATTAACAATTTCATCTACTATTCATCTACCCCCTCTTTCTTGCCCCCTTTCTAATTTGTTTCTTTCATCTGTTCTCAGTGTCCATCCCTCTTCTTTCTTAGTTTTCCCGACACATAGTGGACTTAGAGGAATTTCTCTAACCACGGTTCTTTTACTAGATGGTCAATGAATAATCCTTGTATATTACTAACTGTAATGTTAATCTACTGAGGTAAAACTACCTCATCTTTCTTGCATTCTGAGATAAACAGGGAGCAGTAGGCCCGTATATTAACAATCTCAAACTACACTTCAGAACATTTTGTGGTTAGTGCAAGGTATAATACACTGACATCCCCAGGTGTGATATCCCCAGGTGTGACTTCTTACTAGGCTTACTGTTTAAATTGTACTTACTCACAGCCTACCCTAATTATAGTGTCACTTTGTCTCTGTTATCTGTACTGCTATAGTGATAGTGTTATTTTAACATAGTGTATGCCACACATACATTAGAACCTGCATCAAAGCAACAAGTTCTTTATTTACTGTGACAGCTTTTACACTAGGCTTTTAATAGTCCACAGTGTAACATATTTCTCACTGAACTGAGTTAGTCCTATCTGTGACACTGACTAAACTTTAATGCAGTAATACCCTGTACCGAACTTTGAACTATTATTATTATTATTATTATTATTATTATTATTATTATTATTATTTGTTCAGTACTGCTATCTTGATAATATTCCCTGTATTACTGAACTGTGCAATCAACTGCATTTTCAAACACAACTGCATACCTCTCTATCATATTCGTGAATGTTAAGAATCAGTGTTGTGTGACATCAATTTTGAATAGTGTTGCAATATTGAATAGTGCTTCTTGCCATGCAACGAAAATCTGCTGTGCCGACTGAAGAAGATCATACCCCTATCAATGGCATACTAGACCCTTTTGCCTTACTTTCTTCAGATCGGACGCACGCAGAGAAAATTGTAGCATTAGCAGAAGATATCAGACAGGCCTCGGCGACATCCAGAAGGAACAAGTACCTCTTGCCAAACGACGTAAGGATACGCATACAAAAGTCGTTAGAAGTTTTACAAGGGCTAGTTCTAGAAGGCCCGGAATACACACTGAAGCCTGAGACAACTGAAATTGGGGTCAACACATCCACCTTCGTCTGTTGCGAAGCAGTACGTGCACAGATTTCTACAACCTCGAGCGATCTTCCTGCACTGAGTGCATCAGTTTCTTACGCAGCAACATCAGCAGTTATACAGGAGCCACCCCCACGCTCTTTTGCAGAAGTAGTGAAACTAACACAGAGGCCTAGTTTAATAATAAAGCCTACTGGTAAGAAGATAGAAGCACAACTCAGGAAGGAGCTCCAAGAAAAAGCCCCGATTAGCAGCCTACAAATTGCGGTGGAGCATATCTCCTCAACATCGAAAGGAGAGTTAGAGGTCTTTTGCAAATCAACTAAAGACATAGATCAATTAGAAGAGAAATTACAAAATGCCAACCTTGAGATTGATCTGCAAAGACGGCAAAGAAGAAAGCCACGCTGCACAGTTCATAGCGTCCCGGACAACATCATGCCCGAGGAACTCATCGGGGAAATCGCTGCAACAGCAGAAATCCCATCCACAGGCATCAAAGCGCTCTTCAGACTCCGAGAACGGAACCCAAAGCGAGTCAAATGGGTTTTGGAGTGCGAACCGTCCATCCTTCCGGCAGTTCTTAGGGCAAGACGAATTTTCACAGGCTGGCACGCACACGCAATCACAGAGTACCTGGGCATCCGTCGCTGCTACAAGTGCCAGCAGCTCGGACATACCCAGAATAAATGCACATGCAAGAAGAACTTCTGTGCCTACTGCGCCGGACCGCACAATGTCAAAAACTGCAAAGCAGAACTACCAGAATGTATTAACTGCCGTGACGCAAACGACAGACATGGAACCATGCACGACTGTAGGCACCCAGCCTACGCAACTGAATGCGCAGAATACCAGCGAGCTGCTGCCTACATCCGCAGCATCACCCAATATTAATAACAACACACTACGTAATTGCGAAAGTCAACAAGCGCAAAACGTTCAGATAAATACAGTGTTTAACTCAAACGAAGAACCCATCAGATTTTTACAAATCAATATGCAGCGAGCCAGGGCTGCGGTCGCTCAGACAGTTCAATTCGCAATTGATAATAAAATAGACTTTATCATAGGTCAAGAGCCATATACCCGCGATGGCGCGGCAGCAGGTTTTCCATTGCAATGGACTGTATTTCAAAGTTCCAATCACGACCATCCACCAAGAGCTATAATAATAAGCTGTAATCCAGACTGGTCTCCAACATCTATCTCACTCGATCAAGATCATGTAGCAGTGCTCGTAGAAGTACATTCCTTCTCTGTTATCTTAGCGTCGATCTATTCTCCTCCAACAGCGGATATTGGCCCGACGACAAGATTCATCCAAAGTGTCATACATCGATTTAAAATCCCAAATATGATCTTCGCAGGCGATTACAATTCACATAATACGGCCTGGGGATATCGAACTACAGACCCGAAAGGGAGAGAACTAGAGGACTTCATATCCTCAAGTAATCTAATAGTCCAGAATATATCTGGGCCTTACGTTCGACCACAAGATGACCTGGATACCACATATCCAGGACATCAAAATTAGAACAGTGACAATAGCGAAGCAAATGCGATTATTTCATGGCCACAAATGGGGCCTCAATCCTCATATTCAGAAGGTCCTCTTCACCACAGTGGTAGAAAAGATAGTCACTTATGCAGCAGCAGTATGGGCTCACCCAATGCAAAGCAGGAAAATTAAACACCTTTCTACCATTCAAAGACCTTTTGCATTGAGTATCACTAGAGCCTACCGCACGACGTCTTCAGACGCGATCAACGTGCTGGCTGGCCTTCTTCCCCTACAGATCCGTGTCGAAGAGGAGGCAGCAAGACAAATCGTCCTGCAGCTTAAAAGACCTGTCACCTTTGAGGAAGAATATTTTAATCCAGAGGACTATGAAGCTAAATGCTGCCCCCTGAAAATCCATCCAGCAGCCAAAGGCACCGGAATAAGCATAATTACCAATCCAACTACGGCCCACCGTCCAGCACAGATTACTATCTTCACTGACGGGTCGAAGATAGACGAAAACGTGGGAAGTGCCTATGTGGTCATGCTGCAAGATACAGTCATAGATCAATGGAAGGGTCAACTAAGGCAATTTAATAGCGTTTTTCAGGGAGAAGCAGTGGCAATTGCGCAAGCAATCCGCTACCTGCAATCCCACCACTCCCGCAACGCTACAATAAAGACAGACAGTCTTTCTTCGCTATACGCAATAGGAAACCCTGACCACCCATCCGATATTATTCAGGGAATACAGGAAGATCTGCGAAAAAATTCCCAACTCCATACAAGACTTGAATGGATCAAAGCTCATGCCGGCCACCACGGCAATGAGTTGGCTGACCATCTAGCCAAAGAAGCTGCCACAGGAGCAACATCTCAACAAATCAACATCCCATGGCCAGTGTCTTACCTGAAAAGAACATTGCGCTTAAAGGCAATCGGGAAATGGCAGCAGACATGGGACAACAGCGATACCGGCCGACGGACTTATTACCATGTCAGCTACGTGGACACTACCAAAAATTTTGCAAACATGCAATTGGTAAGATACATTACGGGTCACGGACCATTTCCCGAGTACTTTAACAAACGCGGGATAAGTAACACTAGCCAGTGCGCCTGTGGACAGACTGGCTCTCCGGAGCATTATCTAACCTCCTATCCCCTTACAGAAGGGCTACACATCAACCTTCCGTCGACCAATCGACAAGCTTTCTGTAAGTTTTTGATAAAACAGAGGCACTTGGTTAGAAAAATAGGGCTTTTAATGGATAAACTGGCCGATCTTAACATAGACCTGTGCCATACTTAGCCATGTAGACGAATAGTAATTCAGTGTCTAGCACCAACTACCAACACCACAAAATAATTGTGAATTATCGTAAGGAGTGTCCAACACTCCTAGTAATATAGCAAGAATAAACTATTTAATCAATTTGCATTATGCCAACCAAACGAATTATGTCTATTATCTGTACCGCAATATGTAAATAAGGACCATCTGTACCTGTTTATAAATGTATCTTAAGTACCATCACCATGTAGTTATGTTTTATGTATGTATATGTATAATGCACCCAATGCTTCTATACTCAATGTAATTATGCGCCTTGTACTTGTATATATGTGTTCTAGTATACATGTTACTGTATTGATCATTAACTGTATTAATCATTGCTGCATTATTGTATTAATATTATTTAGCATCATCAAATTAATAGCACCATTTGAACCTTATTACGTACTTTCAAGTCCACGAGACTAAGGCACTATGTGCATTAAGATTGTGAGCCCAATGATTACTATGTGCCTAATAATATGTATATATATCCTCGTATATATGATAATGTAACCATGCATCCGAATATAACATCACGCAACATGACACTTTACCGCATAGTGTTAATCTAAAGTCTTAATTCTAAAAACCCCATTGCATTAACTAACTTCTATAGCATTATTATTATATATATATATGTTTATATATTATGTATCGTCTGTTTATGTACCATGTATATTATGCTTATAAATCCAATGATTACTGCGTGCCTAATAATTGGGTATACGTGTTTTAGTATGTATATAACTGCATCCATGGCTCCGCGCATATCATCCTGTAGTATGGCACTGTACCACATAGCGTTAAACTAGGATCTTACACTAAAACTAACAGCACCAATGAATTGTTCCAGCATTGTACTAATCTTATGTATTATGTACGTATATGCATAGTGCATCTAATAATTATGTATCCTATGTTAAGTATGCACCTAAAAATATTTGTATATTTTTATATATATATAGTATTAACAAGTAGAAATATTACTGTATTCATGCGTCAGTATTTAACACTGTGTAACATGAAGCCGTTTCGCATAGTGTTAAACTAGAATTTTACTATAAAATTAACTGCATTTATTACTTTCCATAGCACTGTATTATGAACCATCTGTTTATATATGTATATGTATACCATGTACCTAATGTCTGAGAATCTAGTGATTATTATGTGCCTAAAAGTTGTGTATATGTATATTAGTATATATATTAGTTTATCCATCCAATTGCCTACAGTATCATGTAACATGTAAAAATAACAGCACCAATTACTTGCCCTAGCATTGTATTAAGAAACTAATATATGAATATGTATATGTACCCAATGACAATTATACACCCTATAATTGCGTATAAATGCATTATTTTTAAAATACTATAAAATTAATTGCATCAATTATCCTCAACGGCACTCTACAATGTACCATCTGCTCATGTATATAAATGTGCCATGTACCTATTGATTATGAAATCGAATGATATAAGCATTGTAAATAGGTATAGCATTGTAAATAAGAAAACATATAGCATTGTATATAGGAAGCTGTACCCATGCACCCGCATACATTTCTACCTAACGTGACACAGTAACGCAAAACATCAACGTAGTGTCCTATTATGAAATTAAATAAGCACCTATTACTATTACTAGTTATAACATTATTTTATGGATCTAGAGTTTCAGTATATGAAGTAAGTACGAAATGTTTATGTCACCAATGACTATTGTGTACCAAAATATAAGCGTATACACGCTTTTGTCTATATGTAATTGTGTATGTCCTTGTTTATATGTAATTGTACCCATGTATCTACTAGTGTTATCACATATCTTGGCACTGTATAGTTAATATACATCTATTACGCACTGAATAATCATGTACCTAATGTGTCTGTATATATGTATATGAATTTATGTTCTGTATATATGATAATGTAACTATGCATCTGCACATTTTATCCTGTAACACGGCACCGTATCGCAAAGAACTAACTAGAGCCCCACTCTAAAATTAATTGCACCAAAGACACTGTACTACACAGTACTAATCTAGGGTCTAACTTTTAATTCACTGTACTAATTACTTATTCCAGCATAACATTGCGCACCTAATATTTCAGTATGTGCATGTCTTCTGTAATCTAATGATAATGCTTCAAAGGGTCATAGTGTACTCAACATATGAGTACACACGTTATGTATATATGCTATCGTATCCATGCTTTTGCATACACGTTGTAACATGGCAATGTATTATCCAGTGTCTAACATTAATTAGCTTTAACGCCACTGTATGAAGTACCAAATTTGTATGTATGTTTATATATTAGTATATTAGCACAATGAACACGTATGATTATCTAGATAAAGGTGGACGTGGCGCTATACCGATTAACCGTATTGGTAGAGGAGTGGTGCCCACGTCCTCCGTCGCATGTCGCATGTAACCGTAATCCGGCCCTCATATGCTCTGCAGCAATTTTGAGAAGTACTAGAAATACCTCGGGGGCCAGGTGAAAACTATATAAGACCGAAGAGAGCATCTGCTCTGAGCTGTTCGTTCAGCGTGAGTTGGGAATACCGAAATATCTCCCATTAGCTTCTCTGTTTGGATGCGTTTTGCACTGAGTTGTGTTTAACGTTCTTAATATTTTGAAATGTAACTATTGATTGTACTTAGTGGTACTGTGAAGAGTTGTATAACTGTTTTTGTGGAAAGTTCCAGAACAGTAAAGTGCTTCTTCTGGTAAAATAAATTTTATCAAGCTATCATCGGTTCCGTGGGAATTCAATCTTTACGAAGCCAGAGGCAAGCCATATATATATATATTGTGCGGCCGATTGCAACGAAAACGGGAGGTGCAGAACTAGACTTTATAGCTACCGTATACACAAAATTTCAACGTTCTACGGCTAACTTGTTTTTAAGTTATAAAAGATACATAAGTACGTATATGTACGTACAGATGTCATGAAAAAGAAACTCCTCTGAATGCCTTTTAAATCCATTTTACAACCCGTTTTGGGGGAAAAAAAAAACTTTTATTCCATGCGTGCGTGCAGATGTCACGCAAAGAAATCTTTCAAATGGATTTAAGAGCGGTCAAAATGGATATTTTCGTTGAAGTACGATACACGAAATTTTTCACGATTACAATACTTCCTTTACTTCGTACAAGGAAGTAAAAAAGTGTTGACATTTTTTTAAATACCTACATTTCTGCCGTTAAAAAGAGTCCTTTCTTTTCTCAGACTTTAAGAATAATATCTATGCACATGGCACCAAAAGGACAGCTTATTAGGATTTTATTAAGATTTAATGACAAAAGGAATTTTATTTTGTTAAAACTTTGTGTTTAACGGAGAAAAGAATATTTTATCAAAGTTTCAGAAGAATATATCTAGGTCAAGAAGCATATTCTAACTTAACAAAGAAAAGACCTACGCAGTTGCTCATTTGTTTCACTGGATCGCTTATGCAGGAAGCTCGCAAAAGATATTTTTCAAGTGACAATATTCAAAACACGCTGTTAAAAACTGCAAAGCCAAACGACATGAAGGGGGTATCGCCATGCGGAGATAACATGTATTTATGAAATACATATTATAAATGCACCTAAATGTGTGCATTTATATTTATATACATATTAATAATATATTATAAATACATTAGATAATGCGTATTTATTAATGTAAAGTTTATAAGGTGTATTTTGCCGCTCAGACGGGAAAATGGTTAGTGACTCTGACTGCCGTACCGAAGGGCCCGGGTTCGAATCCCGGAGACGGCGTGGTAAATTATCCTGCCCCTTCATAAAGGAGGTAACGGTGGCTGCCTGTTAATTGCCTCCATAATAAAATTACCACCGCTTGGCTAAAGCGGCCAAAGCCTAAAATAGCTAGTTCCCATGAGTAAAAAAAAGTGTGTATGCATGATGTGCATGATATAAATATACATATATATTACTATACACACTATCTTTATTAAGTAAACTATTTATGTATTACTACAATTATGTTATTTAATATAGAGGAGGCTTAATTTATTTCACCGGATAGCTTCCTGACGAGGCTCACAACAAATATTTCTTTCAGGTGGTAGTACTTTTTTTTTTGTACCGAGACGACATATCCGCTTGCTGAAAGCACTAAACTCTTGGAGATGTTAACAGAAAATAAGGGACGCCACGAAACCCAAATGTATTTCTTAAGACATGCTGGCATGGCATTCCTTGACTTTCTGCTGTTGCCAAAAAAAAAAAAAACTTTTATAATATATATGAAAAAATATATATTATTCCAAAGGAACACCTCGAACTGTTTAATAAATTATAATTGCCACTCTTCATTAAAATATGAAAAAAAAAATCTGGGGGAAGAAAGAAACAAAATTAGATCCGCCATCGAGACAAGCCCAATTTGATCTTGTAATGGTTATGTGATCACATTTTTTTTTTTCTTTTTCTTTTTTTTTTTCATATATCATTATTTTCTCCTCCTTCTTTCTTCTAAGAAATAGATAAGAATTTGAAGACGTTTTCGTTTCGTGGCCCGTTAGAGCGCGCAGTCCGAGAACCGGTCTTTGATTACAGGTGTGCCATAAATGACGTAAGATAAGAACCTTTACCCTGACGAAAACTCGATCGTGATCATCAGATACTTCACCTTTAAAAAAAATGAATGCGAAACAGGTAATGTATTTAACCTTCTCTACAACATTAATTTATTATAAGCGAAAAGATACTGAACTTATTTAAAGAAACGATCTACGAAGGGTTTTATTATTGAGGGTAAAATTTACCGCTCCAGCATGAATATTTCGAACACATTTTATTTGTGTTATGTTAGAAAAGGCAAAGACGGTGCCCTGGAGCGTATTCCGATTCCCTGTACTATTTATATCAACGATGGTACCTGACGAAATCCGGATGTCTTCGCCTGTAAAAATTGCTACTGCTTGTAATTGTAAAAAAGAAAGTATCCACGTGTTATTTAATTATTTTATGTTTTAAAGCTGTAAATGGCAACGATTTGAGATTATAGAATATAACGTAGTTAACTCCAAAAACACATACACGATAGCCACATCAACGCATTAGAGCATTTTTACATCATTTTTGGGCTATAAAATGCGTCATCTGCCCCGCACTGTGAAGATATCTCTGCTTACAAACAACTTCCAAAAGTAGGGAAAACAATGTAACGGAATAGTCATCTTCAAATTTCTTCGACTCGGGGAAATTCCTAAAATTATAATTTGCTTTTGTGAAACCCATAAAGACCTCGAGGAACCCCAAGACTATAATTATCTCTCGGGGAACCCCTAAAACTATAACCTTCTTTTGTCAAAACTATACAATTTTCTCTCGAGGAAACCGTAAAACTATAATTTTTTGTGGAATACCTAAAACTACAATTTTCTTTTTTGGAACTCCTGATATTACTTTTCTTTCGCGCAACCCCTAGAACTATAACTTTCTTTCGGGGAACCCCTAAACTCCAATTGGCTTCGTTGGAACGCCTACCATTTTCGGCAAAAAGGCATTTAAAATATATCCATGTAGTAGGCAGTTTATAAGGGGGGGGGGAGAATTCGCTAAAGTTTTACTGCTATTATTTTAGCTAAAAGTTCGGTTGAAAATGTTGCGCACAATTTTACGTCTACTGTTTTGGCTAAAGGTTTAGGTGAAAACGTTATGTCCAACTCCACACCTATTATTTTAGATAAAATTTGCGCAATTACCGCATTTTCCGGCGTATAAGACGCACTTTTTTTTTTTTTTTTTTTTTTTTTGAAAGTAGGTCTGAAAAACGGAGTGCGTCTTATACGCTGATTGTTAAAAAATTTTATCAACTTTGTACTATTAAAATTTTTTGATCATTAAATAGATAAGTGAAAGTTCACTTACCTTCTAAATAGGGCTGCCCTGAACTGCCTGCTTTTCCTTCTTCTCGGTATCTGTCTCTATGATGAACTTCGATATTCACTTCGAAACACAGCTATAAACTTTTTAAGAAATTTTAATTCATATGAAAGATATCTACAAAATATTTACAAGTTATAATGATTACAAGCATAATTTATACGGAGACGGTCTATCGTTATACATCTGTTAGACGCGTCAGCCGTTCAACTGACTACTTTTAGTCTCTTTCGCCAGAGGGCGTCCGTGGAAGTAAAGTTCTAGTAAGCAAACGCGATACTCCCACCTTGAGGTCCAGTATCAACAGAGGATGGACCTCAACTGACCTGTAGTTCAAGTCTTTTGAGATTTCGTCATACGTCGAGTTCTGTACCTTTACTAGCATATCCGACTCAGGTGAAAAATTGAGTTCAAGAGGTATGAGGTTCTTAGTAGGTCTTATAATCTCCCCTTGTGCAGTTTTCAGTTTCACTAATCTAATGTGTCCGTCGTGGGATGAAAAAATTTCCACGATTCTAGCTAAGGGCCAGTTTATCCTTTTTCCGTTGTTGGACACAATTACAAGATCACGAACTTTCACAGAAGATGGTTCGCGGATGAATTTTGAGCTTTGTTTTAGTTGCCCTAAATATTCTGATCGAAATCTTTTTCGTAAATCTTTTCTCAATTTGGCTCTGTAAAGGTATCTTTTATTGATGGATTTAGAATCCAAAAGATCTAATTCAGGAACTCCAGTCTCTGGAATTTCTGTTAGAAACATTGCTGGGGTGAGAGCTCTTAAATCCTTTACGTCTTCTGACAAATACGTGAGAGGACGGTTGTTCATAATGCTCTCGCAGTCACAAATGATTGTCAACAATTCTTCGTAGTTCAGAGAAGATTTTCCTAGTACCTTTCGAAGAATTCTCTTTAGTACTCCAATTAATCTTTCCCACCACCCTCCCCACCATGGCGAGGAAGGGGGTATAAATTTCCATTCAATTTTCTTAACTGTTGCATTTTCTAAGATAGAATTCCAATCTATGGTCTTAAACAAATTATTTGATCCAACAAAATTGGTTCCATTGTCAGAGTATACAGTGACAGGTCTACCCCTTCGAGCGATGAATCGCATGAACGCGTGCAGGAAACTTTCAGTTGATAGAGATGAGACTAGCTCTAAGTGAACTGCTCTATATATTGCGCAAGTAAAAATGACGATCCATGTTTTTTGACTTCCTTTTAAAATTAAGGGACCCGTCAGATCAACACCAATAATCTCAAAAATTAAAGCATCTCTTATTCTGTCTTCAGGTAGTGGCGCTTGAGGAGTCTTATATGAATCAGAGTCGAACCTTCGACATCATACACAGTTTTGGATAACCTTGCGTACGGTCTTTCTACTCTTTATGATCCAATATTTTTCACGCAAAGCGCACATAACGAATTGTACTCCAGCGTGACTTAGCCTTTCATGTTCAGATTTGATCAGTTTTAAGACTAATGGATGTCCTGAGGGAAGTAAAACTGGGTAACGAAAGTCAGCATCATCGTCTCTCTGAAAGATACGTGTCTTCACTTTTATAAGGCCGTTGGAGTCCATGATAGGTTCTAGAGCACGTATTCTTTTATCTTTCAATCCTTCGAAAGATTCTCGTTGGATGAGTCGGAAAACCACTATTTCAGCTCCTTTTAGTTCTTCGACTGAAATTCTCCCATGAGTTCTTTCAGATGGTGGTGTTGTAGCATTTTTAACGAATCTAAAGATCCAAGATACGACCTTTATGATCTTTTCAAATTTTGAAATATTGTCAAAAAGGTTAAATTTATCTGCATTCGTGTTATTGCTGGCTGAAACCACAGTTCGTTTTCTCTCTCCATTTACTATATCGAAGTCAGGATGTTTTCTCCATCTGCAATAGGCCACTCTTCTGGAGGTCGATAAATCCAATCTGGTCCTTTCCACCATTCGGATTTCCTCAATTCTTTTGCAGAGCAACCGCGTGATGGCAAATCCGAAGGATTAAACTTTCCGGGAATGTGATGCCAGTGATCTGGGTTACTCAGTTTTCGAATCTCATTTACTCGATTGGCTATAAAAGTGGACCAATTTTCTTTCTGTTTTATCCAAAAGAGGGTATTTTTGGAATCCGTCCAGTAAAAAACTGGAGCCTCTTTTAGTTTCAAGTCTTCTCTTATTGTATGAGAGAGCCTGGCTCCAATAGTGCAAGCGAGTATCTCTAGTCGAGGTATGGTGAGTGCTTTTAGGGGAGCAACTCTCGCTTTAGATTGTATCAATTGACAAGTGACTCCACTCTCACCGCTGTGTCTAAGGAAAATGCAGGTCGCATACGCGTCCTTGCTTGCGTCTGAAAATACATGCAGAGTGGTACTTTCGTCTATTTCGGGGAGCAATCTAGGAATTTTGATGTCTTTCAAATATTTTAACTGAGATGACCATGTGAAAAATTTCCTTGCTAGATCATTCGGCAAATTAGTATCCCAGTTAATTTTCTGTTTCCAGCACTCTTGCAGAATCAGTTTAGGCAAGAGAGTAACTGGACTAGTAAACCCAATTGGGTCAAAGATTTTACTCAATTCGGAAAGAACAGATCTTTTGCTCAATACAGGGTTTTCTTCATATTTTACGTGACAAGACAAAGTATCGTCAAACAAGTCCCATTTCAATCCCAATACTGACACAACATCTTCATAATCTTTATCAGAAAGGTTTAGAATTGAAGTTTCATTTTTAAGTCTATTATGTTTCCATCCTCTTAGGTCAAATTTTGCAGTAGCCATTATTTCCTTAGATCCTTTGATAAATGAGTTTAATTCTTCAATTGATTCCACGCTCGCTACGCAGTTATCCACATACATGGCTTTCTTTAGCTTTGAAGCTATTTCCTGATGATGTTTTGGTACATTTTCCAAATGGTAGTTAATCGTGGCAGCGAGTAAAAAGGGGCTGGCGTTTACGCCGAATACAACCCTTCGGTGCCGATATATAGTCAGTTTTTCAGGCTGTCCTTTCTCCCACCATAGGAAGCGGAGAAAATCTCGATCCGCTGGATTCACACCTATCTGAAGAAATGCTCTTTTTATATCCGAAATTACTCCATACTTCCTCTCTCGAAATTTTATCAAAATTTTGGGGATCAATTCAAGATAATTAGGACCCTTTTCCAGACAGTCGTTCAGAGATACCGAATTTTTCTCCTTTGCAGATGCGTCGAACACTGGTCGAATTTTGGTAGTCGAATTTTCCCGAAACACGGGTCTATGTGGCAGATAATGCCCTTTGATCTTTTCTGCCTCCGAAATATCGATAGGTTCAATTATTCCCTCTTCTACCCAATCCTTTAAAACAGTTTCGTAGGCTTCTAAGGAATTCTTTGTCTGAAGGGTTTTCACGCAAGACTTCAGACGCTTTTCTGCAAGGATTCTATTATCTGGCAACTCAGAATGAATTTGAAGCCACGGAAGTGACACCTGATATCTTCCAGCGTCATCTCTTTCTAAAGTACGGATAAAATAATTTTCTGTAGCCTTTTGTATTTCTTGTTTTGTTTGCGAAAGAGCTGGTTCAGTTATTCCGATAGAATCAAGAGACTACAAGTCACAAATTTTTCTGTCACTAATGTGTAGTGATAAAAGAATTTCATTAAAATTCTTTCCCTTTACCTTCGTTCTCCCTAATATTGTCCAACCAAGGTGTGTATTCATCGCTACTAAACTTTCCGTTACGTGTTTTACTTCCCCTGTAAAAAGTTTTCCGACATAATCTGCTCCTACAAGCACGTGTATTTCGTTAGGGTGTTTTTCAAATAAACAAGAATTCTCATTAGTTACATCACTGGGAAAAATTTTGTAACCTCTTAGTTTCTTTAAGCATTCCCTATCCTCCAATTTTGGAATATGTGAGCATATGGTTTTTTGGCTCAAAACTTCCATTTCGCATGTGAATCCTGTTTCTGGATTGTTTAACTTAATCAGATACTTGTTGTGATTTTCCCTTTTTTCTATCCCTCCAAAAAGCCCATGAGTCACACTTTCCTGACCTAAAGATTTTAGTTTTAATTTCTCTGCAAGAAATGTGCTGATATATGATCTGCTACTTCCGGTATCCAGAATTATTCGTATAAAATTGCTTTCACCATCTCCGTCAACATTGACAATTAAAGTTTGCAAGATTACACTTTCATAGGATGAATTATTCGTTAAGGCCTTATTTTCAATTTGTTCTTCCTTAATTTCTCCGTTTTCGTTTTTAAAACACATTATAGTGGCATGTCGTTGTTTACATAATTCACACCTTATTCTAGAAGTGCAATTAAAACTAAGATGCCGTGGGTGTAAACAACGATAACATATTAATTTCGCTTTGCATTTCTCCCTTTTTTTCTCAGTAGACCATAAAGATGCTTGTTTACACGTTAAAGATCAGAAGAGTCGCAGAAAACACATGGTGTTTGTTCCCCCCGCAAACTTGCGTTCGTTAACTCCGAAGCTGTGTGTTTCGCAATAGGTCTGGGTTCACTCAGTTTGTTATGCTTTTGCGGCGCCGCCTTTGGCTGGACCGTCTGGAATGTACGTTCCCGCGCAACTAATTGCTCAGAAAGAAATTCCACTAGGTGACTCAAATCGTAATTTGATTTCCGAACTGTTTTATTATACTCCAAAACCAAATCTGGGGGCAATGTTTTAAGCAAAATAGGTGTTAATAAAGCTCCATATGTTTCTGAGGTCATATTTAATGATTCAAGACATCGAATATGTTTCTGTATATAATTGAATAACTTACGGAAATTTTGAATGTCATTAGAATCCTTTAGATGTCTTATTTTCAGTAATTTATCTATATGGGCGTTGATCAGTACATCTTTATTTCCAAATCTTTCTGTGAGGAGTTTAACTGAAGTTTCGTAATTTTCTTCGGTTAAATCGAAACCGTCAATGGTGTTATAAGCAGTACCTCCCAAAAAGGATTTCAAATAATTAAATTTGCTTATAGCGTCAAGCGTTTTATTTTGATGTATGGCTGATGAAAAAGTGTTCCAAAATGTCAGCCATTCGCAGCTCTCGCCATAAAACTTCGGAATCCTAAGTTTAGGAAGCTTCACATTATGACTTTCGATTTTAACGTTTTCTATAATACTTTCACTTAATTGTTCAGTGCTTCGTAACACATTAAATTTTTGTTGTTCTATATTAATTTCTTTCAATTTTTTGTTAGCTTTGTATTTAAATGTAGTTATTCTTTCACGATATTCGTCAACACCGTTTAATTCCTGGTCTAGATCCTTTATGTTTATTAATTTTTCTATATCGGCATCTATTTGTTTTAACTCGTTCGATTTTTCATTTAAGAGTTCTAAAGAAATTTCTAGTTCCTCTGCATTCACTTCTGTTTTTGGTAATTCAGTTTCGATTCGGCCAATTAATTTTGTAACGGCAGCCCTTATGTGGCCGCGTTTCCTTTTCAATGTATCGATGAATTCCGTCATTATTTAATATTCAACAATTCAACAAGTATCAGCAATTCACTAATTATTTATGCTTATGTATTATCTATATAACTGATATCAATTTAGACAGTTTCAATAGTTAGGAAAACAGCAGTTACTGGCAGTCCCTGTTCGGGCGCCATGTTAAAAAATTTTATCAACTTTGTACTATTAAAATTTTTTGATCATTAAATAGATAAGTGAAAGTTCACTTACCTTCTAAATAGGGCTGCCCTGAACTGCCTGCTTTTCCTTCTTCTCGGTATCTGTCTCTATGATGAACTTCGATATTCACTTCGAAACACAGCTATAAACTTTTTAAGAAATTTTAATTCATATGAAAGATATCTACAAAATATTTACAAGTTATAATGATTACAAGCATAATTTATACGGAGACGGTCTATCGTTATACATCTGTTAGACGCGTCAGCCGTTCAACTGACTACTTTTAGTCTCTTTCGCCAGAGGGCGTCCGTGGAAGTAAAGTTCTAGTAAGCAAACGCGACACTGATAGTGCGTCCCATACGTCGATGCGTCGTTTGTGAATGGGTCGAAGCTTCATGGGATGCTGTGGAAACAAGAGACAGTGGTTAAATCATTTAAGAAGCGCGGCATTAGTAATGCACTGGATGGTACAGAGGACAATGTGTTGTATGAGGATTCAGATGCTGATTTAGAAGATGTTTCAAATGACTCTCCATTTAGCTCTGGAGACAATGGCGTCAGGGTTTTGACGAAAGAGATTAAAAGGTGTTCTTTCCCAGATAAATTGGGTATTTGCAGAAAGTATTACTTTGTATTTGTATTACTTTATATTTAAAATATTGAAAATTCATTATAATGATCAGTATTAAAGTTTTATCATCCTAAAATGTGTATAAAAAAAGGGGTGTGTCTTATACGCCAGCAGATACGGTACTTGCTATTATTTAAGGAGTTGCACGTTACCCCAGGATTTCGCGGAACACAGTTTGAAGAAGATCGTACGTAACAAAACACTGTCTGCCGTATGCAGAAGAGGCTGCAGTATCGGGAACCGGATACGGCACTCATCACAACTTTTGATATTCAGGCGGCATGTAACGCCAAGAAAAGGGGCATCAACCGAAAAGCTGCAGAGGAAAATAGGCATCCTCTCGCCCACTTCTTCGACGCAGTGAAGGATGTCAGATCGGTAGCCCCAGGCGGCACTTTATCAAGTTACAAATGGATTTTCTCGACGTTACAAATGGGACTCGGCAAACACTCATTTGTAACTTCCATTCTCGCCCTCATCCTCCAGGGGTAGACCAGGCCCCCGACACTCAGTTCTCGCTGTTGAGTTATTTGTTTATTTTTTCCCCAGCCTTAGCTGTACGATACAGGATGCGTCGGATAGGAATTCACGAGACGGTATGTTTCCCGATATTAATGCAGAATAATAAGGTGAAAAGAAAATTGCATCGATGCGAGAACCGCTGCATTTTTAAATTCGCTTATCCGGCTTCTGAAAGGATCTCGAAAACACGGTTCGCGGCAGATCTGTATTGAATATTTTATTAAAATGTATAATCATATCTCGGATCAAATGATTTCGATTGTAAAAAGGGAAAATTGTATGTAATACTTATCTGATAAGAGATACATTAAATACCGATTAAATGAAATCTAGACGATGGGTAAGTCAAAATGTTTTGAAGATTTAGAGGAAAATATCTAACTGTCTAACTTCGAAAAGAATATTTTGATAAGGCTTGTAGACAACGTTTTTTACGTAAAAAAAATATGTTAAATGTTTAGAATTCTATCTGCATCTGTAACAACAAAAAGGATATTTTGATAAAACGTTTAGACCAATATCTTTGATTCTAAATACGAACTAGAACATTTTGTTAAAGATTCAGAATATTAACCACAGCTTCAAAAGAGGCGGTAAGATTTTTATTGCAATAGCTATCGTTCCGATGCCAAATAGAATTCGTTAAATCTTTTAGAGTATTATCCACGATTCTAAGCGCAAAAAGAATATTTTCGAAACAAAGAGGTACGTTTATAACACCAAAAAGGAAGATTTATTTGAAGCCTTTGAAAAATATCTATGTTTATAACATCACACAGAATATTTTCAGAATAATATCTAGTTTGTAACATCAAAAATAATATTTGATTATAGCTTTTATAATAATATCTACGTTTTTAATATCAAGCAAAATATTTTCAGAACAATAGCTACGTTAATAGCACAAAAAATACTTTATTAAAGCTTTTAGACCAATATCCACGTTTCTAAAATTAAAAACAATATTTTATGAAAAATATTTAAGTCCATAACGGAAAAAAAGAATACTTTCTTAAAGTTTTTTAGAGCAGCGCTCGCCAACCGGTGTTTCACGAACCTCTGGTGGTCCCTGATAACGTTTTGCTGGTCCGCAGAGAAACTGGGACATTATTTATATATTTATGAAGATTCAGTTTAAAAAATGATGATTAACAAAATCTATTATAGAACATGGATTACACTTTTTTTTAAACCAGTACTTTTAGCAAAATTCCTTCTGAATTTAGCGACCTTTTTAACTACTTTTGCAGGTATATCTAGCGACATTTGAAAGTGAGATTTGGCATCCATGGATATGCTGCTGTTATCAATATTAGCGCGAACTGAAATGCTCTTTCCTTTTCATGAGCATATGCTATTGTAGTCATCGAGTGTAGTACGAACGTAAAGAAAGAAAATAACGTAACAACTAGTGTCAGAAAATAACGGTAAAACTGGTATCAGAAGAAAATACGCAACAATACATATATACAAAACATTTAAAAAAAACATAATATAATTATGCCTAGTATTTTCGCGCATTAAGCTGCTGGCTGAAAAATTATCAGTAAAGATATAAAGTAAGAAATTTAGAATTAACTTTTTTACAAAGTTAAAAAACTGAAATTTATAAATAATGAATTTCAATAGTAAATATTCATAAGTAATGAATTCCTAGGTAATGAATTAAAATACATTGAAATGGTTCATCGGTTCATTCTGAATACAGAAAAACAAGAATTTTTGTGGAAGAGAGATTTCAATGTTCCTCCTCATGACGAAGTGGCATTGAAGTTGAATGAATTCCTCTTTTTTTATATTCTTTAAATTTCATTGATTTTTTTGAATTAGAGTATTACTTGTTTGAAGTATTTTAGTTTTAACATTTATTAAATTCTTGTTTACATTTATGAAATTCATTACTTATGAATTTGAAGTTTTAGTCTTTGTGAAAAATTGATTCTAAATTTCTTACTTTATATCTTTATATATATATATATATATACACCTTCTATTATAACTAAATCAGACATATTCATAAGATAGTAAGGTGCATTTCATGTTACCAGATTCCAATAGCGTAACATGCAGTTAAAAATAATTGTTATACCTTACATATTGATAGCCAGGAAACATTTGCTATATCTCAACCAATAAAGAAACATCAAATTGCTTACCTGTAAGAAAAAGAAAAGACAAGAATTAGCATGCGTGCGCAAAAAATTACAAATATCCATAAAATTAATATCCATTAAAGTAAAAAGTAAATTATTCAAATATAGCTAAAATGTAAAAAGAAGAATATTTTCAGATAGATATAATAGCTCTTCTCGGGCAAAAAAAGAATGTGCAGAATTTTGCCTCCCTGCTCAGTTCTGTTCGATGTTTCATTACTTACGAAGTGCCTTAAGTAGCATGGTTTGATGGTACTATTATTACTTAAATTGCGCATGGTAACTGTACCTTTACTTGAGCTAAAATTTACCGTTTTTACTTCCTTGTCCAAAATACAGGAAGTCCTGTAATATCAGTTTTCAACGGAAATACCCATTTTAACCGTCCGGAATCAATTTTGAATATTTTTTAAGTAACGTCTGTCTGCGGACAGAATAAAGGACTCGTTTTTTCCAAAACGGATTCAAAATTGGATTTTTTCGTGATGTATATGTTTATCGCATAACGATTAGCAACAGACTTTGATATTCAGTTTCGAAATTTGCAACTTTGATGTCATTTTGAACTTGCCATGAGAGGTCAGTTATTTAACTTAGAGTAATCCGAGGATTTAAGTTCAAATAAAGAGTAGCAAAAAAAAAAAAAATAAAAATAAAAAAAAATAAAAAAATAAAAAAAAAAAAAAAAAATAATAATAATAATAATAATAATAAAATAAATTAACAGGCGGTGCAAGGAAGTGATGTGAAAGGGCTAATGGGAGGGTCATGTAAAAGGAATTCTGGCTAATAGCCCAAAAGGGATATTAGTCTCGAAACGGTATTTTGCGTCGAATCACTATAAACGAATGTAGCACTTTTCAAATTCTTGCCACCAAATATTATCGCCCTTAATTTATTAAAAGAAATTAAACAATGAGGAATCTGCATGAACATATGTACATTTCTCACATTCTGAAAAACAACGACACTGGAGCCATCAAATTTAGAATAGCGTACTCCTCCACCCGAATATGGGTACCTGGAAGCCCGAATCTTGAATTTTGAATTTGTTTTATTATCTATTTCTTATTATTTTTAAGTGGCAACACGCTGTACGGAATAAAATATTTTTATCTCCAGCGCGAGAGGCTGTCTATCGAAATTCCTAAAGATATGCTCTTTTTCAAAAAATTTTGCCCAGAGGGGCGTTAACCCAAATGCTCTCGAAAAGTATACGCATGTGCAAATGAAAAAAAAAAAAAAAAATCTGAAAGCTTTCATGTTATTATTATTATACCTTAATATGTTAACTCGTCGAACACACATAGAGAACTAATTTTAATTTTTTTTTTTTTACTATTCAGTGATCTCTTTCAGATTGTTTTTTTATTAGTTTCATTTCCGAAAACAACACTTATAAACGTAAACATTGTTTAGCTGAGTGAGTCTACGGCAAACAAGCTGTTTTCTCTTCGTCTTTTCTAATATAAGATAGGGGAAACCTTTTTTTATCATCATCATAAAAAAATTAGGGAAAAACCCTGGTTTATTTAGCGTGTTCATTACTAAACTAGTCAGTAAATTAATAATTGTAAATTAATACGAATAAATTAATAATTGTAATTAATAAATCAGAGATAAATTGTTTACAGAAGTGTGCTCGCTACAATCAGCTTCTCTTTTCAAAAGAACCTAGCACTTTGAATCTTCCTACAATAAATAAATAAATATAAAAAATAAAAAATAAATATAAAATCTGAAAGCTTTCAGGTTATTATTATTATACCTTAATATGTTAACTCGTCGAACACACATAGAGAACTAATTTTATTTTATTTTATTTTATTTTTTTTAACTATTCAGTGATCTCTTCAGATTGTTTTTTATTAGTTTCATTTCCGAAAACAACACTTATAAACGTAAACATTGTTTAGCTGAGTGAGTCTACGGCAAACAAGCTGTTTTCTCTTCGTCTTTTCTAATATAAGATAGGGGAAACCTTTTTTATCATCATCATAAAGAAATTAGGGAAAAACCCTGGTTTATTTAGCGTGTCCATTACTAAACTAGTCAGTAAATTAATAATTGTAAATTAATACGAATAAATTAATAATTGTAATTAATAAATCAGAGATAAATTGTTTACAGAAGTGTGCTCGCTACAATCAGCTTCTCTTTTCAAAAGAACCTAGCACTATGAATCTTCCTACAATGCGTTCACATTTTGCTTTCATTCAAAGTTGCAGCCCAGCTCAACCCAAACAAATTGCCAGTAATTTTCGATTAAGGGAGATGATTATGATCGGAAGAGGAGCCGGTGGGTCACCTCCTCCCCGTCAGGATGCGTCGCCGATTGGGAAGCAGGTATATCCGCACCATTACCTGAAATTTGCGACACCTCCTTTCAACCGATATACAAGGGCGAGGAACTCTCTTCTCTCTATTCATATGGTCTGCAAAAGACGAAACCATTTTCTCCACACTCATCAATAATTACGCATCGCGGGCTTGCGTTTGCAGAGGATTTCTCTTCTATATTTTAGACCCCCATTGCGGGGTTTCGTTTTAAATAGGGAAAGCGTCTCCGGTTGGTTGAAACGACAGTGCTTTACGCATAGTTAACGACATCATATGTTGCAAATTCGTTTTCTAAAAATTTCCAATATCTAAACCAAGAACTCGCGATAATATCTTTGCAGAACTTTGAATGAATTGCGTTATAAATACTCTTTAAACACTTCTATTTTTTTCCTATATAGGCATACGCATTTCTCCTAACAGACGGAAATCCGAATATCTCACTTTTCCAAAGATTTAGCTTTAGACTTACTTTTATCGGAAAACGAAAATTATTTTACTTGAAAACATGACATCTTCTACTAAAAGACCTTGAAACAAGATGTTAAACGTTGGTTCATTACCTTACTTCTTAAAAGTTGATAAGTTGTCATAAGAAAACTCTTTTTAATCCTATGCTGCTTATAGGAAATGATTATATTAATGCATTATAGTTTTATATTAATGCATTACAAGATTTTACATTTCATTTAAGTATTGGTAAAGTTTTACTCTTCCTAATGAGTGGGATTTTCTTAGTGTGTACGTGGATATTAATTGCATTTTCCTCAACAGCGCTAGGGAGTAATTTAATAATACGTCGCATAAAAAAGCTTTTCTTTTATAAAGCCTAATTGAAAGTTAATTAAAATTATTTGAATTAGTATTAAATGTATCTAAAGTGCTAACTGTACTACAAAATGATTCATGACTTTTCTGCGTATATTGACAAGGGTAGATAGAGTGAACTTCAGGTTTTTCCTACTGATAGTAAATCTGGAGTCGATAAGAATCTGTTAAGACTCATTTTTAGATAAATAAATTGCTTTCTATAGCACATTTTCTAAAACTTGTTGGGAATTCTGGGTAAATAACTTAAATTCGGTAAAGGTTATATCCTCATTTGGGTAAAACATTAAATTTTCTACAGTGGAAAATGTTTATCTCGTATTTCGTTCTTAATATTAAGAAAATAGTTCTAAGATAGGTATTCTATACTGCAGGAAAAATTGAATGATTTAGATGGTCTTTGGAGTTTTTCTTTCAGAAAAAGGTAATATTTAGCAAATTACAGTTCTCGAAAATACATATAAAGTTCCTATAATGCAAACATACATGTAGAATTATAAGAAAACGTAAGACTTATTTGGGTGTAATTTTTTGTATTGAAAAGGGGTTATTCCTCATTAAATGTGTATTAGTAAGGAATATTTAACCGATATGATGGGTATTTTACGAAGAAATTTCTGTATTCGTGATGAAGAAGGTTAAAATATTCGACATTATAGTGGAGATTTGGGTAAAATGTCTCTTCCTCTTTCTTTCTTTGGTTCCTTCTGTAAATATAGGTATATTGAAAATGATATATGTTGTGTAAAGGTATGGCAGTGTTTCGCAAGATTTCGTTTAAAAGAAAATAAATTAATGCAAACTGATATTTGTGAAAAAACAAACACCCTAGTCTAAGAAATTAAAAAAATAGTCTATATATCAAAAAATAGTCTATATATGAAATTGTCTAGTGAATTAAGTTGGAACTGGACTAAGTTAAAAAAATGTGTTAACATTATGTGCTAGAAACTAAAGTATATGGAAAAAAAAAAAAAAATATCAAGAGATGAAATGATAACCAATGGGTAAAACTTCACCTCTGATTCATTCATCATTCACCTCTGATTCGAGACTGAAAATGTTTATCCTAGGAATTTCTTTTGTATGTGTAACGTAAATAATCATTAATTTCATATGAAAGTTTCGCATGAAGACAGAAATATCCGTACTTGTGCAGGAAGAAGGTAATAAAGTGAAAATTTGCATAGTCGGGACATTTAAAGTGATGTAGGATGCAGTGAAATAGCAAAAGATACTAAATTAAAATACATTAAGCGTTCAAAATAATAAGAAAGATTTCTGGATGTGTACAAGAAACAGTGAATATGATTCTAAAATTGTAAATGAAAGCTGAGATTTCATTCTAAATATGCGGAATCTATCAAGTTAGCTTAATGAGAATTCGAGGTTCAAAACTGAACATTGTTAACATTAAAGAGCTTAAAAACATATATTCAGATATAAAGGGTATTAAGAATTAAAAGGAAATACCAGAATATGCAGGAATTATAAAGTTTGAAAATTCGAATGAAGATAATAAAGTAAAATAGTAGAATAAGTCATGGTAAGAGTACTACAGAATGATATATTGTAGAATTGACAAATTAAAATTAGTACTTAAAAATATAGTCTAAGTAAAAGCTATTCAACGAACCGGATATGAATAACACTTAAAAGTTATGAAATAAAATGCTTAATTGAAAATTATCTCTAAGTTTAAGAAATTTCAACATGTAAATTTAGCTGAAATAGTAAAATCAAAAGCGTGGTTACAATCGAAAATTATAAAAAAAAAAAAAAGTTAAAATCTAGTGTAAGTTGGAAACTAGAAAGAAAAAAGTGTCAGAAGAGTATAAAAATTACATCTAAAATTAATTACATTTCTTGTATATAGTAGGACAATGTAATAAACAAGTTCAAAATTACATTTAAATTTAAGTAAAGTTCATCTATATGGTCAGAAAATATAGGAATTAAGCTAAAATTAAAAGTATGTTTGAAATTACGAAGGTTAAAAGGTATGAAAGATGCTATAAATTAAATAAAAGTCGTGTACATAGCGTGAAAATATGGCAAATTAAGTTAAAATTCAGGGTATTTTGGAAACTAAAAACGTTAAAAAGTGGAAAAGAAGTTAAAATTTACATCTAAAATTAAATAAAGCTCATGTATATGGTTAGAAATGAGAGGAACTAAGCTAAAATTAATAGCATGTTTCAAATTACAAAGGTTATAAAGTATGAGAGTAGTTACAAATTAAATAAAAGTCGTGTACATAGTATGAAAATGTAGCAAATTAGTTAAACATTCAGAGTATGTTGGAAACTAAAAACGTTCAACTGTATAAAAGAAGTTAAAATTTGATTCTAAAATTAAATAAAAGACTATATGATATGAAAATGTAGGAATTATGTTAAAATCAAGTCTATATTGGAAATTATGAAGGTTAAAATGTATGAAAGAAATCAAATAAAAGTCATGCATATAGTGTAAAAAGATAATAAATTAGTTAAAAATTACAGTATATTAAATATTATGAAGGTTAAAATGTATAAAACAAGCTAAAAATTTACATCTAAAATTAAGTAATGTTCATCAGAAAATAGAAGTTAAAAATACAAAATATGCTGAAGATCACTAACGTTAAAAAGTACGAAAAACGTTTAAAATTATATCTAAAATTGAATCACATAATGAATAAAAACGTGTATTTTAGTAATTACACTCGTAAAATATTACAAGAAAGATAGCATTCAAAGTATTGATCAATAGCTACGGAAAAAAATTCTGGATAAAATGAATTTAAAAATAAAAAATGAGTAATGCAATTAAGATTACGGAAAGTAAACATGGTACTATGAACGGAAGATTTAAGAAATAAGGTAAAATTCTGAGTACAGTAAGACCCCGCTTAACGCGGGGGATACGTTCCATCAAAGTAGAGCGTAATGCGAAACAGCGCTAAACGAGGCTATCTTTACATGTAAATATTGGGGTTAGGGGAAGATGGCTAGGAAATTGGTTAGGTATTAAATTTAAAAGTATGTTTTTTTAATAAAAATAAAACCAAACATTTATTTCTTAAAGCCCAAATTAATACCACATTATTATTTCTTGCAAAAATAAAAACAAAATATAAATAACAAAACGAATATTCTTAAAAAAAAAAACAAATAAAATTCTAAGTCAGTCATATTTAGTTAGCCTTCCGCGTTTTCAGTGTTCTGCCTTTTTGTGACAAAAGCATCTAATGTTGTTTGCCTTTTTCTTTTGCGTTGTTCTCTTAAAAGTTCTTCATAAACGGATAGAGCATCTCTAACACCACGCCTTACTTTTAAGCTCCTGTCAAAATTCGGATCACTTTCAATGAATTGATCCATTATTTCAGTTATGGTAGACAAACTCCTTTTTACAAACGCCATCGAAAGTTCTTTTTGCTCTTCTTCTGAATCACTGCTGTCAACATTTTTGTTTTCTTCTTGTTCAGTTAATTCCTTGAGCTCATCATTAGAAAGACTAGCCGCTGCTTCTTGAATTATTTCTTCGACATCTTCCACATTTACCCCTTCAAAATATGTCTGTACAATACCGCACCAAACAAGAAATACAAGTACACTCTTTCGGATATGTATTTGAAACCTATGGCTGCATAATATTTCGGGGAATCCCCGTATGCTGCGAGCGATTTCGTGGAATCCCCGGGTTGAAATAAAAGAGCACTAAACCGAAACAGCGCTAAACGAAACAGCGTTAAGCGGGGTCTTACTGTATATAGGAAATTATAAGGCTTAAAATATACGGAAAGATTAAAAATTTACATCTAAAATTAAAGCCTCCCGAATTAATCATTAAATTCAAAAATACGCAACCGTTAAGGGTACCTAGAAAATAACCATCATATACATAGTAAAACTGCTGGAATATAAAGACAAAATACAAAGCCTAAAAATTCATTAACCAAAAAACCTCCGGTAAATCAATAAAAGATAATCTCTTATCAAAGCGTGACGTCATCTTATCTACTAAATGAAGAATCATAAACACACTCCTTCTTATCTGTTAGCCTCCACTCTACACTCTCCCACCCCCTTCTGATGATACTATGCATGACATAGCCACCCTTCTGCGAACGTCTCTGGCCACGCCCACACCGCAAATGCAACAGAACCATCACTTTCTCTCTACTGGGAACAGCTTCTTTTTAACAGTTAAAAATAAATAAGAAAAGAAGAATCTGTTTCACTGATGATCATCTACAATGTGTATTGAAGATATTTCTCTGGAAGGCTACAAACTTTATCGGAATCGAAATGCCATGAAATGAAAAAATAAAGATTATAATTATTTACATACAAACATATGTATTTTTATTCATGTGTAGTTTTTCTTTTTGTGATATTATTATTATTGCTTATGTTATGTTTTGAAAAAGTTCAGTGAGCGAAATTTAAAATTTATTTTAAATATTTTATTTTCCTGAAAAAATTTTATTTTGTTAAAAGGAAAGAAAAAACGGAAAAAACAAAAGAAAAAAATATGCTGGCCCTTCAGCTGTTTTCAGATTGTGCATGCGGCCTGGACTTTGAGACCACTGACCTATGGACTGTAGTGAGTTTAATTTCTTTCTATGAGCAAACCCACCACGATTGATAAGACTCTGGAAAGTAGTGAAAGAAGAATCGAAATTTTACAAAAAGCTCTACAAAATTTGCGTGTCATGGAGATCACGCAAATTTATAGTTCAGATTAAAAGGCTGTGAGATCGAATGTTTAACAAACACTCTTCATAATTTAAACAATAATAAAGTGGCCCCCAAATGATTCCAAAAGTGTGTAAACACTTTCTTTTATTCAGTTAGAATCGCAACTTCCATGGATACGAAAAACTGGAATAATGATCTGCAGCAGCAGTTCTCAACCTTTTGACTAACGCGTAGCATCTAAACAAAAATTGAAAACCTTTAGTACCACCACTACAAAGTACTACTACCATCACCACTCTTGAACAAAGCTTTCACATCGCATAAATTGACGAGTGTTGGAGAAAAAACTGAATCAGGATAATGGGGTCTTAATTTTTGAATTAAATAGTTAAAAATGCTTTGCTTCTTTCCCTACCACCTATTCTCTTTCGTACCACCGGTTGAGAACCCCTGATCTACAGCATACTCTCATTTTAACCGGCAGCAGCAAGAGCGAGCCGATTCTGGATACGAGGTTTTTCCGGATAATTGAACGTACTTGCTCATGTTTTGTAATGACATTTGTAGAAATTGCGCAGTACACGAAGCTCGACGGTAGTGTTTTTGATTTATCGGGCAAAATTAAATAAATAACGCGTAAAATCGCAAAGACTATTTTAAAAAAAAATCTGATGAGGCCACGACGTGACTTCCTTGTACGGCCTACTAAATTATACACATTTTTTTCTGCATTTAACTTAAACTTATTAACTGGAATTTTATTAGAGACATATTTCTCATTCAATCAATTTAGTTTCCCTTTCGAGGCAAGGCAAAAATACATAAAAACTTAAAACATTTTCATTAAAAAGCGTAAAATACAGAAAAATCTAAAACAGCAAATACAATCCAAGGAGTTAAAAAAAAAGTTTTTACAATTAAAATTAGAGTTTCTGCTCAAAAACAAGCAATTCGGCCTGCGGGCAAGAATTTTTTTTTTTTTAAATATTTCCGACCATTCAACTCAAATATATAAATAGTTGCACAGCAAAATTTATGCGGTTTCTTTAATATCGCACTGAATTTTAAAAAGAACATTCCTTATTTTACTCTAAAAGCAGTGATAAAAATTTATGAAAACGGTTTAGCATTCGCAATCGTGAATAAATCAAGCGGCTTATATCGTATCTATATCATCTACATAGGAGAAAAGAATTTCTTTGTTGAAAGTGGCAACCTTTGCAAACAACGCATCCCCTTCTATACGCCGAGCTTCAGTATACGGCTTGAAAAGAAACTCGGTCGCTGAAAGCGTCTTGGGAAAAATAGGATTTAACGCAAGATTTTCGGGAACTATTTTTTCCAGCAAAATATTTTTTAAAGCAGCGTTCCTTTTTGTATTACATCTACCGCAAAATTCTTCTCCATCTTTTTTCTCCGCTGACTTTTATAAACAACATAAAAAAACAGTAAATACTACCTTCCCGTTTTATAGTTGAAAGAAATTTCAAAGGTTAGCCTTCAACAACTTGTCCGGATTCGGTAGAAAAGTATTCATAGATAAGATATGCAACAAAAAACAGAAATATTTCCGGAATTTTCGCAATATCTGTATTTAGAATATTGCGAAGAAAACTAGATTCGACGTGGAATTCAGTTGCAGCATTATATTCAGTAATCTTACGTCAGAAAAAGCAAAGAGCAAAAACGTTTGTGCCGTGGACGCAGTCAGCTGATCAATGTTCACGTTTACAGGATGTTAAGTGTTGCCAAGCCTTTTTCATGTATTCGCTATACTCTTTATATTTGGGGTGTAAATTGATGAAAGTATCCGGACAATTTGCTTCGGATATCTTCGCCTGTAAAAATTGTTACTGCTTGGAGTTGTAGAAAAGGTTTCAAATCTTTGATTAATTTTTTTGCTCTCCCGGTATTTATTCAGGAATTTCTTAAGAACTTGTAAGGTATTTTCTCCCTCCTTTGCGCATGTCTTCGTGGTGTAATTGGAAGTATCTTGGACGCGTATTCGAGAGGTCCAGGATTCGAGTCTGGGGATGCACATTTTTCACGTCTCCTGCTTCAAAATAATCTAATGACTCTCCAAAACGTTAATGTACAATAATACTAACTCAGTATTTAAAAACTCTGGAATATATCTGAACGTTTAATTTAATTATTCTTAGCTTTGAAGTTGAGGATGGCAATGATCTCGTCGGGAATCGAACTTCGGAGCTCTCGAATACGCGCCGAGTGTGCTGATCATTATACTATGAAGGCATGCTAAGAAAGCGGGAGAACTACCTTATACCGTTATAAGGTATTTCGCTTTCCTAGCGTGCCTGCGTGGTGTAGTGGTTTTGCACGCTGGGCCGGTATTCCAGAGGTCCGTGGTTCGATTCCCAGCGAAGGCGGTTGCTCATTTTTCATCTTGTCTGCTTCCAAAAATACCTAATGTTTCCACATCGTGATATCCCATTTAGCGTTTCTCAGTTGAGGCTTTCTCGAGGTGGCAACAAAAATATTTCTGGCTTTTTTTTTTCCTCCCCTCTTATGCTGGTGTTTCAGAACCTTTCATTAAACGTGGCGAGAAAGCATTGCAGTAAAATTCGCGTATTTTAAATGACTCTGGAATAAGAATGAAAGAAGGAAAACAGAAAAAAGGTGTATAGAGAGTAATTACTTCAGCCGGAAAAGAAGATAAATCCTTTGTTTGAATACCATGTAGTAACTCCATTCGGCAGATAGTCGTACAAATCCATCTTTCCTAGGCAGAATGATTCAGAACTGGAGGAACAAACTTCTAGAAAGAAATACTGATGGAAGGTTTTAATCAGCAATTCGATACAGTGCAAATGCACTAAATACGTAACAAGTTTTATGAAGAAATTCGAAAGGAGCGCTCGGCGAAATAAAGCTGGAAAACGGGGCAATAAGGCAGAAAAATGTTGGACAACTATGATTTAGATTTTATGATTATTCTCTAATCAAAATGAGCTGAAATTCTTGACCTTTATCATGTGATTATCGAAATGATCAGGTTGACTACAGTCTTGTTTTTTAACTTAGCTTGCGCTGTCTTCGTCAATCATCAAGTTATATGAAATTTGGTTGCTATTGTTGTGACTTTTCCGACATTCACATCAGAATAAGACCAAGAATTTTATCGTGGGGAAGAGCACAGGATTCGTTGGCATGAACCTTGGGCACCCCACAAGGTGACAGAACGACTCTTTCCATTTCCGTCCTAATTTTCAAGAATTCAAGAATTCTCCGGGCAGAGGGGTCCAAGGGCCTTCCACCTCTTTTTCCCTGCCTCCAAATCACTCGAAATGACTCGAACACTTCATGCATTTTAAATGCCCCCATACCGCAGACATTATACACTTACAAACATTCTCCGGAATTTGAACCCGTGCCCAATGATATGACAGCCAACAACGCTAACCTTTATACCGATTAAGTCCATTAACTATCCTAATTCATGATGGCAGAATTAATTGTTGGTTGAATGATTCACTATAAACTCTTTGATAAAAATTAACTCTTCCTTATGAAGCAAAAAGAAAAAGACAAAAAATCTTGGGTCAGTGTATAAAATCTGATCAGGAAAAGGTACATACACAATTAATTCTCTTCCAAGTCCTTCGCATGGATAATGCATCTAAAATTCTACAGGATATTTTCAAGTTTCAAGACATCTCTACGAGGAAATGCTTTTCTGCAATAATTCTGTTCTTTCCTGGACAATACATCTTCACGGATGGCAAGAGAACAATAGATATAGCAGAGAAAAATATAAAAAATGAAATAAAAAGAAGAAACAAAATGATGGTAACACTTCTCTTTGAACCCGCATAACCCTCAACGAAAACTATATATGAAATAATCCGCAGACGATTGCCAACGAAGAATTTAATGGGAATATGTATACACAATAAAATCGCTAGGCAGCTTTTCTTATTCTCTTTTGGTAGTAGTTCAGCGGCGCTAATACGCGATAATCGTCTGCTTTCTGTGAACAATCGGAACGTCGTGTCACGCATCACGTGATCGACGGGTTCGAACGCAAAGGTTTTACCGGAATCTCCTTCCGACGGCTTCGATTACGTGACGCAAGAAAGCTTAAAATAATACCGTTTGCGCTTTTAATGATGATAACCATTTTTAGAAGCACGATTAAATTCTGTAACAAAATATCTTGGAATGTAAAAAAAAAAAAAAAAAAACTCAGTTCCAGGAAGTATCGCAAGGATTCTTCTTGCAGAAAAATTCTCGGTGACACACTTTTAATACAATAATCGTATTTATTTATATTAGTAATAAATGACAGAATTGAGAGTTTGCTCAATTTTAACATAGGAGGCGTCAGGCTTGCATTTTAAAAATAAATATGATTTAATTTTTTATTCTTATGCGTCTTTATTTTTAATAATTCCTAAATTTTGAATTATTAGTCCAAAGGGCTATTCATTTCGTTTTGGCATTTTGTGGCATTTCACTATAATTGGCGTTTCACTTTTCAGATTGTTGCCCTCAAATATTATCGCCCCGTATTACATTTAAAGAAATTAAATAATGAAGAATCTGCATAAATGCATCTATGTTTCTCGCACTGTAATACATCAACGGTACATAGAGACATCAAATTTTGAATAACGTACGTCTCCACCCGAATTCGGCTGGAAGCCCAAATTTGGAATTTGTTTTATTATCTATTTCGTATTTTGTAAAGCATTTATGAGTTTTTGCTTAAAAAACTCAACGATTTCAAAGTAAGCGATGGGGGGAAAAAAAAAATCTCCAGCGCTCGAGACTGTGTATCGGAAATTATAAGGATATGCTCTTTTTCAATTATTTTGTGATATTGCCGTTGAATTGAATTTTATGGTTTAAATGCGAAGAACATGATATTTAATACATAAAGGTAACACACAGAGCGTAAATAAGCCGCTTGTGCGTAATATAAAATCTGAAAGCTTTCAGAATTTTTTTTTTTTTTTAAATTTTTTATTTCTTATTTTCATCTATTATCTCATAAGTTATGAAACAGTGTGTGTACAATGTACAAGTTTTTATGACAAAGTTCGTACAAATTCGTAAATTGAGGGAAAAAAAAACTTGTTAGCCTTCAATATACAATATATATAATATATATATATATATATATATGTTGTATGATCTTAAATCCATTTAGTGCGAATACTAGTTATACTGTTTAGGAAATAAATTATTATATATATATATATGTAAGATAAAAATATATGAATCAGAATTATAATATAACTATAAACATTAATTCTTCCTCTCTATTCTAAAATCGTAATAACTTCTCTGCATTGCGTCATTTCTAGATCACTCTATGGCCCGCGCAACTCCGATGACGTAATAATTCAGAACTGAAACTGTCGTTGTAAACCAAAACTTTTCTCTTCACGTGCTTCCATCTTTCATAACTACGCACTTCAGCTTTTGCTCTCTACTCTGCTAAGATGTAATTTCGCTGGCTTGCTTTCTATCCCAACAATATCAAAAATGTAAATCTTCTGTGGAAAGGCACGACTAGAGTGCCAAGTGATTGTGGCCACAAATATCAATTGGAAATAAAAATGGAATTAAAACTGCCTCGACTGCCAAGTTCTTTAAATACTACGCAATCAAAATTCTTCTTCAATTATGGATCTAAGCACGCATCTACAGTGTTCCGGTATTTCCTGTGCTTTTATTATGACATATATATATATGTATATATATATATATATATATATATATATTGAACGGTAAGAAAATTCTTATGTAATCCTTATAATTTTTACGCAATCCTTGTAATAAATGTTAGCCTTCAGTACACAATGTGCAGTCCTTGTAAGCCTATACAAAGCTTGGGAAGTTCATACACTTCTTAGCCTTCAGTATACAATCTTTGTAAATCAGGACAGTGTTCGGTTTACGTCTTCAATATAAAAACTTTGTAAATTTATACGACGCTTAGCTTTTAGCCTTTAATATGCAATCTTTGTAATTCTAAACAATGCTTGGAACGTTCATATACCTCTTAGCCTTCAATATACAATCTTATCTTTAATATCTTATAAATCTGCACAACGTTTGGAACGTTCCTTCAGTACACAAGCTTTGTAAGCTTATACACCGTTTAGCAAGTCAGTACAACTTTTAGCCTCATATATAAGATATTTATAAATCTACACAAGGTTTGCTTTATTCCTTCAATATACAACCTTTGTAAATTTATATAGTGCTTGGCTCGTTTAGCTTTCAGTATACAATCTTTGTAATTCTAAGCAACCACTGGTGATTAAGGCAAAACAACTCGAAACCTACCTGCCTGTAGGGCAGGATGCCTTCAAGCAGGATTTTTTAAGGAAAACTGCCTCGCATCTACGTTACGCATCAGAGTTTTCGTTATAGGGAAAACTCTCATACACTGCCAACCCGTTTGCCGGAATTCGAATCCGTCTCGAACTACCAGCGGCGACTTTACTGCTCTGCCACTGGAAGGCTGATTAATAAGTCACAAGTTATGTTACTTAATTAAAAAAAAAAAAAAAAAAAAAAAAAAAAACTATAATAACTATAATATTTTAAATATTTTTTGTAATAGTTTTCACTCTTATTGCCCATCCTGCGAAAACGTAACTTTCCCTTTTTTTTTTTTTTTTAATTGTATAATTTCCGACGCAGAACTTTTTTCTACAAAAGTATCTATTAAAATATCAAAAAGATCAAAAAGATTAAAATATCAAAAAGTATCTATTAAAATATCAAAAATTAAGGATGTTAGAGCGAACTATAAGTATATCGATTTCAACGGATTTTGAAAAAGTTATTATACAAGAGAAACGCCAAAAATTTTGTAAAAATGTATCCTAATGGTTTGGCAACAGCTTGCAACTTAATTGCAATAAAATTTTACGTATTACGTCGATTCTTTACAGTGGTCATTGATAGTTTATCATTGATATTATAATTTTTTTTATTTTAAATAGCACTAGGTCACAATAAAATTGGAATTAACCGTTTCGGCCCACCTATCACGATTTTGAATTTAAAGTAATGCGAAAAATTATAAATCTCGACCTGAAATAAAAGCATTAAGTTCTGAGTAACGTAACCTTCCTTTTCTAAACAAAACGATAGAAAAGTCTTTAGAAAGAAACATTAGAACTTTAATAAAACAAAGGAAATATAATTATTTAAAAAAAATCAGAAAATTTTGATATAAATTCTGAAAATGACATATTTGACCATTTAAAATTTTACCGAAATTTTCAGTCCATTCTATAAATAATACATAACAACCACCAATTTTTAAAAGTTTGTAAAAAATAATTAGAAAATTTCACAGTTCTTGAAAATCTTTGTTCGAACATCATAACGTAATTTTAACATTATTTAGCTTGAAAGTTTGATTTATTTAATTACGGCAAAGCACTCGAGGGCTATCTGCCTAAGAGGAGGGATACCTCCTTGGAGGGCTTTTCTAAGGAAAACTGGCTCGTTTCCATGTTACTCGTTGTCCTTGTCTTGAAAGTCTCTTTTGTAGAAACTAATGCATTCAGTACAAAAACAAAATATTTCTGTTACATATTCATGACATACTATTAAAATTATTTATTTATTCATTATAAAACAAACCACATTGTCTTATTGCAAAGCAATGTAAAATGAACTTATCTTAGTTCATTTTACATTATTTTATTTATTATTTATCATTTACATTAAAGATTAGTAAGACAGAAAACTAACAAAATAACTTTGATAAAAATGTGCATTTATACCTTACATATGTATTATACCTTACATACATAATTTGTAATGTGCATTATACCTTACATACATAATTTGTAAAGAAATATAACGAGAAAAACTTTGAAATTTATTTAAAAATTTATTTAGAAAGGACTTGAGTAAAATCCTGCGCAAAGAATAAATTTAATTTAATAATAGAGAATATATAAATGAAAAATTATCTCCTAGGAAAAGTGAAATTTAGATAGTAAACGTGTTTTATGGTGGAAATTAAAAAGTGGAATTTGTAATCCACTGATCTGGAAGTGGTAATTAAAATTCTTAATTAAAGAAATCAAACAAGTGAATCATTGTTGATTCCACAGAAAGATCCCGACTTATCAAGGGACGAATGGGAATCTCTGTATATAACCACCAACAATTCATGAGAATCGCGTTTCGTCATTTAGCATTTCTGAACGAACTCTCTATTCCAATTTTAAAATATCTAATCCATCTTATAAAATCTGAACTGAAATCTTAAAGAAGTTCAGAAATGTGAAATTATTCCGAGACGCGACGATGGACAAATAATTACACTTAATTTCAAAAATAAATAAAAACAATTATAGTATTCATACAGAACAACAGTATTTAAAAAAAAAAAAAAAAAAAAAAACTGAAATGTTTCAGATTTTAAATTACGTCCAAAGGGGCGTTTTCTTTCTTTATTAAATATCATGTTCCTCGCACTTAAACCATAAGATCCAGTGCAACAGCAATATCGCAAAATAGTTTTAAAACGAGCATATCTTTAGAATTTCCGATACAGAGACTCACGCGCTGGAGATAAAAATGTTTTTTCTGCACAACGTTGCCATTGCTCGCTTTGAAATCCTTGAGTTTGTTAATCAAAAATTCGTCAAAGTTTTAAAAAATAGGAAATCGATCATTAAACAAATTTCAAATTTCAAATTTGGTCTTCTACATGCTCATATTCGTTGGAGGATTACGTTATTCAAAATTCGATGACTCTATGTACCGTTGTTTTATCACAATACGAGAAATATACATACATTTATGCAGATTTTTCATTATTTAATTTCTTCAAATATAATGCAGGACTCTAACATTTTGTGGCAACAGTTTGAAAAGTTTTTCCTTGCCACGATGAATTTCGTGGGCTTGATCTGACGTCAGATAAGCGAGATGAGTAACAGTAACAACACTTTATGTTTTATTGAGAGTTATAGGGACCGGAGGGAACTTGGATATGTAATTTTTACAAGACTGTTTTTTTTTTTTTTTTTTTTAATTTAAATTAAATTTCTTCGACGTCGTCATCATCACTGAGTTCTGATGCTGATCTGTCCGGAATTCTTCAGTGTGTTTGTTCTCTTTGTAAGTCTTGACAGTCCATAGCTAAAGAAAATTTAAACAGGTTCACTTAATAAATTTAATTCTGTCGCTCAGAAGTACCGGGAAGCAAGACAGCCTATGGCTAAAATACTAAAAGTCAGCCTTTTGCAAATAAATAAATAAGTACTAACAAAATCTGAAATGTTTCAGATTTTAAATTACGTCCAAAGGGGCGTTTTTTAACATTTCGTGTGTTACCTTTCTTTATTAAATATCATGTTCCTCGCACTTAAACCATAAGATCCAGTGCAACAGCAATATCGCAAAATAGTTTTAAAACGAGCATATCTTTAGAATTTCCGATACAGAGACTCACGCGCTGGAGATAAAAATGTTTTTTCTGCACTACGTTGTCATTGCTCGCTTTGAAATCCTTGAGTTCGTTAATCAAAAATTCGTCAAAGTTTTAAAAAATAGGAAATTGATCATAAAACAAATTTCAAATTCGATGACTCTATGTACCGTTGTTTTATCACAATACGAGAAATATACATACATTTATGCAGATTTTTCATTATTTAATTTCTTCAAATATAATGCAGGACTCTAACATTTTGTGGCAACAGTTTGAAAAGTGAACCGACATTTATGAGTCCGACGCAAAATGCCAAAACGAAACTAATAGTCCTTCGGGATTCAAATCCCTTTGGACTAATAAATGAAAAATATTAAAAAAAAAAAAAACCTGAGTCAGAATGGGGGTTGCTAACGGCACGAATTTTCTTACAGTATATCAATTCGGCAAAATAAAATGACAGAAAGTTACAGTAAAATTGCTCGGTAAGAAGAACAATAAGAAACGAAAAAAATGTAGAGTAAAATTGATAACTTTAATAACTAACTCTGACCGAAAGACAATGCAAAAGGAAATATTTTTTACATCCAGAAAGGATGGAGAACAGAATATTTACAGAAATTGATACTTTTTTTATCTTTACCAAAACAAAGACACCTTCGGGATACAAATCGGACCGATAATTTTATATCCTTTTTCGATCGCTTACTGTTGTTCGCAATGGAGAACAACTTCAAGAATTGTGCAAGAAATATACGCCGTGGAAGTGTTAGCGAATGTTTAAAGCGTCGAATGCATTGCGTCAAAGCCGGCACAGCAAGCGAAGGAACACTTTCAAAGGGGAAATAATACTTTTTCTCCAACAGTGCCCCCATTAAAATAATGCTATTATTATGGCAGGATGTAGCTTTCAACTTCAGCCCTTGGATAACATTTTCGGGTTATGTCATGCGAATGGACAGGAGCGTGACCAACTTCCGGGGAGGGTTTTTTTCCCAACAGGAAATTGTCTTTTTGCGAGTTAGCAAAAGTTGATGACGATGATATGAATTATGCTTTGACGGTAAAGGCCCAGCGAGCGCGACGATTCTCGCAACTTTTATTATGGCTCGAAGAGTTGAAAAAGTACGTAAATGAACCGTTTCTCATATCCTCGTGGTTTTAGCCCAAAATGGACGTCAGTCCCGAAAGCATATTTCACAAGTGCACATCTGTGTAGCCACCGAGGGAAAAGCTTCTAGGATGGACCAATGGGCATCCAGTAATATTTCTGTCATGTCACATGACCTTTCGCGTGCTTTAAGATTTAAGAAAGATGTTTGAAAATATTTTGCCACGCAATTTTTTGTAGAAAATAATTAACACATCGCCGATTTCATCTGAAAATTTTCATTGCGAAGTTAGATCAAATATAAGCAATTGTGAGGATTTCACTACCTGATTGAAAGAATTTGAAATAAATACAAACACATGTTGGATACTCCGCAAAAATATCCATGTGAAATATTACTTAATAAGTGGTAAATAAGATGAAGAAAGAAATACGTGATAAACATCTGAGCCCAAACGCTATCTTTACATAAAACTAAGCATATGAGAAAAATATTTACTTCAATTATATATGTAAATAGAAGTCAGCTCTTTTTATTGCAGTCTGTATGAAAAAGATATATAATAGCCAATGCTAGTGAACTGTACTAGTTTGCATTCGTGTACATTTAGTGTGTTCAATTTCACATTTAATAACTGTTCATACTTAAATGTACTGTCTACACAAGAAATGCTCATCAAACAGAATGAATTTATCTTATTCACAAATAATATATTCAATTTATTCACATATAACTTTTAATATTAACAATGGATATAATCAGGTCATACACTATATGTATTCTGAATCTTACACTTTAAAAATCAAAAGAATGCAAGCACTGAAATAAGAAAACATTGGATTCATTGCAACACTTCCATTCCTTCTCAACTCAATTAATATGTATATATATATAGACACACTTAAATTCTCTTAATCCACAGGTGTTAGTAAATGCATAATACTCGAGGCTAATTGTAGCTTGAATCATTTTCTCGATGTAAAGAGCGATAATATGCCGTGAACATCAATCCAAATATTAATGCGTGATAAAAATCGAGAAAGTGAAATGTCAGAGATTAATTAAAATCAGAAAGCGAAAGCACTAGGCCATTTTTTACTATTACAGTATACGCTCACATGCACGAATATTTAGCGTCACAAGAGCAATAGAAGCTCATTGGTCCATTTTCGAAATTCCTCCCTCAGTGGTTACGCTGATGTGCATTTGTCAAATATGCGTCCCGAAAGGAGTCTCGAAACGGCATTTTACTTTGAATCACTTTTCAATAGCGTATCACTTTTCAAATTATTGTCACCAAATATTATCGCCCTGTATTACATTAAAAAAAATTAAATAACGAACAATCTGCATGGATGTATGCATGTTACTCGCATAGTGGGGGGGGGAGTTGCCTACAGCCATCGGTTTGAAGATTTATTTAGTAACTATAAATTGTTTAGAAAATTTGCGAGACATATTATGCAAATTGTGAATGAAAATAAGAAGAGTACTGGTATCCAGATATAGCAAAACAAAAATTCATATTTAAAACGGATATGATTGAAGCAAACTTATAAATTTAAGATGAATTTTGATAATATAAAGAAAATTTGAATAATAATAATTAAAAGTAAAACTTATAAAGGTAACAATTAAACTTAGGAAAGAACATAGAAATGGAAACGATACCTCTATATACTAATTTCACCGAGAGTGTTTGGGATGTATGTATCTGGTTTACGTGCTGTGATTTTATTTCTTTTATAATTATTTTTTCTTTTGAGTTTCTTATGTTCGTTTTGTGTGATTATACGATTTGGTGTCTATTAGCTTTGCAACTTATCACCAGATGTTTTTTAAACTTATGTTCCGTTATTTAACCATTTATTTTGTTACGTTTCGTTATTTAACGTTAGTTTGCTGTTGGATTCGTCTGTCCGCCTCATACTATATGGCAGGCTTCGCTTGCTAGGTGGGCCGGGACCAGTGCTTAGAACTAATTAACTTACTAACCTAGAGCCATCAAATTTTGAGTAACATAGTCCTCCACCCGAACATGCGCACTTGGAAGTCCTAATTTTGAATTTGCTTTATTATCTACTTCCTATTTTGTAAAACTCTGAATAATTTTTCATTAACAAACTCAGCAATTTGAAAGCGAGTAGTGACAACACTGTACGGAATAAAACATTTATACCTCCAGCGGGCGAGATTGTACATCGGAAATTTTAAAGGTATACTGTTTTCAAATATTTTGTTATTTTGCTGAATCAACATTATGTGGCGTAAGCGCCAAGAAGGTGATATTTAATAAACAGTAAGAAGGTGATATTAATACACATAAAACATTAACAATAAAAAAACCAAAAAAAAAAAAAAAAGTTTTGCCAAGCCATCTCAGTATGAAACCTGGACATTAATATGATGAACCTAGGAAAAACTGAACAAAATAGAAAAATGTATGGCAACACTTTGGCTGCGTCGGGAATTCTAAACGTTTGGTGCTATACTGCTTTTAAAATTTTTGCAATTTTGCTGTTGAATCGTAAAATGTGGATTACTAGGAGAGAGTGTAACAGCAGACTGGGGTAAACTGCGCGCTCAGCGACAGCGTAAAAAACCTTAACAAACCCTTTTGGGCGTCCGTTAAAAACCTTTTTTTTTTTTTAAAAAAAAGAAAACAATATGCGACCCGGGAAACAAAATCTTGAAAATTACTTAAAATTGAAATCCATTTCTGTCGTGGTATTTGAGACTTCATTTTCCATCTTGTAAAAATTTGTAGCTCGTTTCAACTACCGTACAGAGCAAGATCGGGACTTCGGCAATACCGAATTATGAAAGCTTCAGCAACAAATGTTGCGCACAGATGGGCTCTTTAAAGCTATCATTAAGACTACGTGTGAATAAACCCTTTAAACGCTACGAACTATGAAAGTTGCTTACGAATGAGCTGCTTAAATTGTTCAGCTATGGAAAAATTCGTTTGGAAGCTCGGACAATGAACATTGAATATGAACATACACTATGAAGATTCCTCTAATTAAAATTGCACGAGAACAAGCTCTTTAAGTACTTCTTCAATGAAAATTGCTCACGAACAAGTTCTCCGACAACTTAAAAAGTTAAAATTGTACACAAACAAGCTCTTTGAATAAGCCAGGAACAAAAATTGCGTATTTGAACGCTTCAGCAATAAACAATCTTCCTGAATAATTCAGCAACGAAATGAATGAGCTTTAAAAAAAAAAAAAAAAAAAAAAAAAATGAATTAAAACCAATTATGAGCAAATTCTTTAACCGCTTTAAGTACGGAAACTGCTTATGAAGAAATTCTTGACATGCCTCAACTATGAATACTGCGTAGGAAAAAGTTCCTTGAAAATTTCAGCGAGGAAAATTCTTCAAATTGTGGAAATGTCACTATAAGCTGCGCAAACTCGTGCTTAGAATTCACTGTTTTATTAAAAACTGAATTTAATGCCAATCTTTCGAAAATCTATCTAACATTAATGCACATTGTTACAGTGCTGAGCTGGAGACCTTGTCAATTATTACTTTTACTGATATATAGTGCGTTCGTAAAGTCATGGTGCACTTTTGATCTATCATAGAAAATTAACAAAACACGATAGAAATCTGAAATCTTCACCAAACAAAAGGAAAACTCTCCAAGTTTACGTAGTATGTTGTGCAAGTGTATGCGCACACAGATGGTGACGCAACACCACGAAGTAACGCCGCGCCCACGCCAGTCGCAATATGGACCGTACTGAGTGCAACGTGAATATCGTCGCGTGTACAACGAATCGCCACCACATAGGAATAACATTAATCGGTGGGAAAAGCAGTTGAAGGATACGGGCAGTTTGTTGGACAGACCCCGTTCTGGCAGGCCATCGGTCAGTGACGAGTCTGTAGAGGCTATACGGAAGAGTTACCTAAAATGCCCTAAACATCCAGAGCGTGTGTGTACTCGACAATTACACCTAAGCAAGACAACAGTTCGGAAGAACTTGAGTATCGTTTAGATGTTTGCAGGGTAACAAGTGGACCCCACATCGAACTACATTGAATAGGTATGAAACTTTAAGAGGTTTTCTTTTGTTTGGTGAAGATTTCACATTTCTATCTTGTTTTGTTGCTTTCATGTGACGGATCAAAAGTCCACCATGACTTTACGGACGCACTATATTTGTATCGTTGTCGTTGTTACTAATCTTACTTGTCTGACCTCATCAGAACACGCCCAAGAATTTCATCGAGGCAAGAAATACAAGATTGATATTGTCGTTGGCAACAGGAGCATTGGGCACCCTACAGGCGACAGTACTGCCTGTCTAAGAGAAGAATAGCTCCCGCCAAAGTGTCTGGTGGGCGGCGGTCGCTATAGCAACAGGGCTAGTATATTTCAAACAGGGGCGAGCCAGGGGTTGCCAGTTCATCTGTAAATACGCCAAGACGGTAAACTGAAAAGTAAATCTTCGAGACACCCCTACGGAAAATGGGTCAAGGCTCGTTCCTACGGCAGCAGACAGCTGCAGACTAACTGGCGAGAGTTTTTCCTGACAGACTGTACGAAATTGTTTAGTCCCCTCCCGCCATTTTGAAAGAGAGCAGCTCGGGGGTGGGTCCGAGAGTTTCTCACTCATTCTCCCCTGCCACCAAACCACAAGAGAGGACTTTCGGTTCGCTATGTATTTAGAGTGCCCTCATGCTGCAAAGACACTATACATTTACAAATTATCTCTGGGATTCAAACTCTGGCCCCTCGATACGGTAGTTACTAACCATTATTCTGTCTGTGCGGCATTTATAAATTAAGAATCTATATACTACTATTCTCAAAACGTGAGATTGAACACGCGTCACAATTTATAAAATATACGACTGAGCAAACACTGTAATTCTGAAAATATGAGATTGAACAATTTGTAAATGATAAATGCCCGGTGTATTCTTCTTCAATGGATAAGACCTCTCGGTAATGGACAATCGACTGAACTGATTACACAGAAAATGCGTGAACCCGAGCCACCAAGCAATTCCGGAAGACAATACGTACGCTTAATGAAAAGAATGTTCATTCAAACTAAGCTTTAACCTAAAGAAAACTGTCATTCAACGCTAGTTCACTGGGGCATCGGGGGAAGAAAAACGAAAAGCGAACCGAATGAATGAAGAGATGCGATATCAAGACCGGTGCAGTGTGGGCAGCAGATGGTTTCCCCGTGAATGGCTATTGTTTCTCAGCCATCATCGCTATCTGATAATGGGGTACCGTAGCGCTGGTTTAATTTCACCCTCGCGACTTTTGGAGAAAACAATTGCCAATTCGTGGCCAATCGATGGAAAAGCACCATTTGCTGCGAGATTTTCTTTCGGTGGTTGATATCAGATGCGAGAAGCAGTTTCTTCCCGGAGTTCTTAATTAGGTTCGATGACCAGTTAATTGGCCTAATTTCCAGCGGGAAATCTTCCTCGGTTTCCGGAATCATTCGTCAGCCATGACGAACTTAAGGTACGTTAATAACCCCATCGAATTTTTTCGCACTAATTAGCTACGTTCATTACACCAGAGCTCTGGAAATTCTGCATAAAAGTGTTACCTTACAGTAAATTCTAAAATTCTAAGTAACCGTCTAAGTTAAGCATATAAATTTCTGGGTTTTTTTTTTTTTTTTTTTTTTTTTTTTTTTTTTTTTTTAAATACCGGGCAAGGTGTCATTGTCGCCTTTTCGAAATTTACGCTGTTTAGTCCCCTTCGAGTTTGTTCAGCCTCCGCAACTTCGACCAAACTGCATGATGGGATATCGGATATAAATTTGGCGTGATATGTGACTGTAAACATAGGTGTAATCAAGGTAATATTTAAATGTACGATTTAAAAATGTTAAAGCAGTTAAATTCTTCAAGCGTGTTGCTTCTCAATGTTTCCTTACGGCTCCTAAGGCGTAAATTCGCAGTAACGCTTCTAGATTCACTGCAGATATAACAGATTTGATAATGGAATTCTAGAATCATATTTCTGGAACATTTTTTAGATAAGACATAGCTCTAAAGCCTATTGCTGATTTGATAATCGAGCCAATAATTGTATAATTGACAATCACGATTGCGGTTTTTATCCGAGAAAAACCTCTGATACCATACAACACCTAAGTTGAGTGGTCTCAGACTCGAGACCCACCGGCCGCATGCGGCAACGAAGCAGTTTTATACGACCTGCGAATACGTTTCCCGTAAATTGATTAGCATTGTTATCACAAGAATGCGAAGATTCAAAGATTCGAATGTATATATAGATTTGGTTAACATTTACTTGTATTTGTCAAAGGATAAATTCCCTGAGTTACGAATTTTCGCGACAAGAATAATCGCTTTATTTGGGAACATTTGTACGTGAACAGTTTATTTTTTTTTTAGCCGAAAGAGGCGTTAGACCAAAACGGTATTTTGCGTCGTTTCACTGTTGCCACCAAATATTATCACCAAGTATTATATTTAGAGAAACTAAACAACGAAGAATGCATGAAGGTTTCTCGCATTGTGAAAAAACAACGGTACCTAGAGCCATCCAGTTTTGAATAACGTAGTCCTCCAACCGAAAATGGGCACTTGGAAGACCGAATTTGGAATTTGTTATTATCGTTTTCAAATTTTGTAAAACTTTATCGAATTTTTGAATTCAGTTATTACAATCAATTAATTTTGAATTCAATTAATTTAGTTCTCACTTCGCGGAAAGCCAAAAAAAATACATAAAATCTCAAAATATTTTCATTAAAAACTGAAAGATATAGAAAAATGTAAAACACCTAATACAGCTAAAAAAAAAAAAAAAAAAAAAAAAAAAAAAAAAAAAAAATTACCGTTTCTACGCAAAAACAAGCAATTCGGCCAGCAGGCAAGAAGGCAGAGTTTTTCCGGTGCACAAAACTAAAAGTTTCCTTTTGATCCCACTCGGCAAAAAGAGACTTAATTCCCTATTCCGCTAAGTTAAAAATGTAAACAAATATGGCTGCAATGGTAAGATAAGTTAGTCTTAGCCGCAATTAAACAACTTTTAACCTGTTGATAATTTTACAACTATCGCATGCAGATTAACTAAAGACATAAAAACCTTAACCGGAAGATAAGAGCAACACAATTCAATCATTTTTAAAGCAAAAAATGCGGAATTTACCAACATATAAGAATTAAAAAAAAAAAACTGAGCTCACGGAGCTAAGTAACAGAGCGGGTATTTTTAATCTGTCGTTACGTACAAATGTCACGCAAATTGCCTTCGATAGCGGTCAAAATGGATATTTTCGTTGAAATATGGTACCCAGAATTTTTCGTGATTACACTACTTTCTTTACTTCGTACAAGGAAGTAAAAAACTTATTAATCTGACATTTCTGTTAATTTAAAATATTGTTTTTAATTTTTCTATGAGCAAAAAAAGGTAAAACTGTTTTTTGCGAGCTTTCGCTTCTAAACATTCCTTTATAGCTTCATAAAAATTTTACTCACTACATTTTTCAATGGAAAGGATTGCCAAACCATCAAGTCTTAGTTGGCTTACTGTAGATCGAAGAAGATTTGGAAAGCTTCAAAGATAAGCGAGGGGATTCATTCTTGAAAGCTCATTTCCCCAGCATCCTTCAACGATTTCAGTGCAGACCACTTCTTAGCTTCGTACTTTTCTAAGTACCTAGATATATAGGTACATACATACTTAAAAAGTTAAGGTTCTTCTGAGTGCCCTGCTGATTAGAGATCCGAGACGGTCCGCAACCCTCGATCCACACTGCAGAAGATCCGTGCCTAGAGCTCTAGTTTTGAGAAAAACGGGAAAAACCATCCTGTACGTTCTCATAACTTTACTTTCTTCTGATAAAAAACAAGGGAAATGGGCATCAGGAACTATGAAAAGGCACGCTGACTGGACGAGCCCCAGAAGGATCCTGGACAAGAATGTAAGCCCCCAAATCTCTCACAGAATGCTCTCAAATCTAGGGCCTCATCTTATGATTTCTCAAAGTCCTATTTTTTTTTTTTTTTTTTTTCAAAATAAAAAATGAAATCAAAATAAACGTTGGGGTGCCTAAAGGAGATTTTGACTAGCGCTTTCTTTAATGAGCGAGTAGTGTTCTTACAAAATGAAAATATGGAGCAAACAGGTATAAGAACACATACTTGCACCAACACATTTAGATACATCCACGAGTTGACTGCTATTCCCCTCACTTTACGCAGAGATTTCATCTTTAACGAGATCGAAGATACGACCTCCCCTACGCATTTTAACAAGGCCAACAAGGAATCGGAAACACATCTTCCGCTGCGTGGGCAAAAAAAACATTCTGGAAAACACACATTTCCATCCTGCCATTTTTCTACTCCAATCGAAAGATAATCGACCTTCAAACGCTGATCGTGTCCCTTCGCGTTCTTGGCTAATCGCTGTCGAAAAAAATGCCGTTATGGGACACAATTCACCCGAGTTTGCAAGTGTTGTGTTTGGGGTACGCTACAGAAATAATAACAGAGGCACTCAAATTCAGCCCTACGGGTAGAGGTCACGCGATCAATGACGTCACTGAGATGGTTTAGAAGCCAAGACGAAACAACGCTTTCGCGTGTGCTCTTTTTTCGTCAAAACACGAAGTGACAATTTTTCACGACGAGGTTGCATGGAGGGAGAACAACAGGGGGATGGAGTTAATTTATTAGCCTTCCCTATATTCCTGGCACATACAGCAAACATCGGCATGGCTTACTTTGCCAGATTGGAGCAGTAATCCTATTTGAGTTGTTTTCGTTCAATGAATGAACTTTAACTGCGGGTGTAAACGCATTGTAAACAAATCAAAAAAGTCTTTTGCGACTGTAAATGGGAGATAATCCGATAATAATGTAATGGGTACCACACAAATAATTTATCAAACAGAGTAAGCGAAGCGGATTGTAAACACTGGACATCGGCAGCTTTCAGTTTTGCTTCACAGCAAAAGATAAATTACGCGAAAAAGTATTAGCTTTGTCAAAGAGTGTCACACAGTCCTACCGGACGCTGTTGTTTCACAGTCGTGCAACGAGGTTAATTTTTGTTTAAGATAACCTATTTTAAAAGAACATGATGCAGAAGATCATCTTAGTTATTTTTCCAAGCAAAACTTTTGATATAAAAAGGTACTTTTCATTTCTGATGATTAAGGAAAGATAATCATCACTTCATACTATTTAATACCATAAACACAACGCCAAAACCATGAACATGCAGAAGTAATGTTTTCAGGGATTTTGATAATTTTTGTACCCCCCCCCCCCAAGAAAAAAGAACAGTTATGGTAGAATAGTTCTGAAAAAGCAGTCTGAAAATATGCATTCAGATAAGTGCAAAATGGAAAAAATGCAGGTTCCCGATTTTGGCGTGGCACAGAAGGAAACCTCATCTGGAAAAAACAACCAAACTGGACGCACTGGTAATGGAGTGGCTCAGTTTTAATGCGAGTAATGATTATTTTTAATTTCAAATACTTTATAGTTTTCCACATGTTTAATTAGTTTCTAAAATTTACGTTTCGTTAATATCGATATTCATATTTCTTTTTGCTAGATGGTAGCTTTGTTCCAGATTATTTTGGATTTTACTTCAGATTCTACCGTTCAACGTCGTTCTAATTTGCAGCTCATCTTATGACTTACATTAAAATAATGAAGAATTTATATGTTTATATGTTCCTCGCTTTGCGAGAAAACGCCAGGACCTTCACCCACTTCCAAAAGCACGTAATCCTTCACCCGAACATGTGCACCTCGAAGCCAGAATCTAAAATCTTGAATTTGTTCTTGATTTATTGCATATCTTGCGCGAATTCAATGAATTTTTGACTAATAAACTCTGCCATTTGAAAACGAATAGTAGCAACATTGTTCGAAATAAAGCATTCTTATTTCCAATCTGTAAGGTTATTGAGTAATAAAATCAAGCGACTTGAACGCGCTTCTTAAGAATATTTTTTCTGCTTTTTGATCGGATTTTTAATCGGATGAAATGCCTAATCAGAAATATCAAATATTTTTTTAAGAAATGACACTAGATGGATTCATTAAAATCATTATACGCTATTTTTTATTAATTAGCATTTTAAGCGACTAACGCAAGCAGTTAAAAGTTGAAAATAAAAGCAGTCAACGTAGTTATTCAATTGTAATCTTACTGTTTCTCAACTGTAATAAAAATTTTAATACATTCAATGGCAAGAAACTGGTGACCAGGACGTGATTTGAACATTGAACACGCAACCATCTCCAACACTTTTCACAGTAGCCAAAAAAGTTTTTTTTTTTTTTTTAAATTAACTCTTACCTCCCCATATCATCGTCTACAACATGACTGTAAATTGCTTTTGAAATAAGTTTTTTTTTTCCCTCCATCGAGCATGGCGTAAGAAATAGAAAGTTAATTAAAATAACTTTCTTCGTCACCGAAAAGGACGCTAATCAGTTCTATTAACCCGCTTTCTATCTCACCGCTTTAGCACGGCCATAATCAATATGCTTCCGTTTCCGTCTTTCACGCATCCAAAGCACTCGCTGCGTGTCAGAAATGTCTTCGGCGCTCGTTATTTAAAATAACATGGTCGTCATAATGTGTCTTAAATTCCCCCTTCATCGATGGCACGTAAATCAAGCTTGCCAGAGGGCCGTAGCTCGATGGACCGTTAGCGAGTTTTGGGTGTCACACAGTAAAATTTTATCGTATGTTTCTGCTGCAGCTGAAGTCAAGAGTGACAATAATAGAAGCAACTAGTACCTGCTATTCATATTTTAATACGGTTTCGCGCTTTAATAATACAGGAGTCTCAACTGGCGGCTCCGGATCCAGTTTTCTGGGACCCGCGAAGACATTTCAATTATGGTGTTGCAAAATTTCAAAACTTTAGTTATTTAAAGTCCGAGTTTACATTACTTTCATTTCCACTGAACATGAATAACGCCCCAGAAAATCTATAAATGGACCTTATTAATTTACAGTGTGATATAAACCTTATTTAAAGACTTGAAGATACAGATTTAGTTAATTTTTATTCGTGTTCGTCAAAAATAAATAAGCTCAGTTACGAAATAATCAGTTTATTTGAGAATGCATTTATACGTGAATAGTTTTTCTTCACAGTTGAAAATTAATAAAAAAGAATCGGATTGAGCGATGACATCCACGGTCCGTGAGTAAGATAACTGCTAAAATGTTGCAAACTTTATTTAAATCAAAACGCCATCAAGTGTCGGGCTTTCATAAGAAATAAGGAAATTTATAATATTTTAAATACAAATACATGTATTCTTATTTATGGCCGGAAGGAAAATTTCAGAAATAAGAGAAAGAGTCTAGGTTGTCATTATTTATTCTCCAGTTTGATCCCGCTTGGTAAATGTTCTCCCAAAACTTAGAAAGTTTTCTAATTTGTTTATTTTTAGTTTAAATTAAAGTTACTGAATGATTAGTTGAACATGTAAGAATTATTTGAAAGAAAACGTGAATCTAAATATTGAATATTTACCTGTCCGTATATTTCAATTACAAAGTGTGACCAACAAAAATGTTTCGTGGGTAACAAATGGAAAATAAACATAAATTTGAATTTTTTTTTCATGTAATACTATTATTACTATTTATGCATGTTTTGATAAATGTTCATCATATTTAATAATAGTTGAATTTATTAAGGAAAAATAAGTACCCGGCCCTTCAGGTCTTTTCAGATATTGCATTTGAGTTTGAAATCATTTAGGATAAAAGATATCTTCAATGCTACGCGTTACGTAAGATGGCATGATGGGGCTTAGTTTCGAGACGACGTACTTTAACTTCATATATTCTAAACAGTTACTGGTTTTAGGACAGGAAGGGAAAGTAGCAAATTAAAATCAGAAATAAAAGGGACTGTTTTCAAATTAAAGTGAGAAGTTTGTTTTCGTGTATTATACCTTACATGCATATCCGGAGTCTCAGTACCAGAGTTACAAACTTGTAGGAGGGGGATGATGCACCCACAACGACTCGGAATCACACAGAATGCAGAATCGGAAATGATTTCATATTGAAGTAGATGTCATGGTCGGACGTTCTCGCTGGGAAGCTTCATTTTGCACACGAACGTAGAGATAATAAAAATGGGCGACCATGCGGTTTGGTTTTGGTTTATTTAATTAGGGCAAAGCAGACTAGGGCTATCTGCCTAAGGGAAGGGATGGCCTTGTGGAGACCATTCTATGGGAGACTGGCTCGTATGCACGTTACACATTGGGCGACTATACAAACGCGGATTAGCCGATATGCATCTGGTAAGGGATCCATTCAGAAGTTACATTTCGCCAAAACTGCATCGGGCGCGATGGTTTGGTGGACTGTATTTGCTCGATGGCCAGATCTATTATGCCTTGGTTAGTAGTGATGGACCATTTGAAAAGTCTCAGGCATCACACCGTTGAGAAAATGGTTACGTGTGTCGCAGTAACTGGACAAGTTTTGAGTGAAAGTTTAACAGTAAAAATACGAGAGTCAACTTTTTGTATTTTTACTTTTATATAACGAGTGTAAAACTTTCCCAAATATAAATATAGGAACAAGAACACCGCATTAAAAGTTAGATTTCGTTATTTGTCCAAAAAAATTTTTTTTCGTAAATTTGACATAGCCAAAACGTGAATGTTTTCGTCATTTGAAACACTTCTGTAACAGAACTTTTGTAACAATTGCGAAAATAAAAGTCGGGTAATGAAGTAAATGAAAAACAAAATTTGAACGTTCTACAGCTAATCGTTTTTGAATTATGCGAAATACTTAGGTAGGTACGTACGTACAGATGTCATGAAAATAACCCTTCTGAATCCATTTTAAATCCATTTTACAACCCATTTCGGAAAAAATAGTCCTTTATTCTGATCGTACGTATAGATGTCGCGCAAGAAAACCGTTTTTATGGTGTAACGTTCAGACATATGCACCTTTCGGACTTCCAGGTGCTTAATGAGAACTTCCTGTTTTGTTCAGAGACAAAATGGACAGCAGAACTTTGAAGAAAGGTGCAGCGGAAACCCCCTAGGGTGGTTTCCGGTCATAAGGGACTAATTATTCTCTTTCCAGGTTTTTAACAAAACGAGGAGAGAGAGAGCTTTGTGTAAAAAGCTTTTGATGCTGTAAACGAGTGAAAGCAGACGCATTTGAGCAACGTTGCCGCGTCAGCGGCCTTTGTATGAATTATGGTTAAAATGATGCAATTATTTTAATGTTTATTCAAGAATTTCGTATTAAGTTTTCAAAATAAATATTTTAAAAGACAACCTGTCTTTCCCTGCACCCAACACGGGTGTTCTGACGTTACAATGGGTACGAGAAGGGTAAAAATGGATATTTTCGTTGAATATGAAGCCCGAAATTTTTCAGGATTACAATACTTCCTTTACTTCGTATACGGACGTAAAAAGAAAAGAAATAACAAAAATTCTGGCCTGTCAGCTGTTTTAAGATAATACATGCAGCCCGGTTGCAATTTGCTTTCCTTCACGACAGTGAAAGAACTAAATCAATGTTAACCCCCTCCTACAAAAAAATTTATACAGGCTCATTATACAGGCTAAAAAAAGATAAGGCGTAAATGAAGTGAAGCAAAAAATGCGTAAAATTTAATAGGCCGTACAAGGAAGTCGCGAAGATATCCGAATTTTTTTATTCCGTAGAAACGTTTGAATGCGAATTTCGAATAGACACTAAATTATAATCATGTGATATTCATAAAGAAGAATTCCTTGTTAAAAGAGAAGTATTTTAGAGTTTTGTTTTCGTTATTGCTAGGGAAAACAAAACGGAGACGTGGAAGTTTCGAGTGTCCGAGTTCCGGCGAGGAACCTGTACATTTTTCACGTCTGCCGCTAAAAAAAAAAAAAAAAAAAAAACTGGCGCCCGAACTAAAAGGTGGTGGACAATGATTCGTCACCGCCAGAATTTGGCGACTGGGTCCCCTAATTCTCGATCGCCCTTTAAAGAGGGGAGCATATAACATATTTTCTCCTCCACTCCGCATGCTTTCGTGGTGTGACTGGAAGCATACTCGGCGCGTATTCGAGAGGTCCAAGGTTCGAGTCCGGCCAGGTCAATGCATATTTTTCGCGTCTCTTGATTAAAAAAAAACCTAATGACTCTACAAAGTATTCAAGAAGTACAATTATATATTTTGCATTCAAGATATCACTCTGTACTGTCTACATAATAGCATTAGCAATTCAATAGTCCTCTACGATATCAAGAATGGTTTTGCGAACAAATAAACAAGGAAAATAAAAATATAGTAATTAAATGTCAGAATCAAAAATTTCGATTCAGAAATAAACGTAGAGTTTTAATTTATTTCGCTACATGACATTTTGACACTTTTTACAGTTATATGCTCGTCCATCAAATCGGGGCGGCCAATTGAGGGATCGATCGCTCTGGGAGACAAAAGCTTTAGCTATGCCACTGCTCATAGAGCTCCGAGAAATTGTTATAGATCTTTATATGTAATCTTCTATAGAAATGCTTCTCTATGATATTTTATAAAGCTTTTACAGAACAAAATTCTATTGAAATGTTGCTTTATAAAATCATGTAGAAGTTTTATAAATATTTTACAGAATAGTATTCTTTAGAAATCTGTAAAGTCTTCAAACATTAATTACAGAAAAATTTGCGCTTTCTGATGTATTATATGGAAAACCGAAGAGCAAAAATAAACAATTTTACTCACTTCGCAAGAGTTTATCAAATTTATAAAGCTTATTAAAAGTTAATTCATTTTTGAGTGGAAAGTTAAACCTTTTTTTCTTTAGCTTAACGTTTTAACTTCTAAATTTTGTGCAAGTTTTCTGCAGTACCTCGTATATTACTCAAAACTTAAATTCTGTAAAAGCGCAGAAGCAATTTGAATCACAAAATTAGACAAAAGATTACATTTAGGTTGTTAATAATAAAATTTCAATTCCTAAAATTAAAGCCTTTAATTATTGCACATGAGAAAAGCTTTCTTAATTTAAATTAAATTTGATTATTCTTTAAAATCTATTTATCTTTATTTAAATATTTTTTTAAATCAATTTTGAGGGAGATTACCTCAGGAGATGGATACGGAGGTTTACCATCTTTCCTCTCCAACCAGCAAACCTCTAAAAGACTTTCAGTTCGCTAATATTTTAAGTGCCCTAATACCGCTCATATATTACAGACTTACAAATATCCTGTCCTTCTGCAGGACCCGGACCCAACGATACGGAAGTCACTAGCACTAAACCACTACACCAGTGTAGCTATTTAAGCAATACAATGCCCGAAATTATTCGCTTCTGGAAAATACTAAATAATTAGGGAATTCGTAGGGAATGAAACAATAAGTCACTTTATTTTTATTTACTTTAGCTAGGAATTCGGTGCTGTTTGAGTATATTTTGACTTTTACACAGGAATTCGAACTACATGGTTCAGGTCCATATTTACATTTTAATTACCACACCAAATTCAGTCGCCTGGTTTATCGATGGGCGCTACCAGAACGCATCGATTAATCGGAATTCCGCTCCACCTTCTGCCTCCACACACGGCAGCTCTTCTCGCCAGTTTAGAACCAGGGCGAAGAAGGTTCTCCTTTTCATTCGATTTCATTGACTTCCCCCTGATATATTTTTTTTTTACTTTTTGGTATTTTCTTAACTGCCTGTTTGTGATTCCCGGAGAAACTGATGGAGGTTTCTCACCCCACCCTGCTGCAGCTTCCCAATGCTGCCCATTTCGGTATCGATCGAAAAAGAAGGGGGAGATTAGGGGGTGGAACTGTTTGAGTCATGCTCGGCTCAACAATCCCATGCCTTTTCCCGCGGCTGAATTGAACTGGATCGAAATAATTTCCAATATTCGGTGAGATCTCTTGGGTAGGAGATTCTCTTTGATCTCGGATATCGAAGCGAAGATGGAAGAGGGAAGGAATGTCTCAAAATGACCACCACTGACAGCTTTATGTAGGCCACTGCTCCAGGATTTTTCATTTCTGTCGCAATATGCACCCGAAAATGGCGAACGGAGAATATTGAATATAATCTAAGTCAGATTCCGCCCTCCACCGAAAGAGGAAAATTTTCTGTGCGAACTATGTTCATAAATGTGACGCGCTATTTCACGCCCTCAGTGTAGTGTAGAAAATAAATTTATATGGTAATGTACGTTAATAATAAACGTCATTAGAAATTAATGAATTAATTTTAAATTGCATTAAAGAAACAATATAAGCAACAATTAGAACAATATATACAACAGAATTTGTACGACGTCGCAGAGTCCAAATTCACTTGAAAATGTCGGTTATTTTATTTATTTATTTATTTTTTTGTTGTTTTTAATTGTAAACGTTTATGTATACCGGATAACTTATAAATGGCATTTAAAGAGCAACAGTGTTTGCATAAGAACTTGAACTATAACCACTGATTTCAAACTCGCATAAAAACAGGTAGAAAGTTTCGTTTCTTGTTGTACAATATATTGTACAGAATTGAAACTGTTTTGCACGAGCATTATTATACATTATACAATGCTGTACAGAATACTAAAAAAAAAAGTACTGTAACTGACGGAAGAATGAACAGCTTTAAAAATGAAGAAAATAAATAATAAATCGCATTAAAACAACAATATTTTCGAGAGAATTTAAACAATGTCATTATTAAATGTTATTAAAGAACAATATTTTACGAGATGATTTGAATAACGTCGCAAAGTTCAAACTCGCCTAAAAAGTCGGTTAGAACTTATTTCTTTTTATTGTACAATATACAATAAATTCTCGGACATGTTTCCTATAAGTAATATTCCGGATGTGTTATAAACGGCATCAACGAACAATAATATTTACAACAGAAACTTGAAAAATATCATTAAATTCAAACTCGTATAAAGTTGGTTAGAGCATTTTTCCTTCTATGTGCAGTACAAAAAGTGTTCTGTATATTGTACACACGTAAAAGTGTTGCACTGCTGCACATTGTGCAATGTTGTACGGGAGAGGAGAGGAAAAAAAAAAAAAAAAAAACTGAAGAGGACTTGCGGTAATCTACCGTGTTCCCCCCTTTTTTTATAATTTTATCGTTTGAAAAACGAGAGGGGAAATTTATGTGAGTTATTTAATCTTGTAAGAAGGCTGTTACAGTAAGAACATAACAGTGAAAAGTAATCGTGGATAAACTACTGGTAACCACCACAATATTACTTCTTTAAAAGAAACCTGCATTCCGATAAGAATGCAAAGTAATATTAACATCACAATATCTAACGGTAATTGAGCCGATCATGACATGTCTTACTCAGTTACCTTTTAAAGACCCACAAGGACCTCACATGAATGAGTCTTCATCGTAGTTCTCAAGAGGGATAACGGAGGAACGAAGGAGAAAAGAGGCGAACAAAGAACCCGGATTTCAAAACATCGAAAATAGCAGCATTAGATAGGGCTAAAATGAGATGAAACGTAAATAATAGAAGTAAGATTGGGAAGTTTCTGAAGTGTCAGAAAATCTTAACCGGTAGACCGGGTAGCTCAACGAAGAATCTGCACAAAGTACGTTTCAAATAATAAATGCAAGGGAAAATTAAACGGATGAAATGCTAATACAAAATTGCAAATACAAACTGAGTAAAAGTAAAAATAATCTAGGAAATACAGTTTACCAATAAACTAGCCCTCAGAGAATAGTAGAGGAAGGGAAGTATTATGCGAACTTTTTTTTAAATTTCAGAACCTAAAAATAAGGGTGGAGAATACAGTATTCCGACAAAATTCTATGCACGTGGAAAATTTTGTACTTTATTCATAAACGAAAGATTTGATTATTCAAGACGTAGCTGAGAATTGTTCTCTTTATATCCGCTTACGAAGAAGGCTTGCAATAAATATTTCTCATGAATCTCAATAGTTTTTATTCCCAGAACACGAAAATCGTGAGGTAAAAATAATAACATCTTCTGCAGACGTTAAAAAATTTGCAGTTGAGAATTCATCCAACAATCTTGCCATGAAAGCCCACTGCAAAATACAAACTGGACTTTCCCCTTTTTTTCAGCAATGAGAAAATATTTAATCGTAGCCACACAGAGTGCCAAAAAAATACACATACATTTTGCCTTCAAAACTGAAATAAAAGTATAATCATAAAGACTTATGCGTAAAAAAAAGCAGCACTAAATACATAAAAAATCTTCCTATAATGCGAAAAAATATGTGTCATTTTAAGAATAGTGTAATAAATCGATTATGCATATATAAATAAATATATATACACAGGCAGACGTATACAAGCGCACAAACGCACGCAGAACTTCCGCGTCTCGAAAGCGATGCCAACGGATCGAAGAGCGCAAGCGCACGCTGATGTGATGATGTCATGGAATCAATGGCAATCCCATAGTGCCCCGTCTTCTCCTCTACCTGTACCGAAAACATCGCTGGCATCGTAACCCGTATTCTATTACATTGTGTCGCATCTCGATGTTAACGATCTAAATACTTATTTACATTTTTGCCGGAGTTGAAAATTCGGTTAAATGAATCTTGGAAAGGTTTATTCTGTTGTATTTAATTGATATGACATGATATATATATATAAAATGATACGTAAACATTAATTTTGAATTAAAGCTCCACGATGTGAAGTGGCAACAAAAATAGTACAATTCCGTTTATGCGAACTTAATTGTGGAAGAATTTCAGTTAACATAAAATTAAATACTTATTAATAATATTAAGCTAAAGCAAGTTATTACATTACTATTATGTAACTATAATACAAATTTGTATAACTCTATTGCACTTAAAATAAGTTATATTCTTTTTTTCCTCCCTTGTTCCTTTCTAGCAGTTATTCCACGCCACAGTTTCAGAAGGGAAAACCAGCTGTTCGCAGACAATGATGTACAATGCAGTAAAATATTCTCGTCTGGCAAAAGAATTTTAAACATATGTTTCCAGTTTCACAAATTCTCTTTACGAGTATCGTGTGTTTCAAATGAAGTGGGGGAGGGAAGCCAGAAAGAAAGAAAATCTGAAAGGATTCATATTTTAACGTCGTACCAGCGTTTAAGGTTTTTTACGCTGTCGCCGAGCTCACATCTCGCCAATCTGCTTACAAAACTTTTCTGTCTTTTTAACTTTTTTTCTCCATTTAACACGCCTTCGTAGTGCAACGGTTAGCACACTCGGCGCGGTTCTTCAGGTTCGAGTCCCGGCGAAGGCATTGCTCACTTTTCACTTCTCCAACATCAAAAACAACCTAATGACTCTACAAACTTTATTATTAACCCTTTTCTTCGCACTTATGCCACATGAAATTCAATACTAAAATATATAACAGCAGTATATTATAACAAATAATATTTAACAGCAGTATATCTTTAGAATTCTCGACACAATATTAAGAGTTGCCATACTTTTTTTTTCTTTTCTTCTCTTTTTCCCCCTTCTCTAGTGTTTTGTCAGTTTATGATATTAATGTTCAGTTTTCATAACAAGATGAATTATGCAATTTTCCTTTTTGTTTCTTAGCTTTATTATTAAACATTACTTTATTCGCCCTTACGACACACTTATCAACAGCAAAATCGCCAAATTTTGTAAAACAGCATATGTGTAGAATTCCCGATGAAGTGTTAAATGTTGTTACTAATATTTTTTCAGTCTTTTTCAGTCCGTCATATCGAATTTCAGTTTTCTTAGTAAAATGACTTACACTACATTATTGTTATTATTATTGTTATAACCGTTTGTTTTTTATCCTTATTTATTAAACATTATTTTCTTCGCCCTTACGCCACATAAAATTCAAAGGCAAAACCTCAAAATATTTAAATACAGCATATCTTTGTAATTCCGACAGAATCATAAGTGCTGCCATCCATTTTTTTTTTTTTTTTTTTTATATTCGCTATATATTTTCTTAAAAATAATACATGATAATAACATTGAGTGACAACATTCATTTATTCAAAAAATGAAAATTTATCAGCACCTTTGATGTTAAAAATGGCCCAAAGTTAATTTGATTGCAATAAAGTACGGAAGTAATCTGATGGGAACGCACACGGAGATGGCAACGCATGCGTGGATATTTGATACTACTGGTACTCTGCATTTCGATGTTATTATCGAAAACCATATTAAAATTCTGGATGGAATGTAAAATAGGAGAATAAAAAAGGTGTGAAATTTAATTACATTGCGTTTAAGTAAAGGAATATTGAATCGTTTTAATTCAGGTTTACCTGTAAAAATTAGTAGGAAAAATTAAATTCGAAACAAATATGAGATATTTGGTATTGTTAGTTCATAACTTTGCACGTTGATTACACGGTTTAAAAACACATATTTATTTGGATGGAATCGAAATTAAAAATGGTTCAAATTTTAATAAGTTCGCATCTAATTAAATTCAGTCTAAACGATAATTTTAACAAGAATACAATAGTGGAAACGTAAACTAATGTAATTTAATTAGCAGGATATCGAATTATTATAACGTGAGTTCGCCTTCAAAACAATATTTGAATCATAATTATATCGTATTTAATAGGCAGCCAATAAAAAATTACCTGTTATTACTTACACATAGTTCTTCGCTTTGATACTACGATCGGAAAACGTATTTATGTCTTGCATGGAATTAAAAAGGATATATGGAGCAAAGTTTAATCCTATTACATATAATTAACAGAAAAATATTTATTTCAGCTTACCCAAATACTAATTAAATTAGACTAATACTAATGAATGTAATAACACTTGATATTAGATTGTTTTCATAGCTAGGTTAAAACCGAAAAATTCATTTACTTTCTGGAAGGGACGGAAAATTAAATCAAAAGCGACGAGAAGTTTTATTACTTAACAGCATACTGAATTAATTTGATTTGAATAAGATGAGTTAGAATTATTTATTGTTCAACTGAATTTCGAATCTAGATTGTTTCAATGTATCAATGTAGTTAAACTAAATTCAGATACATCAGTTTGAACTGGAATAAAGTTAAACTGGCAACGAGTATAAGAACGTTTAATATCAAATTAATTTGAATCTCAAAGTTACGATTGAAAACTTACTTTTATTCTGCATGGAATCGAAGATTCGGAATTAAAAATGGCGCGAATATTAATTCGATTGCGTTTAATTAATAATACGTTAAATTAAATCGATGAATCGGGGAATTCAAATTTCAGTGAAATTAAATTAGTATTTCAATTCAAACCTCAATTAAAGCTCAGTATATCAATTTGACTTAGAATTTCATAATATTAAACTAACAGTCACTATAATATATGAGTATAGGATATTAATAACACAATTTCACAACCTCAAGTTAAGAGTGAAAATTTTATTTACTTTCTGGATTGATGAGAAAACTTAGAAATGTAAACGGCATAAAAGTTCAGTTTGTTGATGTTAAGCGTATAGGACGAAAATTTTATGTGAAATAAAACCGATTTTGAATTCCATAATCTTAAATTGAAAATGAGTGCTAAACTACTTGGAATAAAAATGATTCAAAACTTAACTTTACGACAAACAAATATATACATTTATATTCTGAATGAAAGGGAAAACCCTAAGATTAAAATGGCGCGAAATTTCATCCGATAGAATTTAATGAATAAAGTTCTGAATTGATTTAATTTTAAGAAAGCAGATCTGAATTAAAATTCCCTAATGCTAAACTGGAATCTTAATTAAAATTGATTGAATCTATGCAAGGAGAATTAAATTCCCAGATACAAATTTGAATTGAAATTCCATAATAGTAAACTGGGAACAAGCGCAATAATATCTGATATTACGTTGTTCAATGTTTAGTTACAATCGAAGAGCATACTTTCACTTTAGACGAACTAGAAAAACTAAGAAAAATAAGAAATAAAAATATTTCCAAATTCAAATCGTTTTCGTTTAAAGAATTAGAATACGAAAGTAAGACTCGACAGCTTGCACCCAGACATCAGTTTGAATTCGAATTTGATTTCAGCAAACGACTTCTAAATATTAATTTTAATCAGAATTCCAGGGTATTAAATTGGCAGCTAGAAATAGAGTCCCTGATAATGTACCGCTTTTACTATTATTTGTGTAACATATTTGCAGTGATTATATTATTAATCGCTTGAGCTGAAACAGAGCAATTATTGCTTTCAGACATTACTATAACTAATTATTTCGAAATTTGCCGCTACATAGCGATAGCCATTAAGGCTGTCAACATATCATAGAAGGTCAATCATGCTAAATTGCGATATATGTCTGTTTCTATAGATTAAATCTGATAACCCTGGCTGCGAGCTAAAATGTATCCAATAAACATGCTGAAACTAATCAGTTTTAATTAGTTCGCAGGGTCAGTTCTAATATAAGAGCGCAAACAATCGAGATGAAATAATTAACGTTCGATTCCTCGTACTCTGCTCGAGTTGTTATACAACAGAAATGTAATTTGCTGGAAATATTCGAATAAAATTAACGGAAAATGATTTCATCTTTAATTTAGAAAAGAACATTTTTTAATTGTATGAAATCCTAGAAAGCTAAGAATATACAATAATTTGATTCTGTCAATTATATTTTTGTTCTGCAGTTTAATTAATTTTTATCGTTTCTATCAATTATACATTTGCATAAAAGATATCTGTCTCAACATACCTAGCTATCCGAACTCAAATATATATCCAGCTGTCCGAACTCAAAGATATCCAGCTATCCGAACTCAAATTATTCGAAATGCTGAGTTCCTTTCTTTTGGCTTTTTACGTGTAACGTGTATACGAGCCAGTTTCCCTTATAAAGTCCTCCACGAAGGCATCCCTCCCCTTAGGCAGATAGCCCTAGTGTGCTTTGCCATAATTAAATAAACCAAACCAAAACAAACTTTTAGCTTTTTATTTATTTTTTATTTTTTTCTTCTATTAAGCGAAAATTATTTGCATAATTATAAACTCAAATTTCCTGTGGAGGTTTTTTTTTAATCTATGTCTCACATGTATAGACATCAGACATGCGTATAGCGTAAGCTCCATTTTTTGCGTGAGTTACGTTACGCTAATATAACACTAATTATCAATGCAGTTCTCAGACTTCTTGCCAATCTTACCGATGGAAGATCTTAATTTCACTTTCAAATTATAAAAGTACATTGTATATAGTGTAACTAACTTCAATGGTTTAAACACATATGTACTTTACAATATTTTTTTTTTCTTTTCTCTTCTAATATAGCTATTTCGTTCAATTTATAATATAGCTCCCCATATATTTTAAAAACAGTTATACCAACAGTTTAAATAAATAAAACGGGATCTATTATTCACTGAAAACATTTATTTATGCTTTCATTTATCTCAGTTTAAATATTTCAAATTACAGCGATACATTGTTTGAATGCGTAAGAAGGAAGGATGAATCGTGTTATAAATCAAACGATTATTTTGCATAATAAACGATCATTTGCCTCAGAAACATCTTTTATTTATTACAGTAATACTGCAAATGTCCATAAAATTAATAAATTAATATAACACAAAATACAAGAAAATCTGAAATGTTTCAGATTTTAAATTACGTCCAAAGAGAAATTCAGTTCAACAGCAATATCGCAAAATAGTTTTAAAATGAGCATATCTGTAGAATTTTCGATACAGAGACTCACGCACTGGAGACAAAAATGTTTTTTCTGTACAACGTTGCCGTTGCTCGCTTTGAAATCCTTGAGTTTGTTAATCAAAAATTCGTTAAAGTTTTACAAAATAGGAAATCGATGATAAAACAAATTCCAAATTTCAAATTTGGTCTTTCACATGCCAACATTCATAGGAGGATTACGTCATTCAAAATTCGATGGCTCTGTATACCGTTGTTTTATCACAATGCGAGAAATATACATACATTTATGCAGATTTTTCCTTATTTAATTTCTTTAAATACAACACAGGGCGATAATACCTTGTGGCAACAGTTTGAAAAGTGATTCGTCGTTTGTAGCGAATCGACACAAAATCGCAAAACGAAAAACAATAGTCCTTCAAGGACAAATCCCTTTGGACTAAAAAAAGCCACAGTTGTGGAGTAATGGATGGCTGTTGCGCCAGGACAATGCACCCGCTCACACGGCCCTATCTGTCAAACAGTTTCTGACCAGCAAAAACATTACTGTGATGGGGCATCCTCCTTATTCACCTGATTTGACGCCATGCGATTTTTTTTATTTCATAATCTTAAATCTTACTTAAAAGGAACCCATTTTACCTGAGCTGAAGAGGTTCAGGTAAAATGGGTCTGATTGAAAATCTCCTGAAGGGCCTTCCAAAAACCCTCGTTCCAAAACTATTACCAGCAATGGCAGCATCGAATGGAGAAGTGTATGAATGCTGAAGGGAACTTACTTTGAAGGTGATAATGTCACGGAGAACTCATTCTGTACAATAATTTATTGGATCAATCTCGGTTTTTTTTTTTTTTTTTTTTCACACCTTGTATTTTTGATGGAACCGCTCAGAAAAATAAACATTAAAAAGCACTGAAAACATATCTATGCTGCTTACATTTTATATGGAAATTGAAAAGAAAATTATTGTTTTATTACAATTTTACTCATAAAAACATTATGTTATTTTAGATAACAAATAGCGAGAGAAATAAAAGATATTATTTTAGACGGTTACTTTTGCATTCATTCTATGGGATATTTTTAAGGTTTCGCGGAATACACTTAAACATCACTGATATCTAGCGCACATAGTATTTTAACTGTCAAGAATCTTCATTCTCATTTCTCGCTAAACTGTTTTTCACTTTTCCGAAATAGAATACGCCACTTTTGCCACCAAATTTTATAAGCCTAATTAGCGTCTAAGTTAATCTGTGGCGTTCTCTCGTTTTCAAGAAACAAAAGAAAGTGATTAAGACAAAAAAGTAAATGACTAAAGAAAACTTTCATCCCTAATGTATATTTTATAAATGCTAATAGAAGAGATTAGTAACAAATCAGGATTAAAGAAAATCTCCGGCAAAGGATAAAAAAAAAATGTAAACAAAAAATGTCAAGGAATGAGATTAGAGTTAATTACGTTAAGTACTTGCTATCTATAGCAATGAGTTCCTCTCTTTAAAACGTTTTCGCTCCGCTGCAATTAAAGGGGCAAATAAAACAATGTAATAATAATAATAGCAATAATATTTTGTGCTTTATTTGCGAATGTAGATTGAAAAATTCTAACTAAAAAACTTAAAATCTGGTACCTAAAAATTAATCGCATCTGTCATTTTAATTGAGCAGCTCTAGAAAGCTAATTTTACGCTTTAAAGAACAAAATAATCATTTGTGAAACTGTTATTTGAACGTACAAATTAAAACGCAAAATTTAAAATTCTGATATAAAAGTTAATCGCATCAAGATATTTTAATTAAAAGCTTTTATTTAGCTGGTGATTATAAAAATAGTTATTTCATGCTATAAAGAATAAATCAATTAATTAGCAGATTATTATTTTAGATGCACCGAAAACAATTCTAGATGCAAGTATGTGTTGCAATTCACTCGAGTAGGGTTTTAAAGAATATGCTTTTAATAGCATCTTTAAGGTTAAAATTTCTAGGAGGGTTTACATTAATTCAAGAATATCACCCCCAATACCTCCTGTGAAATTGTTTATCATTTCTTTATAATTTAAATATTAACAGCGCAAAACAGTGTAGCGATAATTTCTTCCGATTACGAATACGAGAACATGACGTTGCCAGTCCACAATATATAAGATCTTTTATTCATCTTTGATATTATAATAGCGCGCTGCTCATCAGAGAAAGAAAGGAACATATTTACAAATTTATTTTACCTGAAGTTCTTAACAGCAGTTTCCAACAAGCGTTATTAATTAATTTCACGTAATTGTTTCATTCATATTTCATTTATTTCACGCATTAATCTGATTTCATGAAATAAGAGTGATGATTGCAGTCAAATTTTTTTCCACTTCGAAAGTAGAACGTTTCCATAATTTTTTAATTTTTATTTTAAATTATTTAATGATAAATTAAACACATAAATTATATGAAATAAATGTCAATCTGAAATATTAATCTGGACTTTAGCTCTTGATAGGTTTGAATTACAAAGCAATAGCAATGCCTTGCAGGTAACAAATCTAAAATTTGATATAAAAAATAAATATAAATTTAATTTTTTTCTTTGCATTATTATTATGCGTTATTTTTTCTGTTTATGTACGTTTTGATAAACATTTAATAAACCAAATTTAAAAATTAGTTAAATTTTCATTTTGTTAAAAAAAAAATCCTAGCCCGTCAGCTGTTTTCAGATCGTGAGCTTCGGCCCGCATGCACCTAATACACCTAATAACAATGAATAATAATAACTCTTACAGCAAAATGTTACTAAAATACAGATGAAATAATCTACCAAATGATTTAGTTTCTTACGCTGTTGAGCAACATTCCAAAAAAGAAAAAAAAAAAAAAAAAATCTGAAATGAATAAAAGATTTTATGCATGCTCGTCGGTAGACAAAAGTTCGGTCTCGAGTTCCTGATCTTTATTTTATAACTGACAAACACGCTAAAAATAAATAAATAAATTTCTCTTTCACCTAAAAAGGAAAGAAAAAGGTCAAAGTTCTTCAAAAACCAGCACGGCTGAAAAAATGCTAGATTTCCGGAATTTGATTCAAAAATGCCAATCTGATAGCGGTGAAAAAATAACATAAATAAATAAAAGGCAACTCTTACGGCTGCGCACATGCCATGCTACTGCGCTCATGTGAATGCATAAGAAACTTTGCCAAGAAAAGCCTGAATCTGTAAGGCATTCCGTATTTTTGTCGAATAAAAAATGCAAAAAATCTCTCATAAATACGCTTCGCTTACGCGCATTTTGTCACGCTAAGTGTTCGAATAAGAACAAAACGGGCGACTGTTACTCCGGTTGAGTTCATTCCACCTCTCTCTTCTCGGATTCGTCGGCCAATTCCATTCCAAGAGTTACAGCCTGACAAGGTCGCCACGTTGACCTTCGAACGATCCAATTGGCAAATACAGAAACCAGTAGTTGATTGGAAAATGGTTAATCTACGCCGTCGCGGAACACAAAACAGACAAAAGATGGTGCTAATAAATATTAGCCAAGATCGTAAATTCGGAATCTGGCAACGCAATTAGAGAAAAATTTGGTATGTGTGGAACGTTGGTTATCGAAAAAAGAACAAAGAAACTTACGTATCGAACATGTGACCTCGTTAATTAAGTATACTAATACCCAGATAAGATTTTATAGCCCTCGACACGACAAATCTATCACTTATTTAGAATAATAAAGCCAAGATGGAAAATAGCCTTAGCGACAAGAATTCCAATTAAATTCTACAATTAATATGGCTCAAGAATATTAATTCCTTTTCAGTCGCTGATTTGTTTACGTTACGCAGAGTTGTTGCGTATTTTGTGAAATTTATGACAAAATTAGAATGTATTCGCAGTAAATCTTTGTCTAATCTTCTCCATAAAGATAAAATATTTATATCTTGAATCATTCCAGCTTAACAACTAAAGGAATTAATGGTATATTTAGGGTCATTTCAGTTTTCGCCGAAAAGATCGCGCAGTTAAAAATGTAAACAGATTATCGACGTTTATTAAGTGAGGATACAATTCCATACGAAATTTATATTTCGGCCTATTGGTATTCAAGTAATCGATAATAATACTTCAGTTTTAAAAGCCTAAATGTTTGTTTTTATATCGTGAACATGCTCATTTTGTTACGCTGATAACCGATGCGCTATTACAATATAGGAGGTAATTGATTTATAAGTTAATTTTCTATTCTTAAATAAGAAATTATCGATCTAAAATTAAACACTAAACCGTTCTAAGCTATCAATGACGCTTCCGAAAAATTTAGTCCGTTTTCTGAGCGGGGGTGGTCCACTTTGGGAAGAGGCGTAGATCATTGACGGCCCACCAGCGGCCGAGAGGTAAAAGGCGCTAAACACTGGTCGTTAGACCTGGGTTCGATTTCAGAAAACGGATAAGCTGCTCTAGCGTTTTTCGTGGTTTTCTCGATGTGTAAAGTTGATACAAGTCCATTTCCCTCGTCCTTCATGAAGGCAATCCACAGCTTAGGCAAGATAGCCCTACCATGCTTTGCCATAACCAAACCAACCTAAACTCTATGTTTACAAGAAAGAGCATTGCTTTCTTCCCTGTAGGGCGAGATTTGGTTCCACTTGTGGATCTGTCTTTCGTGGCTGACAAAATTCGTTTCATCTGCTTTTTCACCCTTGTTCTAATAGAAAACTGCTTTCACAACACCATTTTAAACTTGCATTTTCGTTTTATTATAATTTTCCATTTACCTAATTAATCAAAAGTTAAAAGCGTTTAGTTTCCAATATACAGATATCAAAAAGCTATGAGACACTATTATAACCTGAATTTCCTCATCTTCTCCGTCCCCACATGGAATCTAGTCAGCATCGTACGCAAATTTGAGCCGAGTGTTCCTTTCTAAAGAATGAAATTTAGTTCTCTTTCCAAATATCGTTTCTTTTCGGAATTCCTAAATCTCTGGCATCTAAATTATCCTACTTCAATCATAAGGTGTGGCCTTAATTAAAATTTAATGAATCAGCTTAGTTTAGAAAGGCAAACTAAATAAAAATTTTTAATTTAATTAGAATATTATAAACGTTAAATAAGCACATATATCAATACTGTGCACATTTTACTTGGAAAAGGAAAGAAAAAGTATCATCATCATCATAATTTTACTCATAAGAACAAATCCGCTTCACATCCATTTAGGCAGCAATAATTAGAGGAGTAAAAAATAATTTAAGTGTTTCCGATGCTTAGTTTTGCGATCTACATAAATCATTTTTTAAAAAAATTGAAAGGTTACGGTTTTTACGCTTGTTAAGGTTTTTTTACGCTCTCTTTTGAGCTAGAAATCTACCTACCCGTCTGTTGTTGCACTCAGTCCTGCACCTTTATTTCCCCTTTTCTTTTTTACCTTTATTTATTAAGCTTCGTTTTCTACGCACTTACGCCATCTACAATTCAACAGTAAAATCAAAAAATATATAAATAAATAAAGTAGTATAGCAGCAGACGTTTTAGAATTTCCGATGCAGTGTTCAGTGTTGGCATAATATTTGTTCAATTTTTTTTTTTCAGTTTTTTCTCATTTTATAATATTAATGCTCAGTTTTCTTACTAAGATAGCTTAAAAAACGTTTTCCGTCTTTTTGTATGTTAACTTTATTTATTAAATATCACGTTCTTCGCAGTTACGCCACATAAAATTCAATTCGGCAGTAAAATCACAAAATATTGTCAAGAATTTTGTATACAGGTAAATAATTTTAGTGAAATTGTAGTATCTTTTGTATAATATAACATGAAAAGACTGAAGAGAGCAAAGTTCTTCCCGAAAAATAAGATTATAGAAGCAAGTGTTTTTTTTTCTTCACTGAGATAAATGGCTATCTCGCTAAACTGGAGAGGTTTTGGCGACTACTTTTTGTCGCCAAATTTCTTGACCATTTGGCGACATTCTGGTCCTGTCACTGTGAACTGTAATTGATAGCGTAACTGAATAACTGTAATTGATCCCTGTATGTAACTATATCCCGCTCTTATATGTAACTCTGACCTATATGCCTTTCAGTAATCTCGAGAAATGGAAGATACTTAAGATTACTCGGTGACCGAGGGTAAACTACACTGAAGAGCCAAAACATTACGACCATCTACTCAATAACACGTTACGTGACATTTGGCCTGCAAAACAGCTGCAACTCCCTTTGGCATGGATCCACAAGATCTTGATAGATGACTGGAGAGAGGTTGTACCAAATGCCTAAGTAGCGGTCAAGTCCAGATATTCCGACATGGTGGTATCTGAGCTCTCAGCTGCCGCTCCATGACATCCCAAATGTGTTCTATGAGGATAAGATCTCGCGAATTAGGAGGTCAGGACATTAACTGGAATTCATCCTTATGCTCCAGAACCACTCCAACATAATTCGAACCTTGTGACATGGGGCGTTGTCCTGCTGGAAGATTCCATTTCCAGTTGGGATGACAGACGCCATGTGAGGGTGCAACTGATCCGCGACTATTTTCAGATAGTCCGCAGCTTTCCTGCACTGTTCTACCACAACTAAGGGTCCCAGAGCCGCCCATGAGAAAGTTCCCCAAAGCATAATACTGTATGACCTGCTGTACAGGGGGGAGCAACTATTCGCCTGGGAAACGACATAGCCTGACATGACCATTGACGTCAGGAATGAGAAATCGTGATTCATCCGACCATCCATCCAACTGTCTTTTACTTTATCTATGGTCCAGTCTCGATGTTCCCGGCCCCACTGTAGGCAACGTTGACAACGACGTTTGGTCGAGGCACACGAGTGGGACGTCTGCCGCGCAGTCCCATATCCAACAATGTCCGCTGAACTGTGTGTTCCGAAACACTTGCACTTGGACCTGCATTGTATTAGGTTGTCAGCTGAGCAACTCTGGGGCCGATTTTGCTGTACCAAGCGAGACAGCAAAATCGGCCCCAGAGTCCCCCAATCCTCTGCTTGGCTATGGTGCTGTAGGAATCTTTCTGGGGCTCAGGGATCTCTGCTGGCATTTGTTATAACATCTGAGGGAAGTTTTCAAAGCTAAATTCCGGAATTTTTTGCTTTGATATTTTCTTTAACTCGTTTTGCTGATTTTTACTCTCAAATCTGCGCTTGTAAAAAACTACAACCCCGATAGCTGCTTGGGTGGGGTCCTTCGCAAAAGATGCATTTGGCTTTCTGTTCCTTAGGCATTTGGCATAAGTTACTTTTGTGTGGTAAACCACATTTAACACATCTTTCCTGCTTGTTACAGCAAGTCTGAGAATGTCCATATTCCTGACACCTATAGCACTGTACAGGCCTGCGTCTTGGGTTCTCGATACTGCAGTGAAAACTGAACATATTGTTAAGATTATGTATTAATTGTCCATCAGCATTCTTTTTAAGCTCCAAAAAGAAGATCGGAAGTTTTACTATTCCATGAGGTCGGTTTCGCGTAAACTGCTTTACCTTGAGTATTGGGAACTTTTCCTTCGGAGTAAAAGTCTTCGTGAATGGCTTCCTCTTTAACAGATGCAGGAACACCTTTTAGTATCACTCTGAGCGGTTTATGGCAGTCCATCATAAAGGGGTAAAAGGGTATGCTTCGGGTGAGTAAGACTCTGCACATTTTTCTGTAATCATTAACGTTTTTAGTCTGAACGTAGATAGAATTTGCTTTCGGGTTGGATTCGTACTCTTCCGCACAATACTGTTGAAATAGAACGTCCAGTTTGGGCCAATCAGCATCATTCTGGGTAAACACAATGGACGGGGGCGGGACTTCATATTTCGCTCCTCTTTCCTCTTCAAGGGGTTGATTAATCAGATCTAAAAATCTGTTTTGCTGAGAGATTTCCATCAGTATAGGAGTTTTGATAATCTTCGCTATCTTTATTAATGGCAATAGACATGCGATTGGGGTTTTTAACTAAGTTTATTTTATTTTCAATGTGTTTATTTTAGGATGTCTTTTTCGTCGTGTTTTGATGATATGTGTGACTGTATGTCATATTTTCGTTGTGTGTTTTCCTTCCTTATTTTATGCTTTCATTTTTACTAATACAGTTTTCTCGATTTAGTTATTTTTGGTTTTCTTCTTTCTTGTTGTGTCGTTGATCCAGCCATTACAATAAATAAATAAATAAAAATTACATAGTCGTATGGCAACCTTGCTGGATGTATAATTATTGTTTTCTTTAGTTGATTATACTAACATTTTTAGTTACTCGGAATGTGGTGTGAATGGGACGCCCCCTTCTTGGACCATAAGATCACTTTGTGATCAGACGGGTTGGGTCGTTCTAGCAAAAACAAAACAAAAACAAAACAATCTTCGCTATCTTTCTTTGGTGATTTCCACTCCTCGCCCGAGTTGGCAGGCGTCGATGGGGGTAACACTTCCAGTTCATTGGAACTTTCAGTCCTTGTCGAATCAGCGCGTAATCTTTTCCTATCTGATTCCTTGGGCGGGGTAGTATCCTTCGAGTTTGGATTTCGAGCAGCAAATTCCTTGGCGATCCATTAATACCACAGGTCCACACTCCTTAGCTAATGAAAGTATATGCTTGCCCTCCTCGCTCAAATGTTTCTCTTTTTCTTCTAAAAACAGGTTCTTTTCTGGAGGTGTTTCCAAGACAGCTTTCGATTTAAGTTTCTTGTTTCCTTTGCTTTTCTTCTTAGCCATGTTACGGCTTTTTAGAAATTCATCTCTTCTAGAAGAACTTGCTTGCGATTTAATAAAATAATCCGATTCCGAATAATCACTGCCATCATCCTCTTTACTGTCCGGTGTCCTAAAATAGGACATACTCTAAGTGCTACCAAGGTAGCGCTCAAAAACTAAGTAGTCAAAAATCTACAATCTCTGGCCGCCTATTGTAACTGAGCCAGGTATGCGAATGAAAAAAGATAATCTGAGAATGATGAGAATAATTCCTTACCTTCTCCAGCAGCAGTTAAATACTATTCCTACTTAATCACGTGTCCTCCACGTCATCTAGACGAGTTCATTGAAAAATGTTTGGCGATAACCATAACGCTTTACCTCATTAGTGCATATAAGACCGAAGACAGTATTAGCTCGCAGTTTTCAGTTCAGAGCTAACTTCGGAGTATTGAGAGGTCGTGCGAGCTTCGCTCTTTGGATGCGCTTTGCATTGTGTTGTGTTTAACGTTTTTAGTATTCTGACGTGTAACTACTGATTGTGCTCTGCCGGACTGAGAGGAGCTGTACGAGTACTTTTGTGGAAAGGTACAAAACTGTAATGTGTTTCTTTTGGTAAAATAAATTTTATCAAGTTATCATCGGTTCTGTACGCATTCTATCCATAACGAGCCCGTAGGCATGCAACAATATTTCAGAACAACATAACGTTAGAATTTCCGGCAGACACTTTTGCATGCTGGATATAAAAATGTTTTATTCTGCAAAGTATTGCCATTGCTCACTTTCAAATCGTTCAGTTTATTAATAAAAAAATTATTAAAGTTTTAGAAAATGTGAAATAAATAATATAAATTTAAACAAATTTATATTTTAATAAACATATATATACGTAAAAAAAGCAAATTTAAAGTTAAAATAATTTAAAAATGTGCAAACATATATAAGATTTTAATTTTCGAACTAATCTACAATATCATTTAAATTCAGATAGCATAAGTAAATCAAGTGCAAAACCAAACATGAAAATAAATTCACCAATTTAGCAAATTAAAATTAATTTAAAATTTTTTTTTAAAAATGCATAAGTGAATGACTGTTGAGCAGGCATGAGACAGACTTATCAAGAGGAATTTGCCTCCAAACCTAACTCTCCAATCATTCAATTCGTGTTTTGTCATTCATGCAGGCAAGGATAAAAGTCAAAACCAAAAGTAAAGAGTGAAGAATGTCCAAAAAGAAATACCAATAAAGTGGTACCTTTAGAAATTAGCAATTAAAAATTAAAGATCTAAAAGGAAAATACCAATAAAGCCTTTTGAGAAATAAGCAATGTAAAGTCAAGTATTAAATTAAACTTTTTAAAAAATTAAATTTTTAAAAAAATTAATTTTTCAGAAAAATTAATTCAGAAACCAATGCATTTTAGAAACCCTTGTCTACAGAAACCTCCCCGACACGAATATGCATACCAATAAAAAGAAACTAAAAAGGAACTAGACATAATTTATATAAACCAATAAGAAACAAAAAGAACTAATTCATAATTTAAAAAAACAAATATATACTTAAAATATAATTTCATATCTATAAAATACTTAAATACCACATAAAAAATATTTAAAAATTACTTAAAGCAAGTAAATAGTAAGTTTTTCTCAAAAGGCTTTATTGGTATTTTCCTTTTAGAACTTTAATTTTTAATTGCTAATTTCTAAAGGTGCCACTTTATAGGTATTTCTTTTTGGACATTCTTCACTCTTTACTTTTGGTTTTGACTTTTAGGCTTGTCTGCATGAATGACGAAACACGAATTGAATGATTGAAGAGTTAGGTTCGGAGGCAACTTTCCTTGATAAGTCTTTCTCCTGCCTGCTCAACAGTCATCCACTTATGCATTTTTAAAAAATTGTTTTAGATTAATTTTAATTTGCTAAATTGGTGAATTTATTTTCATGTTTGGTTTTGTACTTGATTTACATATGCTATTTGAATTTAAATGATATTGTAGATTAGTTCGAAAATTAAATCTTATATAAATTTGCACATTTTTTAATTATTTTAACTTTAAATTTGCTTTTTTACGTATATACATGTTTGTTAAAATTTAAATTTCATTCCTTGCAGCAATGGCGCAAAGAATTAATTCAATTTATTCTTCTGAAATAAATAATATAAATATATATATATATATAAGGTTATCCTACGAAAATACTAAATATTTTTATTTACATAGATTATGACTTAAATTAGAAGCCCAACCAGTATAAGTTTAGTTAGTTAGTTAGTTCTAAACACTGATCCTCCGGCCCACCTAGCAGGCGAAACCTGCCATATGGCTATGAGGGGACAGGCCAAGCCACAAAGCATAACAACGACAACAACAACAAAAGTTAACACAACGGAAAATAACAAGGAAGGTATGGATGTTTTTAAATGTATAGAATCGGTGCAGCATGGCGGCACTCTAAATATGCGGTGAGCCTAAAGTCGTCTCGTGTGGTTTGGTGGAAGAGGAGTGACGTAGGAGACACTCTGACTCGTCCTCCCCTCCGGTGGACCCCCTTTAACGAAATTGGGGGGGGGGGGGAACTGAGCAAACTGTCACATGTATGGTGTTCAGGGCTCTTGCCAACGACAGGCGTATCTCGAGCACTCCTTGCCACGAGGTATTTCGTGGGCTTGGGCTGATGTTGCTGTCAGACAAATGAGCATAAGTAACAATAACAACAACAACATGACTTAAATGCATTTTCATTATTTAAATCAATCCGATTCAAAAGTAAGAAACGAATATTCTTAAGAGCTGCATCTGTTGCTTTAGAACAGCTTAGTTTGTTAATCCAATTCAATCTGAAAGATAAGTATTTTACATTTTGCCGAATGGCAACCTGAAATGAGAAAGCGAAACGACGCATTTATAGCGATTCGACGCAAAATCCCATTTCTAGACTAATAACCCTTTTGGGCTAAAAATTCTTTCGAAATTTGATTTTGATTTGTGGAACCCCTAGCGGAATTGCATGGAACCCTAGGGTTAGGGCGAAGTTTAATCATTTCTGAGAATGACGTTTTACAGAAATTTGAGTATAATATTTACCTCGTTACATCAAAATCATGGCAACCTCACCAGAAAATTTTTACCTCCTAAATTATTTAATCTTAAAAACGCTCAAATACACAAATGAATTGCACGAAACAATCCAATTCTTCAAACCAAAAGTATTAAGAAACAGACTACTCATGGAAATATTTCTTCGAAGTGTGACGAAATTTTCAGACTAAAGAACGAAATAACGTTGGATAAATAAACACCAGCAGACGATACTGAGAAAGCTGAAGTCACAAGCTCTTTTTTCCCTCCCTTTCGTGAGGATGTCGATCGATCTGGGACCACGTGATACAGAGTAGCACTTCTCCATTGGTGCTTTTAACCCTATATTCTACTTGAACGTTCTTTTCTTCGGCGAAAGTAGTATGGATTTATGACTTCGAACTTTTACTTTCTCCTTTTCTTTGCGAAAGGTAGCAAGATTCGTAGGAAATATGCATTTGGGAACTGTTATAATGGAGCTGTAAGATATGATTACAATAGGAAATGACTTTATAGGCTATTCTAATGCAAATGGAATTCGATATTCTATCCGTAAAATGGAATATCTTTCTAAATGGAATCTGTAGCGGAACGGATGGGTTCAAAAGATATTAATTAAAAAAAAAAAAAAAGAAAAGAAAAAGAAATTTGGGTGGGAGGAGATAATATTTGGGTTAAACCTTAAAAATTTAAAACTTTTATTGAAGAAACCTTTTGAGTTTAATTCAAAAATGTCAAAGTTAGTTTGCAAAGTTTGTTGGTTGTTTTGTTTGTTTGTTTAATTCACTGCAACATGATTAAGTGGCACTTGCGCACAAATCGAAAGAAAGGAACACTTGCGGAAAAGAAACATTCGTTTTTCAATGGGTAATAGCACTTTGTCTAGTTTAGTGGCAGTTCCGGCACAAAAACATATCGTCCTGATTATCTTTCGATAACATAAAACGGTAGTCTCAAACTCAAAAAGCATGCGGGTCGCATGCCCGATCTGAAAGCAACTGGTAAAGCGTCAGAAATTTTATTCTTCCCTTTTAATTTTCTTCGTTTTCTTTCCTCCCTCGTTTTTCTTTTCTTCCCCCTTTATTTTACAAAATTAAAATATTTTCCAACAAAATACATAAAATATTTTAAATAAATTTTAATTTTCGCTTACTTAACAGTTATTAAAACATATCATAAACGAAAAAAAACTCAAATTTATACTTATTTTCTGTCTCAAATTAAAATCTGGTACCCGCAAAACATTTTTATTGGTTACACTTTGTACTTCAAGTTGTATACTTGAATATATTGTTGAAATTACTTGAATTACTGTCAGTATACTTACAGCTAAATCTTAAATTCGTAGACTGACATTTCTTTCAAACAAGTCTAACATGTTCATCTAATTATTAAATAATTTATTTTAAACTAAAACAAATTATGAAAACTTTCTAAGCTTTCAGAGGAAGTAGGAGAAGTGGAGTGTCGAGCGATGAGAACATTGAAAATATTTGACAGGTGTTGCTGAAAAAAAAGTTTACTTGTCTCTTCGAATAATAACTGATAAGCTTATCATCAGTAAAAAAAAAGGAAGGGGGTGGTCTGCCCCGAACGGCACATTTTTGAAGGCGGCATTTTTTAGCTGAAACATTATTGTACAGTAATTAATCCCCTGGTTCATCGAGGTAATGAACATTAACAATATTCTGCATCCGCATAAGGAATTAAATTGAGCAGACAAACTGCCCAAATAACATTCAAAGCTAAAATGATTGAGCGGTGGAACTGTGATTGTATCTCTTCTGATAAGGGATCTGTTACAAAAACATTCTTCCCAACTATTTTTGAAAGACTGAAAAGTAAGGACTTGTTGCTCAATTTTAAAGTTACGCAATTTTTGTCTGGGCATGGTACGTTTAATGTTTATCTTGAACGATTTAAGCTGACATCTTCCAATTTGTGTAATTGCAATCTTAGCGTTCAGCAAAGTGTTTTCCACCTGCTTTTTGACTGTCCATTGCTTGATAAAGCAAGAAATCTTTTGAAATGTAGATTAAAATTAGTTGGAATTCATTGGCCGCCGAAATGTTATGATTTTGTATCTTCGACTTCGGCCTACCGAGCTTTCAACGATTTTGTTGACTTTTATTTTAAACATTGTTAATGATTTTTTTATACATTTTTATACATTTTTATACTTTTGTATTTACTTTTTTTTTTTTTTTTTTTTTTTTTGTATTCTTGCATATGATTTCATTGTATTGTTGAAAATGATATTACTTACAATTTTGCCTTTTTTACTTACGATTTGTAAGTCTCGTGCGATACTTTGTGGTGCACGAGGATTTCTCTTTCTTTAAATAAATAAATAAATAAACTGAACAAATAAATAGAGAGCTCAAAAGAAACCTTTACGAGATTTCGATAGCTACACATTCTTGATAAACCTAAACCCCTCCTACTCCGTGGAAGCTTAAGAAAGAAAAATACGAATATCAACAAAATTATGATCACGACGACATTGATTAAAAAATAATTTCTCATTAAGTGTGTATGTGTATGTGTGATTATGGCAAAGCCTCGAGGGCTATCTGCCTAAGGGGAGGGATGCCTTTCGTGGAGGACTTTCTAAGGGAAACTGGCTCGTATACACTATTTCTCATTAAGATAGAAGCAGTTTAAGAGTTTTCTTCCATTATTGCTACCGGAAATGAAACAGAGACGGTTTCTAACAAAAAAAAAAAAAAAAAACGTATGAGAGTCCTCAACTAACTCGCTTTATTTGCCAAATTTAGCATCTCCCGACTGCATATTTCGCAAGTGCACGTTTTAAACTTGCATTCCTACACATTTAATGTGTGTAATTCACATTAGTAACTGTTCACTCTTAAATGTATTTACCTGCACAAGAAATACTCTTCAAACAGAATAAATTTATCTTATTCACAACGAATATATTTTATTTATTCATATACTACAACTTTTATGTTAACAATAGGTATAATCTGATCATTCCCAATATATATTTTGAATCTCACACTTTCAAAATCAAAGGAACGCAAGCACTGAGATAAAATACTATATTTGTTGTAAAATTTCCAGTTATTCTCAGCTCAGTATAAAAACATACATTTAATTCCCTTAATCCACAGCTGTTATGCATAATATTCAAGGCTAATTATAGCTTGAATCATTTTCTCCATATAAAGAGCGAAAATATGCCACGAACATTAATCGGAATCAAAAACAAAATCCAACATTTAGAATTAGCGTAAATTAAAAAAAAATTACTCTGATTCTTAATGTTGGACTTTGTTTTTGATGGTTATTCAGCGTGATTTTTAAACTAAGATAATCGGAATATCAGTGCGTGGTTAAGTTTCGCGAAAGTGCAATGATGACGATTAAATAACCTTATTAAAATGAAAAAACAGCGAGATTTTGTACTAAACTGATAACAGCGTTTATACGCCATACATTTATTTATAAATGCGAAACAGAAACGTAAACAACAACATGTGCTCATATACACAGTTTCAAAACCCCTCCTTCGGTGGCGACACTAATGTGCACTTGTGAATTATGACTCCCGACTACCTTTGTCTTCCCTAATTCCTTTCACACGAAAGGTCTAAAATTGTAGTAGCGCTGATGATGTTAAAAAAAACGGTAACTTAACACTGAAATTGTACTTTAAAAAGAAAAGTTAAAATAAGGAATGAAGCAGATGTACGAACGCCCCAAACAAATTTACAAGAACTGTATACTGAACGTTAAGGAGATAGAAAGTTGTTATATGAGTCTGGATTTTACATGAACCGAGTCTTAAAATTTTGCAGACGTACTGTATAAAACATTACGACCCATTTTATACTGCCGGATTTCAATAATATAACATGTATTTCAAAAATAATAGCTCTACCTTACTTCTGGGATAACCAAACAAAGTTTGTTGTATTTCAACCAATAAAGAAACATCAAATTGCTTACCTGCGAAAAGAAAGAAAAAACAAATGTTAGTATTTTTTAGCAAAATTATAAATAATATTTTATTAAAAATATTTTATTACAGCATAAAATAATATTTTATTACAGCATATTATAAAGGCAAATTAAAAGCATGAGACACTGAGCATAAGATATATCGTTATCAGAAACTTTTTTAAATTCCTGGAATGTTACGTTACGTTACCCCACAGCTGTCAATATTTACTAAGTTTTCTTAATTTTTATAAAACTTACTATCTGCCGTCTTAAGCGCGAAATTTGAACACTGGTAGTTCGGTCCGAGGTTCGAATCCCGCGAACGGGTTGGCTGCATGGGCGTTTACATGGTTTTCCCCATGTGTAACGTGTATACGAGCCAGTTTCCCTTAGAAAGTCCTCCACGAAGGCATCCCTCCCCTTAGGCGAGATAGCCCTCGTGTGCTTTGCCATAATTGAATAACCCAACCCATTTACCATCTTAAGGGCGAAATTAATTTTTTACACATTTTGCAATTCTTAGCAATTTTATTGTTGGTACAAATTGCTTCAATTTGCGATTTGTAGCCAAATTTTTATTTTAGATGCATACGCTTGCAGACATTCGTTTGCATTCGTCGTCTTTTTTTTACATCGAAAAGAAGTTTTCCCGTTTTTAACATGAATTCATTAACTGTATGTCGCCAAATTTAGCTACTTATCCGCATTCCGGTAATTTTAAAATAAATTTTTCTACAAAAAATTTTGAATACAAAGTTTGTGGATTTCATGTTTACTTTTTGTAATACATATTACGACTTTATCACGAAAATAATATTAATAATATATCATCAAATATCCCTATTCACTAAAACCACAGTTCAATGGAATATGCTAAAAATCTGAATTTTTTTCAATAAAAAATTAAAATCTACTGCGAACTAATAAAACTAAATCTTTGCTATTAAACAATACTACACGCAAAAAGAACTTCAGTTTTAAAATCTTGTAAATTTTTTTAAAGTAACATTACATAAACAGAATAAAAAAAATCATCTCCCTAATGTCTAACATATTTTTTATTTAACATAAATCACTAATATTAAATAACGACTTTATTACCCTTAAATTTTTTTAAATATACAGTCACTTCCAAAAGTTAAGCACGGTGAGGAAAATGCTAATTTCCGGAAGCCAATCAGAATTGAAGAGGATGCAATTCGCTGCAGAGGTAGATGGAAGTATGCAAATGTTTAGGTAATAGCCAATCGCGCTTTCATGTCAAGAAATATGCAAAAAAAGGCAGTCTTATATGAAGCCAGCTTTATGAAGGGTTGATTGTAAGTGCTGATAGAAGGTGTTTAAGACTTTCGTACAATTTGTTTTCAAGATGTACGTGTTTCTATGACTTCCAAAAGACGAATGGAAGATTCTGAGCGCTGGCGTGCTGTGGGGCGCATTGAAGCAGAACAGTCGATCACAGATGTTACTCTTTCCTTCGGCGTTCATCATTCTGTAGTTTCACGTTTATGGAAACAATTCCAAACCACACAGACAGATGTCCGAAGGCCGTAGCCGGTGGCCCAAGGGTTACAACCCCCACGGAAGATCAATATTTTGCTATTGTAACCAAGCAGAATCGCAGAGCGACCTCCACACGTGTGACATCTATGGTTACAGCGTCCATTGGTAAGGCGATATCTGCAGCTACTGTACGCCGAAGATTATATATGATGGACTGTACGCCCGAGTACCTCGAATTTGTATTTCTCTATTCGTCCAATCAAGAGGGGGCACGATTACAGTGGTGCCGGGAACATGTCAATTGGAATGTGTCTGACTGGAGCAATGTCATGTTTACTGATGAGTCAAGATTTGCTCTGGAGCCATATGACAAGCGTATAAGGATATGGCGTGAACAATGAACACGCAATCAGTCCCAAAACATCACCGAACATCACGCATTCCTAGGCGGAAGCATTATGGTGTGGGCAGTTTAAACGGGGTTCTTTGACGGTTGTCCGGTATCGAAATGAGTCCTAGAACCCATTGTGAGATTGTACGCTGCAGCAGTTGGCCCTACTTTTGTTTTAATGGACGATAATGTTCCCATAGAACTGACTACCTGCAGAGTGAAGGGATTGCGTGTATGGCATGGCCAGCATATTCGCCCGACCTTAATCCAATTGAAAATCTTTGGGATGCTCTCGGCCGTGCTGTATCTTCACATTTCCCACCTCCAGCCACTCTTATTGAACTAGCGATTGCTTAATTCTGCGGTGGTTAACCACCTAATTGAAAGCATGGTCACAAGGTGTAAACTTTGTACACAGATGAGGGGGATGACATACCTTATTAATGTCCTTTTTTTTTTTTTTCATTTTATGCTGTTTACTTTCACTTTATACATAATTCTGTTTAAGTCTGTAATATGTCATTATCTGATAACTTACAAAAATTTAATATTGTTTTCAGTTCTGTATATAATTATTTATTTTGTTTTATGCATAAATATAAGCTACTTTCCTGCCGAATTTTGTGTCAATCAAAGCAGTATTTGCTGATTTTTTTTGCATTTCAAACAATTCCAAACCACACAGATAGCTTCGTGCTTAACTTCTGGAAACCATCAAAACTAGTCTTTTGAAAATATAATGCTGATTTTTGTTGTTTGACTTCTGAATTCATATAACCATCAAATTGTACTTTTTAGTCGGGACAAAAACATACACAACACGTATGATTAGAAATTTTCAAACTATTATATTATTCAGAAATCTGCTCTATTTAACACTCATGGTGTAAACGTTACAAAATACCGTTAAGAATTCCAAATAAAATAACTTTCCCTGTGATTAACGCACTTTTCCTGTAATTAATTTTCAGCAACGCAATTACAGAATATTGAGATAAATAAAGATCTATATGTCGTGGATTGGCAATATTTATTTATGTCCGAGCGGATAAGTGCAAATAATAACATCAGAAATTTCAATAAATTCTTACCATAAACATATTCTGCTTTTGATTACGTTATGTTAAAAATTAATTAACGGACGCGATTTCGTCGAAAATGAAAATAATATCATCTTCTGGTGTTCAGGGAGCTATTCTAAAAAATTAGAACTTAATCAAATTGTTTTCCACTTGATTATGTAAATTGCCTTATGTATGACTGCTTTTGATTCCGAAAATTGAGGTTCTAATTGTTGGCCTTATGTACGCCACACCAATATCGATTAAAAGCCAGCATCTATCATACATCGTGTTAATACTACGAGTGTCGATTTTAGGCAGTAGCAGTTTTACACCATGTCGGTGTTGATTCTATGCAGTGTTTTAGACTTGCATCGTACCTGTTCTATGAATGTAGTCCTACATCGCGTCGATCCTATGCCGGTGTCGATTCAATGCGAAGTCAAACATATGACGGTGTCAAATTCTATGTAACGTCAGTCTTACAGCTGTGTCAGTTATATGCTGGTGTCAATTGTACGCAGCATAAGTTGTACGTCGCGTCGATGCTATGTCGATGTCCAGTCTACACAGTGTCAGTTCTACGTCTATGTCAATCGTATGCCGGTGTCGATTCTACGCACAGTCCTACGGCTATGTAGCTGTTATACTGTTGTCAATTCTACGTTACTTCGGTTCTACGTAGTGTCAGTCCTACGTCTGTGCGAATCCTGTGCATCGTAGATGACTACAGTATCAGTTCTACGTCTGACTCGATTCTATGCTGGTGTTGATTCTAAGCAGCGTCAGAGCTTGTCGATCCTACGCAGTCGCAGTGTCAGTCTCAGTGTCGATCTCATGAGATATCGACTGTATGCCTTATCTATGTTATTATTATGCCTTATATATGTTAATCTTAATTTGATCCTATGTCGGTATCGAATTACGGAATTTCGATCTTATGCATTTGACTATCCTGTGTATGCGCACAAACGTTCATTATCTCAAATTCTTTTTTTTTTTTTTTTTCTTTCTTTTTTTAAATCGTGCGGACTCTACGCAGTCTCCATTTCTGAATATAAGCCACATTCCCTAACAGTTTACTTTCATCTTCCATGACAGGAATTAGAGCCAACGGGAAGCGGAGAAAAAAATAAAACCCTACCATTTCCTATTAAATTTAAAGGTTGCGACCCATGGTATTTCAATTTTCCGACCAACCGCAGATCAATTTAACAAAAGCTGTTATAAATAAATAGGCAATGATATTCAATCCGCCTGCAATGTCCGTGGCCGTGCCTCATCAATAGACACCGCACGTGACAATCATTTGCCAGTGACGTCACTAATGGCAATCCCATCGATCGAAGCACAGCAGACATCGCACCCGATTTCCGATGGTATCTGATGGTGACGTCACGCGACCTTACGCGTGCGCGCGCGCGCCCAAGTCCGAATATTTACCCATTGTTAACGTTCACGGACAACAGCAGAGAGAGAACGTGAAATGGTGCCCAGACCCGCCAGGTGTGACGTTTATATACACAAAAAAGGGCAGTGACATTTTTTCCTCCCGAAACACGCACTCCCACGTGAAAAATTTTCCTTTCGTTTGCATGGAACGTTTATTCCTCGTAGTTTGTTCGCTTGGGATTTTGGGCGCTGATTACGGAACTCCGATTTTATTGTAAGCGGTACTGCTGTTCAAGCAGAAAACTGGCTATGTATACAAATCATCCTGACCCTAGATAAGTGCTTGCGCAAAGATCATATTTTGTTGTGTCATTGCTCAATGTCAAATGCAATTTCTTCCACTAAGTGAAGATTTTGTGTAATTCATTTCACTCTATTAAAATTTATCAAATTCGTCTTTACAGATGGCATATAATTCATTCCACTGAGTTAAGATGTCCATATAACGTCATTGCCGCTGAATAAATGTACATAAAAGTCCATTAAATTGTCCATTCAGTCCATTAAATTGACTTCCTAAAATTCATTCGGCTATTGAACGATTTTAACCAATTCACTGCCATAAGTTAAGATTCATGTAATTCATTCCACTCATTTAAGACTTCGTATAATTAATCCATTTTCCACAATAAAACTTCATGCAATCAATTAAGCAAAGATTTAATTCTCCTCGATTCAAATATTCTTCATCCTGCCGTTGTTGAAGACTGCACATACTTCATTCCTTCCGCCTGGTAATTCATTCCTTAGCCCGGTAAGATTTCATGTAATTTCTTCCACTAATTTAACGACTTCATATTATTCATTCACGAAAGACAAGATTTCATGTATTCCATTTCACTAAGCGAAGACTTCGTGTAATTCCTTCTAGTAAGTCGAGACTTCACGCAGTTCCTTCCATTAATTGAATGTAAGTCAGTAAGTCAAGACTTCCTATAATCCATTCCACTAAGGCGAAGACGTTCTCTTACCTATTTCACTTAGTGAAGATTTCCCGTAATTCGTTCTAGTACATGAAGATTTTACGTAATCCATTCCACAAGTGAAATCATTGTAAACGATTCTATGCACAGTAAACCCTTGCTGAGCATGGATTAACGGAACGCGATTTCGCACATACATACGCGAAATCTTAATTATTTTCATTTAATTTTTCCTAAGCTAGAATTTCATTAATACGCTGTTCAACGTTCATTCGTCAATGCTTCATGTTCGCTAGAATCAGTTCTGGCAAGAAGTTATCAACCATTTTAAAGGATTTCCGTCGACTGTAAACGAAGCCAAAGAAATCATACAAGCTGCAAAAGGAATTGCTGGCGAAGGATTTTGGGATATGGATGAAAGAAAAGTCGAATAATTAATGCAGAAATGACGAATTGGATGATCATATAAGAAGAACCGAGAGTGAAAGCGGAGATAGAGAAGAAGATAAAGTTCCTGAGAAACCTAAAACAAGTTAAACGAATTGCTAAAAGAGGCACAGGAACGGTTTGACTATGCAATGGAAATTAACTCAACTGAAAAAAGAAGACTAGAAGAACTCTAGTTGCATACCACAAAATTTTTTAACATTTTCGCGTAATCTGTTTTACTAAATCAAGACTGCACTTAGTTCATTCAACTAAGTTAAGGCTTTCGGTACTTCGTTCCACTGAGAATGTCTATATTAACTAAAGCTAAATTATAACTTTGTCTATATCCAGTATTGCTTGGTCTATCCGCGGTGATATGTGACAATCTCATTACCTACTCGGATACGAGCAGCCATAGGTACTTTTTTCCCCTTTGCTGCCCAAACGGGATAGTGATTAGTGTCACTGACTGCCGTACCGAAGAGCCCGGGATCGAATTTCGAACAAGAATCGTACAGTGCACCAAAGGGACACTTCAAAATACATGCCGAACTTAAATCTTCTCGAGAGGTTGGCGGCAAAGGAAAAGGGCTAGAAAACCCTCGAAGATTTCTCCGTCGGAATTTCATCTAGGGCTGACGCTTAGGCGTTAGCAAAGTTACAACTTTACAGAGTCACTGAACTAGTGTCCCAAGGCCTACAGGACAAGTCCATCACAGGAGCTATTTTTCTTGATGTTTCCAAGGCCTACAGGACAAGTCCATCACAGGAGCTATTACCACACACCACCCTAGCAATGTATGCTGATGATACGGCAATTCTATCTCAAAATGCATCTCACGGCTCGGTCATACAACAGCTACAAAACCACATTCACACACTGGAGTCCTGGCTAACGGCTTGGAAAATTAGTATTAATGTGGAAAAGTCAGATGCCATCCTCTTCACGAGAAAAAAGAACATAGACTATGATATCCACATTAAAATGTATGGCACGCCCATCCCCTGGACCAAGCAGGCCCAATACCTAGGTGTCACATTAGACCAAACTCTCACATGGACCCCTCACATTACAAAACTTATTGAAAAGTTCCGGGTTCGTAAAGCTACACTTGCCCCGTTAATTGCCCGGAACAGCGTTCTCTCTATTGATAACAAATTACTCATTTAGAAAGCCATGTTACGTTCCATCATCACCTATGCCTGCCCTGTCTGGGGGTATACTTATGATACCCATGTGCAAAAACTGCAAGTTCTACAAAATATTGTGCTTAGGCAAGCGGCGGGTTGTCCGTGGTTTATTAGAAACGCGGCAATCCACCACGAACTTAACATACCATATCTAAAAGAATATATGGCCACTCTGGCCCTCAGATTCTACCAAAAAATCCCTAATGTCTGTAACTCTACTATCTCTGTATTGGATTATAATTACAATAGCCAGGCCTTCAAAAAAAGGCCTCGGGCCGTACTCAGACATCTTAAATAACCTGTTGATAAGCTTTCTTATTATATGCAATGTCTCTGATTTGCAATTGTTAATATATAAATTCACAAATTATCACCCATGTTTAATATATTAATTTTTCATTTCTGCATCTATGTACCCAATTTCTCACTATTGCTTGTATTTTTGTGTGTTGTATTTCAATAACTATGTGTGTCACACTGGACTCTTTGGACTCGGTTGCAACTGGCATTTCTTTTTTCTTACTCCGCACTTGCCCTCGCTCGATGGGGCGTGTTAGCCACTGCGGTGACCCTGTCTCTTGGGATCTCACTGGATTATCGCCATCTTCATGCATGTATTCGTACCTGCTCCAAATTAGGAACTTTATGTGATCGAAAATCGTATAGTATGATAATCTAGGGTAGTGCATCACGCGCGGTTACCTGACTGCAATGTACTGACGTACTGACGCTTGATCCGACGACACCTAATATGCCTATCTGGGAACATGGTCTTGCTTCAACCTGTACTTTTTTTTTTTTTTTTTTAATTACTAATACCATACGGCGATATTGTTATTTTTGATGGGTGGTTTAGGCTGGTGATAAGCCAAAATGCGATCTGTCATCGGTACTTATTTGACTAATCAACAGCTTGGATAATTTCTCTAGCAAATAAACTTGGGAAACCGTAGAAAGAGGTGCGAAGAGTTGCATCTAGTGGTCTTAAGTCTTGGTGACATGGCGGAACCTGCTTCCTGCACTCGTTTCGATTCTGCCGATATCAATCAACAACTTCCTTGTTCACAAGCATGATGACATTTTGAATCCATCTATAATAACTATCAGTGTAATCAATTGATTCTCTCACAGCATGGTAAACCGCTGATATCATCCAACGTATCACATGGATAATGAGTTATATATCAGAACACCACTCGATAGTCACAATTGCCATCCATTGATTACTATATCAAAATGTAATGGTGACAGAGGAAATAATGTATTTTTTCGAGATAAAAGGAAGTGATGTGCTTGCCAATCATCGATAAGATAAATTAATAGCACCTCCTGAAGCATAAAATTTGAACAATTTAAAAGCTTCGTGTGTATAACCACCTGCAATTTTAAAAGAAAGAAATCCATCGATGATCTTTGGCTCCTGTTCATCCTTTTGTTAAATTTTAAATTAAAAATAACAAAAATAATAACAGAATTTGGTATCCATTCGAAAATTCATTGACTATCTGAACACGACAAGCATGCCACGCTTGGCTTGTTTTGATTATTTCTGGAGCATTTTTGAAGCTTATCTCAACAAAAGTTGAACATTCCGCGACAAGGTATTCCGAAGTCTCTTAACCCATATTCATCTGAGCATATCCGCGGCGGATTATTGAATTTCTCTGCGATCTTGTCGAATCTTCATTTTCACACGGATATGTGAAGCCTTCGGAATCACTCTTTGGCAAATGAATTGGATAGAGGAAATTAACAGTTTGTGAGGTGTTCCAATTCCGATCCTCGAATATTCACCGATATTGAAAGAATAAGAAACGCAAAATGGTACACCATAGTCGTCTTATTTGCCCTGCCTCAGTTAGTTTGGACGAACATGTGTGTAACATACGCGTACCTATGTAAGATGGGAATGCAGCACAGGATCGACAGTCATTAGGTCGGGGCACGATCGAGATGACAGCTGAAAAACGTTTCGATTCTATGTAGGTACCCAACGAAAATGACAAATTAATCAAATTCTTTCCCTCCTATTTTCATGTTTTTCTACTAATTACAAGCCTTGTCTACACTATGCCAATGTCAAGCCTACTACTCCCTGACGATCCTCTGTCAGAAACGATTCTATGCAATGTTAGTCTTATGCCTATGTCAATCCTATATACCGGATTCCATTCTACGTAATGACAGTTCTACGTCCTTCTTTATCCCGCACTATATGCCGATGGCGATTCTATACTAATATCGATTCCGAATAGTGTTATTTATATGGCTGTATCGATCCTATGCGGTATCGATAGTACGCCGGTAATTACTGTCGGCCACATGTCGGTATCGATTTTATGCAAAATTAATACTTAACCTGCGTCGATCCTACACTGAATGCCGATGTCGATCCTAAGCCGGAATCGATCCTAAGCCGGAATCGATTTTATGCAGTGTTAGTCCTATGTCTGTATCCATCTTACGCCGCATCAACAGTATGTCGGTAACTACTGTCGCTCATATGCTTGTATTGAACTTAAGTCGTGCCGATCCTACCGCACCGGTCTTATGTCGGAATCATTCCTATGCATTGTCAGTCCTGTGTCGATCTAGCGGTGGTATGTCAATAACAGTGATGACCGTCTATCGGTGTCGAGACTATATTGGAGTCCATTATACGCTGCGTCGATCCAATGCCGTATCGATGGTATGCCACTTACCAATATTGGTCGTACGTCATTATCGGTCCTAACGATATCCCATATCGATAGTATACCAGCAACTACTGTCGGATATATGTGGGTGTCGATAACCTTATCGACCTTTCGCCGCTTAGATCTTGTACTGGAGTCGATTCTACGCTTAGTAGTACTATGCCTGCACCGATGTTATACTGTATCGAAGTTTGTCAGTAACTAGTGTCCAAATGCAACTAGTGTCAGCCGTATATCAATGTCGATCATGCATGTTATCGATCGCGGCTGTATATTACCAATCTTACGCAATGTCGATCGTAGATCACAGATCTAAGAGCATCCATTTTAAGCAATCCATTAGTCAAAGTTTTCTATTTATTTCCTCTGTATAACAATGCATTTTTTACCAAAGCAATACGACATTTTAATACCAACGCTAATAGTTTTAAAAACATTCATGTAGATATACGTACATTAATTTTTTTTTTTTAATTTTCATTTTATTGCTTAAATATAATAAATATCTAATTTATAGAATTTATGATACATACAGATAACTTATAATTTATGATACATATGGATAACTAAGTCGGTTGCGATTTTGCCAGTATTTAAAACGAAAATACCTCTTTCAGATGTTAAAATTATCAAGTACATATATTGCTTTTAGTTCTTAGTAATGCAGATAAATGATGTTCTATTTTTAATTGACAGCTAAATTTAAATAATTCATGCTGTTTTAGAATGATAACAGTTTTTAGAATAGTGCTCGTTTATGATTATTAAGGATCTTACGCTGCACAGAACGATACCTTTTCAGAACTGATAACCTGCAATTCGCGTAAGGATTAATGTGGCCGTAGCGTAACGTAGCATCCCGTGACCTGTCGAACAAACGGAAGCATGAACTGATTAGGCTACGGAATTTTTCTAACCCTAAAAACTTCGATTTTATTTCTTTACTACTAGAAGCTCTTTTTATTATTATTATTTATTTACTAATTCATACGGATATCACTTCTAAATCGCAGCATCAACTACAAGCAAGTAATTCTTTTGTGCAGTATCATTTCTAGAACTCGTATATCGTTTTCTCTCTTTCTCCCAGCCCGATCGTATCTCATACTCCAAATTAGAGGTTGGAGCATTGTTCGCCGAAATCACTTGCTCGAAAAACTTGAAATTCAACAAATGGCAGGGAAAACAAACCACGGAAACAATAAGATGTTCTACCGGTTGGATGATGCTTTAATAGTGGGATCCAGACAATTCTTAGTTTTCCAATTTCCCCCCAGAGGTCGCTCCGAGAATCCTTGTCCGCTTAACCCACTATGACCTAAATTATTTTATTCTTTTCTCTCAGCAGACGACGAGTGAGCTGAGTTGTTACTATTTCTTCTGCTTTACTTCTTTTCTCTGTCCCGGAATATAAAAGGCGATGGATTTCCTTTTGTCCGATTTTGTTTCGGTTCTTTTTATCCGGTTCGCGCTGACCATTTACGGAGCCGGTTTTGATTACAAGTCTCTGAACGAATAAATAAGTTTTACCGGATTTTAGCGGCTATGCCTTTTTTCAAGGGCGACGTTCAAAGGAATGAAACTAAACAGACAAAGATGAAAGTTCTTTTCATGAAATAGGATTGTAATATCCTCAGTCAGCATTCGTATTGTATATGTGCATTAAGGCTAGCAGGGAAAGCGCTCAATGCATTAGCAGCAGTTTGGGAGATAGAAATACCTTCATTGTGATTTAGTACTTTCGAAGTTTCGACTCAGCTTTCGAATGCATGACAGCAAATGTTTATCGGATCGAAGCAAACGATAAATCGCACAAAAAATTCTACTCATAAGCAGACGATATTTTTCGAAAAGCAGGCTTAGATGCTCTAATAATAAAAATCAAAAGATTTTCCTACGCCGTAATGTATGATAATGTTTTGCCCCGTGCATCCCTTTCACTATTGCAAGATCATTCTCCTCCTATCCAAACTCGAAAAAAATATATATATTTAGATTTAAAGTGTTTTAATAAATTAAACAATAAAAAGTAAAGAAAACATTGATAAATACTAGAAATTGAATAAAAATTATTTTTCATATTCATGAAGTAAAACTTAATATTTTAGAGTTAAATAACAGGCTGATCGCACCCTCCTCCGAAGTTATGAAATACCCGCAAGGGGAAATTCTGGCTGAGAATGGAAACACTATAAACTTTTACTTTAGCCTAAGCACTTCAAGGTAATTTTTTCTTTTGCGACGTTCCTCATAACCATGGTAACGACTGCTGCGAAAGATGGCCCAGTCCCATATTTTTTTTAAAAGAATTATTTCGTTTTCGTTCAATCTGTTTCGGTCTGTGTGAATGAAGGTTGACTCGAACCGCAGTCTAAAATGAAAGAGAAAAAAGTGCTATGCGGTGAAAACGACATACGTTACAACCCTAAATGAGAAAGGGATGTAAAGACCTTGAAGTGACTGCTTTAAAGTAATAGCTTATAACTACTCACATATCAGCAAGAATGTTGTGGTACTCAATTATTTTTTTATTTTTTATTTTTAACTGCATACAACTGAAACTGTATAACTTTTACATTGTTTAATGGCCAGAGAGAAGGAAACTATTAAAAAAAGAAAACCACTTCTGAGCACAGGAACATTGCTCCCTCTACTCGGCATAGCAAAGAAATACGTAACGTCAGCTAAAGTCTTCTGATGGATCCGATGATGTAACATATGTTCAATTCAATTAAATATTCCTTTTCGTAATTTTCGCTTAAAAATCAACGATTATTAGCGAGAGTTCTTCTTCTTTTTATTTTTATTATACTTCGATTATAATGCACAGATCGGATATAAGCAATGCACAGATTGGTATTCCAAAAATTAGTAAATTGTGTTCGAAATTCTGAACGAATATACTTCGATTTCGATCTGGTGGTGCACATAATCGAAATTTTACAAAGCTTGTTAAGCACAAATATCTGCGGAAGTTTCATTAAACATCGCCTTATCGTTAAATTAAAATAAATATTATACATCGGATATTGAACATGTTGTGCTACCACTACCATTACAAATACGTATGGATCCATTATAAATGACAATTAACAATGCATAAGGGACGTCAAAAATAACTTCAAGTTTTCACCCAAGTTCCACTACTTTAAAAACTCACATAAATATCAGTAATTTAAGCGTTTATAAATATTGTTTAAACAGTATTACATTATGAATCTCATCATTACGTTTTATAAACATTTTCAACTTGAGACAAATCAGTTTTTTAAGTGTATATTTAACGCCATATATCATACACTGAATTATCCTTTTCTTCTGTAAATACTGCGTGCATTTATATAATATTTCATTTGTACGGGAAAGAAAATGCTATTTTTGAACGAATGTGAATTTTCGAACAATGAGCAAGCACAAAAAATCAATAAGTAAATAAATGAATTAGTAAAAAATAAAAAATATAAACAAAGAAAAAGTTCTGAAAAGTTTAACAGTTTAGCGGTCGCCCAAAAGGACATTTTACTTCCTTGCACGAAGTAAAGGAATAATTGTAATCGCGAAAATTTTCGGATATATTTCATCGAAAATATCCATTATGACCGCTGTCGAATGCAATTTAACAATGTTTTTGAGTGACATCTGTACGTAAAGTCAAAATAAAGGACTCTTTTTCTTAAAACGGGCTGCAAAAAGGATTTAAAATGGATTCAGAAGAGATTTTTTTTCGTGACATCTATATTGTACGTACGTATGTGTATGTATGTATGTGTATGTATGTATGTATGCATCTCGTATAATTCAAAAACGAGTAGTCTCAGAAAGTTGAAATTTCGTATACAGGGCTGCTGCAACATGTAGTTGTGCACTTCCCTTTTTCGTTGCAATCGGCCGCACCAAAAGTATATATATTACCCACTCTGCTACTCGGCTCCCTGAGCTCAGTTTTTTTTTTTTTTTTCTTCTTTTTTAAATTCTTATATGTTGATAAACTGTATATTTTTTGCTTTAAAAATGATTGAATTTTGTTGTTCTTATATTCCAGTTAAGGTTCTTATGCCTTTAGTTAATCTGCATGCAATATTTGTAGAATTATCAACATTTTAAAGCTTGCTTAAGTGCGGCTAATCTTAATTTTTTACCATAGCAGCCATATTTGTTTACATTTGAAACTTAGCAAAATAGTGAATCAAGTCAATTTTGCATCTTCAGTGCCTTTTTGCCGAGGTGGGCCAAAAGTAAACTTTCAGTTTTGTGCACCTAAAAATCTGCCTTCTTGCCCGCTGGCCGAATTGCTTGTCTTTGCATAGAAATTAATTTTACTTGTAAAAATTGTTTTTTCAATTGTTTTAACTGTATTTGGTGTTTTATATTTTTTAATTTTTAATAAAGATATTTTTGAGGTTTTATGTATTTTTGCCTTGCCGCGAACTGAGAACTGAATTAATTGAATGAGAAATATATCTCTAATAAAATTCGAGGAAATAAGTTTAAATGAAATGCAGCAAAAAATACGTCATTTAAGTACAAGGAGGTCATGTGGTATACACATCAGATTTTTTGTTTATAACATTTTGCGTTCATTTAACATTATATCAGCGGATATTATCGATAGACTTGTCCCAAGTGAACTAACTATACATTTTGTAGGATACTATATAATTACAGAATTAGACTAACATGGCACATTATTTATATTCTGCACATCCGAAAAGTGAAAAAAATATATACTGTAATTTATAAAAATACTGAATGCTTTTAATTAAACTGATCATGAATAAAATGCAATTTTATTTCAATCAATCCGATTCAAAAGTCCAAAAATAATATACGTACGGGTTTATAATAGCTTGAATGCACACAGAACCGATGATAGCTTGAAAAAAATTTATTTTAGCGAAAGAGACATTTCACATTTCTGGAATTTTCCACAAAAATATTCGTACAGCTCTTTGCAGAATACAATCAGTAATTACACTCCAAACTGCTAAAGACGTTAAACCCGAAGCTAACACGGACATACCTCAATTCTCCGAACCACGCTGAACTAACAACTGAGAAAGAAACTCCGGCTATCTCCATGTCTTATCTAGTTTTCCGTCGGCCGGCTAGTACTTCTCGAATTTACTGGAAGGCATATGAGGCCCCGATACGATTACAGTTGCATACAGGATCAATCACAATCATTGAATTGCGTTACCTATTACAGCTATACAGAGACCGGACCAAAATGTCACGTGGTGGTTGCCAAATTTAGCAATTTCTGTCCAAATTTGGCGGCAAAAATCCGTCTTGAAAAACCGCTGGCTTGGCGATTTCTCGCCAATTGAGAGAGCCATTTACTCAATGTTAAATAGACTTGCCCCTGTATTCTTATACTTCCGGCAAAGTATCGTTTCTCTAAAGCTTTTAATGTTAAATTATACAAAAAATACCATAAATTCACATATTATTTTACTAAAATCATCTATTTATGTACAAAATTCGTAACAATATTCTAAAGAAAAACATCTGTTACTTTTAAAGAGTTTAAAGTGTTAATCCGTAACAGACAAATTCAATTCCAAAGATAGATGCCTTACATTGTGACGAATGGTAACAGACTCGAATGAAAACTGAAAAAATGCAAAATCGTATTTCCAGAACAATAGTCCTTTTGGGTTAAAAATAAATTATAAATAAAATTGAAAAAAAGAAACTTTACATTCTCGTTCTGAAATAATATTCCACTGCATTAAGATTAAAGAATGCAGTTCGTGATATTCCTTAATTTTAACAAATCCAAACGATTAAAAAAAAATGCTGACCTCTTTTTTTGTAACTAATAAAAAAATATTCCACACATTTTACTCTCATCTAAATTCAAAACTGATTTGGACATTCTATACATTCACTGCATTGGGAACTACTTTCTCAATACTAGTTTCACTTGAATACAATACCTAGAGACAAAAGAATAGGAGAATTTCGAGATCGTTTTATATTTTGCATTCAGAAATGCACATTTGCACATGCAACATAAGAAAACGGTCACAGTTAATGCTGCGTGAAACATGCGCAGCGCATTTCTTTTTGAGATGTCAATAAAAATCACACGAAACAGAGGAACTAGATACCTGAATTAAAATAATAAACGGCAGACGAAAAAAGGCGGGAGAGAGAGGGGAGAAGAAAAAAGAACGCTTCCGTCTTTGAAACGGTGCACAAGCATGTCGTATTTTGAAAATCTGTAGTATTGTCTTTCTCTGTTTTTCTTGTTGCTTTTATGGAAATATTCCCATCAGATTCCTCCTCCACCCCGTCAAATTCTCGTAGTGCATAATCCGATTTTTGAAAAGATACGAGTTCAAATCAAGAGAAAATCGAAATCGGGTTTGATAACTCGGTCTACGGTGTTCTTTTATTTTCTTAAAAAAGAACAGAAGGGGAAAATGAAAGTACTTGTACCTGCATTGGCAACACATTTTGCGTGACAAGGCAGGAGCATGTTTTTTGGATGTGGAATGATTTGCATTACATATTTATTTAGTTAAAAAAAATTCCTTGTTCATTAATATTATTATTTTCTTGCCTAAATCAAATAACGATACTACGCACAAGTATAAGATCAAATTTCCCAATTTCCATTCTCAGCAATTAAATTATGCGCATAAAATAATATAGTATACTATATACCTATATATTTTTTCTTTCTTCCATATAATTTACGTACTTAATGTTCTTGTATATGTATGAAACATATTTGATTCATTTGATTGAATTTGATTTTTAAATATTTTTATTGTGTTCTGTATTGTCTGTATTTATATATCTCATGAGTTTTATGTAATGGTTTTGTCGTGTATTTTGTTTGATCGAATTAATTGTGTTTCTTAATTAATCTGTAATTCGTGTTTTAATCACCACAGAAACAAAATTGAAAAGTATAGGGAGAAGAAAATATCATTAAAGTTTGATGCTAAAAGTACAAAAATGTGTTGATCGGTGATTTTTGCACAGGCTATTGAAATATATGCAAATATTTTTGTTTATTTAATTGTATTTTTGCAGTGTTATATATTATTTTTATTTATTTATTTAGTGCATTTTATGTAATAATTTTACTGTATATTTCTGATTAAATGAATCGGTGGCCGTTTTTTATGTTCTTAAGTGCTTATTTTGTGCGTTATGTTATAAATCTTACAATTCCAAATCAACCGACGTATGAATAGCGAAGGTAGCTCGAATAGAAGTCGCGACATAGACTGAAACTTTCCCGATGGGCCTTGATAACATTTGCTTAATCCTTCTCCAACTTCCTGCCGTTCCGGAAGTTTCCAGGAAGCGCTTTTTGTAGCTCTAGGAGCAACTTTATCCGAAGCTTCCAGAAGTACTGGAAAACCTTATAAATATGACTACATTTGGACCGTGGAGCGCAACAATATAATTAATTAATTTAAAAGAACCTATCGATTCCTCACCGTAATACGTAATACAACATTTAAAACATCTTTCCATTAGTTACAATAATATTGCAGCTGCTCGTGATTACCATCTGTACACTTTAAACTATACCAGTTAGATACATTGTGAGAAAATAAAAGAAAAATTTAAATTTAAAAAAATGTGTTTATTGTTTTACAGTTGCTTAATTTTTTAAGCAATATAATGCAATGGCTTAAGAACCGTTAGTACTTATTAGGTCATGTGAAAGATAAATGATACGGGAACTTACCGTAATACAACGGCTTAAGAAATCCTTAATCCTATCCTATATAATTATCAACACGCGAAATGAGAAGTGCTTTCTGTTGTGAAAAATATACCTTTAATTTGTCTTTTGCACGGTCTCGCAAATATCCAATTCTCAGAGTGCTGCCAGTCGGAAAATAGTGAGAGTTTTAATTTATTTTTAGTTTTAATTCATCTTTATCATCACTTTAATCTTAACTTAAATCTTAATCTTAATCTTAATTTTGCTTAAATCTTAATTTGTTTAAATCTTAATTTTTTTTCTTAATTTTTGTTTAAATCTTAATTTTGCTTCACTTACTTTTAATTTAATCAATGTGAAGTTGCTTATCAAAAGAGCAATTTTAAAGCCATAAACGCAATTCCTACAAACTTTTATCTTTTTTTTCATCGCTAAATAATTTATCTTACTAACATAATATAAAATGCATTTAATTTCTAACAGATCGAAGTTATAATTTTCACGAACAATTGTATCTTAATAGTTTAAAAATAAAAGATGTTTAATAATAAAACTATAATGTATAAATAGCTTAATAATAAAAGATGTTTCAGTGCCTTTCTACGTACTTAGACATAGAATCTTTCAGTTTTTTTTAATTAATTCATTAGTCGCTTGAGCGGACAGCCGCCTTATAAAAAAGAAAAGATGTATATAACGATTTTAATGAGTCTTGTTATTAAAATATAACAAACTATGAAAGCTGTGCCATTTCATATAAAAATAGTTTATATTTCTAATTAGACACCTTCTGATTTAAATACATTTTTATTTGAATTAATCCGATTTAAAAGTAGAAATATGTATTCTTCAGAACAGAATCCCAAGTTTGTTACACAACTGCAGACAGATTAAACTTAAAAGTTAAATATCTTACGCTTTACTGGATGGCATCATGCTGAGGTGTGGAAGATAAACAGATTTTATTTCGGGCAGCGGTTACACATCGCTTTTGAATAGCGGAGTTAGTAGATTAAAACTGAAAGAAAAATATATTATGCTTTACTGAATGGCAACAGTCACGAGCGTTAGGTAAAACTCTTTTATTTCGAACAGTGTTGCCACTGCTCGCTTTAAAATAGAGATGGGAAGAAATTGCAAAAATAAAGGGTTAGTTAAGGGTTAAAAATCGAAATCCGAGATTCTGGTAAAGAAAACTATGTCGTCAGAATGACGGACGCTTCTTCCACCAAGCTGTCTGACGTGCTGTCATCTCTAAATCCAGTGTCAACAGACCGACTTTATCCTTTCCGAAACTAGACGAGAAGTGTCATTCGCCATTCACTCACAAACGACAAAAAAATTCACACCCCCCCACCACCAACCATCTTGGGAGTTGCGTGTGACGAATAAAAATTGAAACAGGAAAAGAATTTATGTTACTGCAGAACAGCTCCTAAATTTTCCAACCGTTACATACACATGCATTATTTCTATTATTAATTCTACACTTCGTTTCTTTTCCGGGGATGATGAAGAGATACGAAATAATAAAAGGAGGGGGGAGATGAGTGATAGAGAGCTGAAGAAAATCTTAATTCTCAGCACGAAGAATATGCGTGGAATGTCATCTACAATACCAGAAACACAATTTTATTTTTAATAATTTTTTTAGGATTGTTTTGTGTGCTTCTTTAAGCCTAATCACTTTCGAACTATGATATTTTTTCCCTTTTCCGCTATTATTAGATGCTGTTTACAGAAAGACAGAACTAATCCACTGGGATTTCCGTTTCCCTTCTTCCGTTCTATTTCCGTCAAATTACGACGAGTTAATACTATACATAGCAAACATGTATGTAATATATGTTATAAGAAATATCTCTTTAACAATTCAAAAACACAGCAAATGTATACATGATAGTTATAATAAATGTTTATATTAAGCAATTTACATTTAGCCAAAACATTATGAATACCTAATCAATAACGCGTTGCATGCTCTTTGGCCTGCAAAACAGCTGCAACTCGCCTTGGCATAGATGCCACAAGTTCTTTCGTAGATGACTAGAGACAGTTTGTAACAAATGTCTAAGTCGAGATATTCCGACATGGTGGTATCTGAGTTCTTAGCTGCTGCTCAATGACATTCCAAATGTGCTCTATCCGTTTAAGATCCGGCGAGTTAGGAGGCTAGGACATTAACTGGAATTCATCCTTGTGCTCCTCGAACCATTCCAACATACTTCGAGTCTTGTGACACGGGGTTTGTCAGACAGACGCCATGTAAAAGTGCAACTGATCGGCAGGTTATGTTCAGATAGTCTGCAGCTTTCACGGTCTATTCTACTACCATGAAAAGTGGACTAAGGGTGGTTCTACCACGAAAGAAAAACTAAGAGTCCCAGAGCCGCCTATGAGAACGTCCTCCAAAACACAATATTGTCACCACCAGCCTATGACCTGCTGTACAGGGGGAGGAACAACCGTTCGCCTGGAAGACGGTGTACCCTGATACGACCATTGGCGTCAGGAATGAGAAATCGTGATTCATCCAACCATCCATCCAACTGTCTTTCACTTTATCCATGGTTCAGTCTCATGTTCCCAGGCCTACTGTAAGCGTAGTTGACAATGGCGCTTCGTCAACAGACGCACACGAGTGGGACGTCTGCGGCCCAGTCCCATATCCAACAGTGTTCGCTGAACTGTGTGTTCCGAAACACTTGCACCTGCATTGCATTGGGCTGTCAGCTGAGCCAATGTCTGGCGGCGCCGATTCTGCTGTACCAAGCGGGACAGTTTCCGAAGGCTCTTTTTCTTTGATGACGCGTGAATGTCCAACACCTTGGTGTCTACTGTTGGTTTCCCCGTCATTTATCCATTTTGCATAAATACTAACAACGGCAGATCATGAACAACCGACCAGTCTTGCAGCTTCGGAGATACTCGTTCCGAGTCTTCGGACCACTACAATCTGACCTCTATTAAACTTGCTTAGATCAGCGGCCTTTCCTATCACTCGCAAAAGTAAGTGCAAGAATGATTCTTTACCTTCTCCAGCAGCAGTTAAATAACCATTCTCACTTAATCACGTGCCCTCTGCGTCATCTAAAAGAGTTCATTGAAAAATGTGGGAATGGTCATAATGTTTCGGTTTGTCAGTTTGTATCTATTTAAAATTACATCAGTTAGATAAATTATTCAAAAATAAATTATAAATTCAATTTATTAAGAAGTGAGCTTTTTGTTTTAAACAGGTCAGTTTACTAAGTAGTACAATTACAATTTGAAAGATAAATTAAAGATAATTTATACGCAGAATAAACCTAATTTATACGCTTATTATATTTTTATTTAAACGTGATTTATATGGCACGTCAAATGTCAAAGCAGAAGAAATTCGTTGTTAGCCTAAATTATTAATTATTTTGGAAGATTAATATTTTAACATCAACACATATATGACTACAATTTATATATATTGCTACAAAACTTTTATCATAAGTTTCTTATGTTTGAAGAAACTTATGATATAGGAAATATTATATAGGAAATATTTGGAGTTTCTTTTATGTTAAGCTAACAAAGTACTTACCATCAACACCGGTTAGTAAATAGTCAGTTCTCTGAGCGTTGCCTTTTAATTTAACATAAAACCTCTACTTTATCTTTGAAATCATAGCTATATAATTACTATCAAAAGTGATTAATATTTACAAATTGATTATATACTACAATACTTATATTTTATATTATTTATATATGAACATTTACAGCATTAAGTTAATTGAAGATGTTTCTAAGCACATACGATACTAACTTCATTCAACCGTACGCACTTCGGTACAGAATAATCGCTTGCGATACTTAATAATCCCTACCCATCTACGGGTGGTTTGCTCACTGCCAATATTTTCTTTAAAAAATAATATTAATAAATAATATAAAATCTGAAAAATTTCAGATACACGTTGCAGAGTCGGAACATGACATCAACATGCAAAACATTCAAGATAATGTGTTTCTGCATCGCGCAACTATAAAAGGAAATAAGGAAATTTTGCTCATAACTCAGATCTTAATTCGGATTTTATCATCAGCACAATGCATGCACTGTAATTAAAAAAAAATTAAATACATTAAAAAACAGAATTTCACAGTCAGTAAATGTAATTTCACAGTCAGTAATGTATGGCAAATTTCTTTAAGTTAAGAAAAACTTAAAGAAATTTGCCATGTGCATACGTTTTCTCATTTTTCCTGTCATTCTAAAATTAAAATTTATGTCCTTTAATAACATGAATTTTGGCACCATTCCTTAGGATAAATTTAAATGAAATGATTTAATTAACCGTTTCTTCTCAAATCTGTGATTAATTATATTTCATACGACACGCACAACGGACGTTTTTAATTAACTCTGGACTACTTTTTTTGGCTTTTTAATACTATTTTTCTCTAACCGCTTAAACACTTTTATAAAAATCGTAACATTTCCCTATTGTTAACAAATTATAATTCACTCGTTCATTTTTCAAAGAAGATCATAAAAAAAAAAAAAAAAAAAAAAAAAAAAAGCAAGTGGTGGTGGTGGTGGAGGGAGTTTATCCTCCACATAATTGAATTCATAAACTACAACTTTTTTATTCCTTCTTTACCATTAAAAACCGTAATCATCTGTTGTTTGGAAGCGTCGCTAGTAGACGATGTTTTTTAAAGTTCTGTGGTAAAGAAAACAATTAAGAGAGAACAGAATTAAAAGTAATTTATAAAATGTACGAAAGGTTAATTGCATTTTTACTCCGTGTTTTCCAACGATTTATCTACTGTTCTCTGATGACGACGTTTTACTACTTAGCAGATGGCAACAGCTCTCGAGAGAGACAAAATAAAAGTGCTACTGAAAAAGCTACGAAAGCGGAAGATTAAACGTTTTTCTCTAGAAGTCCCCCCCTTTTTTTCCCACATGATTTTTTTCATGATTATTTGTAGTCGATGCAAGAAATACAATAAGAAGGCAAATTACTTAAAGTGGGATTTCACGGGAGATCGACATTAAGATGGTAACACAATTAATAAAATCTAATCAAAATGATTGACACTCTTAAACACGAAAAATGTAAATTTTCAAAGCCGCATATAATAAATTTCGCAGTTACCGCATTCTTCCGGCGAATAACGCGCACCTATCATTTCAAATTATATTTTTTAATTTTCGGGTATATTCGCCGTATAACGCGCACCTTTTTCTTTACGAAGAATCATAAAAGATACATCTGCAATGAACGTATTTTTTGAAGTCATTCCTTCGATGATTTTTCCTGGCTCTCGAACAGAAGTATATCGAATTTATAAGCGATAAATGTGTAGAGACAATAGGTGATTTCAAAGCAGGAGAGATGAAAAATGAGCAACGCCTTCGCCGGAAATCGAACCACGGACCTCTGGAATACGCGCCCAGCGTGCTGACCACTACACTACGAAGGCTTGCTAAGAAGGCGGGCGAAATACCTTATAAGGGAACAATGTGTGTGTTTGAAGTGAAAGGCACAAAAAACGGTTCACCTAAAACAACAAGTCTCGAAAAATCTCACTTCACCATAGTGCTTTCCTGTTTAGGGGACGGCACAAAAATTAAAACCCATGGATATTTAAAGAAAGTCGGTTCCAAAATTTAATTTCCCAAATGGTGTTTTCATTTATGTTCGCGAGAAACGATGGATGGACAGAAACGAGGCGAAATTTTGGATAAGAAATGTTTGGCAAAACCGTCCTATTGCCTTAAAGAAAGTGTTTTAGTCTGGGACATTTTCGAATCCCATCTAACGGATAATATAAAGAAATGGATGAAAGAGTGTAATACAGACATGGCAAATATTCTAGACGGAATTAACGTCATTTGTTTAGTATTTAGATGAGAGTATATTGATAAAACATTCAAAGAAGATTTAAAACGACGGTGCAATGCATGGTACTGGAAGGTGAAAAAACATATACAAACGGAGGCTAGAGCCTCATGCTAGTCTAGAAATAGTGTTAGAGTGGATAAGAAAATCCTGGAATGAAATTAAACAGGACATAATTCAAAAGTCATTTAAAAAATGTGGTATTTCCAGTCATCTAGATGGGAAGGAAGATTGATTATTTATTTATGGATCAGAGTAAGAGTGATAGTGAAGATGAAACAGAATTCGATGATGTGACTGAAGATATAACGGAAGACGAATAGGACGAACTTTTCATGTCACCCGATAATTAAAATTTTTATGTTCATAAGCTATGTCGTTTCTCTTGAAGAAGCAGCACTTAGGTACTCGTAGAAATCTAATTTTTGTATGCTCATCTTTCCGTTATTTTTAATTTATCATTTTTATATCCGGCGTATAAAGCGCACCCGCAAATTTCGATCTTATTTTTTTTTTTATTAAAAGTGCGCGTTATACTCCGGAATATACGCTAACTGCCAGAAAAAAAAGTTAAATGCAAACTACGCAAATAAGTGGATTTCTGCATCAGGTTTATTTTCTTATAATAAACCTGTAAATGCTCACAGAAGTTACACCCTTCCTACAAGACTTAAATCGGTATCGTCGCAGATGCAGTCAAGAAGGGGAGAATGACATTAATTAAAGTAAAAGGGTGTGTAAGAGGTCATAAGGAAAGATATGTTTTAAAAAAAGTTGTTTCTAGGTCTCGTTCAATATCAGTTGCCAGGAATAAAAACTAGAATGGAGCTAGTGACGGAGCTCTCATCTGCTATTTACTGTAAATCAGTATGCGTACATGGATGCACATGGTGCCAAAATGAAGACAAACTAGATATATAGGCCGCGGAAAGTTTTGAAGTGCACTTTTTCTTTTATGTGTCATGGAACAGTTTAATAACATTAGTACGCACTTTTTCGAATTGTTAATCAAATATATCTGCTTATAAACGCGAATTAAATTATAATTATCAGATAATATTTTTGATTATATCTATTTGTTTATTAACATTTCATTATTATTTTCTTTTCGTCTAAGAATTTCCTTTCCCCTCCCCTGAGCAATGTACACATGTACGTCACGAGGCTGAAAAGTTTGGGAAACGCTGCTATGAACAAATAATCCCATCTAATTCCAGTCGAACATCACTAATTAGCACTGTAATTGCTTAACTAGAACTGCTAGAAGTCGTCATAGAGAGTACTGCACTCTTTTTTTTCTTCGCGAACCACGTCCGTAAGAATACCGCCTCTTAAAGTGACCAGCATTTCTGATGACTTAATTTAAATCATCGGCACTAAAAATGACCTGTCTAAGATAACCACCTCTTCAGAAGACCAAAATTATTAGCAGAAAAGTTCACTACGTAGTGAAACAGCTTATCGCGATAACCTCTCTAAGAGGACCACTTTTTAGAGACACCAGTACTTTTGAGAATTTAAATAATTATCCGTGATGAACATGATCTCTCCAAAGGTGACCGACCACCAATACCCAAAACCAAAATCACCTGGAATTGTACACGGTTAATTTTCCAGAGAGTTCACTATTATTGTGATCACTTCCCTCAGAAGACCTTAAAGTGACCAGCATTTCCGACAGCCTAATTGATCATCGGCATTGAATATAACCTCTCTAAGATGACCACCTCCAAAGAAGTTCAAAGTCATCTAGTTTGCTGTTCTACGGTAAGAGTTCCCGTTGTCACCGTTGCTTTCTTCTTGCCGATAAGTGCTGCCACGCCGGTGTAAGCTTAAGAGCTAACAATCGTGTTCAAATTTCTCTGCGTAGCCTTCGGTTAATTGATAGATTTAGTTTTTTGAATGTAAAATTCTACTCTGAATGTTCGCCATAATTGCTGGCTGATTTGAGCACTAGGCGTGTCTTCAGTTCAACTTGCTTAGTTGAAAATAAAAAGGTTATTTACACCCTTCCTTACGTTTCGGTTCCATCTTAGACACAGCGATAATTCGCTACAATCTTACTGAGGGTTTCCCACACGTTACATTTAGTAAAAGGCATATTCTTTACAGTCTTCAGTTACGAATTTTCGCAATAAGAATATTTACACTTACATATGCACAGTTATTTCGTAGCTAAACGTTAATAAGTCTGCAAAAAGAACCAGACTGCCGATGAGTATATCTACAATTTGAACGAAGATACTCCCTAGGTATTTTCTTCCAAGGTTACAGACTTGATGAAAATCAAAACGGAATGAGGTATTGTAGCTGAAAGCTGTAGTAAGAAGCAAGGAAGCTGATAATTATTTACATAAAAATAATGTAATTTTTCCGCTTCCTTCATAAAACAATGTAATAAATAAAAGAAAGATTCTGTCGATTCGTGATTTGTTCTCAATAACTTCTGTCTCTTGCAAGGTAGTTCAAATCAAAAATAAGTTATTTAATTGTTACTTCAATACAATGCGATTATCTGAATAAACACCAACCTGAAAATTTTAATACTTGGCTGTCAATGCGTTTGAATTACAAATTGTGACCCATAAAATTTCTCGCAGACACCAATCTTTAGATTTCAAGAAAATAAGCATACATTTGAAATTTTTTTTCCGACTTTTTGTATGTACGTGCTGACAAATATCTGCATATATATATAAATACGGCATTTTCTTTTTTGTTCCGATTTTCGAGATTTTGATTATATTTGTATATATATATATATATATATATATATATATATATATATGCATTTGGCAAGCTGTGTGAGACCACAGCTCAGTGAATAAACAACAGCGAAACGTCACACTTTGAAAATTTTGGAAAGGTTCCACTCAAGATTTTCCTCACATCGGTAAAATCTGATTTGATAATAAGATCGACGATAGCGTTGAATATACAAAAACAGCCGAAAAATTAGGTTCTTTTCTCCTTCGAACGGCAAACACCCTTCCACGATGAAACGATCGATTCCACGAAAAGAGACTGAATTCCACAGGAAGCTTTTAAAAAAGAAAATAAGAACCGAAAGAATATTTAAATGAACGAAAACAAAACAAAACTTGGCGTCCTACAGAGAAGAACAATACCAAGTTAGCAAAATACGCCAACTAACGCGCTGGAGTACCTACGGATCCGAAGGCTTCCGCATCCTCGACTCGCTTGGCGCATTTCAAGCGTACGAAACTTTACGTTAATGACCGAGCCGGATTTAGCCTGCAGCCATCTATCTATCAATTCCATGGAAAGGGACCCATCAGAAATTACGACCTGCAACAGGTGTCAGAATTTTTTTTTTTTTTTTTGCCCTTTTCCCAAATGAATTTTTTTTATTAAAAAAATATTTAGAATTAATTTTTAATTTTGCTCGCTATATCTATCAAAACATAAAATAATAAAAATAGGGCAAAGGAAAAATTTCAAATTTATATTTATTTGGCACCTGAAATCTGTAGTTTGGTACCTGCACAACACATTTTTATTGGTTACACTTTATAATTCAAATATTATAGACAGCTGAATATTCAATTTTTAAACTGTTCTTTCCAATAATTCTAACACCTTTAATGAATCGCTAAATAACTTACTTTAATTTAAACTAAAAAATAGACAATTTATGAAAACGTTCTGAGTTTTGAGAAAGTTTTCCAAGTGGGACAAAGTTTGAAAGTAAATAATGACAATTCTAACTCTTTCCCTCACTTAGGAATTTTTTCTTTAAAGAAAAATGCCTATGTTTGTATGTAAATAATTGTCATCTTTTGTACTTTCTATTATAAATTGACACTCGATGACATTTCGATTCTGATTAAGTTTGTAGACTCAGAGAAAACTGACTAGAAGTTATCTTCATCGCGGAATGTAGGTCCAGGTCGATCAATCCTGTCCTTTTGTTATTGATTTTCAACTGCGAAAAAAAAAAAGCTGTTTTCACTGAACTGTCTTCTCAAGCAAAGTCATTACTCTAAGTGCAAAAAAAATTAATAACTGAGCATATTTATTCTCGAATACGTGCGAATAAATGCTAATCAAATCTGCATCTTCAAATCTTTGAATAAGATTTATAAAACCTTCGTAAAATAGTTAGCTTCTTTTATAGATCTTCCGGTGAGTTATTCCCGTTCGATTTAAGTTTAATGATAATAATGTAAGCTTGCACTTCAAATAACTATTTAATATAAATATAAACATAAATAAGATTTTAAAACTTTCAAATTAAATTAAAATTAATTATGAAAGACGTCCATTGCATACAGTATATAAATGTAAAACCGTTTTATTTATATAATGAAATGGTCTTCAAACTGCATTACGCGGAACCCAGTGGTTCCTAGCAATTTTTCCAGGGGGTCAATAAATCAAAATCAAAATTCAGAAGAAACTTTGGATACCACATGACCCGCAAATAATTGACTAAATAGTATCGTTAATTTCCATTATTGTCCACCAGCGATGAAGTGGTAAAATCGCTAAATACACTTAGTTTGACCAAGGTACGAGTCCCGGCAAAGGGGTTGGCATTATGCTAGGTTCCGTGATTTTCCTCATGTGTAACGGAGACATCAGCCAGTTTTCCTTAAAAAGTCCTCCACGGAGGCCTCTATCTTTTTAGGCAAATAGTCCTCGTGTGCTTTGCCGTTGTTCAAATAACCCAATCTATTGTTACCGTAAACAGTTTGAGGTAAATCTTCTACGATTACAAATTTAATGAAATATAAATTTTTTCACGTTTATTTATCGAATAATGGTAGAAATCCCACAAAAAAAAAAATTATAGTTTAGGAGGTTCCGCAAAAGAAAATAATACTTTTCAGGATTTTCATTCGAGAAAATATGAAGTGTTTCATTAAAATTAATAAAATTCTATTAAAGTGTTTAAGTATTCCACAAAAGTAAATAGGGGATTTGGGGGGCATTCCATAAAAAAGAATTATAATATGAAGGATTCCATTAAAATTGTAGTGATTAGAAACTGTAGTCACAAATGAAAATTATAATTTGAAATGCATATATAAATTTATCAAAATTCTATTCAGTTAAATTTTAACTTTTAAGGTTTCCACAGAAGAATATTGTAGTTTTAGGAGTTCCACATAATTTTGAACAAGAAAATAGAAAATATTGATAGATACCTAAATTTGAATAAACGTTGTAGGGATTTCCCCAAAATTATAAAGGTTCCGCAAATGAAAAATCAAGCTTTTAGGGTTTCCCAAGTTCGAAAGCTACCTGCGTAAAAAGAATGATTATCAGTGGCAGATGGAGGAAATTCAAGTCTTTGTGAAGACCGACTTACTCTTCTTATCCTGCATTTCAAACCATTAATAAAGAAAATATCAAATGCATATATAAAAGAAAAGTTACATGGTTTTAATTAAATGCATTAAAAGCGGGAAATAATTTCTTGAGCTGTCCTTATATTCTCTTGGTCATACCTAACCACGGCCGGCGCTAGAATGAGTGCTACCGGTGCGACGTGGCTGCAGATTTTCAGCAACGGAAAATTTTTTAGAATTTAAAGAAGTAAAATGCAGCAATATTTTTAGAATTCGAGGAGGCATTCAAAGCAGAATTTAGAGGCCGCAGTAACTTTAGATTTTAGGGAAGTGACGGAATCGGAATTTAGTGCCTGCTAAGATTGCACCGGCTGGGAAATGCTTTAACGCTGGCTTTGTATTCAACTTAATTTTTTTTTCGACCAGCCAATCATCGTGATTTTTGGTTAATAAAATATCTGGAAAAATTTTCGAAAGATATGAGTGATTTTTAAACATGAAAAAGCTATTATTGGGTTGGAGGGAAAGTTCTGTCGTATTTTAAAGAAAATATTTGAATTCATTTATAAAAATATGTGTTTAATATTAATCAATTATATATGCTCCGTTATTTGTTACAACCTGTTGCCATCTTCCAGGTAACCTGTAAATTCCTGTTTTGTAGAAGTTCTCATCCATGGAGTTAAAATAGTCAGCAACTGCCTTAGAAACACTTTCAAAAGACTTGAATTTTTTTCCCGTTAGATAATTTTGCAGAGATCTGAACAGGTAATAATCAGAGGGTACAATGTCAGGTGAATACGGGGGGTGACTAAGGATTTCCCATCCTAACGCATTCAGTTTTTGTAGTGTCACCACTGCAGTATGCGGGCGAGCATTATCGTGATGGAACACTATTCCTTTTCTGGACGCTAATGCTGGCCTTTTTTCTTTGATAGCTGCATTCAATTTATCCAGCTGATTGCAGTACAGATCCGCGTTGATGTTTTTTCCCTGTTTCAGCAACTCGTAATACACTGGACCTTTCCTGTCCCACCACAAACAAAGCAGTACTTTTCGTTGATGGATACTTGGTTTTGGAACTGTTGCTGATGATGTTCCTGGTTTGCAGTAAGATTTTTTTCTTTTAATATTCTCGTAAAGAATCCACTTTTCATCTCCAGTAACCAGCCTGTCCAAAAACGGCTCCACATTGTGTCTAATCAGATGTGATGAACATATTCTTACACAATCAGATAAATTCTTTTCCGTTAATTCATGTGGAACCCAAACACTTTGCTTTAACACAAACCCAAGAGATTTAATGTGATCTCCAACAGTTGTATGATGAATGCCAAACTCTTCTGCAATTTCTCGACTTGTTAAATGTGGATTATTTTCCAACATGGATCGCAAAACATCATTATCGATCTTGGATGGTCGTCCAGATCGAACACTTTCTTTGAGGCTCAGGTCCCCGGAACGAAATTTGCTAAACCATCTTTGACAAGTACGAACATTTACAGTATCTTTTCCAAATACCGCACATAAAATTTTACATGCAACAGATGCGTTGCTTCCTTTTTGGAATTCATATAAAATGCAGTGTCGTAAATGCACTTTATCTACCGACATGTTTTTCCCTTTAAATATTACAAGTAAATGATGAACAGTAAAAAAAGGCACCTTTTATATTATACAGCAGCTAAAAAAACAAAAAAAAAAAAAAAAAAAAAAAAAAAAAAATCCGATTGACTCACTAGCCAGATGTTTTTTTTTATTTACAAGAAAAATCACCTGCCTATTTAAAATACGACAGAACTTTCCCTCCAACCCGATATTTATATATAAAATATTCACTTATTCTGGTGAACAGAATTCCGCCGTTTTTTACAGCAACAGAAAACTTCAAAGAAAATCTAAAATCCAAAATTTTGAAACTCATGTCCTAGGAATACGAAACTTTCCTCCCCTTTTTTCAACATACGTACAGGCTGTAGTTCTTTCTTTATGTTTATTCTCAATATCCATCTCTTTAAAAGTTCTCCACGACGGCATCCCTCCCATAGGCCTATAGCCCTCGAGTTGCTTTGCTCTAATCAATTAACCTTACCTAACACCGACATTCATTCACCAATGTTTTCTTACAAATCGTGTCGTTCTGAGAAACAAGTACAACGTCTAACTTTAACATAGGAACCGTCCCCCCCCCAAAAAAAAAACTCACCAAAATTTTAATTGTGGATGACAGAATATGTAGGTAGACGCTTTTGAATCAATTAAAATTACAACCTCGAAAAGAAGCAGTACACTGACCACATTGGCCTTGACAGCAAGTAGCCTTGAAAGTTCGCGAAGAACAAACATTCCATCGAAGATACCCCTTTCTTCAGCCCAACCATTAATATGAAAAGAAGAATCCTCCTAACGAGCATCTGGAATCCACCTGCATATTTTGGAACTTCGAAAACAAAAGAGAAGAAGAAGAGAGAAAGATGAATGCAATAATTCAATAATTGCCGTTCTCATTATACCCTGCATGATGCAAAAGGAAAGTCACTGCAGAACACCTGCTATTTGATTGCACAGTTTTAAAATTACAGAATCTGAAAATGGGTAAAAGGTTATAAAGAGACAAGGCAAGTGCTTTCGAATGGTATAGCAAACAGCATTGAACTGCACTGACGATTCAATTCTTTTTGCTGTTATGTATAATAAATATTATGGGCATTTTTCGTTAATTTCATTGAGGGTGCAAGCATTAACAGTTTTAATGAGAAATACATATATTGTTTTGAAGTTAAAAATATTCTTAAGATTTAAATTTAAATATCCTTAGATTCATTTAAATCTTCTGAATAAATTTTAAAAAGTTCTTAAATTTAGATTCTTTATTAAATACGCATAATGTTTCGACGTTAGAAATCGCGCGTTACGGAAAAAAATTTGTAAAGATTTTTCGTTCTTTTTCCCTTTAAATAAATACATATTTTTAATACATTTTATTGTGAAGTGCATTAATTCTTTATGTTCAACGGTTAACAACGGTTGGAATTCCAGTTTTTAGCATAAAATCTTTATAGTTTACTTTTTTAACGTTCTCTGTTATATTCAGTATCAAAATAAAGATTGCTATTTTAATTATTTTCATTTCGAATCTTCCGATAAAAGCGCTTATTAGGAATTTGAATCACTCTTCTGAACATTTTTAAATAAAAATAATTTTTATTCTTGTTTTCAGTAACTTTATGATTAATTAATGATTGTTTAAACTAGGACTGCTAGGGCTATCTGCCTAAGGGGAGGGATGTCTTCGTGGAGGACTTTCTTAGGAAACTGACTCGTATACACGTTACACATGGGAAAACCACGAAAACGCCCATGCAGCCAGCCCGTTCGCGGGATTCGAATCTCGGACCGAACTACCAGTGTTCAGCAAATTTACCGCTCGACCGTTGGTGGGCCCTATTAAGCGGAATGAGTTAATAAAACGTAATTAATATTTGTAAAATTGGATTAATGATAAATCCAATTTCACAAATATTCAAAATTATGGAAAATTCAGACGTTTGCTTAAAAATAACTGCCATTTACTTTAAGCGATTTATACATTATTTTAAATGATCTATACTTAATATCTATACATTTATTATATAAATATTGTATAAATCTTCTTAATATTCAAAAGCTATATATTTTTAAAAATTCGATTGCGTGCACATTTTCTCAGTTCTGTTGCATTTGCATTCTTCAACGCATGTTATGAGCATATTTCATATGTATTCATAGATAATATAGTCCAAAAACTCCCGCTATTACGTGAAATTATGGATAATACAAAACGCAATATATAACTCGACACTCGCATAATATACATAAATATGGTATAGTCTGAAAGAGAAATTACGCACCATAAGACATTATCAACATTAAATCAATCACGAATAAAATGTACTGCAAGATCTATTAATTTGATTACAGCAAAACTTAGTACTATTCTCTGCTTAAGAGGGAAGGATGACTTTCTAGAATTTTTATTATATTTCAGTATTTACGTTAACATACATAAATATGACATACTGTAAGTATATATTCCAGTATTTACGTTAACATACATAAGTATGATATACTGTAATACATTATAAATTTCAAATAAAACTGTAATAACGTGTTTTGTAAGCTGCATTGTGATGAATTAATTGTAATTAATAAACTAATTTGATAAATTGTGGTAAAATATGTGAAGGTTATATCCTATCGGAAGCGATCGATGCCTTCGTGGAGGATTTTCAAATGGACCTGGCTTGTATTCTTCGTTGCAAAGAAGGAAAGCGTAAAAAGTCTACCTGTCTATAGCAAAGGACGCATTCATAAATGACTTTCTAAGTGAAACAAAACCTGAATTTATGTTACACCACGAAGCAAATCAGATGCAGCTTACTCGTTTAGGTGCTAAGAACAGAAAGGGAATGAATTACCTACATTTTGCGGCTTAGCCATTCAGTTGCACACCCGATTTCAAACAATTGTAGGTTCACTTCGTGCTTCTGTCGCACGTACAAGTGTGAATTATAAAAAGAACTGCAGCTTTTATGTATAATTTCAAGCAAAGGTAGAACATTAAAAATTCATGCTTTCGATCAAAGCACTGCATAAGCATTGATATACTGCATATGCTTGTTAGAGCTTACGCAATGCATAAGTTTGTTAAAGCTGTTGCAAACTGAATATACTTGTTAAAGCTAACGATATGCATACGAATGATAAGCTTAAGATACTGGGCGCCATTTACGCTTGGGGAAAGTTAAAAATTATAAAGAGCTTTTTAAGCGCTCTGGTAATAAGAGAAATGGATGCCAATTTTTCAGTCAGATATGTGTTTATTACAAACGATTATCTCAGCAAAAGTGTAAGATGAAAGGATATAATTACACAATATCAATCATGCACATTCTTGAAACGAATTGTTATGACGATGATGATGATGATAATGATATGACATCCTAATACATTTTTCGAAGATGCAAATAAAGGCAGGGTATCCAACACCATTCCACGAGTACCTTTTCCATTCCACTGTTACCTCCCACCCCATTTCCTAAAAATATTCCATTCCCCCTTCGCATCGCTACATCAATGTCGTATCCCTTTGTGAGATTTTCATCCCAACCGAAATAAATAAAAAACTTATCCCGAACAGTACTTCCCCCTTGCGCATTTTTTCTTAACTACTCTCTTCTATATACCCGAAGAAATCCTTCTGAAATAGAGTTTTTATTACACTCTACAGTTATTATCCTTCCCTTCCCCCGTCCTCTTTCCTTTTGCCGTATTGTGTTCTTTGTTCGCTTTATTATTGGCCTTTGCAAAACGAAACTGGTTTTCGGTAAAAGCTCCGTCGACGTGAAGTGAAGTGAGAAGCAGATGTTGCGGAGAAAAGAACTAGTTAGTTACTACTGTTAAAGTTCGTGAAGAGTCGCAAGAAATAGTTTCTGAAGAGCCTTGAGGCCTGTTTATGTGTAATACAATTAGATTAGTTTCTGAACGGCGGGAGAATGGTGCTTCCACGAAATAAAACGAATTGTTTTGTAACAGAAATAACGGTAGCTTACTTGTATCTTTCTCTTTCTTAATAATAACTTACACGTCTACACTTAACGTATACATAAAATTTCTTTAATTTACAATTTACTTTAGAGCAGTGCTGCGGGGTTCAGCTTAAATGCAAATACCTTTATTTTCATTTACTTGTTTTGATGTCAGTAGAACCCTCAGGACTTCCACTTTTCCAAAACATTTTAGATTGTTAATTGCAATAATTCTATCCCAGAAAAAATGGCCAAATTTGCGGGATAAGTAATGAAAATCCGCGTTATTATGTCTTGATGATTAAAGCAATAATTTTGTCGCGAGGGGGGCACGAGCAAAATTCGTAAGGCGAATAATGAAAATTCATATTAATTTTTACCACATGTAGGGGAAAAATTCGTGGGATAAGTGATTAAATTTCGCGTCGCTATGCATTTAAGATTAGGGAAGTAATTTTACAACAGGGCAAAAAGAACAAAATTCGCATTGTTACACATTTAAGATTAGGGCATTAACTCTATTATTCCTTGGGGGAGGCCGAAATTCGAGAGATGATTAATGAAAATTATGATCTCGCGACTAATTTTTTGTCGCCATATTTAGCGAGAAATTTATTTTACTTGATATTCTTAGCGATATTTTACAAAAACCCTTATTATAAGTGTCACATATAAAACATATTTCTGACACAGAACAGAAATAGAATACAATATTTCTAACACTACGTCTTGCCATCTGCAGTAAAAATAAAATCGAGTGGGTGATGATGAAGCTTTGTAAGAATATATACACTGCGAGTCTTTTACACCTTTTTTTTTTTTTTTTTTTTATTAGATTTTCTTCAAACATAATATATATATACTTTATTTCCTCTCATATTTTCTCTTCTAGCTTTCTAGCGCCACCTTTAGGACATTCAAAAAATATTTGTGGATTCTTCCCCTTCCTCAATGTGTTCAGGAAAGGTGCTGCCCTAAATTTTCAAACTGAATTCGTTCACGTAGAGTTTACTTTCGTCTTACTAAAAAAAGTGAAATACTTGCAAATTGCCCGAAAAGGTCCCGCCGAACCTTTCCCTTCTAACTGTTGAGCTTTCTACTAGTCTTATTTCAATAGTTGACCCATCATAGCGAAAGAAACGCAGACCGAGATTCGGCCGAGTTGGCTGCACACTCACCTTTTTAATTATTTATGGAAGATTCGAGGCCTAAGGAGTAGCAAAGACAACAGGCGGAAGAGATGATATTCGAGCCACAGGGACGATATCTAATAAGCGTATGACATAAAGGTCGCTTGTTAGATATCGTCAAGTTAACATTACTGTGCAAATCTGATTGGCAGGCCGGTTTCTTTTAAAGAAATAACATTGTGATAGGAATCTGTATCCGTGACTACTTTTTCATTTGTTGTGCTGTTTTTACAGAATCGTTCTTTTGGAAATTAAATGATTCGCATGATTTTCCACTCTCGATTTTCGAATCTTTTGGTTTGGTTTATTGAGATTACGGCAAAGCACACTAGGGCTATCTGTCTAAGAGGACGGATGCCTTCGTGGAGGACTTTCTAAGGGAAACTGGCTCGTATACACGTTATACATGGGGAAAACCACGAAAACGCCCATGCAGCCAGCCCGTTCGCAGGATTCGAACCTCGGACCGAACTACCAGTGTTCAGAGACTTTACCGCTCGGCCGCTGTTGGGCCGCGATTTTCGAATGAAAAAGTTAGTAAAAAATCTGATGTGTACACCACATGACTTCCTTGTACGGAATATTAAATTATACCCATTTTTTCTTGCATTTCATTTAAACTTACTGGATTGAATTAAATCTACTTCGTCGATAGCGCATGAACCACAAAAGAATAAGCACACTCTTTAAAATTCACTTTATTTGTTTACCAGAGCGACACTCTGGCGCTAGGTTCATTTAACAGCGTTATATTTCATTCATATTATAATGCAGAATGCACAAAATTTATATCATTTGAAGAATTATCTAATTGTTGCCACATGTTCTATTCAAATACTATAATAAATACATATGCATACATACATTTCTGAATCCAATCTCGATAACAGAAGAATACCGTCTCCTACTACAGTAGATGCCGCTTAACGTGACCAGCGGTTTTAATCACTGAACACTGGTAGTTCTGACTTGGGTTCGAATCCAGGCGAACGGGATGGCTGCATGGGCGTTTTCGTGGTTTTCGCCCGCGTAACGAGCATACGAGCCAGTTTTCCTAGAAAGTCCTCCGCTTAGGCAGATAGCCCTCGAGTGCTTTTCCATAATAAATTAAACCAACCTTAACGTGATCACAACTAATATTATCATCTGGATATTGTTGTCAAATTGCCGAAGTCTCGCCTGTTTGTGTACGAACACATGGATAATACAGAAACGTTATGAACAGATCATAAAGGAACTCTTACATTAATCCTTCGGATCCTCCCCAAAAAGTAGTCAGGAAATATGTTTATTTGCTTGTCTCATGGTTAACATGTTAAAATGATTATGATGTCTCATAATAAATATAAATAACATAATTATTTTTTTAACTAGTTTAGAAAATATGGTGGCCACACGTACAATACCGCTAGGATTATGTGTCTTGATTTACTTCTTATCATTCGAGCAGACTCCAACATTGCAAACTGTGCACTGCCATTTCCTGCGATGGAGGTTCACCTTTTGTACAAGGAAGCTACATCACAGTGATGTTGTCCCATATATTGGCATATTGAGCTGCTTCTTGTCCCATATAGTGGGATCGAGCTCTTCTGGCACGTCTTCACTTTTTCCTCCTCATTTTCGCAGTGCTATCAATCCTCGGGCTACAGAAATTCGAAAATCTTTCAGTCGTGAGGAATCTTTCACTTTTCACAAAGAACAAAGTCTACGAATTTGTAATTGTCACGTCAACAAAATGCCAAAATATGGGAAGCCATCGAAGTTGAAAAAGTAACTTACTGGCCATGATACGAGCGATGTTGAAATTTCATTGCACAAAATACACAAAACGCGAGATCATGGGGCACTCTACAGGTGGTACGAATACACCAAGAAAATGCCAATATCATGAATGGCTGCGTTTTATCCTAAAATTTCTGCTACTCGCCAAAAGACAGCGTACCTATTTATGCATACGGTTGAGCAAGGAAACCACCGACGTACACTTCGCCCCCCCCAAAAAAAAGAAAGAAAGAAAAGAAAAAAGAAATCTGAAAGATTTCAGATTTAAAATTACGTCCAAAGGGGCGTTTTTTAACGTCTTGTGTCTTACATTTATGTATTAAATACTATTATGCTCTACGTACTCAAACTATAAAATTCAGTTCAACAGCAATATCGCAAAGTAATTTTAAAATGAGCATATCTTTAGAATTTCCGATACAGAGTCTCGCGCACTGGAGATAAAAAAAAATTGGGGGGGGGGGTCGTACAGTGTTGCCATAGCTCGCTTTGAAATCGTTTAGTTTTTTAAATCAAAAATTTGTTGAAGTGTTAATAAATCTGAAATCGACAATAAAACAAAATTCAAATTCAAATTAGGGCTTCCACATGCCCCTATTCTATGGAAGATTACGTTATTCGAGTTTTGATGGCTCTAAGGTACCGTTGTTTTATCACAATGCGAGAAACATATGTACGTTTATGCAGATTCTTCATTACTTAATTTCTTTAAATACAAAACAGGGCGATAATATATGGTGGCATCGATTTGAAAAGTGATACAGCCTTTTAAAGTTTTCGACGCAAAATGCCAAAACAAAATTAAGAGTTCTTTAGAGCAGATTGCACCTTTGGACTAAAAAAAAAGACAGTTCTATGTCTCTTGTTCTGCTGGGCCTATTGACGAAATTCAAATTGCGTTTTTCATGTCTCGAAAGTGAGACTCAGGATATGCAGTATCATTCTAACACAGGTACTTTGACAGAAAATCGGACTTTTTCTGACATGACATGCCAATTTTTTTCTATATTTCGATTCTACGACTCAAATTATGAGTAAATAATAAATTTTGTGAAATTTGGTGCGAAATTTACGGAGAGATTCAAAAATTTATCTTGGCCTATTTTTTTTCAGTTTCCGCCAAGAATAATTTACTTGGCGAACTTCTTAATTTATAGCAACCTAGTTTCCTCCCCCCTTTTTTTTCATTTTATAGGAGCGGAAAAAAATGCTACCCTTCATACTTTCAAATAATTTTAAAATAATGATGCAAATTTATTTGCAGAAGAAACAAATAAATAGAAACTTTTCAAAATCTAATCCAGACTTGCTTATTAACAAATTCCGAATCTCCTATAAAGTTTATTTATTTTGTAAACATTTTTCCGGCCTATAGAAGTGCGTATTATCGTTTGGCGTTATTATCGCTCAAAAAAAAAAGATGCCGAATTTCAAAACCCTCCAATATGTAAATTTATGTATATCTTCGAACATTTTGAAGAAAAAACTAATTTTTTGCAGGTGTGCCTAGAAATACATCTACTTTAAGATGATGTTAAAAATTTTATAGGTTATAATACAAAAGTTTTTTCGAAAAATTTATAAAAAATATTTTAAAATATAATTTTTTTAAATAAATCATAAAAGAATGCACGAATTATATTTGGATTAAGCCTAAATTTTGAATTCTGGAAGAAGGAATCAAGTAAGCTTAATAAAAAAAGTGATATTAATAAATGTATGTCAAATTCAATTAACACTGAGGAGCTAAAATTTTGAAAGTTAATTTTTTAAAAACAACTCGTGCGATTTTTACAAAACTTGGCAATTTGGCATCATTTGAATCGTAGAATCAAAATAAGGAAAAAAATTGGAATGGCTTTTCAGAAAACGTCCGACTTTGTGCCAAAATACCTAGTTAGAATTATGCTATATATAAATGTAATATATATCCTAAGTGGCGCTTTCCAGACATGAAAAACGCAAGTTGAATTTCGTCAATCGGCCCAGTAGAACGGAAGATATAGAACTGTTCCTCCCTTTTTTTTTTCCTTAGCAGCGTACATTTGCAATGTTCTCAATGTTATAATCGAATTCTGAATAGGTGATTGCAGCGTTAGACCAGTGTGAGCGAAAGGGTTGAAGACGTGATGAACAGCTCCTAATCAAACTTTTGCATAAATAATGCAATTAAAATACTATTTATATGTTTCTAGGTATATTTATATTAAATTAGTTGAACTTTTAAAGGATATTGTTTCTCATCGCTTAACGTTATCGAAATAGCCGCGGACAAACGTGATCACACCAAACGGCGCCTAAAAATAGGCCGAAAAATATTTACAAAATAAATAAACTTTATAGGAGATTCGGAATTTGTTAATAAGCAAGTCTGGATTAGATTTTGAAGAGTTTCTATTTATTCGTTTCCTCTGCAAATAAATTTGCATCATTATTTTAGCAGACGTCTTTAATGTTTGAAAACAAATTAATATTTATGCTACTGTGTTTGTTTCCTCGACTGCATTTCGCTTCAAAACAACACAATACATTTTATTTCCAAGTGGCTTTCTTTGTTTGTAGTGACAAGCTAGAAGATAAATTCTATCTAAACACTTTCTTCCGCCGTCGTCAAAGACAATGAGTTGCTATTAATAACGAGGTTAATAATAAACACTCCTACTACAGTAGATGCCATTATTTTAGAAGACTAGCAGCAATGTAAAGAATGTTATTCTAAAACAGAGTTACTGTTAAATCCGATAAAACGTATTTTTATTGTGAGTTTTAATTTCGTTTGAAAACGGATGCTTTTATAAAAATGACAAGATCACTATTTTTAACATACAAAAAGATGCGTCGTTATTTTGAGTTTGCGAAGAAAATCTCGAAGAGATGAGATAAGAAGCCGTTGCTAATCCAAACAACGTATTTCGTTTAGTTACACATTATAACGTCATTAAACGGTGTTAACATCTTCGTAACGTCAAAAACAACATACAGATATAAATTATTAAAAAATTATTGCTTTTAGGTAGTTCAGTTGGTAAAGTAATGACTTTATAATTTGAAATAGAATCTTATAAAATGATTCTTCTGAAATATCTTATATATTTATCAGAGCCGTGAAAAGATATTTTTTCACCTGAGGCAAAAATGTAAATGCGCGCCCCCATAGATATATCAAAATAACTATATTTGCATTAAACAAAAGTAATTGTATTAAATGAAAATATCATAATTCTTAAAGTATTTTTTAATCGTAGCTTTATAAATTCAGAAAAATAATATGGCCCTTTATTTATAGCTTTCAAATGAAAATGTTAAAAAAATGCTTTTTTCATAAATAAGAAATAACAGTGAAATAATTTAGTATTTAATTTAATGCAAATAAGATTGCATTAATTTCCAGGTTTTCTTGCAATTCTTCCTATTGTTTTATTAATTTAAGTGTGCCGAAGCTTATTTCCCCTAATAATAACCGACAAATTTTAAAACATATTTAAAGTAATTTTCGAATTCGCATAGCCAGTTTGGCGCCCCTTCTAGTGATTCACTTGCATCACCCTTGTCTCGGCTCTGTTATTTATATATCATCTTATATTTGAAAAATAGAATAAACAAGTAATGCAGTTATAAATTGAAAAATAAGAGCTTATAAATTTAAAAGACCTTACAGAACGCCGAATATTGAGATTCTTAGAAGTGCTTATTTGTCACGCCATGCCTGGAAAATAAATTAACGTTCTTATCTCTCGGAGGTCAGGTGGATCATAAATGCACTGCTGTCTTTTTACGTAACGAGTGCAGAAACTAGAAAGGTTTAGTTTATGTGATTAACGGCAAAGCCTCAAGAGCCATGTGCCTAAGAGGAGAGATGCCTTCGTGGAGGACGTCCTAAGGGAAACTGTCTCGTATACATGTTTCACATGTGGAAAGCCACGAAAACGCCCATGAAACCATCCCGTTCGCGGGATTAGAACCTCGGGCCGAACTACCAGCTTTCAGCGTCTTTACCGCTCGGCCGCTAGTGAGCCCCCAAAACTCAGTTATAAACTATTCTGATATCAAAAAAATGTATTCCATCGAAACGCTGCAAAATAAGTAATAAAACTTCGGCACGAATTGAGAATGCGCATTTGTTATGAATTGATAACGCGCACTCCTACTGACTGGCTTTCTGGACGATTCGATTGCGTTGGAAGAACGAAGGTGTTAACCCTAATAATACCGAAGGCGCGTGCGTAATAATAATTATGGTTGTAAAACACTGTGTTAAATAGTAAATAAAATGTGTATGCCTGTGAACAATAAGTGGAATGATCACTTTCCTCTGGATTTTATACTCGAACAGAAATCTAAGGAATGGTAACTACGGTAGCGCTGGTAATCGGGATTGGGCAGGAAAAGATACAGCATCACGACCCATTCTCGTTCGGACACTCGAGTATATACTGATTCACAAACCAATTTCTAAAAATTTACAAATTTGTTTAATTTTCAAAGCATTATTTAATTGATCAAAATTAATTTACAAAAAAAACTTGCTTATTATCAGAAATATTTTGAACCACAGCAAACCACGCCAGGTAAAACTCTTTAAACGGCAGTAGTAATGTTACAATGAAACATCATTTATATGTTCCTCATTTATACGTCGCCTTATCTCTGTCTCAGTTCATTCTTGTTCACAATATTACAAAATATTTCCTTTATACGTCGATAATATTTCTTAACGTAACTTCGATAATATTTCATTTTTCCGCTAATTTCTTCATCGGCGTTTCTTTTCGCAACTGAAGGAGTAATCTCAAAATCACAAATTTTCTTTCATTAATATTTACATTTCATATTCCCTTCGGGTGCGACAGGGAGAAAGGAAACCGCGAAATATCTGTCACTGGAGGCCTATATTGATATGGTTTAAATTTAAATCCGCAAGCTGATCAGCAAGGTGGAAGTTAAGTCTACTGACCAGACAGTTTTTCCAATGACTGACGCTTCATTCCTATATCATATGGCGAAACATATTTTAACTAGATTGTTGTTGCCGTTGCATACATAGTGCCTTCCCTAGAGCTCAAATTAATTATTAGTTCAAAATAAGCAAATTAAATAAGTATATGGCCGTTGTCACTTTTATATTAGATATTACACAGTTTGAATTCTTATGATTTAAAATATTGAAATATTTGTAAATAACAGATAGAAGTTTGAACTAGAGGTGGACGTTTCTCCCGGAAACTGATTCATGAAGTGGTTGGCTCTTTTATAGTTCACGGAAAGCTCTTGTTGGAAGCGTGCCAGAAATAGAGATGTGCTATTCGTTCACCAACTGATTCACTTTATCGAGTGAGCGAACGCCTGATTTTCCAAAAATGAACGGAGCTCCTGCTGGAACCGTGCCAGGAAAGTTCGATTCCTATTTCATGCGAGAAAAGAATTTGTATTCTTCCATAAAAGTGAATTTAATTTCCATCATTTCAAAACTTTTCGAACATATTTCATTCTAGAACTTTATTGTTAGTTCTAGAAAGTAGGTTTTAGAGAATCTGAAAACTACAGTCGAAAGAAATCAGTTCTGGGAGTTAGCGTTTGATTGCATCGATTCTTCCCATCCCACTCCTCGTTCGCCTTTCTGTCTAACCTAGCTAACTGTTTCCGATCTCACCGTTTGTTTGATTCTTTCCGTTCTTCGCTCCATTGTCGCTGATTGCTCTTGATTCACTCCTCGTTTCCGATTTCTTCATCAAGGTTATCGTTAATGGGCGGCGAGTCATAAAAAAGAGCCGATTCAGTTCAGTGAGTCAATGGTTCTGATCCGATCTCATAAAAGAAAGGTCTTGCCACACTGAAAACCAGATTTTAAAATTCAACTTGTAGAACACCGGTGATAAATTAACACTACAGTAATAGCATAAAATTCTACAGCTAAAATACGCGTCATCACGTTTTTGAATCAAAATTTTGATTTTACGTCTTTATTGCTTTAAGTAAAAGACGTAGAAACGAAGCTTTACTGTATTGTTGAATGACAGCATGCTTGTCGAAACTTGTATTTCACAAAACACAATAAATATTTACTCAAGGCGAGCTATCACATGATGTGGGCAATAAATGCACCCTATCCACTCGAATCTCTCGACCAGAAATCCTACATAAAACGGAAACAGCCAAACGATATCCCCTGCTTCACCCCAAACCATTGGATACTCTCCTCCCAAACGATGTTAGAGAAGAAAGTCTTTGGCGAATAGACAGATCGACAGAATATTGGCAGAAGAGCATAGGACAGATGGGAGGTGGGGGGAGGCGGAGGGGATACTGCTGTCCGTTCTGTAGGGATGAGATAACTCTCAGATCGAACGTGCTTTGAGAAGCGTGAAAGAGAGGTCGCAGGCGAACCGAGAAACCAGGTTACGATAAAATGGAAGGCTGGTAGAGAAGGGGGAGGGCGAGGAACAGGTTTATTTCTGTCTCCGTTCGGAGCCGCATCATCGGTTGGACGACTTCCGATTGAAGCCCACATTCAATAAACAGATAAGTAAAAATTCGAACGTTCCATGCCATGTCAGCTGCAGTGGCCTTCGTTGCGAGAAAACGAGTTGTGTCACTGATTATATTAATGATAATGCAGGCATTTTTTCCCTCAAGTTCGAGATGTTCGATGCATGAACAAGTGGAATAGAACTTCTTAGTTTAGATTCTGTAACTCATAAAATACACAGCCTCGATTTAATTGGCAGGTTTAAATTGGCAGGGTAATGGCAAAACATTTCTTTCAGATTGCTAGCTGGTTAGTTAATTCTTTTACATCAGTGAGTTTTCAGATTAAATTTGAAACGTATCTTATGATTTGCCGAGTGGCAATACAAAGCTTTTAGATTGCCGAGTTTTTAATGAAAAGTTTCTTAAATTCGTACAAAATGTCAAATAGATTCAAGATTTCGAATTTCAAGGTTACCTATTCAAGTAGAAGATTATGTGGGTTAAAAATTGGGAAGTTCCAGGCCTCCAAATGCAGTTGTTTTTCCACATGCGATTAAATTCGAAAGAGAAATATATAGCGTTTCGCCGAATGGCAAGACGCTTATTTTATATCGCTGGTTTTCCTGATTAAATCGGGGAAAAATATATATATATATATATCTTGTGCTTTGCCGAAATGCAACACAAACGTTTTAAGGGAAGTTGGTATTCCAAAATCGACGAAATTACCGATTTTTCAATTTTTTGCTAAAACAATACTAAGCTGAAAGAAATTTTGAAACGAAGGACGATAATAAATGATATAAAGAAGTTTTTAAAACTTTTGATAGTCCTTTAAATGCTACACCCCTTAGTGTCTTTTTTTAGGGGGGCTGCTCAATTGCTAGAGTTATTTATTAAAAATCAGCATAAAAGATGAGGACTGTAATTAAATATGACTGTAACTATCAGCAAACTCTCTCTGTATGTATAAACTGATTTATTTAAAAACACTGTGAAGTCGGAAAATTTTTTTTTTCCACTTTTGAACTGGCAGGTTTTATATATATTTATATGATATACTAAATTGAGCAAATATTTTTACGTATGCTATCAGTGAATTTTGCTATGTTTCTTCAAAAATTTAAATTATTTGTTATAAGACACGAGCAGAAAGAGATGGCGAAATGAAAGTGATCAAATTCCTGACTGTAACATTATTGAAAATCGTGCTGGAACAAACATTAATTTTTTTCATTAATTAAAATACTTCTAAATTAATTTTAAATGCAGCAATTTATATGCGAGACCAAATGGCTAAAAGAAGAGAAGAAATTACATATGCAACTCAGCGGTTTTAAATAAAATATTTTACGTCGGTTCAAATTTCAGACCTTGCTTTTTGCAAAAATGAATAAAACGACAAATTTATATTGATTACATATGGTTTTGGTTTGGTTTATTTAAATTATGGCAAAGCACACTAGGGCTATCTGCTTAAGGGGAGGGATACCTTCGTAGAGGACTTTCTACGGGAAACTGGCTCGTATGCATGTTACACATGGGAAAACCACGAAAACAGCCATGCCTGTTCGCGGGATTCGAATCTCTGACCGAACTACCATTGTTCAGCGACTTTACCGCTCGGCCACTGGTGGGCTGATTACGTATGTCTCAATAGTGATTATGAATGTTTTAAAAATATATTATAATTAATTCTTATATTAAAATTCCTTGAAAGTGTTTTAAAAACAAAAACAGGTAAAGAAAAATTTACTTGAATTTTTCTTTTTCAATATTTCTGGCCAGATAAGGTTTGAAATAAAAGCTTATAATTTATATTTATACTAACAATTAGCACTAGGTTTTATATTAGATATATTTGTAATGAAATTCAGTAATGAAATTTTTAAGAAATTTGAAATGGTTTAATGGCCATTTAGACAGTTTACGTTCTTCAAACAGCGTTCTCTCGACACAATATGTTTCGGTTTGCATATTTACATATGAGAAAGTTTTATACTCGCTTTTAAAAAAACGAATTATAAGAAGTTTGACTCCCGTACGACAAAAAATGAGCGGGATATTTAATTTCAACATTTGAAATGTTTGATGCCATTTTCAACTTGCCTCGAGAAATCGTTTAATTAAGTTATAATAATTCGAGAAAATAAGTTTAAATGAAGAGCAGAAAAAATATGTGTATAATTTAATAGGCCTTACAAGGAAGTCGATGTAAAAAATATGTGTATAATTTAATAGGCCTTACAAGGAAGTCGATGTAATAGTGTCCATATCACATTTTTTACTACATTCATTAATAAAAAGATTTCTAAAGCGTTATGTAACGTACTTCTGCTATGGAATATCGCTTGCTATATTACAGAAGCGTATATATTTAAATGATTGATTTTGCTGTGATGATCAGCAAATCATTTTTTAAATTAATAAAATAAATAAAAGATTTAACTCAACTGAAATGGCAAAATCTTCTGGACTCAGGCTCGGTTTTGGGATTCGAACTTTATTCGAATGCAATAAAAACAATAACATCAGAAAAACTTTCGGACGTTTAAAAAAAGTTACCACGAATGTGCGTTAGCCACGAAACGAAACAAAACTCAGACTGCGAAGACAAAGAAACAGCGAACGAAATAAAGTTAATAGGCAATTATGTTTGAACTATTGTGACACACCGAAGGCCGATTGGCCTTTAGAAATACTAACGGAGCCAACCTATTTATTTCTAGCTCCGTAATGTTCAGTTTGAGTAAGGGAAAAAGAATTAGCGTTCAATACTTTGCTTTATTGCAGTTAGGTTAATTAATAGGAATTGTGACGTGATGAGGAAAACCTCCGGAGGTCGTTCCGAAACTAAACGATCTTATCAGATGAACGCACACGCACAAATAACTCTGCACAAAAAGATAGAAAGTACAGATACAGATCGTGAATATAAAAACAGAATCTTTCAAAATTCCCTGCCATTCTTTTTTTTTTTTTTTTTTCATTTTCCTTCCTCTTTTAAGAAAATATAAGAAATCAAACAAGAGAAAATTTGTGAATGTATCTTGCGTCATTAATATAAAACTAAAGGATACTTTTTGAAAACTACACGATAATGAATAAATAAATAAACTCTGCATTATGACATTATGACAGATCATCAACTGTGTATTATGACAGAGATATCAGAAAAGTTTGTTCCCTTGATCCTTGCTGTTTCGATATTTTTCAGGAACCTTCTTTTTCCAAAAAACCACCTGGCAATGCTAAGATTCGTCTCAACTTGTTAGAACCGTATTCAGAGAAAAAAAACCCACTCTGATGTTATGCCAAAAGAGAGGAGTTGATACAGTCAACTCATTCTCCCTGGAAAATAAAATGTTTGTTTTTATAGAAGAATTTTCAGATAATACTTTTCATAGAGGCGGTGCTGGTAACCTTCTTGTCCATCCTTTCTGGTGAAAAAACTGAACTCAAAATTCCCACAGGCCAAATAGCCTCAAACTTTTAGTGAATTGATTGAAATCAAGCAAGCTCTTACTTTCTACGTCTTGGGCAATTTTGATGCTTCAACGGATGGACTGGTGGTATTCTCAGACTCAAAATCAGCACACGAAGCCATCTGCCATAGAGAAACAAGACTAACTCAAGAAATAAATTTTCTTCTCAATCAAATAAAAAAACCGTGAACTCTTCAGTGGATCCCTGCGCACGATGGGCATCGAGGGAAATGAGTGATGCCCTGGAAAGAAACTCGAGACATGGAACAGCCCCCCATTGTTATTTTTGAAGATGCAAACGCAATTGCAAAACGCAAACTTTTTGGCTATAGATATTTTAAAAAAGCCACTAATTCTGAACCTTGAGTGCCCCAAAGACCTCTCGTCTGCAATCACAAGACTTCGTACGAGCCATTTTAAAGCTATGAAGGTATCTCCAGGGGATAACTCAAGATACCCATACGAATAAATTGCCCACAAACCCAATTAACGCCAGAACATATTTTCAACTGCCAGGCTATCATTGCTCCTCTTTACCAATTTGGCTCACCACGACAGGATATCCTCTATAGTCCTCAGGCTCCAGACCTGGCAAGTCTTGTCCCGCAGACTTTAGCTCCATTTAGCATCTTTTCCATGAATAACACAACAGCAATAATAAAAATAAAGCAACTTTGCGCTAGCGTAGATTAGTTTGAAAAATAGCGGCCAAATTAAGAACTGCGGCGTAGCTAGAACTTTAGCCGCCTAACGTGTTTCCTGAATTTACAGTCCCTCTTGATATAAAAATAAATAATTACAATAAATGTCAAAACGACAAGCAGGGAAATAAACTAAAACCTAACGTTTATATCTGAAGAAAAACTTAAATTCCAGCATTTTAGAATTATATTAATATTTTGCTTGATTTTTTTGTTCGCAGAACCTCAGTGATGATGATCAGTCATGATGATCTATTCGATTGTTCTGGCTGTTATGTAGACAGTAGAGAAAGCTTTCTTGAATGCAAAATATTGTTTATGAGTTTTGTACATATGTAAATAATTTTAATGAAACTGTAGTATCTTTTGTATAATGTAACATGAAAAAGTCTGATGAGATGAAGCTCTTATAGGGGTTCTTACAGCGGCACTACTTAACATTGAGGTAAACAACCATCTCGCTAAATTGGGGAGATATCGCCAAGTTGGCGTCGGTTTTTTTAACCAAATTTCGCTACAAATCGCCAAAAGTCGCCAAATTTGGCAACTATTTGGTGACATTTGATTCCGGTCCCCGTATAACTATCAATGATACTGTAATTGATCCTTATAATGTAACTGTAACCGTACCCGGCCCTTATATGCAACTTTAATCGTATATGCCTTCCAGCAATTTCGAGAAATAAAAGACACTACAGATTTCTCGCCGGCCTTGAAAAAACTATATAAGCCCAGAGAGGTAGCACTAGTTCTCAGTTGTTAAGTTCAGCGTTGCGTACGAAGTATTGAAAGATCTCCGTAAGAACTCCACCTTTTAGATGCACTATCGTTAACGTTGTGTTTAACGCTCTTAGCAGTTTGAAGTATGACTATCGATTGTACTTTTATAGAAAATTTCAGCACTGTAAAGTGTTTTTTTTTTTTTTTTTTTTTTTTTTTTTTGTAAAACAAATTCTAACAAGCTATCATCGGTTCTGTGTGCGTTCAATCGATTACGAACCCGTATGCACGCAACAATAACATTTGATTTTCTTAAATACTTCTTAAATGGTTTTTGTTTAGAAAATACTTCTCACAGCTAACATTACTTGCAACAATTAAGAGGAACGCTTGCACTAGCTTAGCAAAATTTGGGACTTTGTACTGAAGATCGCATTTTAGAATAAATTGCAAAAATTCAAAAAGATTGACTGCCTTTTCGTGCTTTCGTTTCCCTTCCCTAGCAATAACGGAAATAAAACTCTGAAATCCTTTTTTTCTTAGCCAGAAATTCTTCTTTATGAATGTCCCGGTGATCACAATTTAGCTGAGACTAGTAATCTGCGTTCAAAAGTTTCGACGGAATAAAACAGGTATAACAAAAGTATGTAACTTTTGAAACCGCATGGTTGTTAATTTTTTGAATCTAGAACAAAAACGCTTTTCTCCTCAATTTAATTCTGGGTGGTGATTTAGGATTTATTTATTTTTCATCTGCCTCGACGATCCATTCTAGGAACCCTTATAAATAATGTTTCAAGCAAAAAGTGCCGCCACTAGCGCTCTAGCTACTCTACTGAATTAAAATAGCGTTACAATTTCGCGTCTAGAACACGAATGCTGTGATCGAAAAGGAGAAATAAACGAATCTTCGACAGTTAATCATAGCTGGTCATTTAACCTCAGTTTTTCATTTTGGTTTGCGGAAAACTATCCAGAAAGCTCAGTTCGTAAATTGCTTTTCATATCCGTAAAATTTACTTTAATGAATGACATTTAATTCCAATCCAGTTCTTACTAAAACTTACAGGGTTTGATTACTTTAAATTTCTTAGGATTTATTACCAGTTTCCTCTACAGATGGTGTCACGTTCGTTTTTGCTTTTCTCTATCCATTATTTTCCTATAAATCTGTTGTTGCTTCTCCCATCTTTCCTAAAACTTTTCTTGCTGAAGAAAAGGGACTGATGCCAGATTTTCGATTGAAATACATGGAATTTTATTCGAAATTTAGGCCAAACTAAGATTGTTTTTCCTGAATAATTTAAAATTATTCAGAAAAGACTAACAGTACTTAAGCATGTATCTTTTATAATTAGACAAACAAGTCTCGGACAGGTACCTTACATACGACATTAGGAATAACGTTTATTAGTTTAACATAATAATATAACTAACCGTAAAAATCATTGATTGAGTATATTATTACTTGCAAGGGTTTTACTGCGCACTTGCAATGATGACACTCGCAGACATCGATTCAACACATTTCTCTTTGAAGCAATTCTGGACGCGCAATATCTTATTCACATCATCGTGGATGCATTTGTGCATCCCACAACTTTGTCAGCTTAGCACATCGTAAGACAAGGGATGAAGACAGAAGCGAGCGCGATGTGTTTCTTTGATGCAGGCAAGTATCCAACCTGCGAAAAGTGCGCAGTTATCTAACAAAGAGAGTTAGTTTAATAGAAGATACGAAAACACATTCTGTTTGAAAAATTTTAAGTTTCGAATTCTTCGTCATTCAGTGTTATGTAAAGGAAAGCGAAAATATCCAGAATAAATTAGAGAATTAATGGGTTATTGTTAGTTAAAATTAGAATCTTGCTTTCATATTTTTATCTTACACACACACATACATACATACTACACACATATATAAATTTGAAATCCTTTGTTTTTGTTTACTCAAATGATCAGGAAGGACGGAATGTGTTCAGAACTGTTCACGTATAATGTTTTTAATAATTTCGACCCTCATAACTCTCTTTCAAGCATTAAACTATGAATAGTTAAATTACTACTTATCCTTTGTGGTTAAATTTTTTTTAAAAAATATTGTTTATTTTTAGTTTAATTTTAAAGAAATGTTTGACCACGTTTTAATTGCTTAAAAATATATGCATGCATATATAATTTTATTTAATGAAATTATATATGTAAATGTGTATATATGTGAGTGAGTTATTTAAATCGTAAAATAGGCGTTTTTAATAGTTTTGATATTTTTGTTGTCACACCATTTAGCCTCCTCCCGTCCAGAAAAACTCAGAAACTAACGTGGGAGCACTTCTTTTTACATTCAGTTTTAATTTTATTCAACAGCAAAATTTAGTTTTACGAACTGGCAACAATAAATCTTTTTATTAAAGAAGGCGAGTGAAATATTTTTATGATATCATACAATTTAAATTTTCAATTTTTTAATGTTAAAATCTTCTTTTCTTTCTTTCTGAAATTTTCAAATTACGAGATTTTGGGGGGGGGGAGTAAAGGGGGAAGTTGAATTTTAAAACCTAAATCTTCATTTTGGATTTCGACATTTATCTCTAATTAAAAGTTTAGTATTTGCGCTTTTTATTTAAGAATATAATACATCTTATCAATTTGGCACTTCGGTAAGAGCTATTCTGTTTCTTAAAATGGAAAACAGCACATAAAAACCAAAAAACACATTCGGAAAATAACAACACCAAATCCATCAGAGTACGGCGTCTTTTCCATTATGCCCTTTTTACGCCTCTGCTTATCGTCTGCGAAGCTGAGGCACAAAGAATGCCGCAAACGAGGAGAATAATACAGTTGGAGGGTTGGGAAGGAAAGAGTAATTTTTAAAAAGCATTCCAAAATAAACGCATCGATGGGGAGGCCGCTTCCGCGTGGGCGTGGTTAGGCAGAAAGGCGAGGATGCTCAAATTTACCTTATCTGCATAATTTCCTTTATTCCTATAACAAAAGCAACTCGACATTTTCGGAAGTAATGAAATAAAATTTATATAAAACAAAAAGGTGGCATTGGGTTTTCGCTGCTGGTGTTTCGGAAGACACGCCTTCGTAGAAGTATACCAAACTACAGGCCCCTTTAAAAAGATCCTAGAGAAAATTTTCCAAATTTTTTTTAGCGTTATCTTACGATACGGTTACGTTAAGTTATATTATGCTGTCATGTACAAGTATCATCAAACACAAAAGATTTAATTTATCTTCCCCGGAACCTCGCGAATAGCCAGTTTTTAGAGTGCTGCCATTCAGTAAAGCATTAGAACATTAATTTATTTTTCGCATTTCATCAATTCTTATATATATATAAAAAAAAATAAATAAAAATAAAAAAAATAAATAAATAAATTAAATTAAAAAAAAAAAAAAAAAGAGCGATTTAAAAGCAACAAACGCCCTTTAAATACACTTCTGATCAGAAAATAAGGGAAAAGCGCTAAAAGAAAAAGTACGAATATAAAAAGGAGTATTAAGACATATAATTTACATTTGAGGTAGAGGTTGCATTGCCGAATGCAAATAGACAACCAAAATAAACATAAATCGCGATCTCGCAGTCACACCACAACACCTTAAAAAGGGGATGCCTGACCTACGCGTCAGTTTGCAAGGAGTGATACTTCCGTATAATCCGAGATAAACGAAGCGAAAAACATGAGCCGAAGACACCATTTGGGCTGTTGCGAGAGGATTGAATGTACATTGCAGTGTTATCACTAGGCTGCGGAATCCATGGAGGTAAGACACAACGGCAGACGATCGCTTCCTGTTGCTATGTGCAAGACACCGTAGATCACTACAGTACGACAGTGGATTCGCATCTCTGCTGCTGTAGGACGGCCCATGTGTCGCCAAACTATGTCGCGTGACTGCATGAAAGTGGACTGTGGTTTGTGTTCGTTTGTCCCCATCGCAAGAGCGTAGGTAGAGTTTCTAGCGCCCGGGCTCAACTGAAGAATTTACGCTCTTTCCTGTGTGCCAAGAGTAGAAAACATTTCATTAAAAAATTTCGTAGCATCAGTTTGGCGCCCCTTGGATGCTGCGCCCGAAGACAGTTGTCCCCCCTTGCCCTGCCTTAGCTACGCCACTGCCCCATCGCATGTCAGAACGCGATTGAACTGGAGCCGCGAACATCGCAGCTGGACACCAGAGCAGTGAGGTCACGTATTCTTTAAGGATGAGTCTCGATTTAACATCCAGAACGATTCCCGAAGGGCAGTGATATGGCGAGAGCCAGGGACACACTATCGGGAACCAAACATCGTTGAAAGAGACCATTACAGAGGAGGAGGCTTACTTGTATGGGCTGAGATAGCAACAAACGGCCGCAACGACCTCCACGCGATTCCTGGTGGTTCCGTCACAGTTGTCTGATTTTGCTACGAAATTCTACACCCTCTTGTGCGCACTTTTGTCGTTGCAATGGATACGGACGCAATATTTATGGGCGATAAAGCTCGTCCGGATAGAGCTCGAGTGGTGCGGAGTTATCTGGAGAGTGAAGCCATCCCATATCTGCCATCGTCTGCGAGATCATTGGACTTGTATCCCATAGAGCATGTGTGGGACAATGGATAGCAGGTCGCAATCCTCCATGAGCTCCGACATGCATTACAACAGGAATGTGCGCTACTGCCACAACAAGCGATTAATGATGCTATTGCCAGATTGCCTGGCCGTTGTGAAGCTTGCATTTCAGGTGGTCATACCCGTTGTTAGTGTGATATTTTCATTGCACATTCTTCCGAACATCCTATTTGGTCTTTCGCGATGTGATCGCCGTAATACATGTGTTTTTTGCGTATCTTGTTTGCTACGAGGTGTAGAACTGCTACACGAAGCTCTTGGATCGATGTCTCTCCGATATCCATTAAATAGATTTTGTTTTATTTCGAGCTTTGCCTTTTTGTTTATTTTTTGAGCAGGAGTGTAACTTACGACATAACCCTATATTGGAAATCACAAACCAATTTTTTTTTTCGGTTATGAATACAACAGACTATATCTTTGTTTTGACTTAAAACAGAGAACCAGCTTAAGTTAAATTAAAGAACACAATGACTGGCGAAAAGAAGACGTTTACTGAATTTTTATGGGTGTATTAAGGAGTTAATAGCATAAATATTAACAAACATGCAATAACTATCAATAAAAACGCGATAACTACAATACATGAACACGAATTTCGTAATCAGTTTTACTACTCCATCAGTACCGTCAATCTGTGTGGGAAGAAGGAAATGTGGCATCATTCATGTCGTCTGCGCAGACGCTGGGGAGTGGGTTACGAGCAGAATATTAGTCCCTAAAGACACCCATTCAAGGAAACTTCTATCTCGCCGAAGCTCTTCCAACTTCCAAATAATTTTACAGACATCGTAGGAAGACGGAAATAGAATCTAACATGAGAAGAGGAGAGAAAACGGGTGTGGGGAGGAAGGACTGGAAGAAATACGGAGGAGAAACAAATCAGGGTATGACAACAAGAAGACGTGCTAAGAATACTCTGGCAGTCCAAAAAGAAAAGGGGATGCAAGTTGTAACTCTTTCCGACGCTTTCCAAAGGTGTATCGCAACATAAATCTGCAGGTCGTGTAAGTTGATGTTTTTCCTGGCTCGGCAGTGACGGAAATCACTTTACAGTGTTGTAAACTGCAGTAAGCAGTAAGTCTGAGGTTCTTAAGAAAATTATTGGTTTTGAAAATGTGTCCTGGGCTGTCACGTGCAGAAACTAATGATTAGAGGAAACAAAAAGGTGCAGAAACAAAAATTTTAATCTTTTTAACTTTCATACATTTTTTATTGCTTATATAAACATTTTTTTTAAAATTTGCTTGATTTTTTGGTTCGTAAAAATTTTATTTGATTTAATTTTTACTCCTTTACAAAACTTTAATTTCAAAATTCTTTTATTTCAAATCGTAAATTTTCAGCTTTCGTAAGTTTCAGATTTTAAACATGCTTAATTTAAAAACGTTCGAGTATTATATTTCAACGAAAATATCCATTCTAACTGCTATCGAATGCAATTTAACGATGTTTTTGGGTGACATCTGTACGCAAGGACAGAATAAAGGACTGTTTTTCCTCAAAAGAATTATAACACTCATTTAAAATGGATTCAGAAGCTTTTTTTTTCAGGCGTCTGTACGTACGTACATATGTATGTATCTCGCATAACACAAAAACGAGTAGCCTCAGAACGTTGGAATTTTGTATATGGGACTGCTATAACATGTAGATGTGCACCTCCTTTTTCGCTTGCAATCGGCTGCATCCACTCTGTTACTCGGCTGAGTTTTTTATTCTTATATGTTGGTAAATTGTGCATTTTTGGCTTTAAAAATGATTGAATTATGTTGTTCTTATCTTCTGGTTAAGGGTTTTATGCCTTTAGTTAATCTGCATGCAATAGTTGTAGAATTATCAACAATTTAAATGTTGCTTACGTGCGGTTAACCTAATTTTTCTTACAATTGCCGCCATATTTGTATACATTTGAAACTTCTAGTTTTGTGCACCGAAAAATCTGCCTTCTTGCCTGCTGGCCGAACTGCTTGTTTTTGCGCAGAAACTCTACTTTTAATTCTAAAAATTGTTTTATAATTGTTTTAACTATATTTGGTGTTCTATGTTTTTCTAAAAATTTGTTTTTTTTATGAAGATATTTCGAGATTTTACGTATTTTTGCCTTGCCGCGAAGTGAGAACTAATTTAATTGAATGAGAAATATATCTCTAATGAAATTCAAAGAAATAAGTGTTTCGCATTAGCAGCAAATATCGTCGCCAGTCTGTCTCGGACAGAGGAGAATGTTTATGTAAGCGGCGCTGAATTCGTCTGTGAAAAACTATTCCTTTTTGTTTGTTTAATTTCTTTTACACATCGTTTCAGATTTATTATAGTATTTGAATAGCACATGTGGCAACGATTACATAATTCTTCAGATAATTTAATTTTTGTGCATTCTAAGTTATAAAATGAATGATATGTAACGCTGTTAAGTACACCTGGGGCCAGAGTGTCGCTATAGTAAATACATATAGTGCATTTTAAAGTAATAGTAAATAAATATAGTGAATTTTAATTTTATTTATTCTATTGAGGTTTATGCGCTATCAATGAAGTAGATTCAATTCAATTTTATAAGTTTAAATGAAATGGAGGAAAAAATGCGTATAATTTAATATTCCTTACAAGGAAGTCAAGTGGTGCACAGATCAGATTTCTTATTCTTATATTTTGGCAAAATTAAGCATTTTTTGCTTTAAAAGTGATTGAATTATATTGTTCTTATGTTCAGGCTAAGGTTTTTATGCCTTTAGTTAATCTGCATGCAGAGTTGTATGATTATTAACAACTTAGCAGTTTAAGTGGTGCTAAGCCTAAATACGCCGCCATTTGATTACATTTGAAAATCTTAGTAAAAGAGTGATGTAAGTCACTTTGCGCAGCAACTTCAGTGTTTTTTACCTATTGAGATCAAAACTTAACTTTCAGTTTTGTGCACTGAAAAGTCTGTTTTCCTGTCCACTGGCTGAATTGCTTGTTTTTGCATAGAAACTCTAATTTTAATTGAAAAATTGTTTTTTAAATGTATTTGGTGTTTTATGCTTTTCTTTATCTTTTAATTTTTAATGAATATGTTTTGGCTTTTTATGTATTTTTTCCTTGTCGCGAAGTGCGAACTGAATTCATTGAACGAGAAATATATCTCTAATGAAATTCGAGGAGATAAGTTTAAATGAAGTGCAACAAATGATATGTGCAATTTAATAGGCCGTACAAGTATGTCATGTGGTGTCTATATCAGATACCTTTTTTAGTAGACTAATTTATTGCATCGTTCCAAACCACCTTAAGATATGATATAATTTACAAAATTTTTTGTAATGAATAACTACAGCTCGTTGTATAGCTGTTTCTTTAATTACAGTAAACCCTTGCCGATCGTGGGGAGTTAAGTCATTAATGATTAGCGAGTATGGCAAAATCACGTTCTGAGAAGTTAACTTCCTATGGAAAAAATAACATACACACCCACACATTAGAAAAAGAAAAAAAAAAAAAAAAAAAAAAAAAAAAAAAAACTAATATATACAAGGTATAAGATAGACTAGAATGGAGTACTGAAGAAAAAATTCCTTTCAGGTTGGGGAAGGGGAGAATTATTAGCACGAATCCAGGTAGGCTTCCATAAAGGATTTGCCTTTTAAAAAATGTTAAAAGTTATAAAAATTAATTAAATACTTCTGTTTGAATTACGCATAATTGCAACGTTATGAAAATCTTCAATAAAAAAAGCTCACATAAAATTATTTATTATATATACCTTAAATGAAATAAATTTTTATTTAAATAAATCAGATTAAAAAGAAAAACATATTATTAAGAACAGCATTTAAATTATTAAATATTATTAAGAAGTGCTCCTTTTAAATCGGTTTGTTTGTTAATCAATATCAAACGGATGAAACTTAAATTAGCTTTGCCGAATGGCAACACACTGGCGCACTGGAGTTTAAAACACTTTATTTCCGGCAGTGGCTTCACATTTGTTTGAAATCATTAAGTTTGTCGTGCAAAAATTCATTAAATTCGCACAAAATACGAAATAAATAAAAATATAAAGTGGAGATTAAAAATTCGGACTTCGAGGTGCACATGCTCGGGTGAAGGATTGCGTGTGTTCAATCTTGGTAACTCCAAGTTCACTCTCTCTTATTCCACAGTCCTACGAAATATATCGTATTCCTTCGCGTATTTCCCCTTTTTTTTAACTAATTTTATCGTTCGAAAATCGAGAGGGGAAAATAATGCTCGGGTGAAGGATTGCGTGTGTTCAATCTTGGTAACTCCAAGTTCACTCTCTCTTATTCCACAGTCCTACGAAATATATCGTATTCCTTCGCGTATTTCCCCTTTTTTTTAACTAATTTTATCGTTCGAAAATCGAGAGGGGAAAATAATGCAAATAATTAAATTTTCCGAAGGACACGGTTACAGTAAAAACATAAAAAATGAAACATAATCATGGATAAACTACGGGTAACTATGGCAATATTATTTCTTTGAGAGAAACCAGCATTCCAATACGATATCGTACACACTAATATTAACATTAGTACATCAATACACATCAGTAATATTAACATCAGTACACACTAATATTAACATTAGAATAGCTAATAAGATATATCTATTTCTACTTCCTTGTAACTTGAATCTCGCTCGTTGTTATTGTTGTCACTGCTACTCATTAGGCCACAAAGCATACACAAATAATTAGAGGAGATGAATGTGCGGCCAACTCGGCGAAATCATAGACTGAATGACGGTTCGTGTATTAGGCAGACATAAAATTCAATAGTTTGAAGAGAAAGGTTCGGCGTGACCTTCGCGGGTAGTTTGCGAAGCTTGTCTTTGTTAATAAAACGAAAACAATCAGTGCACGGACAAATCCATTTTAAAATTCAGGAGAGCTCAAAATGACGCGACTATTTAAATGCGGTATATTCGATTTTTTTTTTATTCATAATTTCACTCGTTTCATAGTTCGTACTCAATTGGAAAGATACACGATTTTGCGTTGGAATATATCCCGTTGGCGAAGAACAGAGACAGAAAGAAGAAGAAAGTTAATTATATACATAATTAAGCTTTCTATTATAAACAAAAACTAGAAATAAAAAAGAAAAATTACTCTCTTTTTTTTTTTTTTCTTTCTTTTTTTTTTTTTAACCCATGATTAAGTATGGAACATCGTTTAAGATCGGAACTCGGTTAGACGCCAATTAGAAGGCTGGAACTTTATGCTTCATTCGAAGAATGCAGATCTTTGGCTAAAGAACGAGTTTTTTTCCTAGATTCTGCAGACCGCCCACATCCTGGGATTTTAACCTCCAAATCACGGATTTGGGTTCTTCTCATGAGTGCCCCTACAGAGATTAAAATCGGGAATGATTTTTCCCCCCTCATTCTGGACCTTGGATACGCCTCGCGTGATTTGCTTCACTTTCTGCGCATGCTCGGATGTCGCGAAGATTATGCAACGTAGCAAAAACGCTTACGCTTATGCAAAAATGTGAAATTTATAAAACTTATTAAATGGCAAAATTCGAACTTAATTTCTCATCCATTTCAACAGAAAAGGCTCAGTGCATTTCAAATTATGAGCAATAGGCACATGAGCCAAATTTAATTAACTTTAACTTTGCTTTATACGAATGGAGCATGTATGTTAAATTCAAATTTCATTCCTTGCTGCAATGGCGCAAGAGAATTATTTAAATTTAATTAATTAATTTTTAATAAATTAATAAATTTAAATAACTAACTTAAATTTAATTTAACTATTTATTCTTATGAAACAATTTTGTTTGTACTTAGCAGCTTTTAGCGCTAATTACACAGTTTGTTTCTCTGATTTCTCTTTTTTCAAAATGTAACTTTCAGTTCTAATGGTTTGGTTTTCTTTCTGCAATTAAAATTTTATAATTTAAAATTTTAATTTTAATTAACTTTAACTTTGCTTTATACGAATAGAGAATGTTTGTTAAATTGAAATATATGTATAACTTTTCATACTTTATAATATTTTTTTAATGTATTGAAATTTTTTGTGGCTAGTTCTTTGAGGTGTTAGATTACAATCTAAAACTGCAAAGTTGCCATTTTTTTTTTAATGAAAATCCATTTCAAGTGTTTATTGCTTTCATTTCGCGAATTTGATGTTCTAGAAAAATCAAAAGCCACCTGCGGGAAATATTATTTTGTAGAGTCATTTAGAATTTTTTCGGAGTTAGAACCTCCCGAATATGCATCGAGCGTGTCTCCTAATTATACCACGAAGGCGCATGCGGAAAGCAAAGAGAAATACCTTGTAAGTTATAAACCCGGTATGTAAACAATTACATTATGTGTTAGATGGGGTCATAAAAGAGTCCTTTATAGTGTAACATTAATTTATTAACAAGTTACGAACATCACATTTAATTTTAAGAATATTACAAAGCAAGAGTCTGATACAACGTAACAGGTTCATCACTTGGCCTTTACTGAAGTCTTTCTCTGGTTACTCACCAGAGGGCACCCTCGTTGCTAGAGTTAGTCCAACATAGTTTATATTAACAGCAGCGTTTATATTAAAGGATGTTTAATAATTAAAAATACGTGCACAATTAGGTTTTAAATAATTGAATATTTTCTTCATTAAATACTTGTATTTAAAATGAACCATTTGGATTTTCATTTTGAACAGATCTTTCTAATAAAAGATATTTACAGTCTACATTTATAATTTTTGGAGGACTTATTCTTAAACTTTGTAGTAAGTTTATTATAACTGCTTTACTTCAAAGTATTTCCAACTGTTAACTGGCGTCTGAATAGCAACATCGCATTTCAGCTTCTTAACCTTAATGTTAATGATTTTTATATTTTTTAAATTAAAAACTTTTTAGAATTTTGTTGATAAACTTTTTGTTAGGTTTCAATCCAAACTTTTCACTTTAAGACTTAAATTACAATTTAAAATCTCACTTTAATAAAAAATTTCTCATTTATAAGAATGCTGTAAAAAAGTTATACTGGCATTTATTTTGAGTCAGTACTCAGTATTAAATCAGTGCTCAGTTTTCTATGCGCAGGAAACGGAAACTGGAGTCAAACAAAACAAATTGAGATAATAATTTTATTTTCTTACATGGAAACAGAAAAGGGAATACGATTATTTCTACATCTAGAAAAACATTTTTATTTTAAAATTCTAACTAGCATTCATGTTTTATGTTAAAGCAACATCAAATTATCTTCCAGAGAATGTTCACCTAATAATTCCACATTTCCATGTTAACTGCGCATAATAATTTGAAAATAGGAGCTGGCAACGGTGGTTATAATTTCGGAGAGAAATCAAGCATTTTAAGTATTGCGAAATTCAACTCTGGCTGTAATGCCCCAAAGAGAGCACGACGAAAACGTGTGGAAAGGGTTTTCCTCGTGCATGGCTCGCTGAGCGGCTATTTGCAGACGACTTTTCGATTCGCCCGCTGAGCGTGAAGTCAGCGGATCATACTACCTCCCCAACTGTCTCCGCTGTCCGTAATAACAGCGGAGGACGTGCTATTAATGCATAGAAAGTGTAACGACTCGTTGGAGAATGGAAACGACATCAGCGCTATCTCTGTCTTATACAATGTTAGGGATAATAGCAAACTTTCGAGAAAATTCTCAGGCTCGGAATTTTTCCAGCCTAAAATGGCCCCTGTACTTGTTGGTAATCACCACTCGTAAAGTACTGGGTGGAGCGAGAATGAACACCGAGTTATAAACGCATTGTGTGATATAATAATATGTTAAAGCATTACACACTAGGATGAGTTAAAGCTATATGCACTCGTAAAGCAACATTTACTATAGAGAGAAAGAACTATATACTTTAGGAAAACTACAGAAAGGACTATATACTTTCGAAATAACAAGGTATAAAAGCACTACTAAAGTTTTATATACTAGAGGAGTTAAAGGCAACAGACACTGTACAGGGACTTAAGAATTATATATTAGAGAAAAAAAGATGTGTATACTCAACAAAACTACAAAAATACTATATTGTACATAATATATAGCATTTTTTTATACAGGTAAAACTCTGTATGCCAGAGAGAGATATTACATACAGTAGAAATTTAAATCATTATATACTATAAAGAGAAAGAAATACTACAGTGAAACTATAAACAGCCGCTATATGCTATAGAGATACCAGTCATAAAAATACTACATTGCGTAAAAAGTTGGAGTTAAAGCAATAGACGCTGTTGGCATTATAAAGTAGATAAAAAGAGAAATGTATACAGTACAAAAACTATAAAAAGTACTATTACAAAAGCCCAGCTGCGGTAAGATAGCTTCCCCGCAAATCAGGTTTAGGATTGCCAGAAAATGGCAAGAAAATGTAAGGTTGCCAGATTTGGCGCGAAATCGCTCATTTGGCGACAAAAGTGGTGATATGTCATAGTCGGACGGAAAACATTCAAGAACGAATTTTTACCGATTTGGCCCAAAAATTCTCAAAGGCAGGCCATAAACTATATAAATCCTTCCCCCTGCCCGTACCCGGAGTAGCAGTTGATAGTCAGTTAATCGTGAGTGTATCGCGAGTTGGTGCATCGAGAGTGTGCATCGTCGAGGGTATCAAGTGTAAGAATTGTGAGAAATGGAGGCACCCTTCAGCCCACCTGGACACGCGTGTCCCTATAGCTCAAAAGAAGGAGGCCCCGTAGGTATCGAGTGTATCGCGAGTTAGCGCATCGCGAGGTGTGTATCATGAGTTCAGGGTCGAGTGTATCATCGAGTTTTATCTTGAGTGTGTTGAGCTCCGAGAGCGATCGACCGAGTCGGGAACTGCACTTTAGTGTTTTGCCGTGAAGCTGTCTTCACCGTTATAGGCTGATAGTCTCAAGGCTGTGTTGCTGACTGTTTCAGCGTGTTTGTCGTAGTTTTTCGACAACCGTAAACGTGATTTTTGAACTGTCCTTAGTAATACTGGCTAAATAAACTGTGTTTTGATTCTTCATCAAGTGTTGGCATCAATCACTCAAAATCCACGAACCCGTAGAACGCAACAATTTTACAAAACACTGCAGAAATAACCATTTATAAAAGCGATACATACTACATACAGGTACTACATACACTATAAACTATATAGAGAGTTAAAGCAATATATACTGTACGAATTTTAAACATTATAAATACGATAGCGAAAATACTACGTATCACAGATTATTGATTACATACATATTGCCGAGAAAACGAGTTATACAACTGCTATAACTACAGACAGTTATGGAAAATTAAAGCAATACATATTATAAGAGAAGCTCAGTATACTCTAAAAGAAAACAGTTATACACTATAAAGGGTTAATGCAATATATATTGCTGGAACTTATTGTACACAAAAAGAATTATGTACTATAAAGAATTAAAGCAATATATACTGTAAGAGAAGCATAATACACTAAAAAGGTAAAGAATTATACACTACAGAGGGTTGAAGCAGTATATATTGTATGAACTTAATTGTATAGGGAAAAGAATTATATACTATAAAGAGTCAAAGCAATATATACTGTAGAAATTAAAAATATTATTTATCGTGGAAAAACCGGAAACATAATATAACAAAATATCCATTTTGACCGTTCTCGAATATATTTTGACTATTTTTGCGTTACGTCTGTATGTGCGGACAGCATAAAGAACCTGATTTTCCAGAACGGAGTGCAAAATGGATTTGAAATGGATTCAAAAAGGATTTTTTTTCATGACATCTGTATGTATGTTTCTCGCACAGCTCAAACACGATTATAGAACGCGCAGGGAGCTGCTATAAGACGTAGTTACGCAACTTCTTTTTTTTTTTTTTTTTTCATTGCAACAGACAGCATCAAAAGGCGGCTACAATACTTGTCAAAAGGTATACATACATACATATATATATAACCTCACCAGAGGTCCGCGGTTCGATTCCCGGCGAAGGCGGTTGCTAAGTTTTCATCTCTTCTGCTTCCAAAGCACACCAGCGGCCGAGCAGCAAAATCGCTGAACACTGGTAGTTCGGTCCGAGGTTCGAATCCCGCGAACGGGCTGGCTGCATGGGTGTTTTCGTGGTTTTTTCCATGTGTAACGTGTATACGAGCCAGTTTCCCTTAGAAAGTCCTCCACGAAGGCATCCCTCCCCTTAGGCAAATAGCCCTAGTGTGCTTTGCCATAATTAAATACACCACTTCTGCTTCCAAAAAATTACCTAATGTCTCTACAACTTTAAATCTACAAAATATTGAAATCTTGCAACACATACGTAACTACAAGTAAAAGTATTCGCTGGCCGCATAAAATTGCTTCGGGTGTCGCTCATTTGAGACCACTGCTTTAATAGTATCTTTAGAATTCCTGTTAGAGTGTTAAAAATGCTGCCGTACATTTTTTTTAATGTTCCCTAGATTGTTCCTTTAAAAATAATATTTTGCAGTTGCATTGGGTGGCAGCATTTTTTTAATTTGAAAAATAATGTGAACAAAAAGTGAAACTAATGGCACCTCTGGTGATGAAATTCAGAATTGTTAATTAAAACTATAACACAGGAGGTTCTAGATTTGGTATTAATGAAAATGATAAAAAAAAATGTTAGATTTACATTGTTCTGCTTTTCCTGTGGAATGCTCATGTTGTAAACCGAAACTCCACGAACGCGAGGCAAAGTCGCTGTATCGGAAGACCTACTTAACGATAAACACATTTCACAATTCGTGGCTTGCTCTGGTTTAATACCCAAATCGCCATCGCGTGAGTTGAAAATGGCGAGCGGATTATTTAAATTAATGCCCGGGTTCGGACATTTGCGAGTGCCTTTTCGTGACACCACGGTTGACAATTCGCTTGGCAGCCTAATCCGGGGCTCCGGCTAAAACTCCCGACGCCCCACATACACGCCCTTGCGGTACTAGTTACGCAAATCTTCAGGCGGACCGCTCGAACTCGAATCCGAGATTGACAAGTGTGCTCGTAATCATTAAAGCACCGCTAATGATGCTCACGGTGTGTAGGGTTTTAATCATGTTTAGGTTGGTTGTCGTGCCTCCAGCTTCGTCGAAGGGTAATTTAAGCGAGTGATTAGGGGTATTTAGATATCTGCGATGTCATTTTCATTTTCTACAGGGTTAAATTAGAGCAGTAAAGGATGTAAGCAGCACGACAGTAGGGATATCAGTCGTCTGTTACATTTATCGCATTGTATACAGCAATGGTTTCAAACTCAAGGGTCGCATACGGACCGAGAGCACGATCTAAAAATAGTTGATGCGCCAAATGTTTTTAACAAAGTGAAAAATTGCTTATATATATATATAAAATCTAAAAGCTTTCAGATTTTACATTACGCCCAAATGATTTTACATTATGTTTTTTTAATGTTTTGTGTGTTCCCTTAATTTATTAAATATCCTGATTTTCTCACTTAAACTATAAAATTCAGTTCAACAGCAGTATCGCAAAATAATTTTAAAATGAGCATATATTTAGAATTTCCGATACACAGTCTCGCGCACTGGAGATTTTTTTTTTTTTTTTCCCGTACAGTATTGCATTCCTCGCTTTGAAATCTTTGAGTTTCCTAATCAAAAATTCTTTAATGTCTGACAAAATAAGAAATAGATAATAAAACAAATTCCAAATTCCAAGTAGGGCTACCAGATGCCCATATCCGCTCTAGGATTACGTTATTAAAAATTGGATGACTCTAGGTACCCTTGTTTTATCACAATGCGGGAAACATACATACGACAGTTCTATATCTCCTGGTCTACTGGGCCAATTGACGAAATTCAAATTGCGTTTTTTATGTCTCGAAAGCGCAACTTAGGATATGTATTAAATTCATATATAGCCTTCTTCTAATATAGGTATTTTAACACAAAATCAGACTTTTTCTGGAATGACATGCCAATTTTTATTTCCATATTTCGATTCGAAGCCTCAAATTATGCTTAAATATTAAATTTTGTAAAATTTGGTGCGAAATTTACGGAGAAATTAAAAAATTTACCTTGGCGTATTTTTTTCAGTTTGAGCCAAGAATCATTCACTTGGCGAACTTCTTAATTTATAAAAAGCTATCTTCCTTTCATTTTACTTCATTCTACATGAGCGGAAAAAAGGTCACGTTCATTACTTTCAAATAATTTTAACAACGTGCGTAAACCACATTGGGCGCTATTATCGCTTCTAACGAATATGCCAAATTTCAAAACGCGCTAATATGTAAATTCACGTATATCTTAGGAAATTTTGAATAAAAAACTCTAACTTTTTGCAGGTATGGCTAGAAATACATCTACTTTAAGATAATGTTAAAAATTTTATAGGTTATAATAAAAAATACATAAAAAATATTAAAAAAAGGGATATTAATAAATAGATATCAAATTCAATTAACACTGAGGAGCTAAAATTTTTTGAGCTAATTTTTTAAAATTACTCGTGAGATTTTTACAGAACTTGGCAATTTGGCGTAATCGAAATACGGAAAAAAATTGTTCCATTTCAGAAAAAGTCCGATTTTGTGTCAAAATGCCTGTATTAGAACAATGCTATGTATAAATCTTATACATATCCTAAGTCGCGCTTGCTAGGATGGGAGATATAGAATTGTCTTTTTTTGTTGTTGTTGTTGTTGTTGTTGTTGTTGTGTGTGTGGCTATCACAATGTGTTTGATTATTACACGTGATTACAAATAAAATCATTACACTGCAATCAATCGTGGATTTTAATTTAACCGATTATTCTTATATACGTCATTCCTGTACAAAAATTTTTATTTTACCGTCAAATATTTTTAATGTCGCAATGCAATTCTTGTATAAACTTCTCACGATTTTAATTTAAGAACATATCACCAAGATTACACAGATAGTTAGAAAAACTGCTTTTTAGAAAACTTTTCAGAAAAACTGCTTTTAAAAAGTTTTTTTACTCCAAAGGGGCTTTGTCCCTGAAGGACTATCGTTTTCATTTTGCGATTTTGCGTCGAATCACTATAAATGTCCGTTTCACTTTTCAAACTGTTGCCACCGAATGTTAGAGTCCTGCATTATATTTGAAGTAATTAAATAATGAAAAATCTGCATAAATGTAGGTATATTTCTCGCATTGTGATAAAGCAACGGTTCGTAGAGCCATCGAATTTTGAATGATGTAATCCTACTGCGAATATGAGCATGTGGAAGCCCAAATTTGAAATTTGGAAATTCTTTTATTATCGATTTCATTTTTTGTAAAACTTTTTACGAATTTTTGAGTAACAAACTCAACGATTTGAAAGCGGCCAATGGCAACAATCTACGGGAAAAAAAAAGAAAGAAAAAAAAACTTTCTATCTCCAGCGCGTGGAACTGTATATCGGAAATTCTAAAGATGGGCTGATTTTAAAATTATTTTGCGATATTGCTATTGAACTGAAATTTGTGGTTTAAGTGCGAAGAACATGATATGTAATAAATAAAGGTAACACACAAAACGTTAAAAAAACGCCCCTTTGGACGTAATTTAAAATCTGAAACCTTTCAGTTTTTTTTTATTATTTTATCTTAATTTTAATATATATATATTTATTCTTTTTATTTTACAGATGGGGCACGATAAAGATAAAGATAAAGGAAGAAAAATCGATATCTCTGAATATATCAAAATTATTCCTGCTCATTAGCGTAGCAGAGAGTACGTGACGTAAAGTTTCTTTCACGGTCTTCCGATCTGTCCGATGGTATTCAGATCATATTCGATTCTTTTAAATTTCTGTTTAATGTAAGGATACGACTTCATCATCACTTAAAATCATGGGCTGTAAAGCATGACAGATTAAATCTTTGATTAAAAATCAGTCAGTAATAGCACTTACACAGTATCTAAAATACAGAAAAAGACAGATTTTTGAAAAACGGTCAAAATTAGTCAATAACATTACTTATTTTTATAGAAAGAAGCAAAAAATTAAAATCAAGAACTCATAAACAGGCGAACAGAGAAACAGTTGCATAAAACATTATAACAAAAGAGTTTCTGGTGTTACATATTGCGAACATATCTGTGCAAAACAACCGTCTGCACGTCGTCTAACAATGAGTTCTATATTTATTTATATAGTATTTGAATTCGAAGAAATCCAAATAAAAGCATCACTTTTAATTGCTTCCAAAGATAACATACTAACTAGTTCTTATTGTACCAGATTTATTAATATGAAAAAAATTTCTATTTCGTAATCAGTCAATAAATACATCCGCGATGCTTATTCTATGAAGAACTTACTGAGAAATTGTAGTTTATATACACTGGTGTGCAAAAATTAAGGAAGAAGTCGAAAAATTAGCATATCAGCTGAACGAAGAGGCAGAGCGGACAGAAAGACCAATCAGGAGATTAAGTAAGGTGATGTACGGTAGCACATGCGTAGATATGCAGGTAGACGTAATGGGGGAGTGTCTGAGTAGTATAAAGCATGTTGTCGGTGTAAGATCAGTATTTCTGGCAAAGAGATTGCACGCCGTATAGCAATTAAAATCACACCGAGTTGCTGCCTCAGCGAGAAATGGCGAATAATCAATCTGTTAGACGACATCTGGATACTTTTACCAGAGGTCGAATCATTGGGAAGTTGGAGGAAGGCCGCAGTGTGACAAGTGTGGCTGCAGAGTTCGGAATTGATCACAGCATCGTTTCACGACTTTGGAGACAATTTCAAACTACAGGAACAGCTATCCGGGGGTTTAGTAGTGGTCGTTCACGAGGAACCACACCCGCAGATGACCGGTATATTGCCTTACAGGCCAGAAGAAACAGGCGGCAGACAGCGGGAGAAATCGCTAGACACACGACACAGGCGACTGGACGACCGATATCGCGTTTTACCGTGGCCAGAAGACTGCACGGTGGTGGTCTGTTTGCACGACGCCCTGTACGGTGTGTACCTCTAACGCCTGCCCATCGGAGAAGGCTTTCTCTGTGGTGCCGGGAACACCGGAATTGGAGAGACAATGAATGGAGACGAGTACTCTTTACAGATGAGAGCAGATTCAGTCTGAGTAGCGATTCTCATCGCATACTCATCTGGAGAGAGCGGGGAAGCCGCAACCATCCCTCGAACATCATTGAAAGGGGCAGGTATGGAGGTGGCGGTGTTCTCGTTTGGGGAGGCATCATGCTTGGTAGTCGTACAGACCTTCACATCTTCGACGCAGGTTCAGTCAACGGGAACCGTTATTGTAACGAGATTCTTCTTCCATATGTGCGTCTTTTTAGAGATGCTATGGGTCCGCAGTTCCTTTTCATGGACGACAATGCACCATGTCATCTCACAGTAGCTGCCGAACAGCTCTTAGAGAGTGAGGATATTGAACGTATGGATTGGCCGGCACGATCTCCGGATCTCAATCCCATCGAGCATGTATGGGATTTTCTAGTAGACGCTTGGCAGCTCGTACCTTACCACCAGTAACGATTCCGGAGCTTCGATTGGCGCTGCAAGACGAATGGGAGCAATGCCTTAACAACTCATTGACACCCTCATTCTCAACATAGGCAGACGCTGTGAAACCTGCCTAGCAGTCAGGGGAGATCATATCCCCTATTAAAGACCGGATGTTTCTTGCTGGATACCCATCACAGGGATGTTTCGGCCTTCAGTCGCATTGCGCTCCATGCTACTTTTTCAATAAAGCTTCTTTTTATCCCTTTGATTTCTCTTTAGTAAGTGTTGCTTACATTACTCATGTTCTTACGTATTGGGGATCTTACGGTATTAAATGTGTTGATTTGGAAAGCTTTTGTACAAAGTTATATTGAAAAAACCGTCTCGTCCTTAATTTTTGCACACAAGTGTAATACAGAATAATCAGTTACTATTCTATGAAGAACTTACTGAGAAATTGTAGTTTATATAATACAGAATAATCAGTTACTATATATAACAAGAACTGAATCTTATCTATTCGCTCGTTAAAATACTATAATAAAATTTGTCTAACAGTAAAATATTGTATATCATAATATAACTATAATTTTAATGAAAAATGAATTTCATTGAAGAATTCAGCCTATAAAATGTTACTTTTAGAGTTTACCGAAAATAATATTTTTAATAAGTTTACCAAGCACTAAGAGGTTATTAAATTAAAAAAACCATACGTCGAAATTTCCAAGAAGTTGCATGATTTAAAAATTCACTATTTGAAAAGAAAGAGTATTTTGCTCACACGTTGCAAGATTAAAAAAAATTAATTACACTTATTTTAGCATAAATTCAATCAATTCTTTGCACCTTAATTTTTCATTTACTTTTCTTAATAAAATTCCTTTTGCTTTAACGAATGAGTGAACACATCGCCATTTTTTTATAAAAATATTTATAATGGAATTTTTAGTTACGTTCCTACGTTAATCTTCGTGAAGCGATGGATCTGGAAAGAATATTTTCACAAACCTGGCGCGTAATTAAATTTTATTTTTAGAATTTTACTTCAAAAAGATTCGTTATGTGATGAAGAAATAGAACTTTCTAAAAAATAATTAGAGGAGAAAAATGAAGCTCGAGTTAGGAACAATATATCATTATTTCACACTTCCAGAAAGAACAAACATTAATCTAGTTTAAGAAGATGATGCTGATGTTTCACTGTTGCCAAATAATCTAATATAAACTTCTTGCAGAAGTTTGATTCTGAAGTTTGCACCGGATTCGATTTAAAATGATAAACTAGGTAATAAACTTTTGCGAAAAGGATTTACTTCGTTATGAATTTAAAAACAGTCTACAAGCAAACAATTTTTACTTCCTTGTACGAAGTAAAAAGGAAGTATTGTAATTGCGAAAAATTTCGGGCATCATATTTCAACGAAAATATCCATTTTCACCGCTATCGTAATAGTATGCAATTTAACGATGATTTTGCGTGACATCTGTACGTAAGGACAGAATAAAGGACTCTTTTTCCTCCAAAAAAATTATAAAACTAATTTCAAATGAATTCTGAAGAGATTTTTTGTGGCGTTTGTACGTACGTACGTATCTCGCATAACTCAAAAACGAGTAACCTCAGAACGTCTAAATTTTGTATATAGGACTGCTATAACATGTAGATGTGCACCTCACATTTTGGTTGCAATCGGCCGCACCAAAAGATCCACTCTGTTACTCAGCTCAGTGAGCTCAGCTTCTTTATTCTTATATGTTTGTAAATTGTGCATTTTTTGCTTTAAAAATAATTGAATTATGTTGTTCTGGTCAAGATTTTTATGCCTTTTGTTAACCTGCATGCAATAACAGTGGAATTATCAACAATTTAAAAGTTTTTTAAGTGCGGCTAAGCCTAATTTTTTATTACCATGGCAGCCATGTTTGTGTACATTTGAAACTTAGCAGAATAGCGGATTTGTTGCCAGTCTATAGAAACTAAGCTTCGCAACAACAAAGTAACGTCTTCTTTTATGATTGCGAATTAAATTATGCTTAATTCATTCTGGAATTATCATTTAATTTATTAACTTTTTTTGCGTAGAAACTGCAATTTTAATTGTAAAAATTGCTTTTTTAATTGTTTTAATTGTACTTGGTGTTTTATGTTTTTCTTTATCTTTCAAATTTTAATGAAAATATTTTGAATTTTAATGTATTTTTGCTTTACCGCGAAGTGAGAATTGTATTAATTAGTAGCGCATGCAGTAAGCGGCGCTGAATTGTCTGCGAAAAACTGTTTCTTTTTTATTTGTTTAATTTCTTTTATACATCGTTTTAGATTTATTATAGCATTTGAATAGAACTTGTGGTAATTCTTCAGATGATATAATTTTTGTGTACTCTGAGTTATAAAATGAATGAGATGTAATGCTGTTTAGTGAACCTAGGGCCGAAGTGTCGCTATGGTAAATAACTATAGTGAACTTTAGAGAGTGCATTTATTCTATTGTGGTTTATGCGTTATCCATGAAGTAGATTTAATTCAAAATTCGTTAACTGTTAACTCAATATGTTTAAATGAAATGCAGGAAAATTGCGTATAATTCAATATTCCGTACAAGGAAGTCATGTGGTGTACACATCAGATTTTTTTAATGTGTTAATATTAATTCTTAAAACTTACTTTTTTAAAAATGAATTTCATGAAACACTAGTTAATTAAAATAGAATATTTTTATAAGAAAACTGGAATTAAAAAGTAGCTTTGTAAATTATATTTAGTAAATTATTTTCTTATACTACAGCACACTTATCTACCTCTTTTCTTTGCGTCTCTGACGCGGAATGATGCAGATAGAAGCATCTATAAAAAGAAAACAATTCTGAATCTAAATGTTACCATCTGTCAATTCAGATCGAATCGAATTACAATGATGTGCTTCCGCTGCCAAAAATTTGGCCACAGACAGTTATTTTGCAACTATGCGCTGCAATGTCTTAAGGTGTAAAAAATCCCATATCGCTTTTTATAAGGGTTGCGAATTTTATCCAAAAATTCGCCATAGTTCAACTGATCATAAGACCACTTCTCGGTTGTCGAAAGAAAACAAGAAGATTGTCAAAAAAATCTACGAAACCTGTTCCTGTTGTTTCTGCAACCCAAGAGGCTAAAAGACTCTAATTCTAAGAATTTGGACTTTGATAAATTTGCTGATGTGCAATTTTAAAACTTTATGGACAATTTTGCTGGTTTCTTTGGCAAAATTTTTCATTTCGTTAAGGTACTTAAAGGCTTGAGCTCTCAGGAAGATAAAAATTCAGCTACCTTTGCGAATTTTACTGCAGCACACAATTGTAAATAATACATTTATTGTTACCACTTACATAATAATAATATTTAAGACCTTAATTAAACTTTGTAATGTTAAATAGCATTATTAAAAAACGAAACTTAAAGTTCAATAATTTTAATTTGGCAAGTAAAATGTTTTTTCACAATTTATTTTTTAAAAAATATATTTTGAAATGAAAATTTTAGAACGTGGTTGCCTTAATTTTAAATAAAATACTTTTTTTTCAATTCACATTTTAAAATACATATTGTTCTACTGTTCGAGCTGTAAAGTGAAGCCGATAGACGGCGCTGATACCCCATAACTGTTCTAAAATTATGTTAACGTTTAGAATGTTAGTAAGATGTATTGTGTATCGTCAAGAGTGTAAAGTACTTTGTTTACACAACCTGATTACGTTATGTAAACAAAGGATTAATATCTAAAATTGATTCAATTAATGTTTCTGAAGCTCATCAGATCAAGAATTTCAGGTAAGAACTTTCTGTTTTATTTGAACTATGATTTATATTGATCTCTTGTTATACTACTTCCATGTATGTACGTATTTTAAGCATTTTTTTAAATATTACTGTTGTATTTTTTAATCGCCTAAAATATTACACATTTAAAAAAGTAGTTATTTGTCACAGCTAAGTAAGTTTATTAATGTTAATATCTCATCACGGACAAAAACCTTTTAAAAAAAGAATCAATTTTTGAAAAAACTTTTATACAACATAAATGTTATTTTAAATTGTTATCATTTAAAATTACATAGAACAATGACTTGACATAGTTATTCTGTAACAGCACTAGCTAGCTCTCTTGAGAAAATTCTCATGAGAAAATATGTGGAATTCCATCACGACGAGTTTTAAAGGCTAATGAACTGAAATGTTTTTTTACCCGCTATATTTTAAACAAACATTTGCTGCATAAGGATGTACAAGCTAATTCGCACATAAGATCTGAAAATTTTATCAATTCATTTGAGAATTTCGTCAGAATTAAAATTCTCAGTGAGTAAATAACAACGCTATCATAAAATTAATTAATTTATACGATGTGAATACGCAATGAAAACATTAAATAAAATAATTCTACGACTTTTATTTTGTTTATTTCAGACGCAGTTTATATCGTCTGCGTCGGAATGAAACTTTTAGATAAGAATCAAGAATAAATATAAATTTGAAAAATGAAACTCAATATTATTCGGAATATTTTTACAAATTCTTAAATCTCTAAAAAAATTCTTTTTAACAGCGACATGTATAACTGTATGAAATACTATTTTTTAAATGCGGAAAACATCTTATGTTAATTAGTTAACGAAGTGGATATTTTTAATTACAATTTCGTTAAATACAAATTCTTCTTTTTATTCTAATTATCGTTAATAATTTGTCTCAAATAGAATGAAAATAAGAAAACAGCAGAGTAATCATGATTATTTATTTTCGAAACAAACGAAATAAGATTTCCATTATAAGATAGCAACAACTGGAATTCGAAGCACAGACTAAGAATGCTAATGATTTTGGAAAAGAGATAATTATACATTTTGCTTTCTACATACTTATTTAGCTGCTTTATAAATGTTGTACTTAACCCATACTTTATTATCATATTAACCATTATAATGGGAATTTTCATGCATGCATTCATGGTAATGAACAATTCATTTCAAATTTACATTAAAAAAATTGCAGTATATAATTTTTCACTTCCTTTAATATTAAGGAACACAGATATTAGTAATAAATGTTTAGAATTAACGTTTCTTACTGAATATAATTTGCAAACAACTTCAAAAGAACTTTCGTTCCAAAACAGTACATTCTTTATCAATGTAACAAAGCGAATCATTTTCAAATAATACTTTAACTTGCTCATTTGTCGCATCACGTTACGTTCAACCAATATATCATTTATCATCCACGTGAAAAGAAAAATTGATGAACTGGCAATTTTTGCCATTCTTGCAAGAGAAAAATCTAAATTACAATTAAATTTAATTATTGACAGTTTTTGTCAATCTTGTGTGAGAGGATCATTAATTTAGTTTTCAAATTATTACAGAATATTGCTTACTTAACCGAGTACTATACTGAGTGACTTAAAAATAATTTTCGTGTTTAGTCATAAGTTAAGCATTATTTCGTCAATAAAGGGACTATAGACTTGTCTTTGAAGCTTTGGAATCATGTTAAGTTTCCTTACCAGAACATTTATCATTTGCGTGACTAAACAGTTTGCCAAGTTATTAAAATTCCAAGCGGCATAAGATTTTTAATTTATCATATACGCAGCTTGGCAAATTGTCATTTTTCACTGTTATTCTAAGACGCAAAAGAATTTTAATTCATGTTTCGAATTATAACTGCACACTGCGTAATCAAGTAATAAACATATTTCTTAATAACTTATATCTTTATTTTGTCTTTTCAAAGATATATCTAATTGAAAATTATACAAATTTTAGTATACTGACACCAGAAATTCTAACGAAATTTTACCAAATTATGGACCTTGCTACGTTACGCTATCAAAGCTTTTCTCATCTAACAAGTGTTGCTATTCAGTGACGTAAGACTTAAACTACATGACATGCTGGCTGGCAAATGGGAAAATAACTATTTTTCAGAGTATTGCCATTTGATGTTATATAGAATCTTTAATCCATCTTCTAACTCATAATTAAATAGTTTCAGCTTTAAAAAATCAGGACTCTTGCCCCTAACTCCCCATGATTGCGATTATTACAATTAATATATAGTTCAGCATCCTGTATAGCAATGATTTCAGACTAACCAATAAGATCCCCTTTTATGTGGCTTGGGAATATATTTCCCGTAAACTAATTAGCATAATTATGACATTATTTGTTATGGCAAGACATTGAAAATGGTTTAAGTTTGAGAATAAATAATGGCAATTTAGTCTGTTTCTCCTTAGTCAGTTTTCCTTCTATATATACAAAAAAAGAAAAAGTAAGTTTCAATGTAAATAATTATGATATTCTTTATTTCCTACTGTAACTAGACACTTGGAGGACAATTACTAGAAATTATCTTCATCGCGGACTGTAGATCCTCGTCGGTCAGACGAGTTATTTGTTATTAATTTTCAACTGTGAAAGAAAAGCTGTTCATATAGAAATGTCTTACCAAACAAAGTTATTATTTTTAGTGCAATGCGCAATTATCCACTATGGAAGCTCACTAAGAGAAGGTTTGGGTTTATGTTAGAAAGGTTTTTAGTTCTCAAAATTTGGGTTCAAGTTCCGAATTAGTTGCGTAGTTACGTTATTAGCGTTAGGCAAGCCATGTAACGTAAACCGATCTGGAAATGAAGCAGTCCAGAAAAGTTATTACTATCTCTAAAATACAGAGGGAATACACAAATCAAAAATGAGAAATTAAGATGCTATTGCTGAATTAAATTATAAAGCTAATTTACATATTTTTATATTATGTATATATGAATAAATTTAACAAAAATACCGACAAAATGATATAATAAAAAATATATGAATTTATTAAAAGTATAAATAAAATAATAATTTAATAAAAATATTGAAGAACATTTTATATGTTAATTTAATAAATAACAAAAATATCGGTTAAATAACCGATGGTCAGTTAAATAACTCCTATTGAATTCACCTTCGAACAAACTGTACTCTGTTATTACCGATTCATTCAAATTCTATAATTATTTTAAATTTTTACGGATTTTCGGCCTATTTCGTAAAAATATTTTAATTAAAAAAATTCAGAAAATAAAATTAATTAATTAATTAATTAATTAATTAAAAAAACTCACAACGTTACCTTGTTTAATGAGGCACATAAAATACCAAACGAATACTAATGTACACAAACGAGTACACAGTTATCTCGCTGGTTATCGCGCTGATGATACAGATCGATCATTCTGAAGATTACGGTTCAACATTTGTACGAGCCAAAGGGTTTACAATAGCAACAACACTACACCGAAACAGGGGACAATCAATATCGCAACATCATCAAAGATAAAAAGAGAAATTGATTTTCAACTTCGTGTTCATCTAGAAATGAACAAATATACTTATATATATATATATGCTTTACACTTTCCTGGTGTATTGTATAATTCACACTGTTATGGACTGTGAGTATGAAATTTCCAAGCAATCATTGTATCTAATTACAAAAATTTTATTATAACTCATGGCATTTCATTGAAAATAGAATTTTGTCATCGATTTTTTTTTTATTTACTTCCTGATAAGCTATCGAGTTTCAAAATTTTGTAGACACAGTGTTTCTCGATGACAATGCAGCGTGGTGAAGCGATCTTTTCAAAATTTTAATTTATATATTTTTCTTTTTATTTATTTAATGTTTAAACGTTTTTCCGCACATATCTTCGCTTAAAGAACAAACTAAATATATTAAAATTTTACTGTTTACGTCATCAAATAGACCCAAAAAAAGTACTTTCAATGAAACCTATGTGAAAATTCTAATTTAATTTCTGATCCATGGTGAATTTTTGAAAATCGCTCAATTTTTTAAATTATTAGTTGTTTATAAGTTTACAATTTCAAGGTATCCGGTAAAAAGTTTTGACATCTTCAGAGTTTGATAAAATAAACTTCGCGATTTTCTACATAAAAAAAGAAAAAAAAAAAAAAAAAAGAAAAGAAAAAGAAAAAAGTTGTGGTCTGAAGCAGACAAAAGAAAAAAGGGGTTTTGAGTATATCATCTTCGCGCACTTAATGATGACTTACTGCTGTTCGCTTTTTCATTATGACACCTAGTTTCTGAAATTGAACATTCAAAGCTATTTCTTCATTCTCTGAACGACGTTTAGTTATTTTTATTTCATAATTTTATTGTAATTTCTTTTCTTGTGTTCTAATGATGACTAAAAATTTTAACGTTGCAACGTGTGATTGAGACTAAAAATAAGAAAAAATACAATTAAAGAAAAGGTTTTTATATAATAAGCTCTTTTATTTAAAATGAATATGATAATTAATGGGCTAAAAGAAGAAAAATAATTTATCATAGAGTTTAATGGGAATAATACATCAAATAACTCAGTTAACAAAATTCTTCTACAATTTTATATCCTGAATAATGAAAGCGTGCGACGCCTAAACAAAGAAATCTATTAATTCAATTGCATTGCCAAACGTATAAACGTAACATTTTCTTTTTATTACCATGGGCGCTCCAAGCTTTTCTTAATCGCGATATAACACTGCAGATGAATTCTGCCAACAGAATTATTTAATCTATTATTCCCATATTATAAATTATTTTCCTCGTTTTACAGCATTTATTATCATATCCATTTTAAATAAAGGCTTTTTTGTATGAAACACCCCTTTTCCCCCCTAATTTTATCTTATTTTATTTTATTAACACACTGAGGTGCTTTTCTAAATGATGTTTTTGTTTTCAATAAGTGATAAAAATCCTACCGCAAAAATTCTAGCCATTCTTGTGTACATTATCGTCTGCATACAATATTAAATTGAATATTGACAATAAAATTTTGTATTAACGTACAGATTGTAAATCTCCCTCTACACTTTTTTTAAAGTTTTATTGAAAATGTAATCCAGTATTTTTAACATTTTGATATTTTACGTTCGAAATATAAATGCAGAAATAAAAACAGGAACTTTCAAATTTGAAATTACTTTTGAATTGAGTCTTAATTTTGACAAAAGATAACAATTATTAAAACGTGCTGCTAATAATTCAGAAACATGATAGCTCATTATTTTAAGTGATTATTTAGCAGTGCAGTTGTTTCGAAGGTAAATGAAAGCATTTTCTTGAAATATGGTTGGCAACAATGTCTATTTAATGTGGCGAGCGATTTCTATCGAAACTGAAAAATAATAAACTTCTCTGGTAAGTATTTAAAAAAATTCGATTACATTAGGCTGATACTAAAAATAGATTTTTGTTTATTTAGGCTCTTCCTAAAAAAATATTTAACTTAAAATTATCAGAACTTTTTTTATGAAGTAAGAAAGAATGATAAAAAATAAAACGCTACATCAAAGACCCATGAATTATCATTAACTATATGGCGTTTGTTATGTATCTTCTAAATAATAATAATAAATAATAGTTATTTAATAATGATTTGACATTAGTAAATGACAACAAATGTGCTAAAAACGTAACTCGTTTCGAATGAAATCGATGGAAAGATACAAAATCATAACTCAAATGATAATAAATTTGGCCTAAGCGGCTAGGAAGCGAAACCTTCTTAATTTACATGCTAACAGAAAATGACCATATATAAAACATTACATAAATGTGATTTTCTTTACACAATGCTTACCGTAATTTTCATTTATAAAGGCGTACATTTAGCAGATTTTTTATGTTAGATTTTGAAAGATTCTACATGAAAAAAAAGGGTGAAGATTTGAGTTTTTAATCCTGAATCCTTTTTAGGATTCGTAGGATTCAAATATCTATCCCTAATTGGTATAATACCCAAAGCTTTAGCATTATAATGACTAAGTTTTTTTAAAAAAAAATCTTTATTATTAGTCTCAAAACACGATTTTGCATTGTTTCACTTTTCATTGGAGTCTGCTGCCATTCGCGAAAATGTAAGATATTATTCTTTCGTATTTAATCTGTCTCTTATCAATTAACAAACTAAATTTTTAAACCAATAGATGCCGCTCTTAAAAATACTTTTTTTTTCAACTTTTTAATCTGATTGATTGATACAAAAATTCATTTCATGATATATAGTTAATAAAAGACATTCAATATTTTTACAGAACTGCGTTGCATATTTTTCACTTTTTAAATATACAGAAGAAATGCAACGTTCCCATGTTAGTCTAAATTTCGCTCATCATATATCAAAATGTTTCGCTCTTCCACTTGAGTCATGCCTCTCAATAATCTCTACTCATAAGCCATAATAAACTTAAAAATTTCCCTTTTGGGCGATAGTTAAAATTGAAAACTTTCCGATTTCTTATATTAATTTTAATGTATTGAAAGTAATTTTTTTAAAAAATGTTTATCTTTCCTTTGCTTTGCAAAATATTACGGTTCTAAAAAATATGCTCGAAATTATAATTACAGAGACAGTGAACATAACTTAAATTCAGCGGGGGAAAACTCATTTTAGAAAATAGCAAAAAATACTATTTATTTATTTTATTAGATCGTCCTGGTCAGGAGAAGACTACCACTTATTTGGTCATAAAAGTTTTAGAAAGAAAAAATTTCGGCACTTTACTACACATCGAAGTGATTGAGACAGCAACTTTTCTGGCGCATACAGCTACTAAAATTGACTTGGCTTGATTATACGTTGAATGGAGTATCAGAAGCGAAGGTCCCTTTGCCCTGTATGAGAGCTATTTTTTAATCCATTTGAACTCAGTTACATTTAGCTTATTTTCAACCAATCAACTATTAGCAAGGTCCAAAAGACGATATTCGTGCAGCTAAAACCGATAATTCCAGTAGCAGATCCTAGAGATTACTTATTTCTTATATCTAAAAAAGAACTGAGAGAATATTATTGATTGTTTCAAAATATCTTCCTATGTGATAAGGCATAAAAGCCAAAAAAACACTTACAAGAATACAATGTCATGTTTCAACAATACGAGATAAACACATTTACATTCTGAAGACTGTCTCTGAAGTATCATTGATAATTCGTCATGTACTAATGAGAAATAATGAGACTGAATGAAAAGTACTTACCGATCATGAGCAGGGACACGGTGAGATGTTCTCTTCCTGTAGCTTTCAGGGCACCCAGTACAGTGCCGACTATGGCACAGCAAAGGCCCACAAAGGCTATCATCACAATGAACCACCGTATGCTCACAGTTTGTGTCACCATCACACCACAACAGTGCTTCGGTTCGTCCGATTCGGAGGCTGCTGGCGCCCCTGCAAAGCTGGGGCCGCCCCTCCGCCCCCCACTACGCTCTCTCGGGTGGAACCCCCTGAAAGCCCCGCCGCGACCGCCGCCTCCCCTGGACGTCCTGCGAGGGTTGGCGGTCAAGTGGGGGCATGCCGGGGCGGTCGTCGGGGGAGGTGGTGGTGGTGGATGAGACGGAGGGGGCAGTCGTCGACTCCCTCCTCCCCTTTCCACCGTCACTGGGGGAAGAGTGGAATAAGGCGGGGGAAGATGGGAGTTTAAGATGTCTGGTAGCGTGTTGTTGTTGTTGATGTTAGTATCCGAAGACGGTGTATCCAGTGGTGGTGGTGGTGCAAAGGTATCCGGCGTCAGCTGAGTGTGGGTCGTGAGACGCCTCGTACTCCTGCAACTGTTGGACGAACGACGTGCATGTTCATGGGGGACAGATATCCCATCCCCCAGTCCTCCACCGAGGCTGGTCATGCTGCTGGACAAGTTTACGTCACCTATCTGTTTGTCGGACGATACGCTAGACTCGCACACATGGTCCAGCTTGTGGTGATGGGGAGAATCCGAAAGGGTTGGAGACTTCTTGCACAGATCAGTATCCGAGTAAAATATTCCAATGTTGTACACCTCCTTCGCGGCGACTTGCACTGCAGTCGCCGACGCACTACTCTCCTTGGAAGAAGTTTTGGTTCTTCCACCTGAGCTTAAGCGTGAAGTGTCCTGACCTACTTCTGGGCGATCCGGAAACTGGATATTCGAGCTGGGCACATCGGACGAGTTGGGGCCGCGGTTAGCATCACGGGGTAAAGGTGTACCCCAGTGGCGACCCTCGAACCAAAGACGACTCCGATAAATTCGATTTATCCGTGGATAACGACGAGGAATGCGAAAAGCATCCCCTCTCGAGAAATTGGAATCCTCGCACGAGGTACTACTACTAGTGGTTGTTGAAGGAACACAGTACAATAAACTCTGTCCGAATGAATCGGCGGTGCTTTGATCATGCGATCCTGTCCTTTCTTCGGCACTGACTGCTACTGCAACACGATTGTCAACAAAGCGAGTGTTATATTCTTCCGCGTCTCCGCAGTACCCTCCGTTCACAACTCCTCTACATCCGACGGACGACTGAGGAACTCGGCCAGGCGACGCACTCGACGTATGCGCCTCTCCTGCATCATTGGAAGAGATGACGGGCGATGGTAGCGCCATCTGTTGGAGACGGAAGGCATCAGTTGCTTCCTCGTCTCTCATCATTCCCGTCTCGGAGAACCTAAATAGTGCGTAAAAAGAAATAAATACATTATCACATGAGTAGTTCACATTTCCCCCCCAAGCTACTTAAGTATAAAAATAACAAACACATCAACCCCCCCGTTCTGTTGCCATCGAGGAGGAAAAGAATGGACTGTCTAAAAATAAGTTTTGTAACGAAAATAATTTTTTATTTTGTGTTTTCTCGTGTAGTGAGAAAGGAAAACAGCAATACGTGTGCTGTGCATTTACCATCCAATAACAGAAGGAGAATAAATTTGATTGAATTAAAAAAAAATTAAAGTAAATGTAGTCGAATGAATTAAAAATTTGGAAAAATAAACAATTTGGGTAATTGATATGCATAAAGGTACCTACTTTATAAGGTGTTTATAGAAATTTCTCATAATTTGGAAAGTAGGACAGAGATACACGTTCGTGAACGAGAAAGAATACAGTTACAAGATGAAAAGTGACCTAATGCCCTCTAATAGGCATCATTTGGGGTCGTCACCTGCGAACGAAATGGAACATGAATTGTTTTTTGTGAGATGGTGTACCTCAAATGGAGCATCACTGATCGTCTGCACATTAATGAATTAATTTCCATTAAATATTTCGGAATGAATTTCATATTCAATCGGGCAGAGAATAACAATGGAGGGGGGATGTAAGGAAATCTTAGCCAAACAAGAAGCAAAAGATAATTCGTGAACACAGATTAGGTGTTAGAAAAAAAATTTTATTAAATATATTACAGGTGTCAGGAATGTATGCTATAAATAAAATAAAATATATTTATTACTAAAAACGAAATGTACGTGTATTGTTAATAAAGTTCTGAATTTTTGGAATTGATTGTAATGTACTGTTGCTATCTGAAAGTTAATTTAAAAAATTTGCCACAGGACGCGAAAGCTTCCAGGATAGGCCCTCTGCTACGAATCAGTGATGTTATAGCAGTGAAACGTAAAAGTAACATGAGGTAAAAAGACTGGAAGAATAGTCCACATAAACATTTTTTTTTCGTACCAATCTAAAGTTTTTTTCGGGGGGGGGCAACTTTAGAATAAAGTTTTGAAAAACCAAAACATCTAAAACTTTTCTAGAAAATGACGAAATTAATCGGAACCCTGAGAGGTTACAAAAGCAATCAGAAATTTTATTTATTTATTTATTTATTCGGCTCTCCACCATAAAATCTTTAATTCTTCCTTGGAATTTTAACAACTCTTTGCTTACTAGCCTAACAGACTGAGAAATTTAATAGTAATAATAAACTTTCCAATAAATTGTAATTCCTGTTTTATTTTCTTAATCTTTTAAACTGCAGTAGTAAATTACTCATTGGAGGGGGGGAAATATGCTTCTTTGCAATATACAATACGCTTCTTTGTAACTTATGAAAATTATAGTAATATAATATTTATAAAAATTAATTATATATAACTCTTTATAAGACTTTGCCTGTAATGTACAGTTTTATGCAATCACTTGTAGCCTTCTACAGTCATTAATAAGATATTATATCATTTATAAACGCGTACATCATACCCTATACAATTATTTATAAGCATTTGCCTATAAAATGCAATGTTATACAACCACACATAAGCATATATTATAATCATTTATAACACTATATCCATTTATCAGACACTATAAATGCATACGTAATACAGATACATTAGAAATACATATTTTTAAGAATTTTTATAGATATAGATATGTAAATAATTTTAGTGAAGTTTAAACTGCAGTATGTTTTGTATAATGTAACACGAAGTCCTTGAAAAACGAAGCTGCTGGAAAATCCAGGGATCAAAAACCAGGTATCTAAATAAATAAATAAATAAATCATCTCTGTAAAAGGTTTTTTGAAAGAAGAAGAACAAAAAAGTGATGTGGCTGCACTTCATTAAAACTCATTTCCTCCAACTTAATTAACCGATTCCTCGCGACAAGTCGAAAAAGACATCAAAAACTGTAAATTTCGAAATTAAAATATCCCGGTCAATTTTTTGTCGTATGGGAGACAAAATACTGGTATTTTTATTATTCATACGAGTATTAAAACTTCCTCAAATGTAAGTATAGGAATGGGAGACCACATTCAGAGTAGGCTCCTGCAGCGCACCCCTGTTCTGGAGACTCCATTGTCAAAATTCTTATTAACATGAATGATGTTGAATTATTCTGCTTTGCAGATGATATTTTGGCTATTGTCTACGATGACTCTTTAGAGAAACTCGAAAAAATTTTTAAGAGTTTAGAGGAAAATTTTATGAACTGGAGTAGAGAAGAAAATATAGAGTTTAACAATGAAAAAATAAATGCCATTTACTTTCCTAGAGGTAGTAAGGCTACTAGAAAACCAAAGTTGAAATTTAATTTAGGCAGTATTAAATCACCGATTATACCTCATTAACTAAATATCTCATGAACGTAATTATCAGATATATCTTCGTTTTGAAGAATGCGGTGAAACTGAGTCGTAAAAAAACGCCAATGGAAAAATTAAAACATGTTTTAATGGATAAAAAACATGAGCAAGGTAAAACTATCGGGAATAATTATGGACGAAGCAGCAACGTTTAAGAAATTTCCGGATAAGCCAAAAATTCACCGATCCGAAGTGAAAATTTCGCATGCCGTTTTCTAGAAGACGAAGAATCGGAAATCGATTTTACAAAATGGGTTGATGTGCATACCATAGATCAATTCAAGCGCATTTACTTTCATAATGATAAAATATCGATCCCGGTGTATTCTTGTATACATCCCTTGATCTCATCTCCGAATTAGATCTAGCACGGAAGCACCTGTCATCTATGCAGTTATGTGACATCACAGACGATAATGATTATTGATATACGAACACGACAGTCGTTATCGATGGAGTAATAACAACATATCGGTAAGAAGTACGGAATAGGAAATCTTAAGAAAAAAGGGAAAATCGATAATAAATCGAACGAACGTTTCCAATAAGAAATAAAGACAAAATCGATAATGCCCACCGATAATAAACCCGTTCTTATTAAAAAAAAAAAAAAAAAAAAAAAAAAACTATTGTTATTTTTATAGCACGATTTACTACTAAAATACAAATGCAGTGGGTGAAACATACTGCACAGAAATGAATGTAATACTTTATAATATATGCAATATCGGTATATAAACGTTTTTCTGCTATTCAGATCAAAAACAATTTTTCAACATTCTTTAACATCTCTAATTTTGTTTGGTAATCATTTTCATCTCCTTCGCAGCATTAGCCAATTTAATAGTGTCTATAATAATATATAGTATTATATTAGTTTCTAAAATAATGTAAGAAATTAGAGTCTTTAACAGTAAGAGAAATTAAATCGGCTATGATATTTGATAGACGTTTAATTGAGATAATTATGGCATACAGTATGCATTATGTAATAGGCTAAACATTTGTAAGTTAAACACGTTGTAATAGCCTAGCTAAATTAGAGTTCCTTTATAAGCTAGGATATTGAAGAAATGTGTAGCGACTTTTCGCTGAGTGCTTGTTGTAGAGTCATTAAATTATTTCGAAACAAGAGCACATGAAAAACGAGCAATGCCGTCGTCGGGACTCGAACCTCGGAACTCTCGAATACGCGCCGAGTGTGCTGACCACTATACCACGAAGGCATGCTAAGAAGGCGGGAGAAATACTTTATATAATCCCCCTTTTAAGGGGCGACTGGGGATTCGGGGGTACCCAATCCCCAAATCCTGGTGGTGGAGAATCATCATCCACCACCTTTTTTAGTTCGGGCACCACTGTAGAGTCATTAGGTTATTTCCAAGCAAGAGTACATTAAAAATGAGTAATGCCCTCGCCGGGACTCAAACCACGGACCTCTCGAATACGTGCCGAGTGTGCTGACCATTACACTAGGAAGAAGGCGGGAGAAATACTTTATATTATAAGTAACAAGTACAAAGAAAGGTTAAATTATTTTTTATTCCAACTCAAAATAGATGAACAGATGGCCCCTTCTCGAGCGTACAATAAGTTTCTACTTGAGCTTTAACTCAAGCTAGAAAATATGAAACTAATCTAATGCTAAATAAAAGTAACGAGACGAAGCTGCATAAAATCAGATAACGGAGTTGGTTCTTATTTAAAGATCACCGGCGCATACTAACAGGCATGTAGCAGTGCTACCTTAGGACAGTAAGCTTAGACTAGCAGCAACAACGTGGCCGAAAGGCAGAACAACCCCTCCAACTGAAGTGACCCAGACTTCTGCTTAAATACACGTTTCTACCTCATTTGCATAAAACATAATCCTGTAAACTTTTTCTGGCAGAGAAACGTAGCTGTAAATTTAGAATGTATTGGAAAGACTTACTACCCCCCAAAAAAAATTATTAGAAAAATAAAGGGAACCCTACAACATGATCCCGGATCCGTAAGCCATCTTCATAATTTTCAACAATTTCTTTCTTCACGTCCATGGTGATCCTAACAATTTTTTTCGTGGTCCAAACAGGACGCATTTCGAAGTAGAGGCACATCCAAATGTCAATGTACAATTTTTTTTCAGTCGTGTGTAATGGAATATTAAATAGCATGATTTGAACTTCGAATGCTGCATGCCATTTTGAAACATTGTAGTCAGTATTTATGTTAAATAAACAAAAAAGGGATTTGAAATCTGAAAGAGTTTATTTTTAAATAAATAACTGAAATTATAAAATACAGTCATTTAAAATATTTCGTTCATGTTATTATTGAAATGTCTTTTACATATAATTATTTAATAGTCTTGCTTGTATAAATTCCTTTCTAAGAATTGGCAACAACAAATACTATCTTTTATTTAGGAAGACGGGCATAAATTTTAAGATATTCTGAAATTTTTGATTTTTTTATTTAGTTTTCAACTGTAAATTCTTCTTCGAGCTGTTAGACTCTAATCTAAAATTTCTAGCATACAAATTGTACTTTTTTTGACACGCGGTTTAAAGCTTCAGCTGCGTAATATCCCAAAATATGATAAACCGAGGCATTATAACAGGTACCAAAAAGAATTCCAATTTTCCAAGCAATGCCACAGCTTTTAAAACTGAAATTACTTTTCATTTGAGTTTCAATGTTCTTCAACAACAAAGATTTAGTTTCATGATTTGGAAACTGTAAATGTTATTTTTATTTAGGGACCGAGACGAAATTATTTTTAGTAGGAGCATTGTTAAGTAGAAGAAAAATACACTGCAAAAATTGTATAAACATGTACACATTATACAGATTACAAAATAATGCAATGTATAAATGCAATGTTCAAATAACAATGCACAAGAAATACAGTGTTCAAATTGTATAAACATTATAAGGTATTTCTCCCGCTTTCTTAGGATGCCTTCGTGGTGTAGTGGTCAGCATGCTGGGGGCGTATTTCAAAAGTTCATTGTTCGAGTCCCGGCAAGGCCATTGCTTATCATTTCTCCTGCTTCGAAATAATCCTAATGTCTCTACAATATGAATATTGTACGTATATTGTAAAAGAAATTATTTTTATGTATGATTATATACATTGTATGCCTGAATTCATAATATGTTATTAATTTCAAGAATGCAGTTTGAAATTTTTCTTTAACGTCCAGTTTTAGGCAACAGTTGCGTAATATCGCAAACCACGACATATCGAGTCGCATCATAGCTGGAAAACATTGAAATATAGAACTAAAAAGCTTCCAATGAAACATCACTCGTCAAATAATTTCTAAAAAGCGTTGAATCATCTCAGAGACAAAATTCAACAACTTTAAAACACGTGGATTCAGCCATTACGAAGACAGCAGGTATTTCAGTGCCCCCCCCCTCTTTTCAGGAAACAAGTCTCGTTCCCAGTTGTTCTATCATATCGAATTAAGCCCTTCAGGTGGAATTACCTATCCGGAATTTTAGCCTCGACCCAGGCAAGTCTTTATTCTCCCATCCAGGAATTTCCACAACGATACGATTATCATAATTTCCTGAATTCGTGAGCGGCTCCGGTTTCCAGGAATAATGAATGATACAGAAGTTTGAAGCAAATGGGGAAGGGAAGGAAATTCCAAACGCATTAATTTCATCGCGCTCATTACTTTTAGAATGGAACAGTCCAAATATGAGAATAGGAAGGGAAGGTAGCAGCCAGCCAACATCGAACAAAGTTTTACCGAGTTGTCATGCAATGAATCGTCTGACGGAATGGAATTTTGCCACAATTCAGCGAAATTGATTGCGAACTTTGGAACTCGTTACTGTGGCATGCTTTTCAATGTGTGGTTGGATTATAATATGGTTCTTTTGACAGATGACTTGGAATTTCGTAGAAATTTTGCAATAATTATAATCGCGTGATACTGTACGGCAAGGCGGCACAAATTTCATTTTGAATACAATAAATGAATTGTATTATTATTAAAATTAATCTAATCCGTATCGTTCATTTCGAAGTTATTCAGTGATCTTATTAAGTGAGAAACTGATGTGCTAGTAAGAGAAAGAGAAGATTTGGCAAGAAAGGGGAACCGAAATACTCTGGGGGGAAAAGAGAGGAAAGAGTTAAGTTTTTGTGCCTTAAAAATACATAATGCTTTTATTTATTTACTTATTCTTAAGCACCCATATCACTTTTATGTCCAAATCACTTTTCAAACCGTTACTCTAGAAATTCTTTAGAAATTCAGTTACTGCAGAAATTCACGTTTTATCTGTATCGCTTTTATGTCCGACTCACTTTTCAAACTGTAGAAACTCAATTAGTACTCTAGAAATTCACTTTTTATCTGTGTCACTTTTATGTCTGAATCACTTTTCAAACTGTTACTCTAGAAATTCTTTAGAAACTCAAGAAATTCACTTTATATCTATATCCACTTTTATGTCTAAATTACTTTTCAAACTGTTGCCACCAAATGTTTTCACCATGAGTTATATTTAAAAAACTAAATAATAAAGAAACTTTACATATGTGTGTTTCTCGCATTCTGGGAAAACGACATCACCTAGAGCCACTGAATTTTTCATATTGGCAGTCCTCCATTGAACATGGGAACCTCGAAACCCGAATTTTTACTTTCGTTTTATATTTATTTCATATTTTGTACAAATTTATCGAATTTTCGTTTAACAAACTCAGCGATTTAAAAGAAGTGGCAACACTGTTTGGGGAAAAAAAAGAGAAAAAAAAAAAAAAAATTATCTCCCGCACGCCAGACTGTTGCCATTCGGTAAAATGTAAGATGTTTATCGCTCAGTTCTAATCCACAAATTCTGCTACTTGAATGCAGCGTGTTGTCCCTACCTCAAATATAACACTTATTATCTCCCAGCACCAGCGTATCGCCGTACCTCAAAACGTAATATATTTAATTTTCAAATTGAATATTTCTGTTACTGAGTAGTCAACCAAGCAATTGAAAAGCAAGAAACGCAGGTCTTCAGAGAAATAAGTACTTTTTTTTTTCTACTTTTCAATCTCATAGATTTAAATAAAAATGCATTAAATCCTAAGATATCTAATTAGAAGTATTAATATTTTAAGAAATGGAATTACTTATTAAAATCAATATATACTTTTTCCTGTTTTTTATGATAACTCTTTTAGGCAGTTAGCTTTCAAAGAAATAATATATGGAATATAAAAAAAAGTGTATGGCAACCCTCAACACTCTATCTGGAATTCTAAAGATATATTGCCCTAAATTTTAAATTGGATTCTTTCACGTAGTAATTGAAAAATCTCGTAAACTACCTGCAAAAGTCTCGCCGAATCTTTCTCTTTTAACTCTTGAACTTTACGCCATTCTAATACAAGAACTGACCCATTACAGTAAAGCGAACACGAACTAATATATATTCTTGTAGAAATTTTACTTCAGTTTCTTCTAATCCAGACAAATTCGGTCTACAGTTTCACTGGGTTGACTTACAGTTTCAATTGATCTAATTATTTACGGATGATTTCAGGCCTAAGGAGAAGCAGATACAACAGTAAGAATGTGTGAGATTCCAGCTACAGGAAAGTAGAAATGAAGGTATTTTATCAGATATTGGCCTGTTAATATTACTATGCGTTCTTATTGGAATATAAGATTTCTTTAAAAAAAATAATATTGTGATAGTCAACTATAGTTTATCCGCGAGTACTTTTCATTTGTCATGTTCGCACTGTTAGCAGCATTCTTCGGAAATTAAATTATTAAACTTCCCCTCTATATTTTTGGAAGATAAAATTAGTCAAAAAAATGGGGGGGGAGGAGAATACGCTATAAAATGTGATAGAAAATTGAATTAATTTTTAATATTTTTAGATAAATAAGAAATATCTTGTTCTGTCTCTGCTAATGAGGCTAAATTAAGAAAAATATTCCTGTTTAAATATACGTGAACTTTTAGAAGTGCTTCTAGAAAACACTTGGATGCGAATCTTTGCAATTGGCTTAAAGCTAGACGGATAAAAACCAATTATACAATTGAATTACATGATTCATATATCTCATTAAAACAGTCACGGTCCCAGTGACATATTAACCTTCTATCACAAAAGATATAAAACTAAGGTTGCCGACCTTAGAGCTCAGTGAAAAATCCTCCAATGCGCTTAGCGACTCATTAAGTTTTGTAGTTACAGTTAAGGACAGCACGCCTTCTTAATCTATACCCTGGGGCCGAGATTTAAAAATACAGCGTTAAAAATGATCTTTGACAAGGCTATGGGAGTTTGTTCCAAGCGTAGCGGTCTTGTAGGATTCTGCACTTTTCTTCCTAAGGAAATATTCCATTATTTCCTCGAGCACGTGACCTTATTACTCAGTAATTGGATGCAGAGAATTATGAAAACATTACATTAAGGGGTATAAAATGTTCGCTCGGTTGAGGATAATTCTATGGGACGCTTTTCAGAGCTGTCTTGAGTCAGAATTTGCAAATGTCGGCGCTTTGATGATGGTCTTCGGAGTTTTATTGTAATATCTCATTGATGATTAACTTTACACACTTACGTTTACAAACTTTTAGGACAATACAAATTAAATGTTTTTAGTGAATTACAGCCAACCTGCCGAACGATAACTGATAGCATTTATTACTATAATATCTCAATTCGCTTTTTCTAAAATGTCGTTTGCTTACGGGCAGAATTTTCTGCTCGTAATCACAGCATGCTCTTGCTTAAGTCCTGCATACGTCCTTAACGTTCTACTATACGTTAAGAGCACATAGTCCTATAATCGTTTGTATAGTGAATATCTACCGTCAGAGATCAGGAAAAATTTTCTGTTTGTAATCAAACAATAGTCCTGCTTACGTAATTACCGTTCTGCCTGTACATTAAAAGCACTTTTCCTGTAGTCGTTTGCTTTGAAACAGGGATTATCTACAGTCACAGATTAGAAAAATGAGATTCGAAATGAGCAAACAATAGTATCGTTCTGCTTACGTCTTATATATACCCTGAGGTCCCATTTCGGGCTTTCTAGAAGCGGCAACAAAAATCGTATCATTTCAGCTCCTCTCTTACAGGTGTTCTGGGTCAAAAAGTCAGAAATAGTACCGTCTCAGGCTTTCTATTTTTAACCTTTTTGTGGGTAGACATTAGAAGAAGGGAAGATGGTAAAGTAAAATTCGTGTATTTTATGTTAATCTGAAAGGAACAGCCAGAGAAATAAACAAAACCGGGAAAAAAAAAAAAAAAAAAAGAGGCTTTCTTCATAAGGTGCATAAAGAAAAATTATTTCAGCCGGGAAAAGAAGATATGCCCTTTGCTTGAATACTATATAGCCAGGCAGATGGTTGTGAAAAACCCATTCGACGTCAAATAATCTCCTCTACGACGAAAATCACATGTTTACGAAATCTATAAAATAATGAATGTGTTTTATTAAACACGATGACAGCAGTGTTACTGATGATCTTCACGATTCTTTGGCTCATTCTACTTTCAAGTTATCCAAATCCCCAAAAGTTTTCGTTTTTCGCTTTTAGTGTTTCAGTTTCAAGATTTTCGCACTATTTTAGCTGCGATGACTCTACAGAAATCGACATGATCCTATTTGAAGATAATAATAATACTTAATTTTTAATGCTAAGATTTGGCAAACATCTTGTTTACTGAATTGTTTTTTTCCCCCAATGATGGGGCACATCCATTATAGGCTTTGGTCACTACTAGAGTAGGAAGCAATGCTCACTTTATCATGGAAGGCAGCCAATAGGTGGACCACCGTTGCCTTCCATGAGAGGACAGACATTTTACATCCAAACCTTCTCCCGGAAGCGTAATGGCAAACCACACATTGAGTTGACCAATGTTAACGAATTTCGCATACTGCGCGTGCTCAGTGGTGTACATTTGACGTGGAAGGAAATACTGCGACTAAGCACAAGCAACACTATACAAGCCTGTTCGTCATGTAGGTCTTACTGACTTTTAGCAATTGCAATACTAAGAAAATATGTTTGTTCTCAATGCATGTGCTTCTGTTTCATTTCATTTTGGTTGTTCATAAACATTATAGTTATTTATAATAATTTTGTTTTGTAATCATGTTTCGTGTTTTGTAATCCTTCTTAAATGAAAATTTGCGTTTTTTACAATTGATTATTTACACTCTAAATAATGAAGCAACTTACAGCCTAACAAGTTTCAAAACCCCGAAATGTTTACATCTATATAACAGAATATCAACCCTATACCGTATTTACCTGTTTTTTAAATTGCGCCAAAGTTGTAATGTCGCCAAATTCTCTTCTGGGCAAGGCGCAGTACGCTAAATTCTTTCAACACTCATCAACTGAATGTGCGGTCTGCCATTACGCCTCCCGGAATCAAACCCGGGCGCTTCGGTACGGTAGTCGGAGTCGCTAACCACTTTCCTGTCTGGGCGGCCCCGTATTATGTGTAATCGCTAGTGTCATTAATGGTTTATCTAAGTAGTGCCTTAAGTTTAAAGCTTGTCATTGGACATCACTTTACACCAGGGATTCTCAACCCACTGTCCTGTGGCACTTATCTTGAGGCATACCCCTAAATTTTACGAATGCATAGAATAAAAATTACTTTTTTGCACTTATGTATAGTGCGATTGTTCTCGTGCAATTCAAAATTTTTATCCTATGGGGCTCGTGTATGATTGGCCTGAATCTTAACGTCACGAAACGATCGTAAAAATTTTTTAGGTTATAATTCAAAAATATTTCCGAAAGATTCGTAAAAAATTACCAAAAAAATATATATTTAAAAAACAAAACAGAAAATGTCTGCTAGGTATTTGTTTACACTGAACCTAAATTTCGAACTGTGAAAGAGGGAATCCAGTAAGTTTAAAAATAATAAAAACAAGAGATGTTAATAAATATATACCGAATTCAATTAACATTAAGGAGCTAAAATTTTAAGAGCTAATTTTTTAAAAACTACTCGTGCGATTTTTACAAAACTTGGCACTTTAGTATAATTTGAGTAGTAGAATAGAAATATGGGGGAAAAAAGTTGTTATATCATTCCAGAAAAAGTTCTATTTTGTGTCAAAATACCTACTAGAAAGAAAGTATGGATAAATTTGATATATATATCCCAAGTCGTGCCTTCGAGACATGAAAAACGTAGGTTAAATTTTGTCTATCGGCGCAGTAGAACGGGAGATATAATGCAGAGTGTACATATGACAGTGGTTCTCAACCTTTTGATTAACGCGTACCATCTGACCAAAAAATTGAAACCTTTAGTATCACCACTACATTTTACAATGATTATTTTTCAGTTTCTGAATAGGAATGTTAAAAAAAAAAATATTTTGCCATTCGCACAACCTATCGGCTATTGATATTAAATATGCACACATAAAAAATCTTTGATTAAAAATTCGTTATCATTTTAAATATCAAAACTTTTTAAGTTATAATACTTTAATTCTAAAACTGGCTGCAATTTAAGAGAGATCAATTTATGTCTGGTCTTATTTCACTTAGCTTTAATCGTAAACTAAGATCCACTTTTAATTTTATTCTGTATTTATTTTTCAAATATAACATGGGAAAAAAATCCTGATTCACGCAAATAGGTTATGAAAAATGGCAATAAAAATTTAATAGCTTTATTTGAATTGCCTTTAAATTCTTTTTTTATTTTTTCGGTACAGCCAAGTGATTGCAGAAAATTTCTGTTAATTCTTTTCCCTCACGAGATTTTTTAAATTTAATAGTTAAAAATACTTTGTTTCTTTACGTACCACCGGTTGAGAAACGCTGCTATATAATATTAATAATTTCAAATAAATGCTTTGTCCGGTTCTTAGGGAACACTTATCGCAAAATTCATTTCGTTAACTTGTTCTTCGAATGGTCTAAAGTGCAGGCTACAAGACTAAAAGAACCATAACGATGATTTCGTGTTTATTTTAGTTATTATAACTATTTTAGTTGCACAACTATTTCATCGAATATACTGTGGTGAGTTGCTGGTAGCATGTTGAAGAGCGAAACGCGTCGACAAGGATTATTCCTCGCATAGGCGTGTCTCCGGTAGACCACCTGAGTACCAAATGAGGCTTGCAGAACTTGAATTAGTACAAGAACTTGAAGTCTACTCTAATTCGAATTTTTATTAGGTCTGCATTAAAGAACAAAGAGAGAATTTTCTTAAAGTAGCCGAGCGTCTTATTTTTCAGAATAGATGTTTTGACGACCTAAAAATTCACTGAAATGCGCTTAAAAGCGGCCGGAAAATACGCTTCAAATTTAAAAAAAAAACAACTTAAAAACTTTAAAAATAGAAAATAATAATATTGTTACAAATTTTGTATATATGTAAACAATTTTAGTGAAATTATATGTGAAATCGTAGTATTTTTTTAATAATGTAATGTGAAATACTTGAAAGAGAAGATGCTCTGCCAGAAAAATAAGAATGCAATTGCAAGTTTATTAACATTGAGTAAATTGCTATCTTTCTAACTTGGCCCCAATTTAGCTATCTTGCTAAACTGGCGATGGTTTTGGTGACTAACCTTTGTAGCCAAATTTGGCGAGAAAGAGCCAAAAATCGTTAAATTTGGCCACCATTTGGCGACATTTGTGTCCGGTCCCTATATACCTGTAATGGGTATTGACACTGAGTAATTGTAATTGATCCTATAAGTAACTTTTACTGTATACGCCTCTCGTATGCCTTCCAGTAATTTCCAGAAGCGGAAGGTACTAGAGATTTCTCCGCGGCCGGAGGAAAACTATATAAGACATGGAGGTAGCAACAACCCAGCAGATTACCAGAATAGTCGAAATTATTGGCGAATCTTTCAACAAAAAAGAAACTGTAGCTGCACTTTTTCTAGATATAGAAAAAGCGTTTGATAAGGTCTGGCACTATGGCCTCCTTATCAAACTGATAAACTACCAGATCCCCATCAATCTAGTCGCCCTCATCAAACGCTATCTCGCACAAAGATCCTTCCAAGTTAAAATTAAAGAAAACATATCAAATAGCAAGAAAATCACCAGTGGATTATCCCAAGGCTCAAATTTATCACCTCTACTTTTCAATTTGTATACCAATGATATTCCTACCACCCAAGACACAGTCATCGCCTGCTGTTAAAATAGAAATTAAATTCGAAAACACTGTCATCCCAAGAAGAACACAAACAAAATATCTAGGAGTCTGTCTAGACGAAAAACTCAACTTTAAACAGTGTATAATAGAAACAAGAAACAAGGCAATCAAAGCCCTCATGTCTATTTACTCAATAATTGGCAGACACTCTCATCTCAGCCTCAACACTAAAAGAATTTTATACCTTCAAAGCATTCGACCAATTTTATTTCACGCCGCACCTGCCTGGCCTGGCACTGCCAGAAGCAACAGGATAATCTTACAGCGAGTACAAAATAAAGCACTCAGAATAATAACTAACTCTCCTTGGTTAGCGGTCAAAGTCATCGACCTTTCACGGAATTTAGCATAATCGGTTCAAACCTCAGCAGAACTTTAAAATCGCAGAGGACTTGTATACATTTTTATTTCATTCATCTCACTATTTAACTAGGAAAATATTTATTATTCAAGAATAGTATGTACCAGAAATGCTTAGAACGCATATTGAAAAAATGATTATGCCAAAAAGTTCCCGCTAATGTTATTGCCGAGGACTGCTAAATTAAAAAGTTTCCGTACGTCTGGCTTAGTTAGGGCCGTGCCAAAGGATGGCGCCGCCAACACTAGAGAAACTTGGAAACTATGCGCTCATAGCGCTAAGCGTCCTTGATAAGTCAGGGCTTTAATTTTAAAATAAGCGTGTTCCGAAAAGGAAACATTAATAAATTGGTAAAGGCCCTCAAGGGTCGAATACCTCTAAGAAAAGTGAAGGTCTACGGTAGTAAGAGGAGAGGCCCTCTTGTTTTTCACAAGCACTGCCTTGCGGGACTAGCGCACCCCTCGTGTAGACTAAAACATTCAGTGACTTGCCATAAGGATCAATGAGTATCGACAGGATCGGAGGTAAACATTTTGTAATTGCGTCGTAAATATGCGTATAAATGCATATATTTTCTTTTCCTACAATATTTTACAGAATTATTTTAAACAATATAAAATGTTGTTTAAAAGAATACATTTTTAAACAACATTTCATTCTAAACGGAATTAAATGCTATACTTTTCCCAGAGAAGTTTGCTCAGAACAGTTTAATATGAATGAAATATCTTCACAAGTTTTCGTTAATTGCATTAGAAAGACATTTCAAGGTAATTCGATTTTATTCGGTTAATGAAAACAAAATAAAGATCAAAGTTTATTGAATTATTCGTATTAAAATTAAGCATTATTTCTTTTCTATTTACAAAGTTTCTTCCCGAAATACTTACTCAAATATCAGATGATTTTTTAGTTTCTGAGGCATCCTTTAAGTCGAAAATCAATATCACTTTATAATTTTTGCTCTGTTCGGTTCATTTCAAATTAGAGCACCTTTTATTTTAATAGTGAAATACGTTAAATAGTGCTGCTGATTTCCATATACTTAACTTTCTGTAAGCTTTCTGAAAGGTAATAAAAAAAAAGAGTTTTTTTAAAATACTATTTAAAACTTGTAACTGAGTTAATATAAAATGTAAGGAAATAATTCTTTTAATACCTATAAAATTTTTGTTACTCTTAATTTCAACAACACGTATTCTAACAATTCTTCTTTACTACTTCCTTAAGTTACTCATCTCATAGAATTCGCTTTACAGTATCTTTTAACAGATTACTTTCCAGTACGAACAATTCTTACTTAAATAGTTTTATAAACGTATTTGTCAATAGAATTTCGATTTATGTTTACAAATAGATGTTGTTAAGGTTATTATTTATTTAGATATAGGTTGGCGCCTTCTTTTATTCTTACCACCATGGTATGAGACCGGGAAGAGCATAAGTTCTCAGTAGTTGTTGTTTAGTTCAGCGTGAGTTCAGAGTACTGAGAGATCTCCATAGAGGCTTCCGCCTTTTTAGATGCACTTTGCATTGCGTTGTGTTTAACTTTCTTAGAAGTTTAAACTGTAACTACTGATTGTGCTCTGTGATACTGAGGATAGCTGTGCGAGTGCTTCTGTGGAAAGTTCCAGAACTGTAAAGTGTTTCTTTCGGTAAAAATAAATTTTATCAAATACCATCGATCCTGCGTGCATTTTACGAGCTCGTACGCACTCTGGTTATTTTTAATTGTGCCGTTTTTATTATAAAAAATTACACAATTGTACAGCATTGACAAAACGATTAAAACCTTAATTGTTGCGCATACTTGAATTTTATTTTTCTTCCCGAATTTTCAACCTGACACGAATGTATTAATTAAAATAACACTGAATTATTGTTTAAAAGTGAAAGATCTTCCGTTGTTTATATAAGTTTTTAATATCGTGAGAAACTTTTTTCGACATCTACTGCAGTTACTGGAGCATATTGGGGGGGGGGAATACTGCATTACTTATCGTTATCTGTTTCTCTGTCAAGATGAATATTTTCTGCACAGTAGGAAAAACACAAGTTGAATATTGCTATTGAGAGTTAAAGGACTATTGAAATTAAAGTTTAAGTTTTGATTTACGTATAGAGTGATTTACATATAGTGCATTTAATACCTGTACCATGTACTTTTTATATTTAATTTTTTTTTTTTTTCATAATTACTTTTCCAACTCAATCCAGGTTAATTTGATAGATTTCACTAACTTTACTTAATTTTTAATAATTCGACTAAATTTCAAATTTTTAGCTCTTTTTAGCCCGTTTAGTTTTAATTTTAGTTAATTAAATAATTATTTTATGCCAACCTTAGGAGCAGTTGCACAGGACATTCTTTTGAAAGTCCTATTTACATCATTTTTTAGCTTTTCCAAATGAGGTATTTGTGAATGCACTGTCGAATATTATGCGCATTTAAGTGTTCAAAAATAAAGAGTATTCTTTCCCGTTCGTTAACATATTATACTCTTTTTTCTGCATAGCTAAAAAAAGAAAATCTGAAGGCTTTCAGATTTTATATTACTCCCAAATGGGTGTCTTTTTAACTTTTTGTGTGTTACCTTTATTTATTAAATATCATGTTCTTCACACTTAAACTACTTGCAATTAAATACCACAGCAATACCACAAAATAATTAAAAACAGCATATCTTTAGAATTTGCGATACACAGTCTCGCGCACTGGAGATAAAAATATTTTTTTTTTTTCGTAGAGTGCTGCCATTGCTCGCTTTGAAATTGTTGATCTTGTTGATTAAAAGTTCGTTAAAGTTTTACAAAATTTGAAATAGATAATAAAACAAATTCGAAATTCAAAATTCGGTTTTCAAATGACCCTGTTCAGTTGGAGGACTACGTTATTCAAAATTAGATGGCTCTAGGTACCTTTGTTTTTTCACAGTGAGAGAAACATCCATACATTTATGCAGATTCTTCGTTATTTAGTTTCTTCAAATATAATATATGGCGATAATGTTTGGTACCGACAGTTTGAAAAGTGAACGATAGTGACAACGCAGAAAGTGGAACGACGCAAAATGCCGTTTTAGACTAATATCAGTTTGGACTAATAATGGAGTGGGATCTTATATTCTTAAAGATAAAGCGGCAGTTTTTTTATTTAGGCACAGGAATTATAAATGAACTCATTCCCCTTTAATATCTTTCCATGACATAATCCAAATCAGTCTATTTGTCTTCAGCATCTAAAAACAAATTTATTAAATTAAAAGTCGAATAATGTTGTTTTTATTAAAAAAAAAAGTTGAGAATTACTTTCGCTTGCATAATTAAGAATGGCTCTCGAAATTTTTATAAGCAAAGAAGAAATACAACCGACATAAGCATTTGTTTTACAAATAAGACACTAGATGGCAGCACCATGCATTCAGAGAGGAGCACGGGCAAGTGAAGCCATGCTAAAAGATTTATTTATCAGACTAAAGTTGTTAAGTTTAACATGGTAACAGTTTTCGGGGGGGGGGGGGAAGCAAGACCTGAAATATCTCTAAGGCCATAGATTCTATTTTTTTTTTACATGTTGCAGCGTCAAAGCAAAACATTTTATTATTTCCTTTTCCTTCACATTGATTGCTTTAAATTTTCTTTCCTTATTTTCCATCTCACAAACAAATTCGTGGGGTTATGTAGCTATTTCAAAATTCATCTATACCATTCATAAAATAAATAAATAAAATGCATTCTGAAAATTTCGAGTTTTCAGGTCACAATATAGAATTTCAAAAGGTTTATTATTAAATTTTTCTTTAAGTTAAAGAATATCTGAAAATTGTACTGTAGTATAAATATCATAAAAAGTTTTTTTTTTTTAAATGCAGTCTGATCTTAACGCTTGAAGCAATTTTAAAACAGAAAGTTTAATAAATAATCCCTTAAGAATTCAAGGTATTGAATGGTTTCACATATTTAAAACGAGCTGATAAAATCATTGCAAACAGTCGCCGCATAGAAACTTTTGCACTTATTTAATAAAGAGAAGTCTTAATTATTCAAGATGTAACTGTGCATTTAATTTCAGTGGATTGCTTAGACGACTGAATCAAAAATAACATCTAAAGAGGGGTGAAGGCTACTCTCTGAAATTTAATAATTTCTTTTTTAATGTCTGCCTTCTTGAACATGAATATATTCAGTATGAATTTAGACGACGTTAAAATAAATAAATAAAATACGTTGGAAAAGTTCAGATTACATTCTGTCCTTTCTAAGAGATGTTTAACGTTAAAATGTTTTTAAAAAATTAAAAGAAATCGATGTAATATAAAATAAAAAGGAGTTAATTACGCTAACTAAAAAATGAGAAGAATTGTATTCTCATCGTTGCATTCGCGTCCGTTTAATTATTGAAGCAATTTCAATTCTTTGACTATTCCGTTTCACTTTCAATTCGTTTAACTATCGAAGCAATTGAAACAACTTTTTTATTCAAGATTTAAAACGTATTCCAGTAAGGTGGGAAAACCTTACTGGATCACCTGTTCACTAAACTTCAAATATTTCCTGTAAATGCAATGGCGACAATCTCTATTTCGCCAAGACATAAAATTCGCGTAATTAAAACTAAGCACCTCCTTCGAAGTCTTAAAATTATAGATTCTGTAGCAAAATATATAACAGAAGATTTCAGACGCGCAATTTATCGGTTACAATAGTATTACAGATGTTTGTAAAAATTTTTAGTTAAATATGTCACACAAATTAATTGCATTTAAAATTATACCCACTAGATATAATATTAAAGAATAAAATAAAGATGCAATCTATTTAGATAAAAATTACAAACAAGAACTTAAAAAGAAGAGCAAGCATAAAAAGATACAAACAAGGTCTAATCTTGGGCACAACAGGAAAGTTTTTGCTAGCAAAGAGGGCAGGTACATATTTCAGCCTCTTAAAACATCATTATCCCGTTTAGGACAGGCGAAAAAAGCGCTCCCCCTGGGCCCCATGCTCCGGAAGTAAACGTATGCACGGGACCTGGCGATTTTCCCCGTTAAGCCTAGTTTCATTAAAAAATTCTTTTAAAAATATTACTGCAATTAAATATGCTAAAAATTACAGTTTATTATCAGAAATAGTAGTATCTAAACACGCACTAACAAAATGTTCGTGATATTTAAAACAAAAAGAGGGGAATTTTAAAGAAAATGGTTTCATTTTAATTAAAAAAAGTTTTATATTTATGCGCATACATTATGTTCGGGAGGAAGACACTTTAAAAATTTCAAAAAACTACTTTTACCCACAGAATATATAAATAATGGAAATTTTATAAACTTGCGTACGATAATTCAATATACAAATAAAATATTTAAAAAAAAAACTGAAAGATGATAAATACTCATGCTAGCACTTGTATCTCGAATGCGCAACTATTGTTTTTCTTGTAAAAAGTATTCTTTGTGGCAACAGCGATGTATGGCAGGAGAGCGTTGTTGATTACGTTAAGAATTAGGAAGAGTGAGAATAAACATGCCATCTTTTATTTATACGCTTTAACGTTTTATTTCAGAGTTTTATTATCTTTAAGTTTAATATAAGATAAATGTAAGAAAATTACTAACTAATATTACAAAATTTTGTAGTTTATGATACAGTTCGATGCACTGTTCGGGACAAAGCAAGTTTTGCATTCATAATAAGTTAATGTACTTTTTTTTTGTTTTATTCTTTTAAGGAACTTTCTTGCATGCTACACACTGTCTTGATGTCTCCGTCAAAACATAAATATAAACCCGGAGCGCAATAAAACAGTCGTGCAGTTGAGTACATTTTCAAACTTTCTTGATCCAAGGAAAAAAAAGAAAAAAGCAACGGAAAAAAAAATTGGAAACCGAAAAGGGCATATTGAAGGTCAAAGCTCTGTGGACCATTATTCGAAAATTATAACAAAACTTCCTGATCACGTATATATATGATTACAATCCTTATCGGTTTTATGCCGCATCAGCTTCGTTTCGAATTAAACAGAAAATGTAATTGTATACATTTTCTGTTATAAACAGCTCGTCTACAAAATGGCACGACATATTTTTTAATAGGTTCTAGCAAGGGAATTTGTACATCCCCGAGGCGTGTGATAATTTCTCGTAGATCGTTGGGAACGGGCAATCATAAGGCAAACTCTGAGGGCAGTGGCGTCAAACTCAAATTGTATGCAAGATCTGGCAACAACAACAACTGAGGAGCCAGCACATTTTTTTTTTTTTTTTTTTCCTTTAAACAAAATAACAAATAATTGAAATAAATTAAAAATTTTGCTTACTAAATATTTACGAAAGCGGGACATAAACAAGAATAATAACATCATAAAGTGAAGAAAACTCAGCTTTGTTTATTTTGTATATGAAATCTTAAAGACTGGTAACTGCAACAGATATTTGTTGGTTACACTTTGTAATTCCAATATACCGACAGCTAAATATTAAATTCTTAGACTTTCAATCCTTTCAGATAACTCTAGCATTTTTAATTAATCGTTAAATTATTTACTTAAATTTGAATTAAAATTAAACAAATTGTAAAAAGTTTCTACGTTTTCAGAGAAGCTTTTCCGAGTAGGACAAAACTTGAGATAAAATAACGACAACCGAATTACTTTTTCTCCTTTATTAAACTTTTTTTTTCTGCGGAAAAATAAAAATGCGTATGTTTGTATGCAAATAATTGCAAACTTTTTATTTCTTACCACAGCCCGACACTCGATGGTATTGGATTCTGAAGTTTGAAATCTTGGAGAGAAATAACCGGAAATTATCTTCATCGCGAATTATAGATGCCAATCGGCGTATCGGGTTCCTTTCTTATCAGTTTTCAGTTACAGGATGGAAAAAAAAAAAAAAAAAAAAAAAAAAAAAAAAATTGGCTGGCATATAAATATATTCTCAAACAAAGCGATTATTCTTAGTGCAAAAGTTTGAAACTGAGCTTATTTATTTTCTGACAAGTACGACTAAAAGTTAATGAAATCTTGAAATCTTTGAATAAGATTTATATGACACTGTAAATTAATTCACTACATTTGTAGATTTTCTGGCACGTTGTTCAGGGTCGTTTCAACAGAAATGAAAGTAATATAAACTGAACTCCAAATAACTGAAATCTTGAAATCTTTGTAACACCGTATTGGCAACAAAACATAATTCAACTTCGGGGGGGGGGGCGCATAAAGTCGCTTTTGGGGGAGCATGCCACCGACGAGAGGACAGTTTGCTTAGGGCTCGATAACTATTTTCCGACATTCACAGACAGCTAGCTCTCTTCCCTGTGAGTTGCTAATAGGTATCGATGGTTATCTTCCGCAACCCTTTTGCCAAGTTCTTTTTACTCCTTTGTACGAAGTAAAGGATGTAAACGAAGCAAACACGAACTGACATTCACGTCCCAACCAAGGAAAAATGAACTGACATTCAGTCTACGATTTCGCCCACTTGGTTTGACATTCACTTTCTGTATTTATTTATGGATGATTAGAGACCTAAGGAGTAGCAGAGACAACAATAAGAGCTCGCGAGATTCCAGTTACAGACATTCGTATTACTGACATTCACGTCCCAAACAAGGAAAAATGAACTGACATTCAATCTACGATTTCGCCCACTTGGTTTGACATTCACTTTCTGTATTTATTTATGGATGATTAGAGACCTAAGGAGTAGCAGAGACAACCATAAGAGCTCGCGAGATTCCAGTTACAGGGAAGTATAAATAAAGATAGGTTATTAGTTATATTCACGCTAATATCACTCTGTATTCTTGAGGAATGTAAGTATCTTTTAAAGAAATAGATTATCCCTGACTGCTTCACTTATGTTACGTTATTACTGTAACAACGGTCTTCGGAAATTAAAACATTCGCATAATTTTCTCCTCACGAATTCGATTTTTAAAAAATAAAATTAGTCACCAAAAAAACTCAAACGTTTCAGATTTTCAATTTACGCCCAAAGGGACTTTTTTTTTTTTTTTTTTTTTTTTTTAGCGTTTTGTGTGTTGCCTTTATTCATCAAATATTATGTTCTTCGCACTTAAACCATAAAATTCAGTTTAGCAGCAACATCGCAAAATAATTTTAAAATGAGCATATCTTTAGAATTTCCGACACACAGTCTCGCGCGCTGGAAATAAAATCGTTTTTTTTTCGTACAACGTTGCCATTGCTGCCTTTGAAGTCCTAGCGTTTGACAGCCAAAAATTCGTTGAAATTTTAAAAAATATGAAATCGATAATAAAACAAATTCCAAATTAGGGTTACCACATGCCAAAATTCGGTGAAAGATTACGTTATTCAAAATTGCTGTGATCATTGTAAGTCTTCCGAATCCAAGTATTCGCTGAATGAGTTTCTTGGACAGTGAGCGGGATAAAAATTTTAATTCTATCCCGTTTGTATTAGCTAAAGCTAATATTCTGCATTTAATAAATCTGAATATGTTACAATATGTGAATTGCGTAAAAACATGTTTAAGGTTGTGAAAAAGCATTTTAAAACATCGGTGCTTTCGTCGGTATTTCTCAGCTTTCGAGTGAAATTTTGAGTCCAACCCTAAACCCTCATAAAAATGGGTATTTTTTTATATATTACTTAAGTTTTTATCATTAATTTAACTTATTTTGTTCGTTTTTATTAATCTCTCTGCATTTTATTCAATTTTAGTTGCTTAATTGTTCCGTATTTTATTCATATATTTTTGCTCATGTTCTCTGACGGTATTCTTTAGTGCCGATTCAGCCCGTTCACCAGACAGCCTTAATAGTTTCGTTCCCATTTGAGGATTAAGTAATTTTATTCCCAAATGGGGCAATAAAATTTGGGAAATATCCCCTCAGTTACACAATCTGCGTTTCTACATTCCCTTCTAAAAATAACCGAACGTAAAATCAGTCATCTCAAAGGCATAACACTTTTTTGTATCGTGATCGATCTTGTTGAGATGTGATTATATACGAAAACAATATTGCGTCAATATTTTGGTTTTAAGCACCAGAAGTGTTAATAGTCTCGAAACTCATTTTTTGTTCGTATCATTTTTGTGTCCGAATCACTTTTTAAAGTATCGCGACCAAATGTTACCTCAATGCATTATTTTTGAAGAAAATAAGCAATGAAGGGTCTGTATGTATGCTTGCCTGTATGTTCCTCGTATTGCGGGGAAGCAACGGCACCTAAAGCCATGAAATTCTGAATAATGTAGTCTTCTACTCGAACATGTGCACCTGGAAGCCCGAATTTTGAATTTCGAATTTATTGTTAATTCATTTCCTATTCTTCGCAAATTTAACTAAAGTTTGCTTAACAAACTCGGCGATTTGAAAGCGAAAGTGGTAACGCTGTTCGAAATAGTGCAATTCACAAACAGCAGTGTGGTTTCAAGGAGCTTAACACCGACTCAAGCCGTCCCATTTGAACTTCAGAGAGGAAGAATCGGGAGTTTTATTCCCAGTGCATTTTCATTCATTTTATTCCAATCGGGGAATACCTCCTCATTCCATTTATAGTGCATTTCATCTTTTCTAAAATTAAACTACCGGTGTTCAGCAACTTTGCCGTTCAGCCATTGCTGGGCTCTATTTTGCAAGTAAATCGGAGGCGAATTTTTAAGCTTTCAAGTGCATATCAGATCAGTTTAGCGCACAAAAGTTCCTGGATTATCAACTGCGCAATACGAAATTTTAAGCAATTTACTGAGGCTAAATAAGTGAAAAAAATTTATTTTCATATTTTCTAGTCCAAAGGGGCTTTATCCCTGAAGGACTATTGTTTCTGTTTTGCAATTTTGCGTTGAATCACTATAAACGGCGAATCACTTTTCAAACTGTTGCCACCCAATGTTAGAGTCCTGCATTATACTTGAAAAAATTAAATAATGAAAAATCTGCATAAATGTATGTATATTTCTCGCATTGTGATAAAACAACGGTACATAGACCATCGAATTTTGAATGACGTAATCCTACTGCTAATATGGGCATGTGGAAACCCAAATTTGAAATTTGCAATTTGTTTTATGATCGATTTCCTATTTTGTAAAACTTTTAACGAATTTTTGAGTAACAAACTCAACGATTTGAAAGCGACTAATGGCAACGCTGTACAGAAAAAACAATTTTATCTTCAGCGCGCGAGACTGTATCGGGAATTCTAAAGGATTCTTCTATCGGAAAGGCTCAATTTAAAACTATTTTGTGATATTGCTCTAGGTAACAGACAAAATGTTTAAAAAAACGCCCCTTTGAACGTAATTTAAAATCTGAAACCATTCAGATTTATTTTTATTTTATTTTATTTATTTGTCTAACTTTTAAAATAACGAGAATAAAAACGTATTGATAAATGAAAAAAACCTGATGTGGACGACACATGACTTCCTTCTTATTAAATTACATCCTTTATAGGGTTTTGTTTAGTTATACTAACAATTAAAAAAAAATATTCCTAATGGATTCGGGAACGGTCAAAATGGATTATTTTCGTTGAAATCTGATAACCGAAATTTTTCGCGATTACAATACCTCCTTACTTCGTACAAGGAAGTAAAAAAATTTTCATTATTCAGTTTTAAAAAGCCAAATTGTAAAACAACTCAACGTTAAAGAAAATTGGGGGTATAAATATGTAAAGTAAAAATGCTGAGGGGGTATCTTGAAATCTGAGTACTTCAGATGAGCTATTAGAGGCGTTTACGCATCGGATTTTTATTTTTAAATAAATAGAAATGATTTGTAGTGCCATTTTATTAAAATGAATCTCAACTGCTAAATATATGTATATAAAGAAGAATGTCTGTGTGTTCGTGATTAACTCAGTCACTACTACAGCTATCGTCACCAAACTTTCTACAATTCTTTCATGGATCCCAGAAAAGGTCACTTTTTTTTTTTTTTTTTTCCAAAGTAAAGTAGCTAAAATCAGTTACGTTGTCAGAGCGGACAGTGGCTACAGCGGACACGTGAGGCTAGCTGGGTGGGCAGAGCGGACATTCTTGCACCTATTGAGTTGTTTCATGGAGGTAGGAAGTAAGTCCTTTCCTACCTCCATGTAATGTTTACCTAATCAGTCACATGTCATCCATTGTGTAGTTTGGAGCTTTGCACCTGCTGTAGAGATAAGCCGATACTTTTAAGAGAAAAGTTTTTCTCATTTTCTTAGTAGATGTTTGATCCTTATGACGTGTGTATGTCGTTTTATAGCCTCGAAAAAATCTATGATGGAACCCATAGCCATTTCAACAAAATTACTCTCTACAAAAAAAGGAAAAGAATGTTTAGTTGTAGACGATTACCCATACCGTTTACACACACACACACACACACACACACACACACACAAAAAAAAAAAAAAAAAAAAAAAAAAAAAAAGGAATGAATTGGGTATGTAAGATAGATCGTTGTAAAGGAAATATAAAGACAAATTTTCAATACGAAGTACTGAAGAAAACTGAACATTCCTGCGTGCCCAACATTGCTGAGATGGAAGTTAAAAGCAAGTTAGAGACTTGCCCGAGAAGAAACATCAGTTGCCGTTCCCCAGATATTTCAAGAACTTTCAGAATTACATCAAAAAGGTTATGATTTCGTTACTAAAATACCGACATACTCCAGTGCCAAGAGTAATTTCAGTGCCTTGTAATTCGATAATCGAGTGCAAAAGCAAAAAGCTTCGGTAAAAAAAACGTTATCCCACTTGAAAGAGATTTGCCACTTAAAATACTATTTTAAATTATATTTGAGATTTTTAAAAGTATTTATTTACTTATTTATTTGCACCCTTTATCTGTTCTAAGATGTGGAAAAAATGTGTCCTCTCTAACCACGATGAGTTTCGAAGTGTCCGCTCTGACCACACCACCCTAAAATCAGAGCTATTAATTAAAAACTCTGAAAACGCTCATTTTCGCCCTCGTTTTTCCGAGTGGCAACAGTCTCGCACGCTAGAGATAAAAATCTGTTTTATTTGGAGAAGCGTTTCCACTGCTCGCTTTCAAATCGTAGAGTTTGTTAATAAAAAATTTCTAAGCTTTACTATGAAATAAAAGTAGCATTGGCAAACATTAAATACATTATTCTCGATTGCAAAAATTCGTGGGAAGCCATTTCGACTATTCCCATCTTCGTATAAATTTAATCAGCAGAGATATTAATTAAAAACTCTGAAAGCGCTCATTTTTCCAAGTCTCGCGCGTTGAAGATAAAAATGCTTTAAAATGTTCCTACTGCTCTCTTTCAAATCGTAGAGTTTGTAATTAAAAATTTGTAAGTTCAGAAAATCTATATATATAACGAAGAATGCCTTTCTGTGCGTTTGTTCGCGTTATTGATTTCTGATCAATTGTGATCAATTTTTTTGCCGTATTTAATCGACTAAAATTGAATATGGGTGAAATATTGGACGGAAATTGAGCTTTCACGACTATTTGATTAGAAAGACAAAAATCATTAAAAACTGCGTGCCATTGTTTCTGATATAACGAGAGAGAATTAGTTTATTTTGCTATCGAAATTTTTTAAGTGGGCTCCATATCGCATCAGACTGAAAAATGTATGACAATGAATCGTAATTTTGCATCGTTATTAGAGAAGGATTACAGCGGTATCGTTCTCTCTGTTGTTAAATGTATTACTCTCAAACTAGCTTAACTGGCATCGAATACTTCCGCTAGTAACTTACTAAAAATTAAAACTCAATTGAAGAAAACAATTTTTTTTTAAAGCTCGCTCTTTTTTTTTTTTTTTTTTTTTTCTGCAATTTGTTTTTCGATGTAAAACAGTATATATAGAAAAATATTTATTGTTTAAAAAAGAAGATAGCAGTTTGAATAAAATCAAAAAAAAGGAAATATACATAAAAATGAATTGCAATCTATTTTTTATTACAAAATTTTATCCCTGTCATTGAAGCATATTTATAACGCAGACTATTCTACCCAAAAAATAAAATTCGAAATTTTGTAAACGACGTTCTTTAAAATGTTAGATTTTCATAAATACACGATATGAATTTTCCAAATGCATACATTTTATACATTTTTATACACTTTTGTAAATGGAATAAAATACTTTTTATGAAGAATTTTGTTCCATTTAAGGAAAAAAATCCGATAATACCTTTTATAAATGGAATGAAGCACTTTTTTATGAACGGAAGATAAATTAAACCTTTTCCACTTTTCATTTTTAATAGTTAAAAACTGTTAACTGAAAATAATAAGATATTTCTAAAATATTAACATAATTATTAAAACATGTATCATGTATTTTCGAGTAAACTACTCAAATTTTTAAAACTATCTTTTCTTTTTTAAACATTTCATTTACTTATATATTAAAAATTATAATCCCGTTTGGAATTCTACTTTTCGATACGGATGTCTAAAGGAATCCGGAATAAAATTCAATTTGAAAACGCTGCCGTACATTTGAACGCGAGTTTTTTAATGCTTTTCAAAGACGTCGACTGTGAACAGTAATTTCATAATCATTGAAGGAAACGTAGTACATAAAATTCCTTCATTATAAATTTATGCTGCACGTATCGTCCGAGTTGGGCTGTAAGTATTCCGTCGAGAGAAGAACAAAAAAAAAAAAAAAAAAAAAAAAAAAAAAACAATTTATTGTGGCACGCATAAAACGATAAGTGGTACGAACGTGAAAATGGGAAAGGCACTTACCTTATTTTATCATTCGCATCTTTTTATCCACGCGACAAAATCCCGCCAGAATAACAACACTTCTTGCACACACCCTCTCTTGCATAAAGGCGAAGGAGCTATAAAACTCTTCACCATCCCAACGGCATCTTCTCTTCTGAGGGTGAGGATAACAAACTTTCTCCTCGCACGCTTTTTCCCCTCCCCCCTCGAACGTGCCTCCCTTCCTTTTCTGCACCCCTCGACGAATAAACGAAGTTGTGTCGCGCTCGCATCTGTCTTGGCGACAGTCGCTATTACAGTTATTTCCGTTTTGCCGCCAAAGTCTCGCTGTTAATAGGTTTTAGAACAGATTAGCGTGTATGTACTTTAGAAGATAATTTGGAATTGTAAAGTTATCAGTCAGACGTTGTTGTAACCGATTAGTGACACAAAACACCACAAGAGGTGACCACTGACCACGGGAAGTTCTTACAGTTAGACACAATAACACGCCGAATAAATACTAATTCAGAAGTCAAACAATTATGATTGTATAACGCTGATTTTTGTTGTTTGACTTCTTACAGTTGTTTGTTAATCACCCCGCCAGCTAATTCATTCGGCCAAACGGCATGGCAAACTACATGGGCATACAAAGCTTCATATTGACATAGTTACGAGGAGTACATAATACTGAGATATTTATACATAAAGATTGTACAAGCAAAATATTGATTCTCAGAGAGAGATAAAGCATCGTTCAAAATTATTTCAATTTAATATATCTAACGCTTTTATTTAATTAGTATCGCATCGTGTTTCTAAGATGCACTCTTTACTTTCAGTCTACTTAATTGAGATTTACAAAATAAATTGCTGCATATTCTTGTCAGCGTTCGCAAAAGTCACTCTATTTATCACAACATTTGTGTTCACGAGAGTCTGTAACTAAAACAATAGTTGTAAATAAATTGCTTTGTTTTCCTTTAACAAAAGTCTTTTCAGCTATCCCACTAAATAACATACTAAATAACATACTTTCAAACATTTATCTCCCCCCCCCCACTTCTTTAAAGCACAAAATCAATAGTTATTACAACAGTTATAGATAGAATACTTCTCTGTTTTCTTTTAACGAAAGTTTCTGTAATTATCTCAACAATTTTAAGTAAAATGCTTTGAAGCATTTCTCGTTTTCTCTTAGCAAGAATTTCAGCAGTTATTACAAGAATTGTAAAAAGAATACTTCTGTTTTCTTTCAGTGAGAGTCTGTATAGTTATCACCTCAACAGTTGCAAATAGAACATTTGAAGCATTTCTGTGTTCTTTTAACAAAAGTCTCTGGTTTGCTTTAATTTATTTAATTCTGATAAAGCACTCTAGGGTTATCTACCTAAGGAAAGGGATGCCTTCACGGAGGACTTTCTAAGGGAACTGGTTCGTATACGTGTTACACATAAGGAAAACTACAAAAACGCTCATGCAGCCAGCCCATTCGCCGGGATTTGAGCCCTGGACCGAGCTGCTAGCGTTCAGCGACTTTACCCGCTCTGCCGTTGGTGGGCTACAAGTATCTCAGTAGTTGTCACAACAGTTGTAAATAGAATGTTTCTGTTTTCTGCTAAACAAAAATGCATGTAGTTATCAAACAGAAAACTTTAAAGGATTTCTGTTTTCTTTTAACAACAGTCTCTCCAGTTGTCCCAACAGAATTTTCTGGAGCATTTCTATTTTCTTTTGACCGGAGTCTCCGTGGTTATCACAACAGTTATAAGTAAGATGCTTTAGAGAATTTCTGTTTTCTTTAAAAAGGAGTCTCTATAGTTGTCACAACAGCTGTAATTACAATGCTTTCGAGCCGCAGATAGAACGCTTTGGAGCATTTTTGTTTTCTTTCAGATGTCCGACATTAAAAGTTACTTTGACTGAAATAGTTAATTTAAAATTTCAGAACAAGAGTTTGGTAATTGCTTGACAATTTTCAAAAGATTACGCTTATGAATGCGCGGTGCAAATAAATTCGTTAATGTGATTAGAGTTAACTGTGGCGGAATTAGAAACGGGAATCTGCTGAAAAATAAAAACTGAATGCAATATTTTTCGAATAATATTTTTGGATAAAATAATACCACACAACATGAAAATATAGTAATAATTAATTAATTAAAAAGATTTTAAACTTTAATGGAATTTGGCGGATAAAATAGCTAACTGCCTGTCACCCGAATATCCCCTCTAAAACTTCGATTAATAAATCAGATAAAATCTTAGCTTTCAGAAAGTTCTCCACGAATGCATTCCTGATGAAGCTGATAAACCAAGAGATAATCTGATAGTCTAAGAGGTAGATCTTAAGTAAAATCCTGAAGGCTCACTGCAATTAAAAATTGCCTCTGATTTTATTTTATTTACTTGTATTTGGACAGGGGGTTGAATACGCAATGTCGAAATTCCCCTGGCCAAAATGTTTTCGGACAAGACTGCGTACCGATCCGTCGCAAGGCGGATAAATCGACTGAATATTGGCACTTTGCTCGCTTATTCGAATACGGCACGGCACGCGAAGGTTATCTGGCTAGAGGGAACGATGTTGTCTTCGTGGAGAGCTTTCTAAGAGACTTTGCTCGCTTATTCGTTTAACGTTATATATTTTTGAATATATAACGTCACCGATTTAGAGGGCGATTAGGTACAGATCTCTCTTCTTCAGGCGGAAGGGGAAAAACCATTTTTTAGTCCAAAGGGGCAATTTTCCCAGAAGGACTATTCATTTCGTTTTGGCATTTTGCGTGGATTCACTACAAGCGTTTCTTACCCTTCAAAGTATTGCCACCCAATATTATCGCCCTGTATCATATTTAAAGAAACTAAATAATGAAGAAGCTCCATAAATGTAGATATGTTTATCGCATTGTAATCGTAAAACAACGGTACCTAGAGCCAACGGTACCATTTAATTTGTTTTATTATTAATTTCGTATTTTGTAAAACTTTAAACAAATTTTTGATTCGCCAGCCATGGCAACGTTGTACAGGAGAAAAAAAAAAAAAAAAAAAAAAAAAAAAAAAAAAAAATTAAATTACGCCCCTTTGGGCGTAATTTAAAATCTGAAACCTTTCAGATTTTTACTTCCTTGTACGAAGTAAAAAGGAAGTATTGTAATCGCGAAAAGTTTCAGGCGGCATATTTCAACGAAAATATCAGTTTTGACTGCAATCGAATGCAATTTAACGATGTTTAGGCGTGATATCTGTACGTAAGGACAGAATAAAATACTCTTTTCCTTGAAAAAAATTATGAAACTGCTTTAAAATGAATTCTGAAGAGAATTTTTCGTGGCGTCTGTACGAACGTATGTATGTACGTACGTACGTATCTCGCATAACTCGAAAAGGAGTAGCCCCAGAACGTTGAAATTTTGTATATAGACTGCTATAACATGTAGATGTGCACCTCGTATTTTGGTTGCAATCGGCCGCACCAAACGTATATAAATATATTTATATAAATATGCACTCTGTTACCCGGCTCAGTGATCTCAATTTCTTTACTCTTATATGTTTGTAAATTGTACATTTTTTGCTTTCAAAACGATTGAATTATGTTGTTCTTATTTTCCGCTTAAGGTTTTTATGCCTTTAGTAAATCTCTATGCAATATTTTTAGAATTATCAACAATTTTAAAGTTGTTTAAGTGCCGCTAAGCCTAATACTTCTCTTGATGGCGACCATTGTTTGTTTACATTTGAAACAGCAGGATAGTGGATTTGTTGCCAGTCTAGAGAAACTTAGGTTCTGTAACAGCTTTAAATAATATTAAAATCTTGTAGTTTAAATAATTTAAATAGATGAACATTAAGGTAATTGTGAATGGCAATATTTGAAACCAGACTCGAGTGCCTCGTGCGACTCTCGCACGAAAAATGTAATTTATTTTTAAATGTTAGAATATGTTTTATCTTCTTGTTTGTATGTAGCCATTTTTTTTAGTGTTAAATAAAAGTTATTGCTGTGTTCCATCATTGGAATTGCTTCATTTCGCCAAAGAAGTATTACAGTCTTAATTATTTTGGAGGCACCGACCGAGATCGAATAATCGTGCGTATTTTTATTTTATTAGTTCATCACTGAACATAATATTAGTGATACCAGATTATTACTTTCTGTTAATATTGAATTGCTTTATTTTATTAGTTCATCACTGAACGCAATATTAGTGATACCAGGATATTACTTTCCGTTGATATTGAATTGCCTTATTTTATTAGTTCATCACTGAACGTAATATTAGTGATACCAGATTATTACTTCCTGTTGATATTAAATTGCCTTATTTTATTAGTTTATCACTTGAACGTAAACTTAGTGATACCATTTTAATGCCGTTTCTACTAGAGCTCAAAGGAAAAGAAAAATAGCTGAAGAGCAAATCTTTGAACCGATGAAGGAAGAAAATAAAGCATCTAGAGATGTATTTGAAGAAGAAGTTAAATCACCAGAATTAAACGTGGAAAGATGTTCACGAAAATTTGAAAAACGATAAAGAAATTAATATTGAGAATCATTTTGCAATGCAGCGTTATCATCATCTTTCGGCTTTTGATTTAATATCAAAGCCGCTACTAATAGACGAAGAAAACAATTGTCGAAAGCAAATGACAAATGAATATTATCCGAAAGGCACAGATGAACTGCGGAAAGGCTTTGCTGTGAATTATAGCCGAGGAACTGGTCCAACATGGAAGAGATCTAGGCGCCGTCAAGAAAAAAAAAAAGAAGACTAATTTGAACACTGTCCATTTTCTTCCTATTTAAATGTGGTGTAAAAATATTTGTTTAAAATTTAAAATTTTCGGCCTGAAAATTTGAAAACTTATGAGAGAAGTTATCTTTTCTCTTTAAGCAATTGAACAAGCCGAGCTTATAAACTTTCGAAATTTACAGAACTTTTCCCTTCGGCAAAAGTCTCTCCGTTGGGGGAGAGGTTGTAACAGCTTTAAATAATATTAAAACCTTGTAGTTTAAATAATTTAAATAGATGAACATTAAGGTAATTGTGAATGGCAATATTTGAAACCAGACTCGAGTGCCTCGTGCGACTCTCGCACGAAAAATGTAATTTATTTTTAAATGTTAGAATATGTTTTATCTTCTTGTTTGTATGTCGTCATTTTTTTTTTTTTTTTTTTTTTTTTTTTAGTGTTAAATAAAAGTTATTGCTGTGTTCCATCATTGGAGTTGCTTCATTTCGCCAAAGAAGTATCACAGTTCGCAACAACAAAGATAACGCCTTCATTTATTATTGCCAATTAAATCATGGTTAATCCTTTCTGGAATTTTTTCGAGGAAATAACTAATTTTATATATAGATATTTTGAGTTTTTATGTATTTTTGTCTTCTCGCGAAGTGAGAACTGAATTAATTGAATGAGAAATACTCAATCGTCTGTGAAAAACTGTTTCTTTTTTGTTTTGTTTGCTTAATTTCTTTAATACATTATTCTAGCTTTATTATAGTATTTAAATAGAACATGTGGCAACGATTAGATAATTCTATTCTTTAAATGATATAAATTTTGTGCATTATGAGTTATAATATGAACGAAATATAATACTGTTAAGTGAACCTAGCGCCAGAGTGTCGCTATGGTAAACAAATACTAGAGTGAATTTTAAAGAATGCATTTATTCTATTGTGGTTTATGCGCTGTCGGCGAAGTAGATTTAATTCAATCCAATAAAGTTTAAATGAAATGCAAGAAAAAATGCGTATAATTTAATATTCCGTACAAGGAAGCCATGTGGTGTACACATCAGATTTATTTATTTATTATTACTGTTTTTTTAAACTTCATTTATTTATTTATTTATTAATATTTAACATTTGGTTACTTCTCTTGCAGTTAAGAATTTCCTACTTTAGCAATTCACTATTTTCTTCGCCTAAGTTAAAACAACAACACGTTTTTGAGATGTTAATAAGCCCAGTAAAATCTTCGTAATATAGTGCTTTACGTTATACTCTAACATCCGGATTGCTATGCACGGTTGCTGTACACAGGCCAGCAAACAAGAGTAAAACGGATTTTCTTATGGGGAGATGTAAGGCCTCGAGTGGGAGACCTGCAGCCGCCGGTACTGCGCGAACAGCTGCGAACGTAAAAAGCGCGCGCGTGACAGCTGCACGTGCGCGAACAAAAGGGGGGTCGCTACGTAACGGTCCGCGAACAATTTCGCCAAAATTTCGTCCCCCCTTTGATGCTATACATTTCTGCTATATTTCCCTAGGACAATTGAGGGCACACGACGGCATAGTACGCGGGAGTTTTTTTACTACCGTGCGTATGGGTGCTTCAACCAAGATACACTCGATAACCATCCTCCAACAGACTGCTTTAATTTTTTCTTTAAAGAAGTTTTTTTTTTTTTTTTTTTAATTTGTTCGGTATCTTTAGAGTGTATATCGTTTCGTGAAGTTTTATTCGGGGATTTTCTTCAGTCGCAAAATGCACAAATAACGTGCACCCCGGCAGCGTAATGACAAACCGCACATTGAGTTGATCAATGTTAAAGAATTTTGCTTACTGCGCATGCTCAATGGTGTACCGTTGGTTTGGGAGGAAAAGGCATAAGCAACTCTACACAAAACCTGTTTTTAATCATGTTGGTTTTACCGTTTACAATTGAAATACTATAGAAATTTGGTGTGTGCTGATTGCATATACTTCTGTTTCATTTCATTTTGGTTATTTTGTTTATAAACATTACATTTAATATAAGTTATTTGACTTATATTAAATGTAATGTTTATAAACAAAAGTAAACAAAAGTAAGTGAGTAAATTCAGTAATTTAAACTGGATTTATTCCTTAATTTGTTAAAGTATACAAAAATGGAACGTACGGTAAATACTCAATTGCTTTTAATCCTCAGAAGTATAATCAATAAGCGTTCAGTTAATGTATCTTGTAATGTTTCCTGTTCTGTAATCCTTCTTAAACTAAAATTACAAATACGTGAAAAATGGGATCTGTTCTTATTTGTAGGCCCACCAGAAGCCGATCGGTAAAGTCTCTGAACACTGATAGTTCGACTTTACAATTAAAATTACTGTTTCTACGCAAAAACAAGCAATTCAGCAGCAGGCAAGAAGGCAGACTTTTCTGTGCACAAAACTAACAGTTTCCTTTTGGTCCGGCTCGGCAAAATGACACTGAAAGTGCAGAAAGATTTCATTCACTATTCCGCTAAATTTCAAATGTAAACAAATACGGCTGCTATGGTAAAAAATATTACGCTTAGCCTCACTTAAACAACTTTTAAATTGTTGATAATTCCATAACTATTGCATGCAAATTAACTAAAGGCACAAAAACCTTAACCGGAAGATAAACCAAAATAGAATAATACTTAAAATTCACTATATTTATTTACCATACCAATACTCTGGCGTTAGGTTCACTTAACAGCGTTACGTCTCATTCATTTTATAACTCAACTTTAAAACAGTATCATAATTCGTTTGGCGAAAAAGAGTCCAATACAGATGTTACGCAAAAACATCGTTAAATTGCATTCGATAGTGGTCAAAATGGGTATTTTTGTTGAAATAGGATACTCGGGATGTTTCGCGATTACAATACTTTATTCGTACAAGGAAGTAAAAAACATCAAAATATGAAAAGAATGAATTGTGCGAGGACAACATTTTGTGACAATTTTCAAGCGTTAATCTGCATTTGGATAATTTAATATAATGGCAAGAGGAATGCCTTCGTGGGGAACTTGCTATGGAATACTGACTAGTATTTGTATCCTCCATGAGAAAGATCATGGAAACGTCATATAACCAGCTTGTGTGTAAACCCCCCCCCCAACCCCAAGAACAGAACAACCAGCGTTTCGATGATTTAGTCGCTTTGTCACTGGTGTGAAATTAAGATAAAACAGAAAAAATACTTAAGTATTATCCCGTCGACACCGTGAAATTGTTTCCAAACAGCCTGAGTTAGCGCTAATTATAAACTTATTTAATTAAATTTTATTTTTGGAAATACACTTTGCAGTTCTGGAACTTCTCATATAAAAGTACTCGTACAGCTCTTCTCAGTATCACAGAGTGAAATCAGTTGTTGCCACCTTCTTTTCATTTCTTTTGATTGCCAAATTTCGGTATTTTATTTTTTTAAGACACAATAACACGCCGAATAAATACTAATTCAGAAGTCAAACAACAAAAATCAGCGTTATACCTACAAAATTTTCACAGGACTAGTTTCGATGGTTTTACCGAACCATCATCTTCAGCTGCAAAACCGCAAATGAACAAGATAGGAAATAATGATTAGATAAGATAAGAAAGCCTGGACAAGAATAAGCAAGTGGCGCCACCTGTTGGCGAAACCAGAACTAAAACATAATTTCTCTAAAAGCCGAAGGCAAATTTGGATTGGAATTAGGATCGTTTACTAGAACAGAAAGATTTTTATGAATGTGAAATGCCTCTAGAAAATCCAGTTCTCCAATGGAAGATGTTTTTTGAATAATTTTGGCAGCAGAAATTTGAAAGTGTGATTTTCGGACCAACAATGTTGAGCAACAGAAGACTTCTGTGTTTCCTTTTTTCTAACATATGCCTCATGTTCTTTGACGCGAAATTTTAAGGCTCTCCTAGTTTGGCCAATGTAAATTAAACCACACTGGCAAGGAATCCTATAAATACCCCAGGAATTCATATCCGGAATGGGGTCCTTGAGTATAGAAGTTGGAATTTTATTGATGGGAGAATAAACAACCCGAAAGTTAAACTTCTGCAAAATATGTGCAACTTTATAGCTAATTGATGGAAAGAAGGGAATGACAACAGAATTTTTATAATCTCCTAAAATAAGAGTGTGGCTTTTAGTGCGTTGAGATGAGAATTTTTTAACTGCTTGATTAATAATGTTGGGTGAAAAGCCCCTGTCAATAGCTATTGCTTTTAAATAATTTAGTTCTTCATCAAGGGCTAGTTTGGAGGAGCAAACTTGAAGAGCACGGAAAACATAGGAATAAAATGAAGCTAACTTTTGTTTAGTCGGATGACATGATTTAAAGTGCGGTGGAAGGCAAACCGATGAAGGTTTACGGTAAACTGTAGTACTGAAGTTGGATGTGTTACGTGTGACCAGAATGTCGAGAAACGGAAGAGAATTGCAAGTCTCAAGTTCAAAAGTGAACTGAATAGCAGGATCAATAGAATTCATTGTTGAAAGAACTTTATTTAAATCATCTTTATTACCTTCAAACAGGGTAAAAGTATCGTCTACGTAGCGGAACCATGCCGGGAAGTTTAAAGTTTCAAACAATTTTGATTCATAATAATGCATGTAGATATCAGCCAGGATGGGACTGAGGGGGCTTCCCATGGCTAATCCCTCAGTTTGCTTGTAATATTATTTATTTTGGAAAACAAAATGTGTTTGTTTCAAACAAAGTTGAGTGAGAGAAATTAGCTCATCAATTTCGATGCAAGAGAAATGAAATTCGCGAAGTCTGGTTTCTAGACATCTTAATGCACCCTCCACTGGGACATTGGTGAATAATGATTTTACATCAAAAGAAACCATGAGTAAATTACTAGGAGAAATGTTTTTAACCTTTTTTACAAACTCTATTGAATTTTTTATGGTGTAAATGTTATTGTCTAAGAGAGTGGAAAATCTAGAAACTAAATATTTAGCTAAAGGATACGAGGCAGTACCTAAATTTGATACAATAGGGCGGAAAGGAATACCACTTTTATGAATTTTGGGAAGAGCATATAATCTGGCACAATTCGCAACAGATGGGATAAGCGAATGTTTTAAGTTGCTTGAAATGATTTGCGAAGATTTGATCGCAGTTTTTATTTTGGATAAGTCCTTTTCGCAGATAATTTTTTGGATAAGTTTGGACTTATCCAAAATAAAAACTGCGATCAAATCTTCGCAAATCATTTCAAGCAACTTAAAACCAAACTAGCCCTTGATGAAGAACTAAATTATTTAAAAGCAATAGCTATTGACAGGGGCTTTTCACCCAACATTATTAATCAAGCAGTTAAAAAATTCTCATCTCAACACACTAAAAGCCACACTCTTATTTTAGGAGATTATAAAAATTCTGTTGTCATTCCCTTCTTTCCATCAATTAGCTATAAAGTTGCACATATTTTGCAGAAGTTTAACTTTCGGGTTGTTTATTCTCCCATCAATAAAATTCCAACTTCTATACTCAAGGACCCCATTCCGGATATGAATTCCTGGGGTATTTATAGGATTCCTTGCCAGTGTGGTTTAATTTACATTGGCCAAACTAGGAGAGCCTTAAAATTTCGCGTCAAAGAACATGAGGCATATGTTAGAAAAAAGGAAACACAGAAGTCTTCTGTTGCTCAACATTGTTGGTCCGAAAATCACACTTTCAATTTTTCTGCTGCCAAAATTATTCAAAAAACATCTTCCATTGGAGAACTGGATTTTCTAGAGGCATTTCACATTCATAAAAATCTTTCTGTTCTAGTTAACGATCCTAATTCCAATCCAAATTTGCCTTCGGCTTTTAGAGAAATTACGTTTTAGTTCTGGTTTCGCCAACAGATGGCGCCACTTGCTTATTCTTGTCCAGGCTTTCTTATCTTATCTAATCATTATTTCCTACCTTGTTCATTTGCGGTTTTGCAGCTGAAGATGATGGTTCGGTAAAACCATCGAAACTAGTCCTGTGAAAATTTTGTAGGTATAACGCTGATTTTTGTTGTTTGACTTCTGAATTAGTTTTTATTTTTTGTTTCTTATACTGCATTTTAGTTAAAATCTCTTCTTTTTGTTGTTCACTCCGAATACCTTTCATCCTTTTTATTTCTTTGTACGAAGTAAAAGAACTACTGTCATCGCGAAACATTTTGGGTACCATATTTCAACGACAATTCGTATCCATTTCATTGACATTTTTACGGAACATCTATACGTATAGATAGAATAAAGTACTCTTTTTACCAAAAACGATTGTAAAATGTATTTAACCTGAAGAGACCGCCATTTGTTTACATTTGAAACTCCTCCTAGAGTAGCAAATTGAGTCAGTTGGTGCACCAATATCTTTTGCACAATCCTTTTGCACAATCAAGCCGAAACTTTTAGTTTTGTGCGCTTTAATTGTAAATTGTTTTTATCGGTATTTTGTGCTTTAGATCTTTCTGTATTTTACAATTTTTAATGAAAATGTTTTGAGTTTTATGAATTTTCGCCTTGCTACGAAATGAGAATTGAATTAATTGAATGAGAAATATATGTCTAATAAAATTCCAGGAAATAAATTTAAATGAAGAGTTGCCAAAAAACTCTGTATAATTTAATAAGGCTCTACAAGGAAGTCATGTTGTGACCACATCAGATATTTAAAATTACTTATTCTGGATATTTTTCCCTTTATATTTTTATATGCTTATTTCGCATACCTTAAAATTTTTTAATATTACTTATGTTAAATATCTTACCTTTTTCATTGCTTTTGGAGTCTGGGTATCATTCATACATTTAATTACTTATTTTAGATATCCTTACCGTTCTTTTTAAATACTCACTTTGCAACACTTTTTATATTCAATTTTATTACCTGTTACAGATAGTTTTCATTACTTTTTGTGATTAATTTTGGATAGTTTTAGTCCACAGGGGAAGTTTGCCCAGAAGGGTTACTAATTTTATTTTGTTTTTTTGCGTTGGCTCACTATAAACGGCGGTTCGCTTTTCAAATTGTTGCCACCAAATATTGAAGCCCTGCATTATATTTAAAGAAATTAAATAATGGATTGGATTGGATTATTTAATTATGGCAAAGCACTCGAGGGCTATCTGCCTAAAGGGAGCGATGCCTAAGTGGAGGACTTTGTTAGGGAAACTGGCTCGTATACACGTTACACATGGGAAAAACCACGAAAATTCCCGTGCAGCCAGCCCGCTCGTGGGATTCGAATCTCGAACCGAACTACCAGTGTTCAGTATCGCTCGGCCGCTGGTGGGCCCCAATTAAAATATTGAGTGTATATTGTGTGCGTATTGATAATACGGCAAAACACACTAGGGCTATCTGCCTAAGGGGAAGGATGCCTTCGTGGAGGACTTTCTAAGGGAAACTGGCTCGTATACACGTTACACATGGGGAAAGCCACAAAAACGCTCATGCAGCTAGCCCGTTCGCGGGATTAGAGCCTCGGACCGAATTACCAGTGTTCAGCGATTTTACCGCTCGGCCGCTGGTGGGCCATTAAATAATGAAGAATCTGCATGAATGTACGTATGTTTTTCGCAATGTCAAAAAACAACTGTACCTAGAGACATCCGGTTTTGAATAATGTAGTCCTTCCCTCGAATATGGGCATCCCTCGAATATGGAAGCCGAAATTTGGAATTTTTTTTATCATCGATTTCATATTTTGTTTTTGTAAAACTTTGCCAAATTTTTCATTAACGGACTCAACGATTTCAAAGCGAGCAATGGCAACACTTTAAGGAAGGGAAAAAATTATCTCCAGTGCGCGAGACTGTGCATTGGAAATTCTAAAGATATGCTCTTTTTAAATTGTTTTTGTGATATTGCTGGTGAATTAAATTTTATGGTTTAAGTACGAAGAACATGATATCTAATAAACAAAAGTAACGCAGAAAACGTTAAAAAAAACCCGTTTGGGTGTAATATAAAATCTGAAAACTTTCAGAATTTAAAAAAAAAAATTATTATTTTTTCCCCTCCTTATTACTTATTTTGTATTTTGGGCAACTTTCAAAGGTTTGTTTACCTAATCTGGATACCTTTCAACATCGGGACATAATGTAAACATCGGCGTCCTTAGTGATAGCTTTCCGACATGACAGACACTGAAGAAAGAGCTTTGAGATCTAACAAAGCCATACTTGATGCATTTAATTTATAGACTTACTTCTCGAAACCCCAATTTTTCGTTTCGTGTTACAATGACGTATTAATACCTCACACAGGAATGCGATAATCTTCATACTCAATGGACGATGGCACTGGAAAGTCAAAGGGCTGATAATGGGCCGAAGGGGGGGGGTCGCAGCTGCAAAATTCTGAAAGATCCACACGCGAGTGGGGGCGAACCTCCACCTACGCTTTTCTTGGAAGCATTTTTTTTTTCCGGGTGACTTGCTAAGAAGTGCGTCACATCGCTAACAAAAGAAGTCTTTGAAAGGACACCGCGAGCGCAGAGATATAAAAAAATCATCCCCTGCGCAGATGGCAAATCTAAGAGCAAATCTGAGGGGGGGGGAAGAGGTAGAACCACAGCATTTTAGGAAAATAAGAAATAAAAAAGGTCCTTCGAACTCCGCTACCCTTCATTTTTTTCCCCTTAAGATTTAATTTTTTAACCCAGATGACAAGATGCAAAAAAATCTCAGGATACGTCGCAAACAGAGCTGATATTGTTCTTCAGATTGAAAGATAGTATAAAAAAAATGCAACCACGAGGGGAGGTTGAACAAGGTCTTCCCGCAATGTGCCATAACTCCGGCAACGTTTACTTCAGCCCCACTTGTTGTTATAGCTCCCTTCCGACTTTATCGGGTTTCAGTGTTTTCGGCAATAAAATTTTAGCTGTTTAAGGGAGGGACATCTGTTGTAGAACAAGTTAGCAGTCGTCTGTAAATTAAAGTTGCTGCAAAATTTAAAGCTGAGCTGTGAACTAAGGCTAGTGAGGGGGGACGATGTGGAATTTACATAGCGCCCCTTAGTGTGATCGCTTTCTCCACGACAGTTTTGATAACAATAAACAATGAAAAAAAATTATCTTCAAAATAACAATGGAATGTACCTAATTTAACATAAATATAATCAAAAACGTATAAATAGGTATTTTCATGGCATTTTAAATTAGAATAGACAATTTTTTATATATATATAAATTTGTAAGGATTTATTTATTTTCATCTAACCATTTATTTTATGTTAAGTAGCTTTACTGTCATTCTCCCTTTCCGTTTTCCTGCCAGAATGTTAATTTTAGTTCGCGCGTATTCAAATTAGATAGTATTTAAACAGAGGCGTAGCTAGGGTTTTCAGAGCTCCGGGACAACTGAAGATTTTGCGCCCCTTTCTGTGTGCCAAGAATGACAAACATTTCATTCTAAAATTTTGTAACCCAAATTTGGCGGCCCCTGAGTGCTCCGCCCTTGCACAGATGTCCCCCCTTGCCCCACCCTAACTACTCCACTTTATTTAAAGGAAAGTTTTGGAGTGTTTAAATCAAAGTCCGTTCCGCCTGCAGAAGGCCACGTGACCACTTGCAGTTCTTCTGTAGCAGTCTGTCTTCGGCGCTGCGTTATTCTCGCTAATAGCGCTTGTCACGCCGGTATAGGTTTGAGCGTTATGTGTAGCCTTTGGGCTAACACAAGATTTAATTTAGTTTTAAATTTGAATTCCTTAGCTTTAGAGCAGGGCTTCTTAAATTTTTTTCAGTCGCGACCCCTTTTTATCATTGAGATTTTTTTCGCCACTCTAGGACTCCATAATATTTACGAAAATTTTGTGGGACCCCGTAAGTATTGCTGAAATCCGACACACGCGTGAGTGAAACTGTCAATTTTTTCACTTGTACTGTAATATACTATTGCAGTTTTAGGTCATTAACTTTAATTTCTAATTTTAAGAAATAGAACAACGTGAAAATTTTAAATAAGTGACAGACGAAATGGCAGCGTCATGTGCAAAGCAAGTGAAATAAAGTTTATATTATAAAAAAAGAATGCGTCGAAACGCTTTCTTTGCTTCTTTGTCTGTCTGTATTGTCTTATCTTGATCTATTTTCAGATACATTGCGTAAAAATATTTGGTCATTGTAAAATTATTATAATATAATAAGTTAAAGAAATATCAAAATTGCTAAAATTTTTGGCGACCCCCCTGCCGCAGGTCCTGCGACCTTCATGGTGTCGCGACACACAGTTTAAGAAACTCTGCTTTAGATTTATGCCATAAATGCCAGCTGGTTTGTAAGTACAAGAAGTGCCTTCTGTTAATTTTTTTGAGTTAACCTGGAAGCTCTGTTCGGCAGATACTTAATCTCGAACCACAGGTGTGCGGTCAAGATATACTAATCTTGACGGCTAATAATTTAATCGGTATTGAGTGTTCCGATAAGTCCTTTTAACTTCCTTGGCGTTAATGGCTTGCTTCTTCTGTTAAGCGATTGGACAATCTCTTAGAATCTTATTCTTGGCTATCTCAGTATTCGATAATACTCTGTGTCACATTCCTAACATGATGTTACAGAACGGATATTCCCATGCTTCATTTGGCGTCCTGCTGATCGAAATCAATGACTAAGTTGATTATCTTATCGCTTCCTTGCACACACTTCAAGAATCCATTTCCCACTGATATGAAAACCAACCCCGAGTCCCCTTTGCTACGCTGATAAGATGTCACTTTTCCTTTCCCTCCTTCGACGTTTCCTGTAAAAGCGTGGAGACTTGACTTCTGTAAGAAACGAGAACTCCAGAAATATGGATCGTGTATCCAAATTAAACAAATGTACCATGTCCTTGTTTGTGAGGTAATTTTCTGCAATTTTTAAGGCGAAGAACAGTTGCAGCAACGGAAATGGCCCATGGCCGAAGTTTAAATAATATTCTCTTTATTTCGGTGTCGCAGAATGAGTTTTTTCATATGGCAAATGGCAACAGTCCATTCGACAAATAGTTTAGGTTAATGGCGAGTAAATTTACCGTAGCAAGTTCATTAATTTTAAGTTCAATGGACCCTAGCTATGTTCCTGTTGGTTATTTGTGCAAGCTCGATGCATTCTTCAAATCTTTTTATTAGAATTCTCTTCTGGTAATTTGCTAGATAACAAAATTAGAGGAACCTTAAATAATTTTTTTTTTAAATTAAATTTTTTTATCCTTTTATAAGAAAATTCGGTTTTCTATAACCTTTTCAAAGCATATACCATGTGAAAACTCGCTTTAGAAACAAAATAATAATTAAAAAAGGTGTTTCTAAGCTTTTGCAATTTAAAGAGCCAGATCGTTTTTTACGTTTACATTTCAGGTAATTCCTCATATTTAGTTCCTGAACTGTACAGTTTTATACTAATATATGCTTCGCATGATAGAAAAGTTAATTTATTAGCACATGTAATTTATTTATTACTTTAAAAATAGTAATATTCCAAGGCAATAACCCAAGACTAAATAGCCCCAAACTAAATGGCCCCGACAAGATAACCTCCACGAGATAGCCAAGAAATAATAGCTAAGCCTAGTTATATAATTATATAAAATTAATTATATTAAAATATATTAGTAAAATATTAATATTACCAGTTGAGAATATTTATTAAAAAACGCATTTTAAAAATTTTACATGAACACATTAATAGAAATTCTAAATGCGGTTTGGTATATTCTTATACAAACCTTTAAGGTTTCTGTTCCTTACCCCATTTTTCCACCCGAATATAGGCACTTGGAAGCCCAAATTTTGAATTTCGAATTTGTTTTATTATCTATTTCATGTTTTGTAAAACGTTAATGAACTTTTAATCGACGAACTCATTCATCGGCGATTTCAAAGATAGCAGTGGCAACACTGTACGGGAAAAAAAAAAAAAAAAAAAAAAAAAAAAAATTTTGGGCGTCATATAAAATCTGAAAGCCTTCAGAATTTTTTTTTTTTTTTTTTTTTTATCAAATATTTTGCAAAAGCCTGTCACATGCCCACATGACTGTCACCCGTTTTGTAAGGCTCTTTAGTCTTGGGCGATTTTGTCGGGGCTGTTTAGTTTTAGGTTTTACGGGTTGTTGATGCTACAGCAGTGTATATCCTTTGACAATGTAGATCCAACGCCGAATTGATCCTGTGGTGATGTTGATCTTATGTCGGTATCATTTCTGTGCAGCAGCCGTTCTATACTTCCGTGTCGATTCTACACCATTTCTAAGCTGAGCAGCGTCGATCGTGAGCAATGTCGATTTTACGTTGTATAGATCAGCGGTCGCCAGCCGGTGGTCCGTTTTTCTGATGGTCCGCAGAAAAATTGGAAAATTGGAGAATTATTTATATTTTTATTAAGATTCAATTTAAAAAATGACGAATAACAAAAACTATTATGGAATATAGATAATACTTTTTAAAAAAAAATTTAGCTACTACTTTTAGTGAAATTCCTTCTGAGCTTAGCGACTTTTTAGCTACTTTTGTAGGTGTATCTAGCGACATTTGAAAGTGTGAGTTGGCATCCATGGATATGCTGCTGTTATTAATAATAGCGCGAACTGGAATTTTCCTTCCTTTCGCATTACAAACATATGCTATTGTAGTTGTTAATAACACAGGTTTTCTCCGTGTCAATAGGCAGCTTGATGTACTTTTATGAGAACCATTTACATTCTTGTTTATAATTGCATCAATAGAAATTTCCGTTTTTGTTTCGTCTAACTGTTGATCGATGAGGACATTGCTGAGTAAGCGATGATTATTACGTTTACAATAATTAAAAATTGGCGGCATAACACTTTCAGTTTATTGATATTGCTTCGCGTTTTCCGGTTTGTTCTTGCTTTTCGTGAGTTTCTTTTCAGTGATATGGAAATGTGAAGCTTTCTGTAGAAGAAGGTAAGATTTTCGTACTTTTTATATAATTTTTCAATGTGAACGAAATATGTGTATCAGTAAGATATTAATAGTGTTTTAATTGTTACTCATAATCGGGGGTGTAGCCTGAATTTCCATAAAGGCATGCTGCTGAACACCAAATATTTCAAAAATTATATTAACAACTGAAAATTAGAATTACATGTATTGGAAAGTTGAATGTCGTTTTTGCGTATTAATTTGCTGTTTTTAAGGTCTGATTTAAGTTTTTTCTTTTTTTCTTTTCTTTTTTTTTTTTTTTTCTTTTTCTTTTTTTTTTTTTTTTTAATTCATATTAGTGGTCCGCCAAATATAAAATTATATATGTAGTGGTCCGTGAAGTTCTAAGTGTTGACGACTTCTGGTATAGATCCCACGAACATATTTTTAAATTGAATTAATCCTTATTCCCTTAAATTAGTAACTTCCTTAATTCGTTAACAAACAATTTAATAATAATAAATTTAAGGACTGATTCCTTAAATTAACTCTTAAATTTAAGGGAACTTAATCATTTTAAAGGGAGCTTAATGTCTTAGTTTTATAATGTTTCTTTTCACTTCATTTTAAAGAGAAACACACCGATGACCGCCAAGGCCATCATTGCCTAAGATTTGACGGGCACTGCTATAAGTCGGGGAAGTTGCAACACTTTCCAAGAAGCGTGGTTGATAAATGCATGGTAGCGTAACTTAATATAAGTGTGCAAGGGGAACAAGACCTTTCCCGTAGAGAAAAACGTAAAAATTTCAATTCTAATAACTTAGCAGACACAACGATAAGAACGGGCGATATTCAAGTTATAGGGAAGAAAAAATTGAGATATTTAACTAGATATTGAAGCGCTAATATCACTATGTATTCTTGTGGAATGGAGGTTTTCTTTAAAGAAATAGTATTGCAAGAGTTACTTGTAGTTTATCCATGACCACTTTTCTTTTGTAAAGTTTCTGACTGCTACCGCGTCCTTCCGAAATGAAATGAATAGCGTCGTTAGATTTAGAATCAAAATTAGTATAAAAAAGGAAAAAATACGCAAGGAAATACGATACAACATTGCAAAAAATTTCCGGAAACTAAGGTAAAAAACACCCTACATTTTCCGTATACGTGGATAGTATGTGGTTTAAATTATCCCGAATACTTGGAATACCCCTATTCTTACAAAACATAGTTTAATTTTCAGCAAATTCCCAGCCTGCAAAAGCTGCTTAAGTTTCCTAGCGGTTTCTTTGGGGAGGAGATTTCCCCCTCCGTGTTTTGAGGAGGAAGGCAGAACGAGTATGTCTCATCTCGAAGCCTCTCATGTCTTTGAGCCTCTGCTGACAGCCGCGACAGGTGCGGTATCGTCTGCAGTGTGAAAAGGGGGAGGAGCTGAGTGCCCAAGAAGGTGACAAGCTCACATATGGCTCACAGGTGGATTACTTAATTAGGAAAAGCGAGTTTTGGCGGTTGCCGACTTTCTAACTTGTAAGCTTGTTGTGACAGCTCGTTAGGCTGAATGTTTCCCATTAGCTCGATTGAAATGGATGGCGAACAAACTCTTTGCTGCTAATCAGATAATTTTAAGTTCAATGGCCAATTTGTCGTAGAGGTAGGTAGGAAATCCCCAACTGGTTTTTTTCCATACATTACGCTGAAGCAGTAACGCACCCCTCTCTGGCTGCTGTCGTACGTCGGTTTGTTTCGGAATAACAACTGTTTGGAAAAATTTTTCTGCTTTGTTACAACAGCCAATCACCATAGATCGCTTCGAGGTTAACACAGGCGAAAATGGTTCCCCATTACAAACAAGCTGATAGCTGATTGATTGAAAACGAACAACTACTAATTTTTTTCGAAAGGAAGGAAAAGGTCTCACGTCTTTTCTTTCAATAGTAAACCAGGCAGAAAAATTGTCCGAAAGAGTTATTCGTGTGAAACAAACGCCGTGTTATATGGTCCTTTGGTGACCAAAACTGTGGAAAGGGGAACTTCTTATCTCTTTAATCTTACCTCCATGAAATTTGCGAATGGAACATACGGAGTGAATGAAATAAATGACAATATTGCAATTTGAAAATCAGAGATTACGATTCTAATAACTCGAAAAAATTTTCTGATAAAATTTAAATGAATAAATAAACAAACAATAAAAAAAAGGCTGAAAGAATTCAGATTTTAACATCGCGCTAGACAGTTTGTTATGCTCTCACTGAGCTCGCAGTTTACCCAAGAGTTCTTGGACACACTTCTGCTAACACTAGTTTTATTGTCTTTTTAAGTTTATTATTAAACACTGCTTAGCAACATAAAATTCAACAGTACATTTACAAAATTTTTAAAAGTAGCATATTTTTAGAATTCTCGAAGCAGTGTTAAGTGTTGCCACATTAAACGACGAAAATATTCATGTTTCGGCAAAATCAAATTTAAAACAAAATTAATGTTGGACAAATTACGAAATCTAACATTTAATGCGATTTCCCGATTCCTATACTTATATTTGAGAAATTTTTATATTCATTATTAAAAAAATAAAAGTAGAAGAAGTTTGACTTTCCTAAGACCGGAACATTTAATTTAAAAATTTGAAATTTTTAAATATCATTTTCGACTTATCTTGAGAGATCGCTTAATTAAGTTAGGATAATTCTAGGAAAGAAGTTTAAATGAAGGGCAGCAAAAAATGTGCATAGTTTAATAGAGCGTACAATCAAGTCTTGTGCTGTCTACATCAGATTTTTTAAATTCGTTATTTTATTTCTTTAAAATGTATACGTTACGGTGAAACACCGAAATCTGGAGAATGTCGACTTTCAGCGGTGAATGTCAACATTCACATAGTCACTTGGTGTATGTCCGAAATATTACCTAAATACTCTTATTTCTGACTTATACCAGTCAATGTCGACATTCACCATGTACTAATGGTGAATGTTGAACATATAAGAGTATTATATTTTCTTCTCCGTAATTTAGTCGCGAAAAAACGCACTTGAGACTTAAAATTAGAACTTAAGAACTTGAAACATGCAGTACATTCAAAATGAGAAAGGAAAAGAATAGAAGTTAAAAACTTACTAAATTATGCGATTCAAATCTTATTTATTGCAACAACTTAAACTATTATGACACTTTGCACAAGTTGCACAAGAGGCCCTTGTTTTTTTCAACTGCATTTATTTGTGGAACACTTCCTTTTGCAATGACAGCGTGTACATATACTCCTCTCTTTTTGACCTACACCATAGCATATCTGTGATTGTCAACATACACCGGTGAGGGTCCGAATGTACAAGAATGTAATGCAATATTTGATCTTTCACTGACGTATATGGTGAATGTTGACATTCGTCGGTGAAAGTCGACATTCTCCAATTTCGGTCTTTCATTGTAACATATACATGGCGATCACATTTGGTGGCGACATCCTTTTATTTTACCATACAATTTTTTATGTAACTACATTATTTCTTTTAATTAGTACTTGGCGATAAAATTTGGTGGCCACATCTTTTTATCTGAAAAGTAATTCGGAAACTTAAGTGATATGATTAAAAAAAAAAAAAAAAAAAAAATGAAGACCAAAACTTAATAGAATTTTTGGTGCTACCAAATAAAAATAAAAATAAAAATAAAAATATTATTCTCATAACTAACTACACGATTTGTTAATTCTTTTTAACTCATTACTAAAAATAAAAGATAAATTAAAGAGGTCAACAGGGAAATATCCGAAATATTGAGTAAAATTGACAGTTTTGATTCGGATATTCATAAAATGTGTATTTTGTTTAGATTTTTCGAAGCCGATTTTGATCTTAAAAAATAAAAGATATTCTATACAACTCGCGTAGCGCATGGATTCAGAAATATCTTTCACTTATTCCTCTGTCAGCGTAAATATGCATAAAAAATATCAATTAAATATTAAGGTAAATGTGTCATCAGATTATTTAAATAATAATTGCCAAGAAATGCATTTAATGTTTTAAAATACTTAGTTCTTTCAACAGTTAGTGAGGATTAAAGTTGAAAAACTTTAAGAAATTTTACTTTGACAAATGGCAATACTGAAAGAATTTGCTGTTGTTGAAATTGTAGAACTATTATTAGCGGAACAGCGGGAAAGATCTCAGTTCCACGCAATGGCATTTATTTTTGCAGTCGCATGAAATCGGTGTTCTCAAACCTGCGCCCCCGAAGCATTTTTATGCGTCCGAGAACACATTTCATTTATAAACTTGTTGCATATACAGTGTAACAAAGATTCCAATAATTCCATTATTTTAATTATCCAAGTCCAAGGTTACATTATTTTCATTACCGTTAATGTCTAAACTGAGTAACGCATAAGAAAATCTGTAAATGGAGCTAACTAATTTACACTGAGGATATAAATTTATTCAAAGATTTGGAGATACAGATTTTATTAGCTTTTATTCGTACTTGTCAAGAAATAAATAATCCAGATACGAATTTTTACCCTAAAAGAATAGTCTCTTTGTTCGGGAATGCATTCATACGTGTGTAGAGACATTAGGTTATTTCGAAACAGGAGAGATGAAAAATGAGCAATGCCCTCGCCGGGACTGGAACTGTGGGTCTCCGAACGTGCTGCTGACCATTACACCACGAAGGCACGCTAAGAAGGCCGGAGAAATACCTTTTACGTGAACAGCTTTTTGTTTTCACACTTAATAACGAAAAAAAAAAAAAAAAAAAAAACTATTTACCGAGGGGCGTCTATAATCCGTGATGAAGATAATTTCTAGCAATTTCTCACCAACGCTACAAAATTTATCAAAATCGAAACGCGATCAAACGTCAATCTGGAGTAATAAATAAAAGAAGTTTCTATAATTATTTACATACAAACATATGTATTTTTATTCATACGTCGAAGAAGAAAGAAGAATTAATAGGAGAAAGAGACTAAATTGTCAGTATTTATTCTGAAGTTTTGTCGTACTTTGAGAATTTTCTCTGAAAAGTTAAGAACTTACATTAAGTTATTTAATGATAAATATGTTAGAAATATTTTAAATAAACGTCTAACGTAAAAATTTAATATTAATTACGAATACATTTTAATGTAAAAAAACGTAATCAACAAAAATGTCTCCAGGTACAAAATAAAAATAAGTTTGAATTTTTTTCGTGTGTGATATTATTATTATTATTTAGGCATGCTTTGAAAAATAGTTAATAAGCAAAATTTTAAATTCATTGAAAGTATTTTTATACGTTTAAACATGTTTTAATTTTGTTAAAAAATTTCTGGTTCGTCAGTTGTTTTCAGATCGTGCATACGACCCGCAGGCAATTTGATACCACTGGCATAGTTTATATAAATATTCAGTAGTATAACGTAACATAACGCTGTAACACTTTTGCAAAGACGCCGATAAAAAGACGGGTTCTAGTGAGAAAATACAAATATCATACTTCCTTTTATGAAGAGGAAGTAAAAAACAAGATGAGCATTTGGCCACCCATTCATTAAAAAATCTCCTTTCCTTGTGACGTCACTGCTTTTATCATTTGGGGCTCCACGTGGGTGACGTAAGGTCACATGTCATTCGAAGCTCGTTTAAACGCAATGAATTTCTAATCTTATCTGTTATTTCTGAGTCAGTTGCCGTTGAAAGGACCGTCTTAAAGCGTATCGCATACAACAAAACACAGAGTGAGGAAAATGGGCTTTTATCTCCTCCATTCTTGCAAAAACACGATTAATTTCCAGTCGCCAATAATGCGCCTTTTAATCGCCAAAATGCGCCAAAGTCAATGCAGCCTAATGGAAGTTTGTATAGTAGGTCCCGTTTTATTTTGTTATCGCGTTTGCCATGACTGTTTTGATAATGATTGGTAAACCAAATGATAACACGAAACGAAGAGAAAAAATATCCTTCACAACAGCAATGGAATTAAAGTAATTTAATATTTATGAACTGTTTATATTCATAATACTTCTGGAAATCATTTGCCCGCTGCTGTACCCGTTATCTTAATATTCTTGGCGCATCCTTCATCATAAAATTTGTAGAAAATTCACCCATTTCGTCATCATCTTCTTCGGAAAGAATACAAATTTAGGGTTTTATTATATACTAGCTGCTACGCGGCCAGCCTTCGTCTGGCTTTTAAATGTACCAGAAAGAATTAATTCTGTTTCCGCGATTCCTCTTTCCACGTTTTTCAAAATTCTTCTTGTTCCCGCAAAATATCTTTATGTTGTATAATAAGCATTGTTATTGTAGGAATCCGCAATATTCCTCTCTTCTCCGTGGAACGGTGTTTGGTACACCAGGGTACCTGAGCGACAAGACTCTACACCTTGTAGAATAGTTTGCAAGTTGCGAATGGTATGATGAAATAACCTAAAAGATATCTACGATAATTTGTTTTTTATAATAAAGTTTTTAAAATGAATAATTAATAATTTAGAATTTATATTTAAGCGAGAAGTTAGGAAATGTTAATTAAAACGTTAAGCAATGTCAATTGAATGCGGCAAGTTTAGGCGAACACTAAGACTAAAAGAATGCATAGCAGACCGTAAAGGCATTATAATAAATATTACATAATATATCCATTCAGTTGGGCCATGGGCCTGTCCATATTTGCTAGGTCATTGTAGTCAAAATTGCAAATCTTAATGGCCGGGTTGTTAATTGTTTTTTGTCTTTCATGAAAACTTTTAGCAAGTTTATAATAATGTGAGCGTAGTTGCTCCATATTCAGTTCTTCATGAATTCTATTGTTGCGGATATACCAATCAGCTGTAATTATTTTGCTTAAGAACAGAATTTTGGCAAGTCTGAATTTTTTTCCTATTACATTTTTTGGTACAGGCTCGAACTGGACTAGCATAACATAGTAATGGACGGAGAACGGACTTATAAATGAGTAACTTGTTATCAATTGATAAAACACTGTTTCGAGCAATTAAAGGGTATAGTTTAGCTTTACGAACTCGAAACTTTTGGATAATAGATGTAATGTGTGGGGCCCATGTAAGAGTTTTGTTGAGAATTACCCCAAGGTAAGGGACCTGCTTGGCCTAAAGAATAAAGGTGCCACTGAAGATAGAGATTTTTTGGTGAACATAATAGCCAGTGTTTTATCCACGTTGACTTGAATTTTCCAATTTGTAAGCCAAGTCTCTAATGTATTGATGTAGTTTTGTAATCGTTGAATAACTGGACCTACGAATTCACTTTGTGCTAGGATCACAGTGTCGTCTGCATACGTAGCTAATGTTGTGTCCTGTGTGGGTGGTATATCATTCATGTAAATATTAAAAAGTGTGGGTCCAAGTAAGGACCCTTGTAAATCACCAGTCTGGATGGCATGACTTGTGGAGTTTGTGCCAGAAACGTGAACGACGAAGTGTCTACCGGTTAGGTAGGAATTTATAATGTTTAAGATGTAGCCTGGGAAGCCCAAGGTGTTTAATTTGTAGGTGAGAGCATCCAGCCAGACTCGGTCAAAAGCCTTAGCAATGTCTAGAAACAGCCCTCCAGTGATCTTGCGTGTTGCCATTCCCTCGGAGATGGTTTCTACTACTCGGTAGAGCTGGTTAGTTGTTGACAGTTGCTTCATAAAACCAAACTGGTGTGGTCTGATGATATTATTGTTTTCTATGTAGTCGTTTATTCTCATGAGTAGGATAGCTTCATGTATTTAACTGATGGAAGAGAGTAAACTGATAGGACGATAAGACTGATAGGTTTAGATGGAGGTTTTCCAGGCTTGAGGATCGGAATTATCCTTGCAGTCTTCCAAGGTTGAGGAAAGTGTTGCCATTTTAGAATAAAGTTGCAAATTCTAGTAATAGTGAAAATGGTCTTGACTGGGAACGTTTTTATCATACAGGTGGTGATGGAATCTATGCCAAGACTTTTCTTTTTCTTGATTCTTTTGATGTATGCATAGACTTCTGACGATAAGGCTGGAATGATGTTGTCAATGCTTGGATTTGTTGGGAAGTTGGAGTGAAAGCTATAAACTAGATTTTCTGTTGTAATGTCATGAATGTTGTTTGTGCGAAATTGAGATTCCAGATGCATAGCTAACAGTTCTGCTATCTCAATTTCAGTGTAATGGATCCTTTGTGGGCTTTTAAGAGGCGGAATATTATTGTGGCATTTGGCATACCTTTTAATGGCTTTCCATAATTGGTTCTGTTGTCATCAACGGAAAGTGAACTGAGGTAGTTGGTCCAGTCTTGTTGTGTTTGGGTATTTAAAAAAGACTTGACAGTATTGCAAAGCCTGTTGAATATCTTTTTGTCCTCCCGGCTACGGGTTCGCTGGAAATGCCTTCTGGCTGCATTACGTTATTTTATTAACTGCTGCAATTCCTTGCTTCTGTAGTTGTTACGTTTTCTTGGTAGCTCTCTCCTTGCATTGTTGCGAGCAGTAGTAATGGCAGTTGTGAAGTTCTGAATTAAACTATCAATATCGTCCCTTCAGTGTATCGTTGGGAGTGTGTATTGAATGTTGTTTAGAGTTTTGGCGTACTTGTGCTAGTCAGTAGTGAAGGCTCTTGTGTCTGATGAGGTATAACTGCTAATATACAGAATCATTCTGACCGGATTATGGTCAGAGGAGAGTTCATCCAGCACAGAAACATTCAGCGGAATGCTGGTGTTTCTGAGCAGGAAGAAATCTATGATTCCCGTAGAGTTTCGCGGCATACCGTGTTGGTGTTTTTGGAGCTGCTGTGCGTAAATTCGCCGAGTTGGCTAAGTTGAAAATTACACGTCCGCTATACCCCTGTTTTCCATCATCTGCCCCTGTTTGTAATATTCTTTTTCTGGACAGTTGCAACACCTTCTTAAACAGAAGCCCAACTACGAGATCGTGACGTCACAAACTGGCGGCTGACAACCGCCGTTGGTCACCTACTACCTGCCTTTAAACTACATATGTTTTTAAAGCCTTACTAACAGGAGGGTACTTTCTAATGACGTAGATACATATTATTTTTCTTTTTTTACTTTATATATATTTTCAATTCATTCACGGATATAATATTGGAAACATTTTCCTTTGCACAAAATATATTATATATTATTAATTTTTGTATGATCTTATATTGTATGTTTACAGTTAAAATAATGCTTTAAAGTACTGATTGATTTTTGATAAGGACTTGAGGTTATGTTGGAATCTCTCTCCACATACTAATAATATTCAAGTCACTTAACTGCATAAAAAATATATAAGAAGGATGTGTGGAAATATTTTTAAAGGTATTAGATGTTTTAAAATTTTAGCAGGGTAGATTTATAAGCACACATATTACACGAAAAACCTAAATTTTCTAAACCTTTTATTATTTTCACAATATATCCATGCAAAAATTGTGCTGATAATGATTTTACTGGGACAATACTTATAACATCCTTATATGAAGATCTAATACTCTGCAACATAAAAACACAAGCAGAATTAGCAGCGTTTTCACAAATATATTTTGCTACATTCCTATTATATTTTCACCTTTGAAATCTAAGAATGGATTAATGTGAATTTCGTCAACCATTAAAGTGACATATTATCGTTTTCGTCTAAAAAGCGGATTTTTTTTTTCTTAGCATAATTCAGGAAATTTTCAGGAGTTTGCTCCACTTTAGATCAACATTATATTCAGAATACAATCTTTTCAATGTAGAAGGATGTGGCAAAGTAACATATGCACTATTTCTTAAAAATTTATAGCAATATGGAGAAATTGAAAACATCAAACTTGATAATATTAACAGATCAGAACTATACTTATTATTATTTTTATGCAAAACGAGTAATGTCAGCTGCTCAAATATAAACTGAACTACTTTCTTTTCATGTTCAGGGACATTTTTTTCTAATTCACGAAGGCCTTGAATTACGAATAATAAATTTTTAAAGCTGTTTTCATTATTATCACCTTTATTTTTTGCAACTTCTTTAAGCAATGAACAGAGATTATGCACATCATTAATTTTTAAAGGGAATTCATGGTTACTAATTTTTGTTAATGGAATATCTCTAAAATATGCTTCCACTTGCAGATCATCATGGATAACGACTGATGCAGAAATAAAAGGAGCAAATTCTGTCTTATCTGGAGAAAAAATATACTATTTCTTTAATCACAACTGTTAAATCATCAGGTATCTTAACATTTTTTAGACATGATGAAAGCTCACTCAGATTACTATAATTACCTAATTACTAATTTTAAAGTAATAAAAGTAGGATTTCTAGTAATGCAATTTATATATTAACAAAACAGGTAATAGCAAGCATATGTGTGTTTGTCTCTCACTCGAGAGAAGGGGGAGAAGAAAAGGATTCTTAGTGACATAAGTTTTAATAATATTTGAATTTTCATGCATTAGGAATTTAAATTATTTCTTGTTTGTCGCAAAATTGTGCACTTTATATTACAATTTAAAAAATCATAAGCATATTTATTGCCTTCACAGGTTCTTTAGAAAAAACTTTTAGTACCAAAATATATTAAATATTAAGCTAAATAATTTCATTTGCTGCCATATACGTATGAAGTTAAAAGTTCCAAGTTATAAAATTAATCAAAAAGTAAAAAATTGGACATTTTAATAAGTAAGTGAATATTTAGCATAAAATTCGATACATAATAATTAACCATACAATTCGATACATAATTATACTAATCGATACGTAATTACACAATATTATACACAATGTATTCTATAAAAATGAAATTCCTTAATATTAACGTATCCATTCTTTTAAATGTAGAAGCAAATACCTTAACAGATTTAAATTTCAAGTTAGGCTTAACTTACCCGAGAATACTTCGAAATGGTAAAATTTTCTCGCGGTATCGATTTTAACCATCTATGTAATACATCTTGTTGCTCAGGAAATCTATACACTGATACTAAACCGTAACAATAATTTTTTCGGCATAACGGCACACAGTACTTTAAAGGCATGATTGAAATCAAAAAAAAAAAAAAAAAAAAAATCAATATCAAATTAAGGAGACTTGGTTCACGCGCCTTCTCACGACCAAGGACGAAATTCCCCTAACTTGCTAATGCCATCTAGATGGCCTTGGTTTAGGAGCGATTTTTCGCACCCCATCGAGAAGGCCAACAGTTTGTGACGTCACTAAACTATGAGCCTTCAGTAGGGATGGATTATTTGGATTATTCAGTTATGGCAAAGCACACGAGGGCTATCTGCCTAAAGGAGGGATGCCTTTCGTGGAGGACTTTCTAAGGGAAACTGGCTCGTATACACGTTACACATGGGGAAAACCACGAAAACGCCCATGCAGCCAGCCCGTTCGCGGGATCCGAACCTCAAACCGAACTACCAGTGTTCAGCGTCTTTACCGCTCGGCCGCTGGTGGGCCCTTCAGTAGGGAGGCTTGCGTTTAAGAAGGTGTTGACAGTTGCGAGATTCGGACGATACCCGAATAGTCAGTGAAAGCCACCCGTGTGTCCGGACCCTGCTCTCACCTGTCATCTGTTCCCGTGAAATCGGACAGTACAGCCCCCCCCCCCCAGCTGCTCAGAGAATGTCACGATAAGAAGATGTGGGCAGTTTCTTTGTGAATAAGGTAGTCTTCGTCTTCCCATTGTTAGACTGAGGATGTGTCTTAGTTTAAGTTCCTCTCGAAATCTTTAGTTTCATTCTATTTGTAATTCTGTTATAATATTAATTGTTATTTTCGCATCCTATCTTAATTAATATGGTGTTTTATAAACTATAAGGAAAACTATTTGAAACTATAAGAAAAAAAAAAAAAAACTTTAGCCCTCTACGAAGGTTACAGTATCGAATTCGGAATAGAAATAAGTAAAATGTAGTTCACTAGATTTTCATAAATGAAAGAATTAAAATCTGCAAAGGCGCAATTAAAAACGAAGAAGAAGTCGTTTTAGAAGAAAAAATTCATTTGTGTCAACCTGACACAGCAGATTTAGCAAAAATAAAATGAAATAAAATATTTGTAGCAAAAACAAGAGCAAAAGAAGAAAATGTTTCACTTTCTTAAATTTACGATTTACAAGTTCGAAAACTATACAGACAAAGCTTTGACATATTAACCAGTATTCCGCAGTTTTCAAGTGTTAAAACAGCTGCATACAGTTCTAGGCAAAGTGCCGAAAGATACGAAATTCCTAACGAATTATTAACAATAGATGATAACTTTAGTTTCTTGCTGTTAGAAAACAGACGAATTTTATTTTTTTATCAAGCAAGATAAGGGAAGCAATGAAAAGCGGCAAAAATTTCTTTATGCATGGAACTCTTAAAAGTTGTTCAACGCTTTTCTCTCAAATTTATACTATAGAAACATTAATTTTTTTTTGGGGGGGGGAAGCAGGAAGGATGAAAAATTTGCAACGCTTTCGCCGGGAATCGAATCACGGACCTCTTGAATACGCGCCCAGCGTGCAGACCACCACTCCACGAAGGCATGCCAAGAAGGTGGGAGATATACCTTATAATACTACCCATGTTGATACTTTTTGGGAGTACCTCCAACGAGATTAATATTGTTCCTGTGTTTTGCTTACTTTCCGATAAACGAAAGTAAATTTATGACAGGTTATTTTGTTTAATTAAAAATCATCTTTCTGATTAGGATACCAAAGAAATTGTAATAGATTTTAAAATTGCAGTTATAATTTCGCGGAAAAATCTTTTTCCTTCCGTAAAAATAAGAGGTTGCAATTCCCACTCAGTTTCTCTGGAAAAAGATACAAGACTTGGCCGACTTGTTAACGAATATAAGCATAATAAAGAAATTAAAACTCACCTCAAAATATGCGTCCCCTTGCATACATATCCGCGGTATATGTCGATGATAGTTGGATGCCTGTACCAGAACAAAATTGAGAATAAACGACTACATAGAAAACAATAATATCATCAGACCACACCAGTTTGGTTTTATGAAGCAACTGTCAACAACTAACCAGCTCTACCGAGTAATAGAAACCATCTCCGAGGGAATGGCAACACGCAAGGTCACTGGAGGACTGTTTCTAGACATTGCTAAGGCTTTTGATCGAGTCTGACTGGATGCTCTCACCTATAAATTACACACCCTGGGTTTCCCGGGCTACATCATAAACATTATAAATTCCTACCTAACCGGTAGACACTTCGTCGTTCACGTTTCTGGCACAAACTCCACAAGCCATGACATCCAGGCTGGTGATCTACAAGGGTCCTTACTTGGACCCAGACTTTTTAATATTTACGTGAATGACATACCATCCACACAGGACACAACATTAGCTACGTATGCAGATGACACTGCAATCCTAGCACAAAGTGCATTCGTTGGTCCCGTTATTCAACGATTACAAAACTACATCAATACATTAGAGACTTGGCTTACAAATTGGAAAAATCAAGTCAACGTGGATAAAACACTGGCTATTATGCTCACCAGAAAAAAGCAAATTCAAGAAAAATCTCATCTTGAGTGGCATCCCTATTCCTTGGGCCAAGCAGGTCCCTTACCTTGGGGTGATTCTCAACACAACTCTTACATGGGCCCCACGCATTACATCTATTATCCAAAAGTTTTGAGTTCGTAAAGCCATACCCTTTAATTGCTCGAAACAGTGTTTTATCAAATGACAACAAGTTACTTATTTGCAAGTCCATTCTCAGACCATTACTTTGTTATACAAGCCCAGTATGGGCACACACAAGAAAATCTAATAGACAAAGGTTCCAAGCATGTCAAAATATGGTATTAAAGCAAATAACCAGCTCCGTCTGGTATATCAGAAACAATCGTATACACCAGGAGCTAGGTGTGGAGCAACTTAGATCTCATTATTATAAATTAGCTAAAAATTTTCATGCAAAACAAAACACAACAGATAACCCTAATATAAAAATATGTAACTATGACTATAATAACGTGGATAATATGGACAGGCCATTGGCCCAACTGAACACCATGATTATGTAACCTTAGTATCACCTGATTACATATACCATCATTTTATATGTTCTCTCTATACCCTCTGCACAGTGTTTGTATATATGTTACTTATTTTTGTAGTTATAGTATGTATTCCTTATGTTTTTGTTATTTTGTGTATGTAAAAGGATTCAGATTGTGAAATTACTTGTATGTATACTTACCATGTGAGTTTCATGCGTCACCAGTTCACCTGCTTCTGTGCCAATCCTTCAGACAGCTTATTTTTCCAATACTACCTATTGAAAATTAATTACCTTAGTTACTTAAATTAGTACAGTCATGTTATTAAGCTTATTAGTTCATAATAGTAAAGGTTAATTATATTAATAAAAATGTTAGGATGACTTGACATATAATTAACAATACTAGGAGTTAATTAAATGCTTAATTGCTCAGTTATCTGCATTGTACTTCGAAGCTACAAAAATATTCTACAGGGGGTAGAGCCAAGGCTCAGGCACCCTGGTGTAGTAAGCACCATTCCACAGAGGAGATAATCATATTGGAATTAATCATTAGTATTAATTATATATAAAGACTTAGCAATGTGATTGTGTAGCAATAGCTTAGAACGTAGATTCGTATTGAAGAGGAAGAATTCTGCTTGCGTAGAATGCTAAAATGTCGAATCTGTAATGACTAGGAAGCCAAGTGCGCAGTATTCAGGAGGAACTCTTAATTCAGAATGGCTTAGTTTCGCTTTTAATACCGTTTGATTGGATAATTAATAAAGCTCTAAAATTATTATCGGCTGAAGATTTATGTAAGTAGTTTTTTGAAGATGAAAAATTAAGAGGATATTGCTAACTATAATTTTGATTTATATATTTTTAAATTTTACACACATATATCTATATTTATTTAGATAAAGTTAAAATTAAAGTTAAAACTAAAAATAAATTTTCCCGGAAGAAGTATATTGTTATAAGAAAGCTTTCCTCCTCTTGACAATGTAAATGTTTGAAGAGGATAATGTAGCTTTTTCCATTTTATACCGCTCTTTTTAATTTATATGATACGGCAAAAATTATTTTGACTCTTTTTATACTTTTTAGTTTTTAATTTTTTTTTTTTAAAAATTCAGTTTACTCCATTTATAATTTGAAGTCCCGTTTATTTGTTCAATTAATATTTTACTGTTTATTCTCTCACTTGTTTCTCATTTGCCTGTTTAGTTTTAATTTAACTTAATCTATATTTATAAATTATATCTCAGCAGCATTATGCGCAAGAAATATTTTTCAAGTCTTTATTATATATATATGTATATATATTTCAGTTTAAGTATATGTAAATATCTAAATATTTTAACACTTCTGAAGAAATAGCGCAAAGCAATGAAGTCTAACTCCGAGACTTCTTAGTTTTTGAGTGAAATTGAGATTCCAGCCGTTAACCCAAGTGGAAGGAATACCCAAATGGGTATTTTAATATCTATTGGTGATTTAATTTAATTTATTCTTTTTTTATTTATTCCTTTGTATTTTATTTAATTTTAGTTAATTATTATTTTACTTACTAATTTTTGTTCGTCTTCCTTGAAGGCGTTGTATAAGACGACCTACCCCTCTTACTTAGCCGTCGGCCAGTCAAGAACACTTTCCGCTCGACACTATTTTAAATATCCCCATGCCGCAAAAACACTGTTCACTTGTAATTGTATTGTACTATAATGTAATGTACCCTAGACAGTCTGTAATATACATTAGACAATATTCCATGACTCTAGATGGGAACCAGGCTGATCCGAGGTACTGCGCCTGAGCGAGTAGAACAACAGAGTGTTCGACGTTGAGTCTTTGAGAGAGAGATTCGAACCTCCGCGAGAGAGCTCCGCCAGAGAGCAAAAGTATTGAGATGTTTGGTCTGTCGAAGCCAGGTGTGACGGATGCCACCGTGGTCGGTTTTCGTCGTCTCTGAACGTGTCACAAACTCGAAAATCTATTAATATTTCTAAATGTGGGCAAATTAAATTCTAGGTCTGTGTCATCGTGTGTTGTGATCGTGGTATAAATGAAAGATTCGTACATCACTAATGCCATCTTCCTTGCGTATGGAATTCACGACGTCACACATCCATTCCTTCTCTAAGATTCGATCCTGAATCCAAAGGTACGGCAGCCGACATTCCTACGACCATGCCATTTCGCAGGGATTCGTACTTTGGGGCAGGATTACTAGTGCTCAGCTCTTTTTCCGCTCTACTATTTCTTTTAATGGTCGGGCGCTTTATTTAATAGCCATTAGCCTTGCGCCACTACAAGTGGGAACCATGCCTTCTCCGGGATTCGAACCCGGGCCCTTCGCAGCAGCAGTCAAGATCATTAACCGCTACACCGGCTGGGCGTCTTCCGCTACACTACTGACTGATGTCAGTAGTGTAGACAAATCCTAATTTATTTATTTATTTTTTTTTTTTTTTAGTCGGAGTTCGGTTGTACTCCGTAGCTAGAATCCTGGCTACATACGTGCCACGCTTCATTTAATTGAATAAAATTCAGTTTTCTTATCGATTTGAAGGCGTACAAAGGATTTGCGCGTTAAAAACGTAAGAATATTTGTTTCGGTGCATCGCTCAATACGAATTTATTTATCAAAAAGTTGTAGCGAAATTTCACTTGTAAAGGATAACGATGAAAGCTCGATTATGGAGTTATTGCTACCATTCTTTTCCAGCTTAACAAAAAAAAAAAAAAAAAAAACAGCCATAACTTTTAAGGTTATATGGACTGTTTATTATGTAAGTGGTGTAAGTCCAGGCTCTGACAGAAATGTTCAGGACATGCATTTCAGTTTTCTCAAAAGTGGTTGATTAAATCTATTTTGGATTTAGCTGATCGCAATATTACCCGTTCCATCATTTCTGTGAATTTAAAAGCATGCCAGTTAATTATGGCAATCAAAAGGTATTCAAAATAATTCCTTTTTGCGCAAAAATTCGATTACAAAGTTTTCTCACTCGTTTTTACGACTTTCATTGACATCTGGCAAAAATCTCTATTTATCCTATTACCTCTATTATCCCAAATTAAGCGATTTTTCTTGCTGCAAAAATTGGTAACTGAGGGTATTTATCTTTTGATAAGTACAAATGTAAGTTAACCAAATCTATATACTTTCGAATTTTTTAAATAAGATTTATGTCATATTACAGATTAATTAGATGCTTTTTGAAATTTTCTGGTGAGTTTTTCATGCTAGTTTTTAATGGAAATGAAGATAATATGAACGCAGACCTCAAGTAGCTAAAATCTTGAAAGATCATTGCAGCCCATTCCAGTCTCGATCGAGAACTACTCAGATGATGAATTTGAAATCTTTTTTCACTTATTTTTCCACCAATCACACGAAAGAACTTTCCAATTACTAAATATTTAGTGCCTTCATTCTGCAAAGAATCAGTACAATCTCTTTTGCCCAGGATTCTTACCTGAGCCTTCTAATCAGGCTTCATTAATCATCATACTTTTCAGGGATCTAATCTGTAAACTTTGAATACCATATTTTCTCGTGAATATTTTCGCTGAAAATTTTAAAGTTCTTAAATTTAGTTAATTCTGAAAGTTCTGATAATTTTTTAAACTATTCTCGTGATTTTCCCTTTCCTCACTGCGTTTAGAAAAAGACCTCGCCTAAATTTCAAAATGAAGTTCTCGTCTTAGTAACAAAGAAAAGAATTCGCAAACTCTCTCCGAAGGTAACGCCGAACCTTCCCCTTCCAATTCTTAAAATATATACCAGCCTAATATAAAAATCGACCCATCACAGCGAAACAAAGGCGAATCGACATTTAGTCTACAGTTTCTTAGAGTCGGCTGCAAATTCACCTTATATAATTATTCATAGATAATGTGAGGCCTAAGGAGTAGCAGAGACAATAATGAGAACGGACAAGATTCGGGTTACAGAGAAGTAGAAATGAAGATATGTTATTAGATATTGTAATGTTAATATTGCCATGTGTTCTTAGTAGACTGTACGTTTCTTTTAAAGAAATAATATTGTGATATTTACTTGTAATTTATTCATGACTACTTTTCATTTGCTACGGTCCTACTGTAACCGCGTCCTTCAGAAATTAAATGATTAGCATATATTACTGTTTCCCTCAGAAAATGGACTTACACCACTTTCATAATGAACGGTTCCTGTTTTATAAGTCTGGGGATTCTTCAAATGTCAATGAACTTCGATCAGTTCATAAAAGGAACGACATTTTTCTTCAAGAAATAGATGACTCAAAAAATACTTTTCCCTTTATATTCACTTTATGCTTTACATCAGAAAAGCGGGAGATTCTTTTTACAATGTAACCATACTTGCTTTATTACATTTTATTTCTTTTATTTTTATCTTTCCCCGTAACTGTATCTCCATTTGATGGCAACTTGATGTTGGACGACAGTTTCTGTGCATAGATGGCGCCTGCGTCATATCAGCGGATTAAATTTAATGAACAGATATATAGAACAGCAGAAAGAAGGGGCATAGATGGGTAAGTTTGCGTGACTTTGTGACCCACCGTGACACTGCACCCTTGAAGAGACCCCTTTCGCTTTGCCTTGCGTGGGAAGATGGGATTTTTTTTACGTTAACTCCAATACGGAATGATGCTAAAGACGACAAAGAATTAAAACTTACTGCTTCTAGTCCGTTATCTCGGTTTGGAATGAGATTCCAACAGATTATTTATGAGTAATAACTTAAATTAAAGGATTTTCCAGGAAAATGGGGGAAAGAATCGATAGAGCATAAGATAACAAAGAATTCATTTAACAAATACCATTTTTTCGGCATCGTACAGCTACGCAGGAATGCGTGCTTTTAAGAGGGCCAGAAACGTGTTCCGTGCGAAATATGTAACCTCGTTTAAAAATTCATATACATATAAGCAGACTTCTGATTTTAATTGGGAATAGTCCTTTATATTCTATATCCTAAAAATAGTAACTATTTATAACATATCACTCTAAGCTGCGTCATTTTATATTAATCCGCATCATATGATCTAACACAGCGCTGCACTTCAGTCATGTTACAGTGCAGCGGTGCCCAGCTTTGGGCCCGCGAGCACAAGTGTGCTGCCGATCGTTTTGTTTGTTATTGCTCGCCAGCCCGATTAGGTACTACGAACAAAAAATATTTTAAAAATAACCATTCATTTATATTTCTTAATTGATAAAATATGGTAAGCATTTACAGTCATAAGAGATATCTTGCAAGACGTTCTAAAATAATTGATTGCTGACTGATGAACTTGATAGCGAATATGGAATCTTATTGCTCCATTCCGATGTTTAGATGGCTCAGCAGAGGAAAAGTACTCCAACGGTTTATAGAGCTTCTATAACCAGTTAAGCAGTTTTTGGAATCCGGAAACGAAAGTTATAAAGAATGGGACCGATAATAATTGGTTATCCGATCTGTATTTTCTCACGGATATAACAGCTAAACTGGACGAAGATCTCCAGGGAAAAGAAAAAACCCATTTTCAATTGACTGGGACTGTAACTGCTTTTCAGATAAAGTTAAATTTGTGGATAAATCAAATGAAAGAAAAACATTTCATCCATTTTTCAGAATTTATCAAGTCATATTAATAACCACAAGGCAATTGAAATATTCGGAAAGCCTAAATGCAGTGAAAAATAATTTTGAACTCCGCTTCTCTGATTTCCATAAAGTTCAACCAATATTATTATTTATCTCAAACGCACTTGTCGAAATTAATATTTCAGATGTATCACATAAAATTGGAAATATGTTTAACAAAAATGTTGATGTTTTGGAAATGTACTCGCCATAGGCCAAAATGTGCTGGCGAGAGATCGAAGGTTGGGCACCACTGTTATAATGATATCAATGAATAAGATTTCGGTTAAAATCAAAACATTTTCGACTCTTACCGAGATTTCTTCTGAAAGCGTCGTACTTTCCTAATTTATATCTATATCTATATCTACATATATATAAAAGCAATCGTTTAAAAAATTATTTAATTTTCTTTTTAAAATATCCTGTCTGAGGAAAAACTGTATGTGGCAGAAAATTGTCTCATTTCAACTGGTAGTGACAAATTAAAGCCAGAGGGAAAAAAATAAAAATAATAAAAAAAATTAAACGGGCAATGGAAGTGAGGAAAAATTTATGAACTCTAGTAATAAGTCAAGACTAATAATCTTCCTATATTTAATGCTTCAAATAGAAAGTTCTATTTCAAGCATTAAACAAGAAAGATTAATCGTTTTTAATTGTTAACTGCAGTTCATAATTTTTTACACGCTTTCATTGCTAGTTCAATCCCCCCCTTAGGCTTTAATTTTCTCACCATCAGTTGATATGAGACAATTTTCTGCCCCACACCATTTTTCCTCGGATAGGATAATCTCTTACAAAAATTTTTAAGCAATTGCTTTCTGTACTAATATCTTTTATCTCAATCTCAGCAGGTTAAGTGCAGGATTTTTCAACTAAACATTTTTTCTTTTTCTACTTTGTTTTTCAAATATATATACGGGTACTTTTCCGTTTCGCCGGCGCAAATGTCGCCAAGCAGACTTTATTGGCGACAACATACAGTATATACACATAAAAAATGTTAATTCTAAGAAATTTTTATTTTGGAGGCATAAACATTTTAATATCGTTTAAAATTTTGGAAAAAGCCAATAAATAAAGACAATACATTTGTAAAAAGACATGAATTTAAGAATTTACTATGCTTTCGTGGTTCAACATCCTGATTCGCCGGTTCATATGCCTTGACCCAAAGTGATCTCATCTCATGTAAACTACGCTACAAAAATCCAATTCTCTCAGTAATTATCTACAATAATTTCAAGTTAAATCTTAATTTGGAATGCAAGTTTAAATGCAAGAATTATTTCAATTCGTACGAATAGCTGACTCAGAAATTATGTAAAACCGTAGTGCTTTACTTCGCTAGTGCATTCTCATTAGAATTGAGGAATTTAACTCTTGACTTTGCCTTTTCCATATTTTCGCCTTCAGGTGAGCGGTGTGATTGCATCCTATTTGACTTAATTACCGCGAATGGCCTTAGGGCATAAAATTGAACTATCTGATAAAATTTCTATGTAATTGTATACCAGTATTGAAAGAAATAATCAATCTGATAAGCAATGGCTGCTATTTGTTATAAAAATGATGCGTAAAAGGTTACCAGCGAGGATATTCCGTTTGGCATCAGTTGTACCATTAGTGGCGACTTTATTGCCTGAGCCGACAAAACGGAAAAGTACCTATATACATATATATTTTTACGAAATGCCCAGTTGCGGTAAGCTAGCTTCAACACGAACCGAGGTTAGGACTGCCAGAAAATGGCAAGACAAACACAGGGTTGCCAAATTTGGCACGAAATCGTCCATTTGACGATATTTGGCGACAAAACTGGCTGTAGATCATAGACCGAGCGAGAACATTCTAGAACAAGATGACGCCACTTGCTTATTCTTGTCCAGGCTTTCTTATCTTATCTAATCATTATTTCCTATCTTCTTCATTTGCGGTTTTGCAGCTGATGATAGTGGTTCGTTAAAACCATCGAAACTAGTCCTGAGAAAATTTTGAAAATTAACGCTCATTTTTGTTGTTTGACTTCTGAATTCTAGAACAAGTTTTAGCCGCTTTCCCAAGAATGTTCCCGAAGGCAGGTCAAAAGCTATATATACCCTGCCTGTACACGGAGTAGAAGTGTATCTTGAAAGTATCTAGAGCATTTTGAGTTCAGTAGTAGTGCTTTGAGTTCAAGAGATTAGCTCGAGAGCAATCGACCGAATCGGGAGCTGTATTTTAGTGCTTTGCCGCGAAGCTGTCTTCAGCGTTATAGCCTGATAGTCTAAAGGCTGTATTGCTGATTGTTTCAGCATGTTTGTCGTAGTTTTTTTACTTTGCTTTGATTCTTGTCGTAGTTTTTTTTTTTTTTTTTTTTTTTTTACTTTGTGTTTTGATTGCAGAACATTAGACATTAGGTATTTTACATTAGACATTAGGTAGGACAGAGAGACATTAGGTATTTTTTGGAAGCAGGCAAGATGAAAAGTTAGCAACGCCTTTGCCATTTTGCCTTGAATTTTACATTAGACATTAGGTAGGACAGAGAGACATTAGATATTTTTTGGAAGCAGGTAAGATGAAAAGTTAGCAACGCCTTTGCCGGGAATCGAACCGCGGACCTTTGGAATACGCGCCCAGAGTGCAGACAACCACACCACGAAGGCATGCTAAGAAGGTGGGAGAAATACCTTATAATTCTTCATCAAGTGTTGTCACCAATCACTCCAAATCCACGAATCCGTAGGAAGCAACAATATATATAATGAAAAGATAATAATTACGTCATAAATTAAATCAAGAAAGGGACAAATTAAGTCAAGAAAGAAAACTGAAAACTGACACATTAACAATTCTATAAAGTAACATAATGAATATATAAAAAATGGTGTTGAAAATTCTTAATGTTCTTCAAGAAACAGCCGAAAAATATTCAATAAAACCACGTGTCTGAATTATATTTGGATGGCTGTGAATTCTTGAAATAAGTCAAAAGAAATAATTCAAAAAAAGTGCTAAATAAAAATTAATTTAATTAAAATTATTAAATCAAAGTCTTATTAAACTCTTAGCTCGAAAGGCGTCAACTCAGAAGGGCTTTAATTTCGTTTTGGCATTTTGCGCCGAAAACTTTAAATGTCCATTTCACTTTTCAAATTATTGCTACCAAATATTAGAGCCCTGTGTTATATTTAAAGAAATTAAATAATGAAGAAACTGAGTAAATGTATGTATGTTTCAAGCATTGTGGTAAAACAACGGTACCCAGAGCCATCCAATTTTGAATAACGTAATCCTCCACGGAATATGGGGACCCGGAAGCCCTAATTTGGAATTTGTTTTATTATCAATTTCATATTCCATTCTGAGTACGAAGAAAGTAACGGACTTTAAAACTAGCAAACGCGTTAAGTTAATTAATTCATCTTCAGATCATTTATGTATATTATGTACAGTTCCTTTTCATACATTTTTAATTTTACCTTTTTGTCTCATGTGAATATAATTTTATTCACCTTTTCTTACTTAATTGCTTTTTACAAAGACTGCATTATATTCATTATTTTTACGAAGCTTACATTGAGTTAATATGATTGAAGGCGAAGGTGTCGGGGACATTTTTCTCAAGTAAGGAAAATAAAACTCTTATATATCATGATTTTGAACTTATTTTTAAACTTGACGGAACAGCCGCTTTCTTATTGAATTCTATACAGCGCTTTTACTTCAATTCATCTCACTTAAACTCATCTTACTAAAAAGCTTTTTAGTCATAATAATTCTCACTTGAGAAAAAGGGAAGCGCTTTCGCATTTATTAATGATTGTTAATTGATCGGAAGTTGATTTGTTCTCCTTGAAAAGTAAATTAATTTCCGGTCAGTGACGATAATTACTTGGTTTATTGATTACATTTTCAATTTTAATTATACCTTTTAAAACGTTTTCATTTTCAAATTATTCGAGATTCATTTTTGACGTTTCTATTTAAAAAATGTTCAAGATTCAATTTTAAAATATGCTTATAAGTTACTTCATTTCAACAGAATTCTTATTACCTTTATCATAGGAGAAAATATACTTAATAATCCATTAGTAAATAAATTATTATTTTATTACTTTGCAGCTCTGGCGCAAGTATTCGGCAATTTATTACGATTAATTATATATATATATATATATAAAACACGTTGGCTTTGCTCTATGCGAACAAGCAACCTCTAATTAACTTTCCGCAATTTCAGGATCTTCCCGCTAGACCAGTACTTTCGAGAACATTCGAGCATATTACGTAACCGCTCCTATAAATAGAGAACTCGCGCCATATTGCGTCAGAGAGACCGCTTTCTGCCTCTACTGCTGTTAACACTTAGCCACAACAATGTCCAGAACTCTGATGTGACCAGATTGCCAAGCTCCACTTATGTGCCCGACTGCCAAAATATTATAATCACTCTGTTACCCGGGTCAGTGAGCTCAGTTTATTTATTCTTATATGTTGGGAAATTGCGCACTTTTTGCTTTAAAAGTGATTTAATCATGTTGTTCTTATGTTCCGGTGGGTAGAAACTCTAATTTTTTTTGGGGGGGGGGGTGTTTTTGGTGCTTTATGTTTTTCTGTATTTCACAATTTATTTTTTTTTTATGTACTTTTGTGTTCCCGCGAAGTGAGAAGTGAATTAATTGAACGAGAAACATATCTCTAATGGAATTCAAAGAAATAAGTTTCAATGAAAAGCAGCAAAAAATTGTGTACAATTTAATACGCTATAAAAGGAAGTCCACATCAGATACTTTCTATAGTATTTTGATCATATTAACCGAATTGTCGCTCTCAATAAGCGATGCGTTTTCCATGTTTTCGTATGCGAATGGGCGGCACTTCGGAAACCGATAACAATATCCTATTGAAAGCATTAACTGCGATCACATTAAGGTGCGTTCACTGTCTTATATTTACAGTATTTTGGAAAAAAATCTTAAATAGAACGAAAGTTGGGCCGAATTCGAAAATCGAAGTGCTGGAAGCTGAAGCCGATGAACAGACGGTATGTTTATGTTTTCGTACATCAGTCAGAAGAGTGAAGGGAGTAGGCATGTTATCGGAGGGGACCACACGAATTGGGGATCAAGCGGTGGATTTGTAAACTTCTTCCACTTTGTCATTTCCTGTCGTCGCACATCTCAGCTGTGAACTCCGCCCACCCAAAACAGCCTTTCCCCCCTCCCTCGTTTCTTTCTACTCACACAATGTGGTTTTCATCTTCGCCTGTCCTAAGAAATGAATGTTTTAAAAGTAAGAAACGAATAAGCTTTTTTCTAAAATTTATTTTATTTTAATTAATTGGCCATATTATAAACATGTCCTTTTAAATTCAACTTGATGATTCAGGCTAGCTTGACACGTTGGTTTTAAATTATGATTTTAGAGTGAGTAATTTCTCTTTCTCTTTTTGAAAGTCTCGAAGGAGACATATTTTTTTTTTTCAAGGAATAATAATCCTGTCCTGATAATATTGACAGAAGAGGAAAAACAGAAAATCAAACCCAATTAAAAAAAAAAAAAAAAAAAAAAATGATGTGTACACCACATGACTTCCTTGTACGGAATATTAAATTATATGCATTTTTTCTTGCATTTTATTTTAAATAATTGGATTGAATTAAATCTATTTAGTCGATAGCGCATAAACCACTATAGAATAAATGTACTCTTTAAAATTCACTATATTTGTTTAGCATAGCGACACTCTGGCGCTAGGTTGACTTAACAGTATTATATTTCGTTCATATTATAACTCATAATGCACAAAATTTATATCATTTAAAGAATAGAATTATCTAATCGTTGCCACATGTTCTATTCAAATACTATAATAACGCTAGAATAATGTATAAAAGAAATTAAGCAAACAAAACAAAAAAGAAACAGTTTTTCACAGACGATTCAGTATTTCTCATTCAATTAATTCAGTTCTCACTCCCCGACAAGGCAAAAATACACAAAAACTAAAAATATCTATATTAAAAATTACGAAGTAAATCTTAAACACTTATTTCCTCGAATAAATTCCAGAATGGATTAAACACGATTTAATTCGCAATAATAAAAGAGGCGTTATCTTTGTTGTTACGAAGCTTGGTTTCTCTAGATTGGCCACAAATCCGCTATTTTGCCAAGTTTGAAATGTAAACAACCATGTCCGCCATCGCAAAAATCATTAGGCTTAGCTGCACTTAAACAACTTTTAAATTGTTGATAACGCTACAAATATTGCATGCAGATTTACTAAAGGCAAAAAAAGCACAACTTACAGACATATAAGAGTAAAGAAACTGAAATCACTGAGCCGGGTAACAGAATGGATATTTATACAACATTATATATAAATATATTTATAGCGGTGGTTTGGTGTGGCCGATTGTAACCAAAATACGAGGTGCACATCTACATCTTATAGCAGTCCTACATACAAAATTTCAACGTTCTGAGGCTACTCGTTTTTGAGTTATGCGAGATACGCACGTACGTACGCACAGACGCGATGAAAAATTCTCTTCAGGATTCATTTTAAAGCAGTTTTATAATTTTTTTTGGGGAAAAGAGTCTTTTAGTCTGTCCTTACGTACAGATGTGACGCAAAAGCATCGTTAAATTGCATTCGATAGCGATCAAAATGAATATTTTCGTTGAAATATGATGTCTGAAACTTTTCGCGATTACAATACTTCCTTTTTACTTCATACAAGGAAGTAAAAAGGATTTTATACAATAAGCTTTTCTTTAAAATGGATATAATGACTAATGCACTGAAATGAGAAAAATAATTTATAATGTATGATCGTTTGATGGAAATGATATACTAAAAAATTCTATTTACAGAATTCATCTACAATTTTATATCGCGAGGAATAAAAGTGTTACTGATTTAACCATTCCCTAAAGGCAAGTTGAAAATAACATAAAAAATTGCAAAATTTGAAATTAAATATCCCGGTCAATCTTTTCTCGTACGGGTGTCTAACTTCTTATATTTTTTTTTTACCAAGAGGGGGGGGATTTGGCAAATCATTTAATTTTCGAAGGACACGATTACAGTAGTTACCAATATATAAGAATAAAAATACCGCGCTTACTGAGCGGACGGATATACAGTGTGTCCGCAAAGTCATGGTGCACATTTGACCGGGCTCTGGAAATCTATGAAGCAAGATAGAAATCTGAAATCTTCACTAAATAAAATAAAAGGAAAACTTTCCAAATTTCACATCTGTTCAGTTTAGTTCGATGTGGCCTCCATTTGTTGCCATACACATATCTAAACGATATTCAAGTTCTTCTCACACACTTCTCACATTTTTTTAACAGTAAATAAAAAAATCTTATGCAGAACTAAAAATAAATTCAAAAAAATAATCACTATAAAATACAAGCAAAATTAATTATTACGGTTAAATACAATTTTAATATTAGAATTAAATGTATAAAAATTTTTAAGGAGTCAAAAGTGTTTATCACTGTGATGTATTATGAAATATAATTGAAATAAAATTCCTTTATAGAAATTGTGCTATAATACTCATCTATAATTTTAAAAAAGCAGCACAATTTAGAATTTTAAACAAAACTTTCAAAAATTCGTTTTTAAATATTTTAGTATTTTTTACTTATTTACACCAATAAAAAGCATAAAAATTGCAAGAGAAAATTGCTTGAAATTTTCTATTAGTTCAGATTTAAAATATTATTTTCTAAAAGAAATAGTTACGAATTTCCTTACAGCATAGGAAAAGCTAAAAAAATATCCAGTCCTGAAAGCATGCAATAGCTTTATAATTATTTAGAACGTTAATTATGCTTGATAAATATGCTAAATTTTTAAAAATCAATCTCAATTTCAAAAATAAAAATATGTAGAAATTCTGATTTGTGAAATGAGGCGCTACAACCAGGTTTTTCTTGACAATTATACACGCTGCAATAGGCAACCAATGTTAAACTTCTGCAAGTCGTCCCTACTCCTCCGGATGTGATCAAGGTGACAGCCGGCAACGCCTCAGACGAGGGAGAAAACCCGTTTGGGTTAGTCTATTTCTTATAAGGTTCATGGGGTACAACATGTTACTTCACATAACCCCGCAAGTAGAAGCCTAATTACTGATCCGCTGCTGCGTAGTTCGTGATGTTGCGTCATCACCTGTGTGTGTGTGTACACCCTTGCACATCATACTACGAAAACTCAGAGAGTTTTCCTTTTATTTCGTGAAGATTTCGCATTTGTAGCTTGTGTTTTTGACCGGTCAAAAGTGCACCACGACTTTACGGACACACTACTGTATATATATGCATGTGTGTATACGTTTGATGCGGCCGATTGTAACAAAAAAGGGAGGGGCACAACTAGGTGTTATAGCAGTTCGACATACAAAATTTCAACCTGCTACGGCTAATCGTTTGGGAGTTATGCGAAATATGTACGTACAGACGTCACGGGAAAAAATAGTCAAAATGGATATTTCTGTTGAAATATGATACCAGGAATTTTTTGTGATTAGAACACTTCCTCTACTTCATGCAAGGAAGTAAAATGACGAAAACAAAATCTGAAAGGATTCAGATTTTCTCGATCGCTCAAAAGACTTCTTTTAAAAAGCTTAATATGGTGTATCAGTAGAGGTTATTAGGGATGACCCTGGTGGAATAGCGAAGCATTTTATAGGCTTTAAGATGGATATATATTTAGACTAACATGGGATTAGATATATCATGAACTAAATGCGTTTTTATTTAAATCAATCAGATTCAAAAGAAAAAAAAAATATAATAATAATACTGTTATCGCGACGCCAAACATCTTGGTTTTGATTTTAGTTGACCATTTTATATTAAGCACACACAAAATTGTTTAGCATAGACTTTTAACAACTCTGTCGATCAAACACAGGTCTCTCTTCTTCAGGAGTTGGAGGGAGGAATTTCGACAGAATTTTTCCCTCGAAAATATCTACGCCAAACTAAGGTTGCTTTTGTGCTTAGTTACAAATTTTACTCTCTCGCATTGTTGCCCTCAAAAGTATTTCCAGAAACCTCAGTATTTCCTCAAATAGTAAACCCAAAGTATTTCCTCAAATAATTTCCAGAAACGTAATGAGCAGTTCATAAGCGAACTTTTGCATTTTTCCGATTAAAATGCCGTGAAAGTGCCTATTTACATGTTTCTAGTTATATTTATACTAAATAGTTAAAAATTCTATTGCTCTTTTGAAGGATATTTTTCTGATTGGTTAACGTTATGAAAACAGTTGCGGATGAACGCGATCACGTTAAGAGGCGCCTACCATAACATTATAATTCATATCTGAAAATAATTTATGATCAATTTACAGTTGAAATCATGATTTACTGTTAATTTTCAAAACATATTTTAAAATTATTTTACTGATGTTCCCTATAAAATTATTTTACTGATGTTGGGAGGAGAGGTACTTTTTCCTGCTACGGAAGAAAAAGAAGTGTTAGCAATCGAACCAAAACTTTCTTTTTGCGTTTAGTATAAAAGTGCTTTCTCGTCAGGGTTACTAAAGTGAATCATTAAAAAAAATTTTCCCACTCATCTTAAGTAACATTTTACAACACATGTTGTTTTATAGCATTAGCGTAACATACGTATAGAACACGTAACACTGTACTTTATTATATCAAAATTTCAACACGTTAGAAACTGTAAAGGTGTTTCTAAATGAATGGGATAAACTTTAAGGGTTGGTAGAACAGGGATTTCTTGATTCGTATTCGTCCTGTGATGAAAATCGCACCGATTCATTCACTGTTACCCCCTATGATCTCAACAATAACCTCTGCCAACTGAATCTTTCTACATTCACTAAGCTGTTTTACTTAACAGTCTTATAAAATGTCGGTTTTGCTGCAAAGTGATTTTAGAGAGAAGGACGGACGTGAAATGCAATTCTATTTTCCATCACATTTTAATCTTTGCCTTTTGGCATTTTCATGCATGTCTGCATAAAACTTGATCGAGAATTTAGCGAAACCTGCGTTTATTGAAACAAAACGTGGCCATCCATTGCGAATATTCAAAAGTAGATCATAAATTCATAAATAATAATAAAATACAGCAAAGATTTACCTAATCCAAATTTAAAATAAACCAAACAGGATAAATAATAAAGACCAAAGATTACAGGAAGTACACCACCAACAACAAAGTAAATTATGGAAAATTTAAGAGTATCAAAAATAAGTTAGTTGCCTCTACGTGGGGGGGGGGGCTTCTGTTGAATAAATCTTCGAATATGTTGAAAATGACAAACAATTTATCGAAGTGTGTAGGGGCTTCTTTTAAATCGTCTAATTTACCGGTAACTGTCTGTAGGACATCCAAAATAGAAAAATCAGTAAATATTTTCTTGATTTCGAGATGACACAGTAAAAGTTAGTAAAGACCGCATTGAGGAATTAAACCTCTCAGACAATTTAATTCCTTAATGATCTGTCCATAGTATTTTCTGCATTTTTGTGGGAGCTAGGAATTTCCAAGTTTTTGCGTACTGAAATCAGTTGATTCACCACGTGGTGTAGAAACAGTTGCCTTACTATTTTGAGAGCACCTCTGCCTAGAATTTAGGGTATTTTTTGGACAGTTCCTATAATTAGTTGCATGTTCCCCACCGTAAGTACGGCGGGTAGGCTTGGAAATCCATTTAACGTCACAATCTGAGCTCTTGTGAGGGCAATGCATATTTAACACACCTCGGAGCGAGTTTACAATCGTCCGAGGAGTGGTAGAAATATTGATAATTATGACACTGACGCGGTACAGCACCATTTGGCTTGTACGGATCAACATATATATAAAAACACATAAGGTTCTCAAGACCGTAAATTTTCTCCACCCCCCCAGATAAACCCCTTCATAAATTCTTGCTTTCTCAACATTCTATATATAGGATTTCCAAGACAGTAAATGATTTATTCTATTTCTGTTTAAAAGAGATTACATGATTTTAATGTATAATGAATTTCTGTTCGTTAACATAACAAATACACTGGTCATCAAAATTCATAACAGAAATTGTACACTGCTCAAAAAAAGGCGGGAGGGGCGGGGGACAGTTCTATATCTCCCGTTCTACTGGGCCGATTGACAAAATTCAAATTGCGTTTTTCATGTCTCGAAAGCGCGACTAGCCGATATATACTGTAGCCGATATAATAATCGGGTTACTCAGTGATACAGAAAAAACACTACTGGGTTGTTTTATTTCTTTGTCATTTACATTATATATATTAGATTTATATATAGCACTATTCTAACATAGGTATTTTGACACAAAATCGAACTTTTTCTGAAATAACATACCAATTTTTTTCCATATTTCGATTCTACGACTCAAATTATGCCAGAATGCCAAGTTTTGTAAAAATCGTACAAGTAGTTTTTAAAATATTAGCTCCTCAATGTTAATTGAATTTGGCAACTATTTATTAATATCTCTTTTTTTTTTATTTTTCCTTTCACATTTCGAAATTTAGGTTCATTCCAAATAAAATTTACCCATTTTTTGTGTTTTATTTTTTAAATTTCTATTTTGTAATAATTTTTTAAAAATTAGACTTTTTTATTCAAAATTTTCTATATACACGAAATTACATATTTTCGGGTTTTGAAATTTGGCATCTTTTTTTTTAAGAGATATTAACGCCAAATGTGGTTTATGGATTTTTGTTACAGTGAATTGCCACAGCTATTTTTAACCTTAAATTTCAAATAAAATTAATTATATGAAATTTTTCCCCTCAATCATGTATAATAAATATTTATTAATACTATGTGAAAAATTATTATTTTTAAATTATAGATATTATTCAAATTTTTAACTTTTTTAAAATTTATTTCTTCCTTCCTTTTTTTAAGTATTTGTAAGAGTAAATTTTTACCTTCGCCGTGTTATCGTCTGCTACTTTACTTTGACTGCATTTAAATTGAATTGCCTAAAACTGAGAAAGTTCATTTGATGTTTATTTTCACAATGTTTTTAAGTAAGCAGGTCATTGACAGTTTGAGTCATACCCCAGCTTTAAAAATTATATTTATAAGTATAAATTTTTACATTAAATCCTCTTCGAAAGAATATTTTAAGTAGCTAATTTTCTCTCGTGTATTGTATAAAAAACATGATCTTTAATATGATTTAGATTATTTGTAGCTGATATAATAATCGGGTTACTTAGTGGTAAGGAAAGAAGAAAATTAGGGAGAAAAGTAAGCAAAAATTTGAAGGCAAATTTGGCTGTCAGACATACCAAGACTTTCAGGATACTTCAAAGAATTTAGGCGTTCAGAGAGAAAACACTTGGACATGTACACCAGCAAATACCATCAATTAAGCTTGTGTTAACAGAAAAGACAAAAATGATATCATTGCAGATTAAAGTGAAGAGCGACTGTTTGACTATATGGTTCAGTTTTAGACTGGTAGTTCGGTCCAAGGTTCGAATCCCGTGAACGGGCTGGCTGCATGGGGGTTTTCCCCACGTGTGATGTGTATACAAACCAGTTACCCTTAGAAAGTCCTCCACGAAGGCATCCCTCCCCTTAGGCAGATAACCATTGTGTGCTTGCCATAATTAAATAAACCAAAACCTCTTGATGAAACCCGTCTTTCCTTTCATCTCATACCTTCAAAATGCTTAGCCTCTAAAGACTGATAAAGGCTCTGACCAAATATTGATGAAATGGATTGAATTGGATTATTAAGTTACGGCAGAGCAGGACTATCTGCCTAAAAGGAAGGATGCCTTCGTGATGAACTTTCTAAGGAAAACCAGCTGGCAGACCTTTATGAAATGGAAGTGTTAAATTTAAAACGATTGTCAGAAATAGCAAGATGTTTTGAAAAGTTGGATGCTTTTTAATATACTTGTAGAATGCCTGACGAAAAAGAGGATAAAAAATAAATTTCTGCGTAAAATTTAGTATTTGTACTTTTTTTCAATTTAAAACTTTTTTAATATTTGACTCTTGTGATTTCAAAAATAAAATATTTGACTAAAATATGAATAACATTTTAAGAAACCAAATGTAGGATGATAAAATTGTGTAAAGCAATGGGCACAATGATAAAACTGTTTAAAGTAGTGTATGCAAGTCATCCTAAGTTAAAATGTCGGTTATACATTTCTCTTATTTATACAGTCAAAAGTCGTTAATCCGGACTCGTCGGGACTTCGGCGATTCCGGATTATCGATTTTTCCGGATTATAGATCATCAGTTTAAATCTGGTAAGATGGCATGCAAAAATTACAAAATTAAAAATATGAAACCGTAATTTATGAAATAAAGAACAATTATGATCTAAAGGGTATCAAAATTTACAAAAAGAAAAAGCTTAATATTTATTTGTTTACTTTATTAAAACATTTCCTTCAATGTAAGATGCTTCGTTTCATGTGATAATACTTTCTCTTTAATTCTATTAAACAGACATAATTTCTCGTTTAGTTACAAAGTTCCGCTGTTCAAGTCCTATAATTGCTGTGTTGAAAATACCGACTAATTTGTCAATCGAAATGTTTTCGTTTTCAATAACCTCTGGGTCACTTTCTTCACTATCGGAAGCGAATTATAATGACGAGGAACTTGATTTAAATCATATCAAAGACGGAGTACATCGAGACGAAATATTAAACTTAGTACGGAATTATAATCCAAATAAAATAAAAACATCTGCTCTGAAGATAAGGATAGTGTTGACAGATCAACTTCCAATCCGCGGCGTGAAATTCATAAACAGATTTCGGATTTCAAAACATACTTTCGCTTTGTAGATACAAATTACATATTAGTAAATATATATTGGAAATTCTATTTGACATAATCTTTCTAATCTATCATAATCTAATAATGACGTTTCTGCCCCCACCTCTGCCGCAGAGCAGCGTGAAATTGATAAACAGATTTCGGATTTCAAAACATATTTTCGCTTTGTAGTAAATATATATCGGAAATTCTATTTGACATAATCGAAAGTTCAAGCTTACTTTTATAAAATTGCTCTGACAGTCTGCAAAAAATAATAAGCCGGATCCAATTCGAAGATTAAGGAACAACGCAATCTGCAACATTAACTGAATTAGATAACTTTAGCTTAGCGTATAACTCCGTTAAACATTAAACGCGCATGCGCACAAACATATTCGCAGCCGTAAGGGTCTTACGCGCTCTCGTAAACGCCTGTGCGCATGCGTGAACGCGAAGCATGCGCAGAAAGTTTGTAGCTTTGAGGTCCGGATTATAGATCATTCCGGATTATGGGTGTCCGAATTAACGACTTTTGACTGTATATCTTTTCTGAACGGAACATTGAAAGTATTTTCTCTTTCAATAAATGCAGTTTTCAAATGCATCGTAGTCTGGGTTACAAAGTATTCTTCCGAAAGAAATGCAATTCAAATAAATAAATCAAATTCTGGAAAATTTATATTAATAAATATATTTAAAATGCTCAGTTTGAATGAATAAATAAAAAATTTTAAAATAATTATCTGAAGAGACAATGCAACACTAACAATTAAAATAAAAGTCTAAAAATTTAAAAATTACCTAAAATAGTAACTATGACTAAAACTATAGTATAAGGAAAACTATTTGGAAAAAAAAAATAAATAAACAATGCACCTTTGATTTAAACTACGCAGTTCGAATGAGTACATAGAAATTTTTAAAACAGTTATTCAAAAGAAACCATGCAAGTTAAACAATTAAAATGAGATTCGAAAAAGAAAAAATACTTAAAATAAAAACACTTATAATTAAAAATATAATATAATATAAAGACCATTATCTGAAAAAAGGAACGATCCTTACTTTTCCCCCTCACACACGAGGTAGAAAGGGAAATAGGTTGTCATATATTAAGAAGTTCGCCAAATGAACTATTCTTGGCGCAACTGGGGAAAAAAAAAAAAAAAGTGCCAACATAAACTGTTGAATTTCTCCGTAAATTTCGCACCAAATATTACAAAATTTAGTATCTAGGCATAATTTGAGTCGTATAATCGAAATATGTAAAAAAAATGGTATGTTATTTCAGAAAAAGTCCGATTTTGTGTCAAAATATCAAATCGAATTAATATATATCCTAATTCGCGCTTTCGAGACATGGAGAATGCAATTCGAATTTCGTAAATCGGCCCAGTAGAACAGGAGATATAAAACTGCCCCATTTTTTTTAGCAGTGTGCATATCTGTGACTTAATGAAAAATTAATAGAAATTTGTACAAAAGCATTAGTTAACTTAAATTACAATGTTTGGCAGTTGATTATTTGCAAAATATTGAAATTAAAAACCAAATTTATGGAAATTGGAAAATGATAAAAAAATTAAGACACTTCTTGCAGAAAACGTTTTTCTTTAATATCGTGCACGGTCACCTTAGACAGATATGCATACCTCCCATCTTGACTTCACAGGCTTTACCAAAGTGTTGATCTGGTCTTGTGGAACTGCATGCTACTCTTCTAAAAAAAGAATTTTTCAACTCCTGAAGAGTCCGGGGAGGAATTTGACATGTTAAAATTCAACATCCCTATGGCAACTCACACATGCTCAATCAGGTGAATAAGGTGGCCAGTCCATTCGAGTGAAACCTTCTGTTTGCAAGCATTCTGACACCACATATGTTTGATGAGGCTGAGCATTATCATCCATTACCCCAAACTCTGGGGCAACAACACCAATAAACAGTCTAACTTGGGCTTCCAATACCTTGTTTGCATACCGAGTGATTACAGAACTTGCTTGAAAGATATGCAGCTCAGTGCGGCCATTTGTCACGATTCCTCCCCAAACCAATAAATTGCAGTCGTGGAAATGGGATATTTCACGGACAGGGTAAGGCAAGATACATGTTCCTTCATCCTTCCAGATCGAAACATGTATAGAATCACTGTTCAAACTGTACATCTAGAGTCATCAGTAAACAAATCTCAGGCCTAATCATCTTGGCTCCACTGAACATGATGATGGCACCAATTTAAATGGGCCCCTCTGGAAGTTAGAGTGAGTGGGACACAAACCATTGGTTTTCTTGTATGCAGCAGTAGAATGGCTCATTCGAGTTACTGTGGCAGCCTAAAGATCACAAACCATATTTCTTGTAGTCGCTTCTCGGTTTCTTCAAACCAAAATGACAATATTATTCTGATGTAGTTGTTGCTCTTGCTCACCTTAACCAGGCAATTTATCAACTGATCCAGTGCACTCTTGATATTGCACAACATTTTGAGGGATATTCAAATCTTCAGAGACCTCAATTTGTGTTTGATCTGCCTAAATTCTACGAATTATTCGACTTCTGACCTTCACTTAAATGATGCCTTTGAAGCATAACCACTGAATATTGATCACTCTCAGAAACTATATTCACTTTAAACAACACTACAGATCGAAATTCCAACATGTGTCCTTTGCATACTCCATTTTCAATCACTGAATTTCCATATTTCTGGTACTACTGTATGAGCAGAAGTGCTATTTTGGGTTCAGTTGTATTTAATTAACATAAAAAATTACATCATTCGGCACTGGTTGCAGTATTAACCCTTTGCGCTCGAGGCGCTTTTCTGTCGGGTGAACCAGCAACTCAAGAGTAATCAGCCACTCCCGCTTATATCATGAGTTCATTATTGTTAACTTAAAAAAATTTTAGACACAATAAAACACTTTAAACTCGTATATTTTAACATTATACATATTTTTTTAACTTAATGAAACATATGTATTAAACATTACGTTCTAAAATTTTGCTTCGTATGATATTTTACAAAGCAATCTCCAATATGCATCCTTGGCTTGTCGGGGCATGTGTCACAATAGTATACAGTTTGTCGCCTTTGGGAGCAAACCTTGCAATCTTTTTTTTGCCCCATCAAAATAATATGCAGCCATTTAGTTGGATCGCTTCAGAAATGCTGTGTGAAGTAGAAGCTGTGCTGGGTTGTTTTTGTCGAAAGTCTCCTCTCAGTTGATCCACTAAAGTTTTCAAATATTGTAGGTGACTAAGCGGCCGTTTGTTTCTCTGCTTCTTTACTGATTTATAAAGAATGTATGAATTGATGAAGCAGATCTCCAAACACCCCAAAAATAGTTTTCGCCACCATTTTACGGATTTTCTTAAAAAACAATATGTCGAAGCCAGTTGGTCAGCTCGATCAACACCGCTCATAAATTTGATGTAATTTACAATAACATTGGGCTTTTTTATAACGACTTCAATACCTCCTCGTAGAGTTCTTCTTACAGGAGTTATTCCCGCATTATTCCAAGTAGTCAAAGCCATCACAATCCTCCTTCCACGCAAGAACCAAAATATTACCTTTACGATATGCACATGTGGTTCGATTCTCAAATTTTGGCTTTCGTATTTCACATGGCAGGTGCTTTCTATTTGTCATGATCGTCTCAGTTAAGTGGCACTTTTGTTTGTGTAATTCTTCCGCCAATATGTAACTAGTATAATAACAGTCCGTGAACATGTGGTGTCTCTGAACACCGGGAATTTTATCCTGTATCATTTTGTACAGATGTAGCGGTATTCTAGTTGATACCGGTAGATCGGGTCTTATCAAAGTCTCTGTTGTTAGAGATCCATAATATGGCAGAATAGTACAAATGAAGCCAGTATTTGAATCTGCGAGCATATAAACCCGAATACCCCATTTTGTAGTTTTCATTGGATTGTACGTAATGAATGATATGCGGCCTTTGAATTTGACAGTCGACTCATCCACACAAATCTGCTCTCCAGGTACAAAATAATTCAAGAACCTTTCATTTATATACTAACCAGATACTAACTTTATATACTAACCAGGAAACCAGATACTAACTGCAAACGGGTTCTAGGGTTTGTGTTTTCTGAGGGTATTGTTTTGAGGTGAAGTCTCCAAAATATTTGACAAAATCGGTCTCTTGTAAACGTGTCTGAGTAAAATGGAATATAACTAGTATCATTTTTCAACCAGTATTCTTGTATGTTTGCCAGTGGCATTGTCCCCATATTTATGATTGCCCCAATAAATGCCCAAAATTCGGTAACTGTTACATCGTACCATGATCGCCATATAGAATGGGATGATAAGGTCTTCCCTTCCACCTTCCTTGCAGCGTTATTGTTAGTTTCCTGCACTATGTCAGTAACTAATTCGTCGGTGAAAAATAATTTGAAAAAATCTATTGGTTCTTTTATTTGTGCAAATACGTGCGGTCCTACTTGTTTTTCACCGGATACAAATGGTATTTTTCTGGGGATTTCTTCGGATTCTGTGCACACTGTCCATTCTGAAGGTTCAGTCTCTTCTTTACAATCACTTTGGCTTCCAGATTCACTATCAATTATTTGGATTTTTCGTTTTCTTGCTCCTCTAATGTCGTCACTATCTTTATCAATTCCGTCTTCGTTCTCATGGACAAGGTGTCTATGTAGTGATGTAATTTCGTTCGTTATTGCCGAAAAATTAAACTCATCTTCGTTAGAAGTAATTTCTTCGTCGTGTTCCATACTTATTGGGCTCAGTAACTTTGAAAGAAATACTGCGATCGGCAAAAAGGTTGAGTTCGAACAGATGTTGAAGACAGAGTCCTACCCGCAATTGCAAGTATTTTTGAGATAAGACATCCTTATAGCTATTCAGACACCTCGTAATATGATCTACAAAAGGCCAAGCAGATCTCTCAAGCGATATTCCTTAGGTCAAACACAAATAAACACATCGATTCGAATGTTGCCTCTCAGGCACCGCTCGAGTTATCGCATCACATGCAGTGGTGCCTGAGAGGCACCGCTCGAATGCAAAGGGTTAACTTCATAAGCATGTTCTTTCTCATTATACTTTAATTTTGATGATCAGTGTATGTAATAATAATTTAAAAATTCATTTTGCCTGCAATGTTTTTTAATAACATTTTGCAACATATATTAGTTTATACCATGACGATCATATAGGAAATAGGTTTCTAACTCAATTGCAAAATTGTGTTAGAAACTAAAAATTGTTCTAACTGCAAAATTTATAACTTTACTTCCTTCAACATAATTATTAAGCTCTTCTCAAACAAAATCAAATGTTTTTTATACAATTCTGTAATAACATGCAGGTTGCAAACAGCATCATTAATCAAGGCTTCCAACTTTCATGTATGAGTATCTAAATGCTTTATATGTAACATACCTTTTCTTACCAGTTTCCCCCTCCCCCAAATGATATATTTATAAACACATAATAACAGAGGCTATTCGCACATTTTTTAGACGACTTTGCTATAAAAAAATAGCCTGCTGGGAAATTTTTCTTAGCTGCAACTATATTTTTGTAAGTATAAATTACTGTCTGTTATTTGACCTTGGAGTTTTTAAAAAAACAATGAATGAAAGGCTAAGTTTACGCTCTTTCCAAAGAAAATTATTCATATTTAGTTATTAAAAAATCTTGTGAAAGCCTCGATTTTTCAGCATCTTAAGCAACAATAATATTGCCAATAAGAAAGGGAAAAAACACCAAAGTTTGACATCAAGGAGAAAAAATGTTCAAAATACATGTCGAAGAAAAAAAACGGAATGTTTTAAATGTTGCAAAGGTAAGACCTTTAAATGTTAAAAGAAAATCATTGAAGTCAAAAGGACAGTTGCACACTCATTTAAATGCTCAGTATCAACTGTGAACAAAGTGATTAATGCTGATTTGAATCTTAAAAAGACCAAAAAACGTAACGTGCATAGTCTTCATCCACGGCATATCACTGAAAGCAGAATGCGCTGCAGAATTCTCTATGAGAAACAATTATTTGAATAAAAATGGAAAAATGTTGTCACGATAGACGAATCTTGGGTCTATTTAAATGACTGCAATAAAATGAGATCTGTTTATTATCACCAAAGAGAAGGAAAAAATCTTAGAACATGGTTAAAAAAATGTAAAGAAAGTTTTTCAAAGGGATTTATGATTGTTGTTGGTTTTTGATATAACAACAAACAAAAATTGAAGAGAGTTCAGAAAACTATTAAGGCTAACTCCACATATTATAAGGAACATATTTTACACCCAATGGTAAAATATGAAATACCTTCTCTTCACCCACAGTGCCATCAATCAATAGAACTGCATCAGGATGAAGCAAGCAGCCACGCATCAAAATCTACCGGTAATTTCCTGGTAAAAATGGAACAAAAAAACGTGTATCAAGGCCTTTTCCTTCAGTCATATCCCTACTAAATCTCCTGATATATATCATCCATGGATTTTTGGATTGTCCTTATTGTCTTGAAAATTATGGTGTAGAAAGATAGTGAAGTCTAACAGTCATCAAATGAAACATTTAAAATACAAAAACTTTAGCTAAAATATTTCTGTAAATACAATGAAAATCATCTAAAAAAGGTGCAGACAGGCTTAATAAAAATTTTTATGGCTGGTTACAGTTATCAAACTATTAAAGGGCACGCTTTCTTGAATAGCATTCTTTCACATTGTAGGCTGAGTGTGAATGTTCAATACACAAGTCATTAAACATGAAATCAAATAATTTTTCACAAAAACATTTTAATAAACCAAATAATACACAGTCAGCTAAAATTAAAAATTACATGAAGAGCAGACAGAAGTTTTTCAAGTTCCTTGACTGGGAAACTGATGGAGAGCTGTCTTTACACTGAGGAAGAAAAAATACATACATTAATTAAACAATTTGCTATATGAATGCATTTCACACACAAAAAACATAAATTCTAAGATAAAAACATAAAAACTTAAGTAACACTAAGTGATTAAAAGTAATTACGACTAAGACGAGAAAAATAATCCCACACAATATGAGCATCTGCATTGTAGAAATTTTGGGGTTAAAAATTGATGTTTCCTTGAAAATCATATACAATAGATGATAATTTCTGTAATTTTTAAAAGAAAAATTTGAAATTCAAAATTTATACTGAGCAAAAATTTTCTTCTTTTAAAAAGTAAAGTTTTTTTTCTTTTTTTTTTTAATTTTACTTCTTAACTGAACATTTTTCATTATTTTTGCTGATGAATAGGGTGAAGATAAGTGTCGAATAATACTCTTGTGATTACAAACAAAAAGATAAAATATGTTTTTCTAAAAGGAAGACATGAAGACATTTTTCTAGAATCTTCTAGAATTGTAGTTCTATAAATCTTGCCTTCAAATCCTTCTAAACTTTCACAGTTGCAACGTCTAAAATCCTAAAGAAAAATTACCTCTACCAATTTTGTAACAGCAAAAAGCCAGAAGTATTTTTTTTTCGGGGGGGGGGGGGGAGAGAAAAACACTTTTAATTAATTACTATTTTGCTTTTGTAAGAATTATTTCATAAATTGTGCTTTACAGCATTTCTTACCTTGTTTATTTTTCAGATTCAACAGAGTGTATAATAAGCTGCTAATCTCCAAAATTCCCAGATTTCTGAATTAAAAGTTTTCTATAGAAACTGTTCTTAAAATCAGCAAAATGTTGATAAGTCACCAAATTTAGAGCCATTTAACAAAAAAATTCACATCCCCAAAAGCGAAAAGTTGTTTTAAGAGGTCTTCATTTGAAAAAATTTTGAAATGTTTATGTTTCACTTCTTGCCCAGAAACTCCGAGTATCCCGATGTTTATATCGGAAATAAGAACAAATTACAACCCATTCAAAAGATAATCATATTTACCAGTGAACTGCCAAAAATATTCCTCCAACATGCTAATTCACACTCAAAAGTGCAATTGTAAAAACAGACAGAAATTTCAGATGATTAAAATCAAGTACCTTCTGCCTGTTTTAGACGAAATTAAGGACTTTTAAGGACAAAAATCGATTGCAAAATCCCTAAGGACTTTTAAGGACTGTATGAACCTTGATTTATTGTGCAAGGAAACTACTTTTCCCCCAAAATGTAAACAAATGGCACTAGTTGTCTAGCAGTGGTTGTGCTGGTAAGTTCACAGACACGTCAAAGTAACAGAAATGGCAAGACATTTAGAAAAGTGGTCTCACTTGGAGGTGTGAGCCACGATTCATTATCCTGATGGAATATCTTGGAGCATGGCCATACCGTTACGGCCAATCGTCATTGTGCCATTGTGACATCCCCATGCTGCTCACCAAACTCAAGAATTGGTGCAAAATTTTAAGTGGGATGTTTGGAGTGACTTCAGTGTACGCCAGATTTAGCACCCAGTGACTACTTTCTTTTTCCAAAACTGAAGGGACATTTATCTGGAATGAAGTTTTCTCGGATAGTGATGTAAAAACAGCTACCGAGAACAAGCTCAGTGGGCAGGGACGTGATTTCTACCAAGCCGAATTAAACAAGTCGGGCCCGAGTTTGGATAAATGCCTAAATGGATTTGGTGATTACGTGGAAAAATGATAGGCAAATATGCCTCTTAATTCCCTTTTGTATTTTCTGTCTATTGAAGTATCTGAAAAAGCATTTCAATCTTCACTATCAGACAAAAACCTCTACCATATAAGTTTAAATCACCCATTAGTGGGCAAGAGGGAGTAGGTTGACTACTACATATGATTAGCACTCTCATGTTGGAAAATAATCTAGTCACATCTTATGACATATTTTGGATATTTTTGAAATTTCTGTTTAAATGCTTCATTCAAATTGATTAACTATTCCCAGTTAAAATAACACACCGAAGCAGGCAAAGTAGATAATGTTAAGGCAAAAAGAATCTGCATAATGTTAATAAATTTGACTAGTTTCAAAGGCTTAATTACAGAATCTTTTTGTTCAACTGCAGAAGTACAAATGACAAAACAGAAGCCTTTGCTCAGGCAATAATAATGACACTAAGAAAATCAGTTATTTTAATAATGAATTCCATTGATCTTCCTACTCAGTTCACTTTTGATCTTGATACATAAAATTCCCTTCCATTCCTTGACATCTTGCTGCACAACTTCTATAGTAATCCAACTTCTATAGTATACATCATAAACCTTCATCCATTTGCCTTCCACCATGCTTCTATCATGTCATTTGACTAAACAGAAGGTAATCAGCTCTCGATCAAGAACTAAAGCATTTAAAAGCAGCTGCTATCAGCAGAGGCTTTTCACCTAGCATTAATGACCAAGATGTTGAAAATTCTCACAAAAACAAAAAGCACTCTCTAATTTCAGGAGATATAAAAAGTCTTTTATATTTGTCTAATATAAGAATTCTGTTGTTATTCTTTTTCTTTCCATCGATTAGCCGTAAAATTTCAAACATTTTACAGAAATTCAACTTTCAAGTTGTTTTTACTTCTCTCTATAATATTTGCAGTTCCATAAATAAAGATTCCATACCGGATATGAACTCCCAGGTACATACAAGATTCCTTGATAATGTTTGCACCCTAAATCATTCAAAAAAACATTTTGCATCATTAAAATTTTCTAGAGCAGTTTCACATTCCTAAACCTTTCACCTCTAATTAACGATCCCAGTTCCAATCCATCTTAAAGCTCAGCTTTTAAGGAAATTATTCCATAGCTGTTTCATTTTTCATCAGCAGACAGTGCCTATAGCTTAACTTCCTTCCTGTCATTGTTATTGCCGAGCACAGGCTTACCTTTCACACACACACACACACACATATACATATAAAACTCATTTTTAATGAAGTCAAAATAATTATTGTTTACATTTTTAACAAATTATTGCCGTCAAAACTTTAAATACAATCACATCCAGATTCGGTTGCAAGGAAACAGTTCTACTAATGACATCTATAGAAAAAAATGGCATTATATTTTTAAAAGTTCAATATATGCATAAAATTCAATTAAAGGCATAACTTACCGGTCAAAGAGTGTAGTGTCACTGGTAGAAAGCAACTGCTGTAAGAGTTGTTGTACACCAAGGTCTTTTAACTTGGACTGACGTTCTAAAGCTCCTAAAATGCACAAAAAAATGAAATGATTACTTCCAATGTAAATACAGTCCAATTTATTTTAAATCAAATATAATATAAATACTTTTAACATAATTATTTCATCTAATTTGAAAACACATATATTATAATCATAGTTGCAAATTATACAATACTGCAAGACAAAATAAATCTTTACATGAAATGAACATTCTGCATGCTGAGTATACAAAAAAAATAAACAATGAGTGGCATCGATGGTAGAAGGGGGAGACTGACTTCAAATAAGGCTTATTTCAGCTAACATAATTTTTATGTTAATTCCTTTTTGTCGCTTCCGTGCCTTACATCCACCACCACTAGAATACAAATTAGTTCAAGTTTAAATAGTGGACAAATTGGCAACTTAAAGACAACATTAATTTTAAAAAAGCTTCTGCTTATTTGTAAAGATAATTTGGCAATTCAAAGAAGGCTCAACAAATAGAATTAAATTGATAATTAGACTTAAAATGCATCATTAGAAACCAAACAGACTCGCTTCGACTCTCCGCTATCTACGAGACAACTGGCCATTGCCGGACTGCCAAATTTTTGGAACAGTTACTATTAAAACGTCTAAAATAACTTTGAAAAAAATAAATTTTGAGTAATAATAAAGAAGTGAATTATGTTAAATATATGATAATAAAAATCATGGGGTGGATATCAAGAGACAGATGAAGTAAGTGATGACTGACAAATAAGCAGAAACTTATCTGCACATATAGCAGTCACATGTAGCAACTGAAAGAGCAGAATACAGTAAATTATCAAGTGTTTTAAGAAGTTTCAATTATTTTTATTTGGTTACAATCTTTAACATTTTGTCACTATTACAAACTTCTTGCAGTAAAAACATAGCTAGGTACAGTTTTTAAAAGTTCTTACCTTCCTCTTCTTTCCACACTAAATTTGAAATGCAAAAAGTAGCAGCTATTTGTAACTTCACATTAGGATGCATCTAAAAAATTAAAAAAAAAAAAAAAAAAAAAAAAAAAAAAAAAAAAAAGATAAAATTATAAAATAAAAACCCACAGTGAGAACATCATATAAAGTAAATATTTGTGTTAGCATCAGAGATGCTATTTATCCTGATTCTCCATCTTTTGTCCATATCACTTTTTTCAGATAAATGGATGTTGCCGATAAATGATATTGCCATGTCTTATTTTTAAATAAATAATATAGCCAATACATATAAAATGATGGCATACTTAACTCTCTATCAAAAATTATAAAACTATATTGTTTTTAAATGTTTCGTGATTTTGCTATTGAATTTTATGTGACAAAAGTGCGAAGAAAGCGATGTTGAATACAAAGTTAAAAAGACTTCAACCAGCAAGACTGACAAGAGACTGCGAACTCATCAACAGAACCTTTCACATTATTTATTTTATTTATGTTTTGTTACTACATTCAGAGCTTTCATCTGATACATACACAACAAATTGGTACTATTCTCATTTAAAATTTCTGTGAATTATTTCCATAATAATGCTAGTTAAATATAATCTAAAACATGCAACAGAAGCACCCCAGTGCTTACACTTCGGGAAAGAAAGTAAAGAACAACTCTGGCAAGCAATTCACAAAAAAACCCAACATAAACTGAAAGGAGGCAATTTAATATAATATTTTTTAAATGTTGTCCGAATAAGCAATTAAAACACAACTTCAAATCTCTAGAACAACAACTTTCATTTTATTTTTAACAATAACAATGGTAAAGAAAAAACTGGTAACTATGGTAACGCTTTGCAACTGCATAAATAGTCTCGCAGACGATGTGCTAGCGCATCACAGCACAAATACAAAAATTTTAAACACACCCCACCTGTACTCTGTTAAGAGTACCTTAAATAATAAGAAAAGAGATCAAATACAACACAAATTAATAAGTATAACACAAATACAAATAGTACTACATGAGCATACACTGTACTTAACGACATTTGTTATGCATAAGACAATATTAAAGGAGAAATATCAGGTTATTTCAAGGTAGATAAATTAACTGGATTAGTCTTTTATATTGTCCTTTGTCAGTTCGAATAACACACGAAGGTATGTGTCTGTCACGGCGAGTAAAAACCTCTTTGAGTATACCAAGTGGCCACAGAAATTTTGATTTTGCGGCCCCTTTCAAGAAAACTACATCTCCTCTTTTAAGATCCTTTCCTGGTGATGGATTTAAAAATTTATGCGCATTTCTCAATTGCATCAAATAATTATCTTTCCATTTCATCCAGAGTTGACATAAAAGATTAGTCCGATATAATTTTTGACGAGTCAAAGTTTCCTTTGTAGAAAGTTGACCACTGAAAATTTCAACAAAATGTATAGGATTCAGTTGCAGTTTAGCTAGGAAATAGAATTTTTCTTAACTTGTTGGCAGATAGGTGTTCGACTGGCTATGGCAGCAACAATTAAAACACAACTTCAGATATTTAGAACAACCATTTTCATTTTATTTTTAACAATATCAACAGTAAAGCTTAGTGACTGCGCAGATAGTCTCACAGACAATGTGCTGTATTTGTGCTGCCGCACTGCAGCACAAATACAAAAATTTTAAACATATACTTGTTAAGATAAAATTAGATAAACAAAACTAAAATGACCTTAATACTAAAACAGCACAATAAAGTTGCCCACTAGATTTTGAAAAATTTCTTATTCCAAATCCAAAAAGCAGAAGATGCAAATTGAAACAGTAAATTAAAATTTTAAATTATTACTATTTTTGTATACAAGGAAATTGAAAAGCTCATATACACATTGTCTTTGATCTTGAACATTTCATTCTAATTGTTATTTTCCATATAAACTTTTAGATACATCTTTAAAGAAAGAATTAAATACCTATCATGTTTTAAAAAAAAGTAATATAAATTCAAACAGCATTACGGAAAGGACTACTATCGACATGAAATAATAATTAAAAGCTTACCATATAAGTTGTCAGTTTCTTTAATACATCTTCATTAGACATAATGAAATTTTTGGCAAAATCTCCATCTGCAATATTTGCGAGGATGCAAAGTGCTTGTTCTTTAACTTCTGCATTATGATCGCCTTCCAGAATCAGCACAATGGCTTGCATGACTTGTTTTCCATGAAGTCCCATAATGTGATCAATATGCTGAAAATGCATACAGTACAAAGCTCTGACATTAATAAGGAATACAAGTAGATTAAGATTAAAATATCCTTCAAAAATTGTACAAAACTACAATACAGATGCAACTATCAGCAGCATAACACAACTTCTTTCATCACTTTTAAGTTTTAATGCGATAACTGAAAACAGTTTGAAAATAATAAAAAATCTAAAGGCTATATGATTTCTAGGTAGAAACTGAAGGAATTAAAGGAAGCTTTCAGTTTGATATTTCGAATCTATATAACTATTTGCAGTTGTACCATCAACTCCAGGTCAACAACAATCACTATCTCGGGAAGTAATTTATTTTGGAACAACGGAAAAACTGGTTTTGCAACAGGTGACCTACTGCCTATGAACCATCTTCAAAATAAAAGGAACTGATAACATTATTAAATTAAATCACAGGACAAAGTAGCAATATGTAAAAAAATAAATACAGTAACCACCGTTCAACATGAACTAAAGCAAACATTCTTAACATGCACAAAATTTTAGTCTCAGCAGCAACGCACACAATCTTATACGAAGTTTAATCAGTTAACGCAAATTTCAGTTAGCACGAATTGTGAATTTTCATTTGAATTTTTCATTTAATGAGAACTTTCAACTTACTCTTTTCCCCCTCCAAATGCAACATCTCTCTTCAGCCTTTGGATCAAGCCTTTGGATTGTTGGTCTTGCAAAGAGGTATTATTGTAAGCAACCTGAGACACAATCCACACTGCTGAAAAGGAGACGAAAATGCCAACTTGGAATGAGCTTGATGCAATAAAAGCTATCACCCCATTCTGGAAATCCAATGCATACAGAACTGTTTTAACAGAGCATGAAGACAACAGTAATCTTGTTGATCAGCTACATGGTGACAATGATACCACTTCAGCTGACAAATGGAATATTCTTCAAAAGAAGTTGTGGACCTTGCTGTTAACTCTGCGGAGTTTGTTAGCACAAATGACGATGCTGTCATGTGTGCTCTGGTGGAAACTGATGTACAAGTAATAGGGTCTGAGGTACAAAAAATATCATCAGAAGAAAGTGACATGGACAATATTGTTGTGTGCATGCAGTTTTTTTCATAATAGACTGAATGCACACAGCTCCCATAACAGATTCATAAAATTTATTTCATCAAAAGAAATACTTCACAGTTCCAGAACTTTACATAAAAATAGTCATACACCTCTTCACAATATCACAGAATACAATTACATATCAGACTACTAAGAACATTAAACACAACACAATGCAAAGTGCATCTAAACAGAAGAGCTAATCCAGAGATATCTCAGTACTCATGCTGAACCAACCACTCACCAGTCAGAGCAGATGCTCCTTCCGGTCTTGTACAGCTTTCACCCACCTAAGATATTTCTAGTACTTTCAGCTTCTCAAAATTACTGGAAGGCAGGCTGAATATGATTGCACAGCATCTAACATGAATTACAGTTATTCAATTGCAATAACTATTACTATTGTACAGGGACTGGATCCAAATGCTATCAAATAGTTGCCAAGTTTGGCAACTTTTGGTAGAAAAAACTAATCGCCAAAACTGTTTCCAGCTTGTCGATATCTAACCAATTTAATGAGACAGCCATTTACTCAGTGTTAAATAGACTTGTGCCTGTATTCTTACTTTTCTGGAAAACTTTGCTTCTCTAGATTTTCATGTTACATAACTCAGAAAAATACAACAATTTTACATATAACTACACTAAAATCATCCATCTACATACAAAATTCGTAACAATATCATTCCTTCCACCCACCAGTAAGTGTTACATGCATTGGACACTTAAGAACGTTTGTTGCAACAACTGAATTAACTGCAGTTTTACAGAAGCCATACGTACAGCTGGCTGTGAAGTTACCACACATTTTTGTTTCTGTCTGCTACACAGCAATATAGGAATTTTTAACCTGAGAAAGATCAGCGAATACATTTTTTTTAGTTACAATACAGCACTTCATATAGTATTTATAATATAGTATGTATGTATCTATGTACTGTAAATGGTTTATGTGCACAAAAAACTACTCCAAATAAAATTTGAGTCCCCAGTTAGCATGAATTTTTTTAACACAGACTCTTGATTTTTCCATCCCTTGGGAACCATGTTAATGAGGGTTTATTGTAAAATTGGGTTTATTGTAAGTTATATGCACTTACTTTTATTATATTACCATATTATTACATTAAATTATGCAGAATTACCAAATGAATACAACGATGTGGTCCCGAAGAGGATCTACCAAATCACAAGATGGTTGTCACTGCACTTTAAACACATTAAAAAAGTGTTTTAATGAAAATTTTCTTTGGAATCTGTCGACTGAGGTATTCCTATTTCCAACTTTTCAACAGAAATAATTTTATTACTATAATCAGATATAAAATAATACTGATAGCCATCTCTATTTTTCATTCACATGAACACTGTTCCGATGTCACAACATGGCGAGAAATTTGTCCTCATCGTTCACAGATCACAACCACAGGTGTTATTTTCATATTCCATACAATATTTTGTTTAAGCTGTCTCCACAGATGTTTTGCTGTCTGGGTTGCCACTCCTACTAAGTTTAGCATTTCCAGGTTGACATTATTTAATCATATGCTTTGTCATTTGTTTGAACTATGAATCTGACAATCCAGTTTTGTTTGGAATGCTGTGATCGGGAAATTACCATTCTAAGCTACACAGCATTCAATTTAAGCTGCAGCAATATCAAATGTTATTCATGATTAAGATGTACGTATATATATATATAAATACCCTCATTTATCTCTGTGTATTTGTTAAGTGAAAATTTTATATAAATTTATATGTTTTGTTATTAAAAAACATTCCAGGGTTCCAATACGTATACTTGTCCATGGATGCCAACAGGTTAAAATCCAAAAACGAGCAGAGATTAATGGCATTCATGGATTATCGGAATCTTACTCATAAATATTAAACCCTTTTCATAACGACACAAAGTTGAAGAAAGCTGCAGTTAAAAGCAGGGACAGCACCTTTTATCAGAATATAATCCATATAACACTAGATAAAATTTTGAATAGCAGAAGCCTTAGGCTTGTTTCCAAACTGCTACTTAATCTTCCAGCACCAATTTCATCTTTCATGCACATTGCTACATTTTTTACTGTATTCAAGCCTAACAAGCTCTGAAATAAAAATTTTCAACTCTTGTAAAATCCAAAATTTTAGTAACATATTTGGTACGTTTATCTGCCCAATCCCGAAAGAATTCACCAGGCAAAATACTATGTTGGAAAAATAGAAAATTAATTACTTACTTTGACAAAATGTATTAACTTGGCAACCCAAGGTATGCGTGAATGTACATGCAGCAGACGAGAGGCGTTTTTGACTTTTAAATTCAGTGGCCATTAATTCTTGAGTTATGCTGAATGCATTTTCCCCCCCTTTTAAGGAACTGGAATAGGTCTGTGGAGTTCACCAGTTGATGAAAACTAAAGCATTGCCATTTCTTCAGAAATACAGCATTTTGCCTAACAGTTGGAGAATACGAGAACCTGCATTCCATGAAACTGTATTTCGTAAATAACTAAATTTTATGGATCGAAATTTGCACAATTCTCTGACATTCTTTAAATGAAAATGGATCATTGTGCAGAGAGAAAGAACAAAAGTGTGCACAATTGCAAGTATATACAGTTCTCTGATATTTTTTTTAGAGCTAAAATAAATTGCAGGATACACACAGAGAAAGTTTCAACATTTCTCGGATGTGTTTTGAAACTGAAACAGACTGACATGCACATGGAAAGAGCAAATGAAAAAAAAAAATTAAGTTTTTTTTATTATGGGTGTTTTTATATCTTCAATTTTGTTAAACAGTTGCTGTTTTATGTAATTCTTAGTGTGCCACCATTTTAGAAAATGGCTGTTGTCTTCCACATCTTAGCTTGATGAAAAATTAATCGGCAAAAGGGTTGGGCAGATAATTAGAAAATATCACATTTTCTAATGCTTTTCTCTATTATAAATTTAAAAATTTTAAGTGGTGCTTCAACTAAAATTCCTTTTTCTTCTACAAGCTTGTCCAGCCCTCTAGATAGATAATTTGAAAACACCATATTTATCTGGATAAAGGTACATAAAAACAAAAAATAATCATTTATCTCTAAAATGATCAAAGAAGAATCATACATACACTACTTACAGGCTTGGTAGACAGTAAATTCCTCAGCAATCCTAATGTTTTCATCAATACATCCACGTCTGAGTCAGAGAGTAGCCGGAACACATGTTCACTGCCAAGGGCCGTAAGTATCTGAGCTTTGATCTTGTGGTCGGCCTGGAAGGCCATATTCATGAGAGCCCAAACTCCATTCAGGCGTAGCGATGGATCCTCTCGACGTGTCAGTCCGCAGAGAAGTTCTACGGCACCACACTCCAGGATTGGCTGAGTGGAAAACCACTGGAATGATTATCGAGATACTTACACCTTCATGCCTCCACTTTGAAAAATGTCAGCATGTCGGCATTCGAAAACAAGTGCATATGTGGAGGGAACTCTTTGGGGATAATTTAACATAAGCCCATTTATTCAGAATGGACTCATTCACACAGTCACCAAAATTATAAAAATGAATCAAAGTAATATAATTTACTAACCTACCTTTTTATTGGTTCAAAAACAGAGTCAGATATACATATCGAACAGCATATCTTAAAGACAGTCAAGCTTATGGTAAAAGTACAATGGAGGATCAAAAAGAAACACGTAATTTTTATCCCCTTACAAAATGTTTAGGAGGTGAACAAAACCTATACACAATGATACCACACAGTTACTTTCATCTCAAAGCATTTCCTTCATCATGATATCAATTCTAATACATTTCAATCATTGACGTTTGTTTACTGGGCATATTGCCAGCTACAAAAATCAACTATAAGAAATTATATAAACAAGATTTACTATAATTAATGCCACAATAGAAGTAAATTTTGATAATCAATTCTTATATTGAAAAATAATTTTAACATGATGTTTCATTGTACATATATTTTGTTTAATCTCTCTATTAAACTAACTTGGAAAGGTGGATTAGCGTGATTCTTTCTGATCCTCTCTGGTATAAAAACTAAAATTACAGCCAGTCACTTACCTCTTTACTTGGCGAAAATTCTAACAGAAGATTACAAAGTGTACTAGATGCTACAGTAAGTATGTCATCATTTGCATTATGCAGTAATTTCATAAGAGGGCGCCAAACAGCATGGTCTTGAAATGTGGTACGCAGTTGTTGCACAGAACGAGACAAACTATGAAGACATCTCACTGCAGCCAATCGCACACGTGGGCTGGGATCGGAAAATGCACTTACTACGTTTTCCATCAGGGTATCTGTATCTATGATCTAGTTTGGGGGAAAAACAATATTTTGATATGTGTATTGCAAACACAATATTGCATGAGAGAAAGTTACGCAGAAGAGATATCAAAGAAGAAAATCATTAACTCTGGAGTAAAAAATATTACATTTTTACTCTTATTTCTAAAGTATTTAACAGTAATAATGAGCAAGTATGATTAAGATTCAAGTTAGCCAATTGTTAGTTACTGGGACTAATATTTTTATGTAAAAAATACTCCTTACTGAACTCTCAACATTCTGCTACAGTCTGAAGGTGTACGCATGCAGTCCCAAATTTTGGAGAGCCCCCCAAACCAATCCATAACTCTTTATAACCTTGATTTTTCTTATATGAAAACATGGGAAGAAAGCACTAGGAGAGGACTCAAGACTGCCCAAGGACAGAAATTAATTAGATCTTGTTCATCACCTAACAAATTCATAAAATTTTAACACAGTCAAATCCTTTAGGACAACGACAACATTTATGAAACACGCTTAAAATAATTATCACATTTGTAATACAATTCTGTATATTTATTTGAATACAGCAAAACACAAAAGAACTACCTGCCTATGGAAAGATGCCTTTAAAAGGACTTTCAAAGAGCAAATGGTTTGCATTTCCATTGCATATACGGGAAATGATGAAAGCATCCCGTAGCCATCCAATCTGCCAGGATGTGAAACTAGGTTGAACTACCAATATTTAAAAGTCTTAGCCACTGATAGGATGAGCTTGGTTTGTGCTACTATGATATGATGTGTATGTTGATTTATAAAAATATACATAAATTAAATAACATTACAAAGTTTTTTATAATGAAATATAAATAAGACAACATTAATAAAACAATTTTAAATATTTATCGATTCATTTTATCCTGAAGTTGATTAACGATTCAAGAATAATTTAAAATGATGTTTAAATAATTTATGCAAATTTTTTTGGAATGAATAAAAGGAATCACTTTACAAAATATTTTACAATTAAACAAAATTTGCTGGTACCAAGAACTCTTCTTAATCTACATGTTTCAAAAACTGGTATGCTAAAAAAATCCTAAAAGAGTATATGTAAAAGGAATGGTGAAAGATAATGCAATCTCTAGAGTCACCTTTTAAACAATGCTATCAAGAATTATAGAAAAACAGATTACTTTTTTACGAATTTCTTCATCATTTGCAGCCAATGAGGAGAATGCTTTAAAGGCAGCTTGTTTCATTTCCTGAGCCATTTTTACTTCTTGAGCATTCTGGAAGGAAATACAACAATTTCAATTTAAGCTGAGTAATAAAAGGTACTATTCGGTTTTGAGAGCCGTAAAAAATTGCCAAACTATTGTTGATGCCAGTGCTGCCAAAAATAATTGCGGCAACCCTAACGCAAGAAAGGAAGTATAATAGTAAACTATTTAAGATTGATGTTTTAATTTAGATGAAAGGTTAATTTCATATAAAACTTTTTTATTATTATAATTTACATAAAAAAGGCTAAACATGATTGAATGGAAGTATAAGAGTAAATAACTATTTCAGATCATTATTATAATTTATATAAAAATTACTAAACATAGTTGAATGGATGCATGCATCGCTATTTCGCTACTGAGTTATCGCTAAAGCATAGTTTTATCTCGTTGGTTGTTCAAACATAATTTTTTATAATGAATGATGCATTTTCTTTGAAAAAATTCTCGGTAAAGTGCAGAATCGCACACTTATTTGTTTGCTGTTTTTTACAAGGATAAAAACAATTGGATTTTTGTCAATTTTCTTTTACTTTTTAAGTGAAAATAGGTCAATTTGTACATAGATAAAGTCCAGAGTGTGTGCAGTGCCATTTTTGTACAATTCTGGGATTTTTTTGTTAATGTGAAAATAGGTCGATGTGTACATGGATACCGAAAAACATGTCAAGCAGTGGGTGATTCTGCACTTTACCCAAAATTCTATTGCAGACTTTTTGTCATGGGCAATTCCCAAATTGTTAAATCCATAGGATATCCAAAAAAGGATTAACAATAAAACTAATATTTCAATGGTGTCTTAAGAAACTTATATGATTTGATATAAACTTACGCAATCTGAAATCAGCGCTAACTCTAGATTTGGCACGCTGTTAAATGGGCGCGTTTTCTAGATTTGGCGCTTTTGCGCATACATTTTTGCTGCAATTTTTTTACGGTCCTCAAAACGGAATAGTACCTAATAAAATTAATATAAACTAAAAAACTCATAACAGCGCCAAAAGTAATCCATTAAATTTGAAATTTAACCATCCTTTTATCATGCTCCCACATTAAAGACATTATTACACATTTAATTCAATTCAAAATTCTAGCATATTACTACACATAAAAAGTACATAAAAGTTATGTGAACACTAAGACAAAAATGAAATTTATAAATCTAAATACTAAATTAGTTGATAAAGCAACACAAATCCATATAATATATATATACTTGTGCTCTAATTGCTGATGATTAGCATCTGCAGTAAACTAAAGTCCCCCTTGAAAATTTCAAATAAAAAGAAATAAACAGTTTATAAATTATATAATATTCCCTAAATAGAAACAAATCACAGCATGTTGAAATATAGCAGATTAAACTCTCAAAGAGACTTTTAGAGACGGAAACATGAAAAATCACTTATGTCTTTTCCAAGAATCAGCCATAGACCTTCCAATCTCCAGCTAAAAGTGCTAAGCACTACATATAGAAAGAATGCCATAATTTCTTACATTTCCACTCTTCCCAGTTCTCTTTAAAGGCAACTGATAAGAGAGGCTGAGACTCAGAAGGCCAAAGCTAGGTAGCGATAATTTTACCACAGTTTTAGTTTTGGTACTGTTTTAAAGAACTAGTAAGTCTCCGATTCTCTGACAAAGCAAATCTGTGCAATTTGCTATGGCAAAATTGCATAGTAATAAGAATGAGAGACTTAAAAAGCAGATAATCAATTCAACTTTAAAGTTGCATATACATTTTAAGACTTGGTAATAAGATTAAATGAGGATTAAATAATAAATAAAATATAAAATAAAGATTAATAAAAAATAGATCAATTATTTTGTTTTATTTCTGACATAACTTTGTACAACAATCAGCAGTAAAGTTAACAAAATAAATTATTAACTCACAAAATTAACCACAGATTTCACTGTACACAATGTCTTTGATAAAAACAATGTTAAACATTAATATTAATGCCTAAAGGTTAATAATAAATTGAACCAAATTTAATGCTAAAGAATGCACTTCCTGATACAATAAGTGCACTATAAGCTTCTTCTTCTCTTCTTCAATGGCCAGACAGCCCACGATGGGCCCTTGCCTTCCTCAGAATCGAATTCCAAGCTCTTCTATCCCTGGCCATGGACATCCAATTGGTTATTTTTAAAATTTTTAAGTCTGTTTCCAAACAATCAAGCCACCTAAGTTTAGGTCTCCCTCTTTTTCGGGTGCCGAATGGTCTGGCCGAGAAGATCTCTTTAGTAACTCGATTGTCATCCATTCTGCACAGGTGACCTACCCATTTAATTTTCTGAATCCTTATATATTATATTATATCTATTTCTTTAAAGGATTTATAGAGTTCAGAGTTAGTTCTTCTCCAGATATTGTTACATTTTATGCCACCAAAAATACTTCTCAAAGTTTTTCTTTCAAAGACAGAAATGATACTTTTAGCTTTTTCTGTCATTGCCCAGGTCTCAGCAGAGTATGTAAGAATGAGTCTGATTAAGCTTTTGTAAATTAAAATCTTCGTTTTTCTGCTAATGAAGTTAGACTTCAAGTATTTTTTTAAACCGAAAAACATCGATTAGCATCTATGACTCTACTACGGATCTCGAGCAGGATCTACGGATCTAAGGAATCATTGAGAGTATTGACTTCCGATCCTAAATATTTAAATTTGCTAACAATTTCAAATTTGTAATTCCCAATTTCAAAATAGGGGCTGCTGTTATTATCACATGGTATGTATTTAGTTTTATTTTGGTTGATTGCTTGATGCATTTTGCCCGCTGCAACCTCTCGAGATGTAAAAGCCTCTCTTAGTGACTTAGGAGTGCGTGCGACTATGTCAATATCGTCAGCAAGCACAAAAATCTGAAAAGACTTGTTAAAGATAGTTCCATGAGTTTCTTTTTTAATGTAAGATATTAAGTGCTAAGAGTGTAAATAATGAAGCCAACTATAAGCCCTCAAGAAATAATGCAAGGATCCTGTAATTATCAACTTGATGTACACTGCTCAAAAAAAAAAAAAAAAAAAGGGGGGACAGTCCTAATATCTCCTGATCTACTGGGCCGATTGACAAAATTCAAATTGCGTTCTTCACGTCTCGAAAGCGCGACTTAGGATATATATTAGATTTATATATACCACTATTCTAACATAGGTATTTTGACACAAAATTGGACTTTTTCTGAAATAACATACCAATATTTTTACATATTTCGATTCTACGACTCAAATTACGCCTAAATATGAAATTTTGTAAAATTTGGAGCGAAATTTATGGAGAAATTCACAAATTTATGTTGGCACTTTTATGTCAGTTTGCGCCAAGAATACTTCACTTGGCGAACTTCTTAATATATGGCAACCTAGTTTCCTTTCCGGTGAGAGGAAAAAAAGTCACCATCGTTCCTTTTTTCCAAATAATATTCTTTATATTATATTTTTAATTATTATTTTAAGTAATTTTTTCTTTTTCGAATTTCATTTTAATTGTTTAAGTCGCACTTTTTTTTTTTTTTTTCGAATAACTGTTTTAAAATTTTCTATTTACCTATTCGAACTGCGTAAATAAAGGTGCAGCGATTATTTTTTTTCAAATAGTTTTCTTTATATATATTTTTCGTCATAGTTATTATTTTAGGTAATTTTTAAATTTTTATACTTTTATTTTAATTGTTTGTGTAGCATTGTCTCTTCAGATAATTGTTTTAAAATTTTCTATTTATTCCTTCGAACTCATTTTAAATATATTTATTAATATCAATTTTCCAGAATTCGATTTTATTTATTTTAACTGCGTTTCTTTCGGAAGAATACTTTGTAACCCAGACTACGATGAGTTTGAAAACTGCATACTATATTATAAGAGAAAATACAGTAAAGCACAGTTTTACACGCCTTTCAATGTTCCGTTCAGAAAAGATATATATAAATAAGAGAGATGTATAACCGACATTTTAACTTAGGATGACTTGCATACACTGCTTTAAACAGTTCTATCATTGTGCCCATTGCTTTACATAATTTTATCCTACATTTGGTTTCTTAAAATGTTATTCATATTTTAGTCAAATATTTTATTTTTGAAATCGCAAGAATCAAATATCATAACATTGAAAAGTTTTAAATTAAAAAAATACAAATACTAAATTTTACGAAAAAATTTATTTTTCTTCTCTTTTTCTTTAAGCATTCTGAAAGTATATTAAAAAGTATCCAACTTTTCGAAACATTTTGGTATTTCTGACAATCATTTTAAATAAAGTTATCGCCTTCCATTTCATAAAGGCCCACAAACGGCCGAGCGGTAAAGACGCTGATCACTGGTAGTTCGGTCCGAGGTTCGAATCCCGTGAACGGGCTGGTTGCATGGGTGTTTTCGTGGTTGTCCCGATGTGTAACGTGTATACGAGCCAGTTTCCCTTAGAAAGTCCTCCACGAAGGCATCCCTCCCTTTAGGCAGATAGCCCTCGTGTGCTTTGCCACAATTAAATAATCCAATCCAATCCTTAATTAAATATAATTGATTTGTAACTTCTACTAGAACTGATGTTAAGAATTGAAGTGCAAATAAATAATATCGTGTGCAATCTTGATTAATATAAAATTAAAAATATTTGCACAGAAAAATATTTGCATTCAGACAGAAAGTTTTTTGAAATATTTGCAATTACTTTATAAGAAGGATTTATTAATAACCGTAATAATTACTTATTATATTACTGATGATTAGGAATCAGTTCTTGACAATTACATTCTAAATTAGAATTCTAAGAATTATTAGAATTTTAAATTAGAATAATGAAAATACGCTACGCACAAAAATACATTTTTTGATAAAAAATGAGTTGATTTTTTATGTTTTACAACTTCTTGAATTCATTTAATAAACATCGTATCCTCGTTGTTAATTGAATTCAGAATGTTGGGTGTCGTTTATATAATTATTCTTACTTGTCCACGGAATCTGCTGACTTATCCAGCGATTAAGTAGCTGCAGATCATTTCTACATAACCATTGAACTTCCATTAATTCAGTCTCTAGAGGGTTGTATATTTATATCATAATTTGACTTTTATAAAAATGATTATTCTAAATCTTATGTTTCTATAAAAATATACTATGCTTTAAAAATATGGATGATAGTACCAGCCGCTCTTTCAGCCACTTCAAAAGCATCAGTTTGTTTAGAAATAAATTGTGCAGTTAATGTCATAAAATTCAAATAAACATCAAACGAAAATTCTCAGTTTTAGACAATTCGATTTAAACGAAATAAAGTAGCAAACGATAAAACACCAAAGAAATTTACTCTTACAAAAATATACTCTTATTAAAAAAAAAAAAAAAAAAAAAAGATAGAGAAATTAAAAAAAATATTAAAAAAATTATTTAAAAAAATAGCTTTTCATATAGTATTAATAAATATTTATTACGCATCATTGAGGGAAAAAATGTCATATAATTAATTCTCCGTAAAATTTTACTTGAAATTTAAGGTTAAAAATAGCTGTGGCAATACAGTGTAACAAAAATCCATAGACCACATTTGGCATTATTATCGCTCAAAAAAAGATGCCAAATTTCAAAACACGAAAATATGTAAATTTGTGTATATCTTAGAAAATTTTGAATAAAAAAGTCTAATTTTTTGCAGATATGCTTAAAAATATACCTACTTTAAGATGATGGTAAACATTTTATAGGTTATAATTCAAAATTTTTTTCAAAAAATTTATAAAAATTATTTAAAAATAGAAATTTAAAAAATAAAACACAAAAAATGGGTAAATTTTATTTGGAATAAACCTAAATTTCGAAATGTGAGAGAAAAAAATAAAAAAAGTTTAATAAAAAAAGAGATATAAATAAATATTTGCCAAATTCAATTAACATTGAGGAGCTAAAATTTTGAGAGCTAATATTTCAAAAACTACTCGTACGATTTTTACAAAACTTGGTATTCTGGCATAATATGAGTCGTAGAATCGAAATATGTAAAAAAATTGGTATGTTATTTCAGAAAAAGTCCGATTTTGTGTCAAAATACCTGTTAGAATAGCGCTATATATAAATGTAATATATATCCTAAGTCGCGCTTTCGAGACATGAAGAACGCAATTTGAATTTCGTGAATCGCCCCAGTAGAACGGGAGATATAGCACTGTCCCATTTTTTTTTTTTTTTTTTTTTTTAGCAGTGTACATATTATGATACCATAGAAGCATTCCATGGGAGGACTGATGTAATTCCTTACTCCTCTTCTACTTCCAGTTCATTTGTAGTGACAAAGTATGATCCAATTAGCTGAACCATTTAGAGGTGACTTATTGTCAATTATATTTTAGTTGAGATACCACCATACAGATTTTTTCAGTTTTTATTGAATGCGTAACATGAAAAACTAATTGTGCCTTTGCTGGAAACCGAATTGTGGATCTACCAGTTGTTAGCAGGACGTGCACTACACCACACGGAACAAATCTTTTTATAATTTTCTTACAAAGATTACATCAACTCAAGCAGGTATGCATGATTCAAACTGATGTTTCTACACTTATGCAATATTTAGATGGAAAAACAAGATTTTTATTACTTTGAAATTATACTTATATACTACATTTACTCCCCCTTTAGCTTTTTAACACAATGTTCTGAAATATTTTTTAAGCATTTACGTTATTTCTCTCTCCCTAAAGGCATTCAGAAAGAAAGTTTATCTTAATTTTTAAAATGGACTCACCCACATCATGAATGTTTTCTTCTTACTAACTGATTTTCTCGAGGAAATATGTAAGTAAATACTGTAACACCAAACAGGTAAAATATTTTTTGTATGCCTCCTGAAGCCAAAATGCAGAAGTATTTATAATAGTCTCTAGAGGATCAGGACCAAAATGTTGAAATCATCTACTTACACTTGAATAGAAAAAAATCTGATGTGGACACTGTATCATTTCCTTGTACGGCCTATTAAATTATACACATTTTTGCTGCATTTCATTTAAACTTATTTCGTCAAATTTCATTAGAGATAGATTTCTCATTCAATTTATTCAATTCTCACTTCGTGGCAAAGCAAAAATACATAAAAACTCAAAATATCTTAATTAATAATTGAAGAATATTGAAAAAATAAAACACCAAATACAGTTAAAAAAATGAAAACCATTTTTACAATTAAAAGTTTCTACGCAAAAACAAGCAATTCAGCCACCATACAAGAAGGCAGATTTTTGGTGCCCCTCGGCAAAAAGACACTGATGGTGTTGAAACTGACTTAGTTCACTATTTTGCCAAGTTTCAAATGTAAACAAATATGGCTGCTCTGTTAGGCTTAGTCGCATTTAAAAAAACTTTTATTGATAATTCTGTAACTATTTTATGCAGATTAATTAAACACATAAAAACGTTAACTGGAACATAAGAAAACATAATTCAATCACTTTTAAAAGAAAGAATGCACAATTTACCAGCCTATGAGAATTTTTAAAAAAGGTGAGTTCACCGAGCCAAGTAAGAGAGTGGGTATGTAAATATATATACTTTTGGTGCGGCGGATCGCAATGTTCTGAGGCTACTCCTTTTTGAGTTATGCAAGATATGTACGTACGTATGTACATCACGGAAAAAACTTATGAATCCATTTTAAATTAATTTGGGAAAAAGACTTACTATTTACTCTGCCCTCACATGCAGATGTCATGTAAAAAACATCGTTAAATTACATTCGACAGCAGTTAAAGTGGATATTTTTGTTGAAATATGATACCCAAAATTTTTCATGATTCCAATACTATACAAATAAGAATGTAGAATACTGTGTAATAAAATACTAATGGGATTTCTATAAACAACACAGTACTATACAATTCATTTTCATTTTTAGATCAAAACTGACCTTTTCTTCATCACAACAAGACATTTCATCAACATCATTTCCATTCTCCGATAGAGATCGGACTTTCAAAAATTCAGAAAGAGTTGGTATTAAATGATCACTGATGCTGGCGATCCGCTGAAGCTCAGTATCCACTTCTGTAAGATAAGCAAGAGTTTCTGCTCCTTCTACCCTTTCTTCTGGGGTAACATCTTTTTGGATCATACGAACTAGCGTTGGAAGAGCCTAAAAAAATTCATATACAAAAATTTTAAAATAAATATAACCTTAAAAATATGTTCAAGCAGTTAATTGACATGGATTGAAATTGACTGACAAGAAGATGAAATTGACAAGAATTTTAAATGTCTTTTAAAGACATTTAATGTCATCACATAAGAAAGAAAGAGCAAAATCTTTGCAACACCATAACTAAAATGTTTTTGCAGGCCATATAAAATTGCTTTAAGACGTGTAGGATGCCAGTTTGAGACCAAGGGTTTAGAATATCTTTTCTACCACTTCTACTATTAAAAGAAAGATATGTGTTATTCCTGCCTCTATGCAAGTTACATACAGATTACATGTTTTAATGGATTGACTATTATAAAACTTTCAACATTATTATCTTCTGGATAAACAGCTAAAACCAGCTTTCTATATGTGGTAACCCTATAAAAATTGTACCAAAGTGGTTTAATATCCCCAAATGCCCTAGTATCAGATACCAATTTTCATGATTTTGAAAAAAAGTCCTGCCCTATCAACATAATATATATCTCAAATAGCAGGCAACACACTAAGATAATAAAGAAAAAAGATATTTAGTAGTTTAACTCTTTTCAGTAAAGACATAACATATGCTATAAATGTGACGTACAGATGAGTATCTTAATTTGTTGATTTCTATGATTTTGTATAAACATCATGTAATAGAAAATAATCAATAACTGTGGTACAAAAATGACTGAGTTTATAATACTCACACATTTCAGAGAGTATTACAATGGAAATTAATAAATATGGTATTCTTAACCATTTGACTGCTATGCGGCACAAAAGTGCTGTGTTCATTTGTCTCAAAAACTGCAACACAGTTAGTTATTTTAGAATGCACTCATGTTACAAAGTACTTATGAGGTCAGACTACGTTCACACCCACGTAACAACAAAGACACACTGAAACTCACAGCGTAAAAGCGCTACGTTGCGGTTTTGAGACAAATGAACACAGCGCTTTTGCGCCGTGTAGCAGTTAAACAGTTAAATAATATCATGCATTTATACTATCAAAGATATACTTACTTTGTACACTATCCTAGGATCATCAGCTGTCAGAGCACCAGCACGAAACATATATGTCATGCTATATAACAAAAAATTTAAAAATGTTAATCATCAAATTATGAAAGTTCAGAATGAACTACAATAACTGCAGTAGTCTGTTCAACCAAGAATGAATTATTACGTGTGCAGAAATCTGTATTATATTCATGACTTTCTATGTAATAAGGTGTTGCAATCAGACTTCATTATCATTTAAAAATGCATGTTATGCAGATTAGAATTAGCATTACAGAACAATGAATTAAAAAAAAATATTTCTTTCCTTTTAGTAAATAACTTTTTACTTTTCATTTCACAATCAAATACTCATAAAACACTTTACTTACTGAAGTACAGTATATTTTTGTTTTCAAGCAATCCAAATTCAATTTAAATTTTTCTGGCAATATTAAACTCAATGTTCTTTGAAATTTATAGATAAAGGCAAATTCCATTTCATATTTTTTAACAGCCATGGAAAACCCAAATTACATATTCTTGCTTTAAAACAAACAACCTTTTTAACTTAATAATGAATTGACTTAAGGCATAATGGCGGGAAATTTTTTTATACTGCAGAAAGTAGCTATGCTAAACTTTGCATTTCAACAAAGTTACACAGTACAAAGTCCATAATCTGGACTCGTCAGGACTTCGGCGATTCCGGATTAAGGGTTTTTCCGGATTATAGATCATCAATTTAAATCTGGTAAAATGGCATGCAGAAATTATACAATTAAAAATATGAAACCGTAATTTATGAAATAAAGAGCAGTTATGATCTAAAGGGTATCAAAATTTAAAAAAAAAAAAAAAAAAAAAAAAAGCTTAATATTTATTTGTTTACTTTAATTAAAAACACTTCTTTCAATGTAAGTTGTTTAAGTTGCTTCGTTTTTTTGTGCTAAACGCACAAGCGTAAACATTAAACGCGCATGCGTAAAGCATACAAAAAAAAGTTTGTGGCTTTGAGGTCCGGATTATAGATCAATCCGGATAATGGACGTTCGGATTACAGACTTTGAACTGTATACATAAACTAAAAATAACTTTTAGCACTTTTCGGAGCAACAAAATCAGTTTTCATTCATACTCTTTAACCATATCATGTAGTAAACCTCCATGAAATTTATAAAAAAATATATAAAGTAATCAGCAAAAACTGCACTATTTTGGAAAGGCCACAGCAATGAATTATATATTATTATATCTGTGATTTTAAAAAAAAATTCATGTATTTATGCATACAGCACATTTATTGTTTTATTTAACAGACACAATTATATATGTCTTCAATAAATTGACAATTATTTTATTTAAAATAATGTTAATACATTTAACACCTCTTTCCCTAACTAAACTAGCAAAAACACTGTAGTTTTTTATTTACTGCTAGTCGTTAAACTTAATTTTTCCTTTCAACATGAAAAGCACATTCCTACAGAAAACTGAATTGCCTTAGCTCACAATCACACTACTTAAAATACATAAAAAAATAATAAATATAAAAAAACTATACACAAAATTTTTCATTTAGATTTTTAAACTAATCTCAATTTCAGAATTCCCCCAATTACAGACAGAAGTTATACTTTCAAAATTTCTATGTTTAAATCTTTAAGCCAAAAATGATGCTATGGCCCTACCAGTGACCAAGGGGCTAAGACTACTGAATTTGCAGTTCAAAAGATTGTGAAAGATAAAAAGAAATATGAGGAGTATGGAATGGCAACAAACTGTTTAGCTTCCAAAAGTTTTGTAAGACAAAAAAGTCCTTTGATGATAAATATGAAAAGACTTCTTTCACTTTGGATCGAGTACTAACCAAAAAAGAATTCTTTAAGTGAACTACAAAGGCAAGCAAAAGCATCAAACCATCTTCTTTCATTAAAAAAGAAGTTTGTGAGAACTGATGAAAATTTTCAAGCAAACTGTGGATGGTTCTTTCATTTTAAAACCTGTGACTGCACAGATGGAAAAATATGCCGCAAATGCACGGGTTGGGTCTATCAGACCCATTACATCAGATATATCGTACTTACTTCATTTTTAAATTAAAACAACTTCACCCTTTTTTAGTTAAACATATTTACAACACTAAAATCCTAAAACAGATCAACAAAATAAATTTTTATATTTTTGTGAACTTTTTTTACAAAAAGGTATCTTTTCAGACATTATAGTGAGCTAACTATAAACATAAAACAAAATAGTTAAAATACAGTAAGCATTTGATTAAGGTATTTTCTTTTGCTGATGAATAGCTGACTCAAAACGATGATTCATATTTCATTTTCACAATCATAAGCCCCCCCCCAAAAAAAAACGCAACATGCTCTAAAAGATATCTTTTGCCACTGCTCACATTTATATTGAGTATTTCTGTCCTTACAAATAGGGACATCAGCCTTTTTTTCCTGTTCATTTCGATGTTCCTACTCTATAACTATTCTTGACAAGTTTTGTGCAGCAATATGAATATTCTAACATTGCTCATTCTTTTATACAGTCTTCTGTCAAATCGAACATGAGTTTTTTTTTAAAATGTTTTTCTGTTTTTGGCTTCAAACTTATCAGATGCATCTGATTTGAAAATGAAATATGATTTCTAAAGCAGCTACATATAGTAGGGTATAAAAAAAGACCATTGACCGCTGTTTCATATTTGAACAACATTATAAAATACAGTGGATGGACAAAAATATAAAAACACCTTGTGAAATGCATGTTTGAAAAGAAAGATTGATTTTAATGAAATATGTAGGTGGCACTGGCGTTTTTGACTACTGATGCCACCTATACAACTTCGTAAAGTTCAGTTGTTGTCGGAGTACTGTTATGTGAGGTTGTCATTGCATTATGTCAGAGTTAACAGACTTCGAATGTGGGCAAATTGTTGGAGCACGTATATGGTAGGTGCTTCTGTAAGCAAGGTAGCCGGGGTGTTTAGTGTTTCAAGAGGTACTGTATCGAAGATTTATTCCGCATATTTGAAAAGCGGAAAAACATCATCTGCTAAATCACAGCACGGACGAAAGTGTGTCCTGAGTGATAGCGACAGACGATCATTAAGGGCAATTGTGACGAAAAATAAGAAGACCACAGCTGCAAAAGTTACTGCTGAAATGAATGTTGTGTTACAGAACCCTGTGAGTACCAAAACAATTAGAAGCGAGCTTCATAAACAGGGAATTGCTGGCCGTGCTGCAATTAAGAAGCCACTCATCAGTGATGCTAATGCCCGTAACAGGAAAAGGTGGTGTTTAAGTCATAAAGCCTGGACTATAGAGCAGTGGAAGCAAGTAATATGGTCTGACGAGTATTCTTTCACATTGTTTCCCACTTCTGGCCGAGTTTACGTCTGGAGAACGCCATCTCAAGCCTATAATATAGACTGCTTGTTGCCAAGAGTGAAACATGGCGGGGGTTCTGTTATGGTTTGGGCAGCTATATCGTGGTTCTCTGCTAGCCCCATGATAACTGTGTCAGGGCACATGACTGCCAAGACATGAGACATTTTGGCCGATCAAGTTCATCCCATGGTACAAACTTTGTTCCCCGATGGTGATGGTGTCTTCCAAGACGACAAAGCCCCTGTTCACACAGCTCACATTGTCCAGGACTGGTTTTCTGAGCACGAGGATGAATTGTCCCATCTCCCCTGGCCACCACAGTCATCAGACCTGAATATTATCGAACCTTTGTGGTCTACATTGGAACGGAAAGTGCATTCTCGTTATCCACTGCCAACATCGTTATCTGAACTTGCCACCGTTTTGCAGGAAGAATGGTATAATATTCCCTTGCAAACATACAGGAACTGTATTTATCCATTCCGAGAAGACTGCAAGCTGTTTTGGATGCCAACGGGTTTCTTACACCATATTAAGCAAAGAAACATGTTTTTTTTAAAGGTGTTTCCATATTTTTGTCCAACCCCTGTATCACTCTCTTGTCTACACAAAAATAAAACTTTGAAAAAAATTACATATTTGGACGGGTTGGGTCTCACAGAACGATGAACTAACTCCTGCCTGGAAGAACCTACTTTGTTGGCAATGCATGTGTTAAATGATGTACTAAAGATAGGAGGAAAGATGGAACATCAGCAGTACAGATGATGCCATCTGTCTGAAATAATAAAAAACGCATTTGCCTCGGTCTCACAGACCCAACACATGCAGTGGCAAGTTTAAAAAACACTTGGAGATTCATAATGTTTGCATTGTCGTTCATTAAAGCACAAGCGAGATAAAGAAGCAGCATCAAAATTCCCAAAAGAAATAAGAAAGGCTAGCTCAATGGAGAAATTTTAACACGGACAAACTTGAATTATACTAGAAAAATTGTCTTCCAGAACTTATTCATCAGAAATAATAGCTATAAGGCATCAAAGGATCGAATTAGCTGACTGTCAGGATGAAATTCATTTGGTGATGTCAAATTGAAGCCTATGCTTGTGTATCACAGTGAAAACCCTCACCATTTAAAGGGATGTGCTAGAAACTAATTACCTGTGTTTTGCTGTTCTAATAGAAAGGCTGGGTTACTAAAGCAGTGCCTGAAAGTTGGTTTAAATATTATTTTTGTCCTTTCATTAAAAGTTACTGTGAAAACAAAACCGGACTTGATTTAGCCTTTAAAGCATTATTGTTATTAGATAACATGCCAATTCATCCTACTGAATTTTCTGACCTTTGTAATAACGTCAGAATTCATTTTCCTCCTCAATACTACATCTGCATTACAACCCTTGGATCAAGGGGTTATTTCAACATTTAAGGCTTTTTATTTTAGAAGGACACATTCACAGGCAATCACAGCAACTTTCGGTGAAAATGCTCCATCTCTGAACATATTTTGGAAAAACTACATTAATTGAAATGTTATTGAAAGTCGTGAAACTCAGACTTGATTCATTTGATGTTGCCATTGTCATGGACTGTATTCAAACGGAATCTCTCAACTGAGAAGAATGATGCTGATGATTCTCTTGAACGGGCTTATGAAAAGAAAATGTGCGCAAACGGGAAAAACTTCACTCTGAATAATCTCGAAGAATCACTGGGGATGACATAAGAGCATGTGAGTTAATTGAAGAAATGATACAAATGAAAAAAGGAGCCTTGAAACAAGGCAAAATTTTTAAAAATGTAATTCTTTGTTATCACATGATGAACGCAACGGGAGAAATTATGCAAAAACACCAATTCTCTGGTTAAAAAAATAATTTTTCTTTTAGATTTTGTAAACAAACAATAAAAGTCTTCTATTACATATTGTACTTTTTACCATTTTAGTATTTTCTGTTAATTTTAGATAAATATGTAAATATTTTTGTTTTAATAAAATTGGAGAGGAATGAATTCCTAATTTTCCTACAAAAATAATGTTTTACTCGATGCAGATTAATTTAATGTGGTACTTCAGACTAACCAACTAATAGTATTTTTTTTTTTTTTTTTTTTGTTTTGTTTTTTGGATACTCTTATGCCGGGCTGTCGCTGTTGAGCTCGCGACGTTGCCGGCTCTCTGACTAAGTATCCCAGTAGGGCACAAGACATTGAACGATCTGACCGGGGAGTGAGCAGGCGTCAGAAATGAGAAAAAGGGGGTGAACAGCGTCACAAAAAGAAAGAAAACCAAGAAAGCCATGCGCATGGAGAGGCTAAGTATAAATTGGTGTCTGGTAGTGTTGTTTCATGATGGATGGATGGTTAAAATATGAGAATAAGTCAGAGAAAATTAATAGTATTAAGCGAAGTATTCCTGTATATATATTACTAGTAGCTTCGCTACCAGCCTTCGTCTGGCTTTTAAATGTACCGGAAAAATGGCTGAAGGGAACACCAAACGTTAAATTAAAAAACTGCTTAGAATTTTACTCTGCAGAACAACTTCATAAAAAAAGTTATTATGTATCATAAATTAAAATGAAATAAGCAATATCCCTTAATACAAATATTAATTATTCTAATAAATAAATTAATCCACTTCCTTTTGCAAAATCTTAAGAACTCAAATGGTATAAAGGAGGTTAAGAACTCTGTTTCCTTAAAAAATCACTCAAAACATTTCAGTATCTTAAAAACAGTGAAATGAGCATTAAATAACATAAAAGAATACAAAAAACAAAAAATTCTGAAGAGCAAAGTATAATTAATGATATTTTATCTTATATTTTCAAGAGAAAAAATTTACAATGAAATAAGCTATATCCCTTAATACAAATAGTAATTATCCTAATAAAAAAATTAACCAACTTTCCGTTGAAGAAACAAATTCATGCAAAACTTTTCAGTATCTTACAAATACTGAAATAAGCAAAAAATAACACGAAAGAAACTCAAAAAAAAAACAATATATTCCGCACAGAATTTTACTCTGCAGAACAACTACATAAAAAAAAAATCAATAAAAATGTATTATATTATATAAAAAAATGACAATGAAATATGCCAATCTCTTAAAAACAGTGACATAAGAAATACGATGAAAAATTGTTGCCAAACCCATATTTCTAAAAGAATGAAACTATTCAAAATGATGCGATTTCGTCTAAATCTATCAACAACAATAAGAAAGGTAAATTGTCGCCAAAATCACATTTTTAAAGATGGAAAGCTTCACTTAAAATTAAATTAAAATTTAAAATTTATTTATTATTTCATCGGAAGCTTCATTTAAAATTTAAAAAAAAAATACAAAATATTATCATTTTTCCAAAATTCTTTTTGTAAAAGCAGTCGCAAGGATGAAAGTTTAACGCGTCCAAAAATCAAAGAAAAATAAACTGTACATTTTTAAAAATAAATGTTTTTAGAAAAAATTCCGTTGAAAAGGTGTTAAGCTCACTTTGTTAAATAAATTCATATTTAATCGATTTATTGAAACATAAAGTTTAAGTTCATAAAATAGCTAAGTGCCTATGTTCCATGACGATGTGAAAATGGAGTGTGTAGAGTAAAATCTCGTTTTCCTATAGCCCAATATGTCTCAAAATGACGCGATTTCATCACAAAACATTAAATAAAAAAAATTCGAATTCGAATTTTGAAAAAAATCGCTTAACTTGGATCTTGTCTAGATGCACCTATGTACCAAATTTCGTAGCCGTGGGTCTATTAGCTTACGCGCGGCATGAACAAAAGACAGACTCTTTTATTATATGTAGAGATACAGAATGCAAATTAAGAAAATAAATCACTATTTAGCAGGACATCAATTTTTAAAAATTAATTTAAATCATTCTTTAATAATTCACGAGTAGGCTATTGTTAAGAAAATATTATAAATAAAGCATGACATTGAGCCTGAGCATGCAGATTAGCAATGCAAAGACATTTTATGTAATTCCAGAAAAAATTACCATTTAGCAGCTGCTAACTGCATTTCTGTTGTTTTATCACGACTCATCAGAGAAATAAGGATATCAGGTACAGATTGACCACCAAAGCTAGCTGCAAACAAAACGAAAATTAATATAAAAAATGCATTACACTGAAATTCCATATTCCTATGCATAGCTTCAACAACTTACAGGTAGCAGCTAATTCTGAAACTTTTTCATTTTGGTAGCACATCTGAGCCAAACATCGCAAGCTTGGAATCTGAACCTAAAAGGGCAAACATACTTTAAAGTACTAACCTCTAACATAGCATGATATGCTGTTTTAATTTCTTGTTTTATGCATTTAAAATTTATATTTCAAAACTTTTTACTATACTGATATATTGTAACTTATTTTACGGAGCGAAATTCAAATAAACACTACCTTCCTCTTAATCAATATATGATTTTGTACTAATCATATAAAAAATCTAAAAGAACATCTATAACTTTTAATACTGTTTGTGAGAGAGTCACTGCTGACCCTAACCATACACACAGGCCTGCGCCGACAATACGTGCAAGGTTGTGCGGCGCACAATGGCACTAGATAATTAAAAAAAAACGTAGTTCGTCTCGCTGCCTGCCTGCACAGGAAAATTCTTGTCTTATTTGATCAACCCTCCGGGGAGGGGGTGTTGACTCAGATAAAACCTCGGAAGCTACTGATTAGGATCCATACCTATGCAGTCTTGGTCACGGATGTTTAAAATCAGTCTCCACAGTACTAGAGTCATCTGTTTCAGGTTCGGCAGGGACTATATGGCGTTCTTGTCCGTTCCATTGGTTATGGTTGAGCTACATAGTTAGATATTTATGGTTGTCCAGGGCGAAACACCCTAGTCAGTGGAGTTGGGGAATTCAGAAAACCTTTAAACTGCTTGAGGTTTCCAGTGGGCACCTGGAGCCTCAAAACTGCACATTCAAATCCTTCCTTGGTTTCTATCTGGAGGCGCCTAATGCCAACATCTGTACACCATAACGTAGTGTTAGCAGGCCGGATTGGTGGCAAGATCTGTCTGACAGTGTTTCAGTGACTTTGTTCTGCTGTCCGGGTTTGGGGGCCTCTGTTGATGGCAGATGTTTTTACACTCCCTCCAGAACGGAGCTATGAAATGCGAGTTGCTAAGTATTCCTGTCGACTCAACTTAGCTCGTCGGTTTGGATAAGTTAGCAGCCTCTTGGATTGCCTTTAGGGGTTAGGGCATTCAATTGCATTAAAGGCTGCCTCTAGCTTGCCAGGTCTGAGTGCCCCTTCCTCCTAGCACACTGTCTTATTTGACCGAAGGTTATTTATCAGGACAGGAGCTCGTCTCTAGTGTTCTCTTCTGTCTTACTTGAACTTGAAAATATGTGATGCCGATGCATATGTAAGGGCTGACGCATTCAACAAATTGCCTAAACCTTATTTTGTGTTTATTGTTGCAATAGTAATAATTTGTGCAACATATATCTTTTTTATGATTGTTTGTTGTTATTGTTTTTCTACGTAAAAAAGGTAAGTGCAGTTACATATTATGTTAAACATATGTTAACTTTTTAATTCGGAAAAGGAACGATTTGAGCATAATTACTCAAAAACTGTTTATGTTTGAACCATTGTCGTATTCTTGGCCACGTAAATTACTAATACTTAAACCATTTTCCTCTTTAAAGTCTTTAATAAGAATGTTGTTCGTCCTTCACCGGTCGTATCTGTTGAAACACAAAATACTAAAAACCTTTCTTCAATACTCCTGTCCGTATTTTCTAAATTAAGATACCTCATACAAATTAATATCTGCTCTTGATGTCTGGCATCAGGGCTACAATCAAGTAAAATAGAAAAATACTTTGCCTGTTTGACCTTACTTAAAATTATCAATAATTTGACAATTAATTATCAATAATTTGCTTTATATTATCCCCTGATAAGCTAATTGTTTCATTTTGAGTTTTATCTTCAAGGCAATGAAACATATTTTTTAAGTTTAAATTTTATTAATACATACAAATACGATAGGGTCAAATATTGTGATCATTTCCATACACTTTGAAAAATTATTATTTCTTTCGAATAACTTGTTACTGGAGCCACAGAAGGCTAAGTTTTGTTTGGGTAGAAACTAAACGGCATAGATAATTCTTTCAATAACATCGCGCCAATGCTTAGTCTCTTCTTTTAATAAATTTTGAAATTCTGAATACACAGGTTTATTCTTTCATAATCGTTCTAAGAAATTGGACCAAGGATGTAGATTACAGAAATGTATTTTATATTTTTCATGAAGTTTTAAGTGGTTCCAGTCGTTAAATTCAGAACTACTCAGTTTTACATTGCTGAAACTGTTAAATATTTTGCAACAAAAACAATAAACAGAATTTTTTTCAGCAGAATTTAGCAACTAATCCCTTTTAACTCTTTCATTGTTGATTATGCTGATGGAAAACTAGCGCTAGTAGCGTCAGCTTAAATATTCCTTGGGTTTTTAGAAAAACTGAGTAATTTTAAAGTTCTGGTTTATAAAGTTCCTCTTTCTTCATTGCATTCTGACACTCAGACAGTTTTTTATGTTTTTTCCCCCGATATCTGGAAAAAAAATGAAAACAGAAAAAGCCGGAGTAAAAATAGTAATAATAGTAGTTTGAGTAAAACAGTCGGAAAGTCACAGTTTGAAATAGTTTTCCGGTTTCCATAGAAGCTAAAAATTGGAAAATTGCCAATTTCTTTATTTCAGAATACCTTGGATATTTTTACTTCTTCAAATCTCAAATAGGTATATTTTAAATTCAGTGGTACTCTATAAATATGTCAATCCTTTCTTCTCGAAAGATAATAATCTTTAGTTTAATAAACAAATGGTTCATGTAAAAATAAAATAAAATAAAAAATTTTCGAGTAATTATGCTCAAATCGTCATTTTACTGATTTAAAAAGTAACCTAAGTTTAACATAATAGGTAACTGCCTTTATCTTTTTTATGTAGAATAACAATAAGCAGTCACCAAAAATAAAAATAAATAAATAAATGTTGCACAAATTTCTACCATTGCAACAGTAGACACAAAATAAGGATCAAGCAATTTGTTAATCGCTTCTACGGCGCCAAGCTGTACCCTTACATATGCATCAGCATTGCATATTTTTGTTTATGTATATTTAAAACTGCAAAAAGCATTAACTGATAAAAATCAAGGCGATGTAAAATAGTATAGGTCTTATAGTTGAACTGCAGTTTTTGCAAACTTTTGGAGGAAATGTAGCATCGCCAGTTAAAACTCTAAGCTATATCATTGTCAACAACATAGTGGGGTGCAAAAAAGAACTTTGGATACATCCCTAGATAGTCTTAGAGCATTTTCGTGCCCTTTTGTAACCACAGTTTGAACTTTGTTATAAACTACGCTATGAACAACAATTTATTCAATGCAAACTTATTAGATATCTAAATTAATTTTTTTTTTTAAAATTTCAAGATAATAACTAGTGTTTTGCAATATATTTGGTATCCAATATATTTAGTATATTATTTCGCTTCACTTGGAGTGTTATGTTTTTATATTGTTGTTATTAAACTAATGCTCACTTGTCTGACTTTTATAATCAGCCCAAGCCCACAAAATTCCTCTTGGCAAGGAGCGCAAGATACACCTGTCATTGGCAACAGCCTTCAGCACCTTACAGGTGACAGTGTGATTTAGCTCAGTTTTGCCCTCAGTGATTATGGAGAGCATCCTGGGGGGATGGGTATGAGCATCTCTCGCCTGATCTTCCCCTACCACCAACCTTTCAAGAGGGCTTTTGCCTCACATATTTAGAGTGCCCCCATGCTGCACGGACACCATATATTAACAAACATCCATGCCTTCTTCGAGATTCGAACCGGTTCTTCGGTACCACAGTCAGCAACGCTAACCATTATACCAGTTCGGTGGCTTTTCATAACATAAATGTATGTATAATTCTTCAATAAATATGTTTAAGTGTGAGTTTTAACAAAGCACAAAATGTTTGCATATTTAAACAAATTAAACGATATATGTACCTAGAAGATAATAGATTGGCATTTTAGTGTTACCCACCAGTGCTGGTGACTACATTTTCACCAGCCTAGCAGGTAAAAAATGATAGCCATTTTAAAAACCATCCACAATCAAACACCAAAATTTCATTGAACAGTAACAAATTAACTAAATTAAAAGTGCCACAGACATCGACAAAAAAACATTTAGTTTTCTATTTTGTAGGTCTGTGTGCACAGCAACCTATATTAATAAAATTAAAAAAAAAAAAAAAAAAAAAAGAAAAGAAAAAAGAAATCACAGAATTTCAGAATTCTTGGCATTGCAAAGCAAACTGCACTGTTTTCCATGTACACACTGACCTCTTTTTAACTTAAAAAAAAATCTGAAAGCTTTTAGATTTTATATTACACTCAAAGGGGCATTTTCTTTTAACATTTTGCGAGTTACCTTGATTTATTAAATATCACGTTCTTCGCCCTTAAACCAAAAAATTCATTTCAACAGCAATATCACAAAATAAATTTAAAAGAGTATATCTTTAGAATTTTCGGTACGCAGTCTTGCATGCTGAAGATTAAAAAAAAATCTGTACAGTGTTTCCTTTGCTCGCTTTGAAATCACCAAGTTTGTTAATAAAAAATTCGTTTAAGTTTTACAAAATATGAAATCGATAATAAAACAAATTCCAAATTTGGGCTTCCAGATGCCCACATTCGAGTGAAGGACTACTTTATTCAAAATTTGATGTCTCTAAGGTACCGTTGTTTTTCACAGTGCGAGAAACATATCGACATTCATGCAGATTCTTCATTATTTAATTAAGTATAATGCAGGGCATTAATATTTGGTGGCAACAATTTGAAAACTGAAATTCCATTTATAGTGAACCAATGCAAGATGCCAAAATGAAATTAACAGCCCTTCTGGGCAAATTGTCTATCTGGGCTAAAAAAAATATTGCTTTTTATTCGAGAAAACCAATTTTTTTGACATTCTTCTTTTTCTATACTAGGCACACATACTCTTCACACATAACTTTCACAATCAGTAGCTGTATTCGGAGACATAACGAGAGAATAGGAACTGCAAGAATGACAAACCTTACCACGTGTACATTCTTTAAACCAGCAATAAAGTGAACAGCTGTTATAAATGATATTCGGTCTATTCTGGAACTAATTTTCTACTCGCATTCAAACACTTTGTTGCCTATCTTAAAGCCTACTTCCATTCAATTCGATTGCTTGCTTCATGGGAATGCCAAAACTGCGCCCATCACGAGCTGGCACAATGCATGTGCAACCATACTGTCGGCTGCCAGATAAAATGCATGTTAATTGCACTCTGAGTTGCCTACTTTGGCGACACAGCGCTTTGCCTGATGATTCTTTTCAACGTTGAGCAGACAACATGAAAGTACCTACAAATCAAACTGTTTGCAAGTCTGCAAATTTAGACATTAATAATTTGTCATTTTATATATCTTAGTAACTCATTATAATACAAAAATGTAATTGTTACGTAATGTATATCGTAGCGCCACCACGAATAACTAGGTGCGCCCTCTAGCGGGGTGGATGGATCAATAGCATCTCTGTATCTTTGCTCGAGCTCCAGCAACTAGCGGAGTGCAAAACTTTTGTCCAATGCAAACTGTGCATTGATAATAAATTCTTATTTTAAACTACAGTCCACTATTTCATAATCAAACCTCTGTAACATTTGATCCTAGCAACCCGGAGGTCTTACCAGTGCATTAAGTTAAGTAGTTTAAATCTTAAGAACAATGGCGACTGAATCAGCCATTACAATGCTGAATCGCAAACGCGGGAATATAAAAGGACAGTTAAAGAAGATTAATATATGTGAGGGTAATAACAATATCTCCGAGCTACAAGCTCAGTTGGATGTGATTTCGAAAATTCAAGAAAAATTCGATGTTCTAAAGGAAGAATATTACAAAATCGTCAGCGAAAATCATTTTGAAGAAACTGAAAAAAAAAAAAAAAAAAAAAAAAAAAAAAAAAAAAAAACCGCTGTCGCAGTTAGACGAAGACTTGCAAAATTCAGAGGTAAGTCTAAAATCTTTGATTAATAAGCTTAAAGTTAGTGAAAATAATTCTGCTCATCTAAATCAAAACACTGACAGTTCTACTTATTTGAATTCGAGCAATAACGATCAGTTGAAGCTAATGTCAATAAAACTTCCTATTTTCCTATCCCTCTTCCTATTTTCGCTGGTAAATTTGAGGAGTGGAACTTGTTTAAAAGTCAGTTTGTTAGTCTAATTGACGAAAATTCAGAGCTTTCTCAAAACGAAAAGCTTCATTATCTACGTGGGTCACTAAAAGAAGAAGCAAAAATTATAGAAACTTCCGATGATAGTTACAATTCCTTATTCAAGGCTCTAAAGCAAAGGTATGAAAACAAAAGAATTATTGTTGACTGTTACATTAAAAACATTCTCAATTTTCAAGCAATCAAGCATGAGTCAGCCAAAGAACTTTGAAACTTGCTAGATAATATAAATAAAAATCTTAGATCGCTGAAAATTTTAGATTTCGAAAGAGACAAATTTTCTAATGCCTTGTTATTAAATGTTGTTCTCGAAAAAATAGAGAAACAAGAAAACAGTTTGAATTCACTTTAAAGGACAATGAAGTCCCAGATTTTGATAACTTTTTACAGTTCTTAGAAAGAAGGTGTCAAGTTCTAAGTAGTGTTAACACCAACACTCCATCTAAGCATGTTTGCGAACAGTCGAAAACCTTTATTGCCAATTCTAATGTAATGATTTGTTTAAAATATGTCTAGCTTGTAAAACCCAAACTAATCATCCATTATATCACTGTGATAAATTTAAGGAAATGAAATTAACAGATAGATTAGATTTGGTTAAAACTAATAAACTCTGTAATAATTGCTTAAGTAAGCGCCATTCTGTTTATGATTGTAAGTTTAAGAGAGTTTGTATTGTTTTTAAAAAATCTAATCACCATTCACTGCTTCATAAATATTTCCCCTGGACAATTAATAAAAGTACCTCTCGATGTATTCAATTCAAGGTTGTGGAAACATTCCGTTTTATAAACCTATAAAACCTATAAATAACTCGAAGATAGTTCCCACTCATAATGATGACACATTACATATGGTGTTGCCAATCAATCAAAATAAAAATGTTACAGGCACCTCGTTAATCACAGATGTGGATAAGTGTTGTCTACCATCAAGCAGTCTTCTATGCACTGGGATGTTATTTATTGAGAATTCATTTGGCGAAAAAATAAAAGTAAAAGCAATTTTAGATAGCGGAAGTTCTATTCTATATGCACACACAAAGTGGCTCAGATTGGGAATAAAGAAAGAAAAATTTAATTCCTTTATTTCAGGAATTAATGGAGGAGAATATTTTATTAAAAATAAAGTAATAGCAAAAATTTCTAACGATGAGGGTAACTTTTCAAAAACATTATCATTTCTTGTGCTACCTAAAATCACAGAATTAACACCTGTGAAGAAAATCGACATTTCTAATATTTGTATACCTCGCGAATTAAAATTAGCTGACCCTACATTTTACATTCCAAGTAAAATCAATTTACTTATAGGTTGTAAGGTATTTTTTGAATTACTCAAGCCCGAAAAATTCAAATTACACAACAATAATTTAATGTTTCAGAACAGTGTCTTTGGGTATTTGGTCACGGGGACTGTAAAAAATACAGTTTCTTACAATTTTACTGGTCTTACTCGTATGTCTCAAGAGGATTCTTTAGAACATTCTATCAAAAAATTCTTTGAACTTGAATCCTTTCCAGGAGATGATACAAATGACGATTCTCAAAAGCTGAAAGAGAATATTGTGAGCAACATTTTATGGCCACTCACAAGCACGATGACACTGGAAGATTTATTGTTAGATTACCCATTAAGAAAGGCAAACGTTCTAGTTTAGAAGAATCTAAATTAATGGCGGAAAGACGTCTAAATTTGCTCTGGAACAAACTGGACAAAAATCAAACTATGTCCGCTTTATATACGGCATTCATGGATGAACATCTTGCATTAAATCATATGGAAAAGGTTACTTCAAACTGCGAGAACTCTAGTGAAAATTATTACATCCCACATCACGCAGTATTCCGACCAGAAAGCATTTCTACCCCTCTTCGCATCGTGTTTGATGCATCAGCTAAGTGCGCAAATAGAGTGTCTCAACTCCTTATTACTCAATGGTGGAACTGTGCAGCAAGATCTATTCTCAATAGTAACTCGTTTTCGAACACATACATATGTATTCAGCACAGATATTATTAAAATGTACAGGCAAATTCTTGTCAAAGAAACTGATAGAGAACTCCAGAGGATTTTGTGGAAATCAAGTTCGTGCTCACCTGTTGAAACTTACAGACTGAGAACAATTACATATGGTACAACATGTGCCCTGTATTTGGCCACTAGAACTTTAAAAGCTTTAGCTGAGGAGGAGCAAGGTTGTTTTCCAAGTGCTACCGCAGTTTTACTTACAGATGTCTACGTGGATGATATTTTATCAGGTTCAGAAAATTTAGAAAACAAAATTTCTTTACAATTTGAATTAATAAATCTATTGAACAAGGGTGGCATGCAGTTACATAAATGGGTTTCAAACCATCCAGACTTGTTAAACGAGAACAAGGCTACTGAATATAACTTTTCTTCGTCTTTTGAAAACTCTCGGCATGCTTTGGGCATGTAATTATGATAATTTAACCTTTAAGGTTAATATAGAATCAAAGGCAAGTTTCACAAAAAGAGATATTCTATCTACCATAGCAAGCCTGTTTGATCCTCTCGGACTAATTGGTCCAGTGATTACAAGGGCAAAGATATTTCTACAGAATCTGTGGAGACAAAAATTAGAATGGTCTGATCCAATTCCTCCTAATGATATGAAGGAATGGTTAAATTTCTTAACCCAACTTCCCACTTTAAATTAAGTAAAGGTTCCTAGGCATGTGATCATTACAAATCCCATAATGATTGAATTACATGGATTCAGTGATGCATCGGCACATACCTATGGTGCAGGAATTTACATACGCTCAAAAAATGGCCATGGACAGTGGAAAACAACATTGTTATGTTCCAAATCTAGAGTATCTGCGACAAAAACCTTAACAATACCCAGGCTAGAATTATGTGTGGCGTTGCTACTTGCTCAACTCACTTCAAAGGTCATCTCCTTATTCAAGTTGAGTTTCATCATGTGTACCTGTGGTCGGACTCTATGATAACGTTGGCATGAATAAAAACTCCTCATGAAAGACTTAAACCCTTTGTGTCCAACCGAGTTAAACTAATCAATGCGCTATGTCCTGACTATGATTGGAGACATGTTTTTTCTTCCTTGTACAAAGTAAAAAGGAAGTATTGTAATCGCGAAAAGTTTCAGGCAGCATATTTCAACGAAAATATTTATTTTGACCGCTATCGAATGCAATTTAAAGATGTATTTCCAGGATATCTGTACGTAAGGACAGAATAAAACACTCTTTTCCTCCAAAAAAAAAAAAAAAAAACTATAAAACTGCTTTAAAATGAATTCTGAAGAGAATTTTTCGTGGCGTCTGTAAGAACGTATGTACGTACGTACATATCTCGCATAACTCAAAAACGAGTAGACTCGGAACGTTGAAATTTTGTATATAGGACTGCTATAACATGCAGATGTGCACCTTATATTTTGGTTGCAATCGGCTGCACCAAACGTATATAAATATATATCCACTCTGTTACCCGGCTCAGTGATCTCAGTTTTACTCTTATATGTTTGTAAATTGTACATTTTTTGCTTTAAAAATGATTGAATTATGTTGCTCTTATCTTCTGGTTAAGGTTTTTATGCCTTTAGTAAATCTGCATGCAATATTTTTAGAATTATCAACAATTTTAAAATTGTTTAAGTGCCACTACACCTAATGATTTTTGCGATGGCGGACATGGTTGACATTTCAAACTTAACAAAATAGCAGATTTGCGGCCAATCTACAGAAACCAAGCTTCGTAACAACAAAGATAACGCCTCTTTTATTATTGCCAATTAAATCATGCTTAATTCTTTCTGGAATTTTTTCAAAGAAATAAGTGTTTAAGATTTACTTAGTAATTTTTAATACAGATATTTTGAGTTTTTATGTATTTCTGCCTTGTCGCAAAGTGAGAACTGAATTAATTGAATGAGAAATACTCAATCGTCTGTGAAAAACTGTTTCTTTTTTGTTTTGTTTGCTTAATTTCTTTTATACATCGTTCTAGCTTTATTATAGTATTTGAATAGGACATGTGGCAATGATTAGATAATTCTTTAAATGATAAAAATTTTGTGCATTCTGAGTTATAATATGGACGAAATATAAGACTGTTAAGTGAACCTAGCACCAGAGTGTCGCTATGGTGAACAAAGTGAATTTTAAAGAACACATTTATCCTATTGTGGTTTATGCGCTGTCGGCAAAGTAGGTTTAATTCAATTTAATAAGTTTAAATGAAATGCAAGAAAAAATGCGGTCAAAAGTATAGTTTAGGGTACCCCTTGGCGAAACTTGGTAATTTTTGGCGGTACATGGATACCGACTTTGTACAATTCTTTGACTCGTTATTTTGGCTTGCGAAGCGGCCATTTTTGGGCCAAAAATCCAAAAATCGCTGCTACACAAAGCCAAAATAACAAGACAAACAATTGCACAAACTCGGTATCCATGTACACACCGACTTATTTTCACTTAAAAAAAAAAATCCTCGAATTGCACAAAAATGGCATTGCGCACTCTTTTAACTTTATCCATGTACACGTCGATCTATTTTCACTTAAAAAAAAATATCCCAGAATTGCACAAACTTGCATTGTGCACTCCCTTTACTTTGTCCATATACACATCGATATATTTTCACTTAAAAAGTCAAAGGAGCACCAAATTCTACAATATAGGCAAACAAAAAATACATAATCTCAATAAAATACGTTTCAAACCAAACAATAAAATAGCATAAAAAAGGAAAAACATGTTATACATTTAAGCACTACCAAAAGCAAATACACCCAGAGCCACCTAAAAATCAAAATATCAATCATACTCAAATGACGTTTTTCAAACCAGGTTCTTTTTCTGATTGAACACTTCACATAGTGACCATCTGAACCTTTCTTCCTACAAACCCATTCATATCCATCTAAACGGTTTTTACGCTCGACTAGACACATATCCTTCCTACATACAGGACACTTATTATGGCTACTAAGTAAACCTTCATTTACGCACCAGTCAATTAAAGCTCTTTTCCCCTTTCGCTCCAAATCGTACAGAAACTTCAAATTAGAAATTAATCTTACTACATTCGGTTATTCTACCGTCTAAAGAATCAAACCAACACACCCCACAAAAACGGTTACAAAACATCCCATGATTCAAAATTTCCTAGAATCATGCACCCGATTACGTCACAATAGGGTTTCCATAACATTCAACTACTCAGGCTACCATAAATGAAACAACAACTTTGCCATAATACAAGGGGTACTTTAAAGTCTACTCTACCCAAAATGCGTATAATTTAATATTCCGTACAAGGAAGTCATGTGGTGTACACATCAGATTTTTTCTGAAAGCAATCCTGCTGACTTCATATCTAGAGGAACTAATGCGACCAATCTTCTGCAGAACTCTATGTGGTGGACTGGCCCTTCATTTTTAAACTCGAACATTCCATATTCTAAAGAACCTATTAACATGACTGATAATGATTATTCTAATGAACTAAAGACTAATTATAACCTTGTTTTAGTTTCTAACCCTACTAATAACTTCATTGACGATTTTTTAAATATTAGTAACAGTTTTACTACACTTGTACATGTTTTTAGTTACATTTGCAGATTTATAAATAATATCAAATGTCCTAAGAATAAGCAAGTAGGTAAGTTAACAACAGAAGAAGTAATAAGTGCATCTAATCATTTAGTTAAATTAGTTCAACATGTAAAGGAACCTCTCAAAAGGTACATGTAGCAATATTCATACATTTTGCCACCAAGGCAATCATTTAGATCAAAGCACTATCAAAGGCTCTTATAGCAACATTAAAACGCTTCTTCTCAAGAAGAGGAAAATGTTCATGTATATTCTCTGACAATGCTACGAATTTCATTAGGGCAAATGCAGAGCTAAAGAGATTACACAAATTTATGAATAATCCAGAGGAAGATTTAGCGAACTATTTAACATCCGAAGGTATTAAATGGAAATTTATCCCTTCCAGATCTCCAAACTTTGGTGGTTATGGGGATCAGGAGTTAAATCCTTCAAATACCACTTATGAAGAGTAACTATTTCATCTAAATTAACATTTGAAGAACTGTTGACAGTTGTTACACAAATAGAAGGGATCTTAAATAGCCGACCAATCAGTCCAATGTCAGCAGACCCCAGTGATTTAACTGCATTGACCCCAGGTCATTTTCTAATTGGTCATCCATTAAATTCTATTGCAGAACAAACAATAATTGATAAACCAGACAATTATTTAACAAGGTGGCAAAGAACAACAAAATTTGTTGAGTGTATTTGGAAACGATGGTCACTTGATTACCTCAATCATTTAAACTTGCGAAACAAACGGATGTTTTTAAAAAATAATGTTAAACCCAATGACATGGTTATTCTTAAGGATAAAGATTTGCCTCCATACAAATGGAAACTTGGTCGAATGGAAAGCTTTCTTAAAGGTGCAGACGACACTCTTAGAGTTGTGTATATCAGAACAGCTAATGGAGTAGTAAAACAAGGAATTACTCAAATTTGTTTGTTACCCATATATGATAATTAGTTTTGTTATGATAATTATAAATCTGGTATATATCTTAAGAGACTTTTTCAATTTATGTAATATTTTCCTAATTGTTACTTTTGTAATATGCTTTGTATTAACTTCATATATTTTTTGTTTAATATGTTCATATGTCACTATATGCATTTTGAAATTTTCAAAATTTCAATGCAGGAGGCTGTTACGTAATGTATATCGTAGCGCCACCACAAATAACTAGATGCGCCCTCTAGCGAGGTGGATGGATCAATAGCATCTCTGTATCTTCGCTCGAGCTCCAGCAACTAGCGGAGTGTAAAACTTTTGTCCAATGCAAACTGTGCATTGATAATAAATTCTTATTTTAAAATACAGCCCACTATTTCATAATCAAACCTCCGTAACAGTAATACCACAACGCACATGTACTTTGATAATTCTGACCATATGCCGGGGGAAGGGGAGGGTTGCACAAAAAACGGATTAACATACGGCCTTTCATCCCCTTCAAAATTTATTGCAAATACTTTTCCTAAATGCTACACCTATAATTAAGCTTAATCTCTTTCAAGTACGTGTTTTGCTACCATAACTTCCCAATCTTACATTTCTAAAAGTTCTGGTTAGTATTCCTCATTTTGGAAGAAAAGTTTAATAAATGGCTATAATTATTTCAAAATTGGCAGTGTTTCAACTCTTTTAAGTGATGTGTAGCATACATTCCTAGATAGAAGAATTTGGAAAAAATGACGAAGCACTCACAATACTATAACCACACTTCTATTTTGAATACATTCTACTTTAAATATTTGATCCATTTTCAGTTGTGAAAATATACATACAAATATAATTATATATGATATAACACAGTAAAGAAACTAAAACTTTGCATTGTCACTCTGCTAAGCTTAAGATATTTATGTTTCTAATTTTAAAAAAAAAATTATCAGAAAACTGTGATATAAAAGAAGGTCAGCATTCTTCTGTTATTAGGTCCAGATTCAGAGACGTATGTTTGTATGCATGTATGCGAGTATATGTGTGGGTGTATACACATGCTTGTATTGGTACATAAATGTATACATGCATACATGAACACATCTGTCCATCCATACATGCATATATACACACATTTCTGAATCTGGTCCCAATAATAGAAGAACACTGAAGTGTACTCCCACTCGCAATATATTTATCTTTCAAATTTAATAAACAAATTCAAGGAAGAAAAAAGATTTGAAGAAACACGTTGTCACAGCCCAAATTAAAATATTTTTTATCTTCCACATGGCAGTCTTTTGTTGTTCAGCAAAGCATTATGTTTAATTTTTCTTTCAAATTAACAAACTAAGCAATTTAAAAGAAAGCTAGTATTTTGATTTATATGTTTTTATGTAACATATCTATATCAGAATACATTATTTTTTTTATACTTGATAAAAAGTCAAAAGCTATAAATCACTCACTCTATAGACAGAAAAACACAACAGAGGCGATAAAAGTTCAAGAACTCCATTTTCACACAAAATGTCTTGATGTTCTGCAGTCTAAAAAAAAATAATGATAATAATAATTTTAAAATAGTAAATCTTTACTACTTTGTTCTTTAAGTAAAAAAAAAAAAAAGTGTCTGTTTGTCGCTGATAGTTTATTGGTTGCTTGCGTAACTGTACTAGTCAATGGGGGTGAAGTTGCCATGGCACAGGCTTGCCGTTCTAATTGAGACGTAGACAATTTCCTGTAAAACTTGCCTTTGCTATGACCATCAATAAGTCTCAGGGCCAAACGCTTAAGCGCGTTGGCATTTGGACACGGTTAACTTTATGTTGTCTGTTCAAGTGTTCGTGAAAGAATGGAAATGTTGTGTTCAAAGAGATCTTTGACATGTGAATTAACATTTCATTATTTAAATCCCCTTTATTGATTGAGCTAGCAGTGGGCTCTTAAAAAATGTACCGCCAGTGGTTTCCTTCATTGTACTCTAAGCAATTAAGCAAGTAGAAGGGGGAAACCCCATGGGGCAGTAAGCAAAGAGGTGTCCTCACTGCCTGCCCTGCATAATTCAGTTTCAATTAGCAGACACCTTTGCATAAATCATTTAAATTACAATTTATAATATCTAAAACAGCGATCATTTTGTATAATCGCTGGGCTTTCTAGTTATAATATATGCATACATATTACTAATTTTACAAATAATTTGAAAACTAAATTACTACCAAATAAATAAATACTCCATATTCAAACATAAAAGTCAATTAACCTGACATCCACAGTACAGCATTGTCATGACACATTCTTGAACTGTTGGCGACTGCTGTTTTGCCATTCTGACTAAATGCGGAATAAGTGAGGGATCCCCATACAGGACATCAATTGGGGCATCTTTTCTGGACATCACTGTCCTCAGACATCTCAGACAAGCTTCCATAAGTTTTGTATGAGGACTAGCTAAACCTAAAACACAGAAATTTCAGTTCTTAATAGTTCTTTGCTTCTGTTTCCATGGAAAACACAACAAAATATATTAGGGTGTTTGAAAAAGAGAAAAAAGGTAATTCTTGTTTAATAAAACTGTGCTATAATTAAAAGAGTAGAGAAAAATAACACAGAATCATTAGGTTTCAATTCAGTTAAGTATATTTTCTAGCTCGATGATTACACGAGCATGATCACTGATGCATTAAATGAATTATAAAATATGTTCTATATTAAAAGATCTCCTTGAAAATGGATAAACAGCCAAAATGCATAAACCAATGGTTTTAAAATATTGTATAAAACAATTAACAGAAATTATTGGATGAATTGTAGCTATTCTATGAGGAATTTGTCAATAGACTGACTACAATGGCTTAGATCAGTGGTCGCAAACTGGCAGCTTCTGAAGCAATATTATGCAGAACACAAATACATTTTTGTAAATTAATTAGCAATGTTATGGCAAGAATTTGAAGATAAGGTTTTAGATTTTTATGGTTTGGAGTGTAATTTTACATATTTTCATTACCAAATCATGAGTAATGCACTGAAAAATCAAGAAATGGAGCTAATTAATTTATACAGTGATATAAATTTTATTCAAAGACTTGAAGATATAAATTTGATTAACTTCCATTATACTTTTCAAAAGATAAATATCCTCAACTACAAATTTTTGCAACAAGAATAATCACTTTGTTTGGGAGACCATTTACAAGTAAGCAGTTTTTTTCCATAGCTGAAAAATAATAAGCCTATGAATAGAATCGGACTATTGAAGAATACCTACAATTTGTGATGGACAGTTTTTAGTAATTTTCCTTCAATGTCATAAACTTAACGAAAACCACAATGCCATGAGGTGCTGCAGAAGAAAGGTGTAGTAAGAAGTAACGAAGTTTATAATTATTTAATATAAATATTTTGTTTACATATAAATTTTTGCATTTTGGTATTTTTTCTGTATGTGTCAGAGAAAAAAGCAATACATAAAAGAAAGACCAGCGGTTTAGATGATAGCTGAAAAGAAAATTTCTGAAACAGGGATTCAAAGATTATTTACAAAATATTATTAAAATTTTTAATAACATGGTTTTTACAGACGTTATTTTATTTATGTGATTAAAATGAGGGGGAAAAAATGGAAATTCAACATGGAATATTATTTTATACAAAATGAACTCAAAAATAACATTGCCAATGAATGTAAAATGATAAATGTAAGAAACTAGAGGAAGGTATTCAAACTGGCATCACAATTATTAATTCAGAAAAATAGGGTATTGAAAAAAATTAGTCATAATGCAATATTTTATAATAAAAATTACTACAAATTAAAAATGCCTAATGATACATGTATTTTTATTCATACCTCTAAGAACAACACTGATCAAACCAGCTTGTACAAGTTCTTCAACATGTTTATCCGTTCCTTTTGCCAAGCTACCAAGAGTAACAGCTGTTTCCACCATTAGCTCATTACTACAATTCTTATCGAGTAGTATCTGGAACAACCTGAAACATAAAAAATACATGTATTGAAACTTTAATCAAAATATTAATACTGTAGTTAGTTGTATATTTTTTTCCTAGCTAAGCATGATGTTAAAGGTACCCCCACCCTTTATCAAGGCGTTCAGAAAGCCAGCTGCCCTGGAATGGATTCATCCATATACTGATTGTTTTTGTCTTACTAATTAATGTGTTAGTGGATTTTGGGTGTATGGACTTTGACTGATTGAGTAATAATATGGAAGAACATCAAGAAAATGGAGATATCCAATGCTCTAGATGATTCTGAAGATCACTTGTGCGTGTGAGCACAGAGATATGATAATGATGATGTACAACCTGTAGCAGCCAGCATAATGCAGTAACACATAAAAATATTACAATCTCAATAAATTACATTTTAAATCTAAATAAAACAAGGAAATAACATAAAAATTGAAAAAAATGTTATCTCATCTGTGCAGTAGCAAAAGAAAATATCGAACTTACCTTATTTAGAAATTTCTGTGTCTTCGGTGTGTGGCACACAGAATTCCTCAACAGCATCCCCAAACTGTTTAAAATTATCTGAACTAGAATCTACATACTGCAGTTGCCACATAAGTAAAAATAAAAAATATCCTCCATACTGGCGGTGGCATTTCTTGTGAAAATCCTTTTTCATTACACCCCACATAAATACTATAGCGTTGACATGAGATCTGGTTTGCGAATCCTTAAATGTCACTGACGGGTGAATGAAGCCATTTAAATCTTCATTTACATAGCAGTCAATCAAAGTTTTCTTTCCCATTCGTTCCAAATTGTACAGAAACTTCATGTTAATATTAGCACCGGCAGCCATTTTATAGTGCAAGGCACAAAATAAGCATCTTATTTTCTAACCGACATCCAATGCAGAAAAAAGCCTAGAGAAATATTTTCTCAACAATCAAAATCACAGCATCATGCATTACAACCAATCGCCTCATAACAGAGTTTCCAAACCATGCACTGTAAAATATGGAGGTTATTATAAATGAAACAACAACTTGGCGATAATCCAAGGGGTACGCTAAAATATAGACTATCCGTTGATTATAAGCAATTACTACTTTTACAACAAAAAGGGAAAATAACCAAATTAAAATGAACATAAAAGGGGCTATTGCAAATTTAAGTTACAATTTTGATTTCTATGCCAACACACACATTGCATATGAAAGCCAAAGTGCACAGCAAGCCACAATTAGGAGTATGAAGATTTGGTTTATGAATAAATCAGTTGACATTTCAGTTTATTCACATTTGCTAATTTGTGTTTCACTTACCAAATTTTAACATTTTCAATGCCAGAAGCATTATATTAAGTACAGTACAAAGTCTGTAATCCGGACGTCCATTATCCGGAATGATCTATAATCCGGACCTCAAAGCCACAAACCGTACGCATGCGTATAATGTATGCTTTATGCACACGGGCATTGAAAGAAATGTTTAATGAAGTAAACAAATACATATACAGCTTTTTTTTTTTGTAAAATTTGATACCCTTTAGATCATGATTGCTCTTTATTTCAGAAATTACGGTTTCATATTTTTAATTGTATAATTTCTGCACGCCATCTTACTGGATTTAAATTGATTATCTATGATCCAGAAAAACCCCTAATCCGGAATTGCCGAAGTCCCGACGAGTCCAGATTACAGACTTTGTACAGTACTTGCATCATTAGCATTATGTAAGAATAATGTGACAATGATTAATTTTGAAGTTATGCAGTTTAGAGAGATTTATCATAAGAATTCCTCTTCTTAAGACATACATAGAACATAACCAAATTAAAAAGGAGAGTTGTTATGTATCATGACTCTGCAATAGGACATTCATGTAAATCCTTACAAGATCAGGTCTACATATGGTTTGAATACAAGTAAAAATATAAGTATGAATTGCCAATTCTGTGAAATCAATGCAGTAAACCCACATTACAAAAACACTAAGTGTTAATTAAAAATTGGTAATAATAATTATTTTTTCAAAAATTAAGTACTTGTGATAAGGTACAGGCAAACAGTCTATTCCCATAATTATAAAATTTATATTATTATACGAGCATAAATATCTCATAAGTCCATCAGTCAGGGTATAATTTAGAAGAACTTTAAGAGTTTAACAAAACTATACAAAATAAAATCAATCAAAATCTGACAAAATATCTATATTACTTGAAAGAAAGATACATAACATTTTGTCGTTTTCTCACTATTTGTAAACTAACAATCTCTGACAAATGAAAATTAAAGTATGGTAATTTTTTCCCAATTTATCATACCTTGGCAGAACACCCATTTGAATGACTATTCCTTTCTGCTTGTTGCTCCCAATAACAGAATTCTTCAGATCCCTGAAATAGAAAAATACAGTTTAAGAAAACAGACATAATGACTAAAAAATACAAATAAGATAAAGATCCTGATAACTGGATTATGTTTTTCTATTTTATCACAAGCCAACTTATTTATAGGGGACATTTGTGTTATGGTGTATTTCCGAATATAAGATGATTCATGTATAAGCCAAGAGTGCTTTGTTTTTCCAAAAATTTACCTAACATTCAAACCCCGAATATAAGCCAAAAAGGGAAGAGGAGTATTTAAAAAAAATTCTAAAATTCCTTTAATGTTCAAACAAGTTGCCAAGGAGGTAATAAAGTGAAATGCCAGATGCCAGAGAGCGTAGTTTAAACTCTGGTAACCCTACCTAAAGGTGGCACATTTTCTTCCATTCATTTTTTGTCTCGTATATGATCTGCGATATCTCTACTGGTCTTATTTTCTGTGTCATTTTATTTTTTACCTGAAATATGAGAAGGAACTGAAATTCCTGTCTGGCAAATTTCCAACAACAGGTCATTGCATTTGCTAGAAATTCTAAAAACAATATGCTATGAAAATTAATTAACGAGGATTCTGATGCGGACTTTGAAAGATTTATACATTTTTTCCTTTTCTTTTCGCACAAAGGTTGTATTCAAAGCACACACACACACACACACAAAAAAAAAAAAAAAAAAAAAAAAAAGTTAAAATATTAAAATAGTTTTTCTTTCCCATTGTAACTTTTAGGTGCTAATTGTTACAGTATTCTATTATTATTTCTGGCATACATTTTAGTACTTCTCTGTTAGACAGCACAAATTTTGCCAACATCATTTTTTCAGTTTGGCATGGAAGCAACAAATTAGCAATATAAACAGTTTTGAAAATAAACACCTCATTTTTAAAAAAAGAATAAATCGTTCCATTTAAAATCAATTTGCAAAATTAGTGGATTTGTACATAAGGCAACTCCAGCAATCTAGCTTTAGAAAACATTCCTAAAATTCTCAGCTTATACACAGAAATATATGGTATATGAACCATTATGAAAGAAAATTGCATAAATAATTGCAATGAAGACATGCACTGGTGAAACAATTTCCAACATGAATGTCTTTCTTGTTCTCGTACCTTTTAAAATATGCTTTCACTATTAATATATATATTCTATGATTCATTTTCTAATATTCTGTTATGAAATAAAATGTTTTTCTCGAAAGACTACTGTAGGATACAGCTCAGCATCATGCTTAGCTACCCCAAGCAGAATTTGTGTAGAAGTATTATATAAAAGTACAATAAAAATAAATAAGCAGTTTTATTTCAAATTCATAAAAATGAAAAACCATTCATTTAACAATATTGAAATATGGAATTACATTTTATTTACATATATGTAGTAACTTATATTCTTATACGGCATGCACGGCTGCTTTTCAAATGATAATTATTGGTTACAAATTTACTAAATGATACATGATGTCACGTAATAAAAAAGCTGCATACTTCTTACACGAGAGATAGTAATAAACATTATACATCTGTAATACTTCATAAAATTAGTAAAGCAACAACCTTGTGTTTGGGCACAGATTTAATTGAGAACTAAATCGATTTCGAAGGCAAACAGGTACAGATGTCTCTTCATCAGCAGCAAAGAAATCTGCAAGACTGGAAACAATAGCGGGTGCATTGGTCATAAATCCCATGACAGTAAAGCAAATAAGAAGATAGAGCCAACTGTTGGTAAAAATAGTAACAAAGTTGAAAAATTAAGTACAATTTTAAGTGCCCGGAAACATATAAGCATTCTGTACCGTGCCACGCGCATGGAGAAAAATCCGTTCTTATGATTGGACATAATATCCGATGACATCATTTTCTCTTAGTGTAATGCGTTTAAGCAGGATTCTTATTTTTGTTTTATGACACGCAAACATGAAAACTACCGTTTGTTTTCTTTGAAACAAAAAAATTTAGCTGCAGTGTTCTGCACATGGCTTCCCGTTTCATGGAATAATAAAATTATAAAATCTTTCAAAGGTGATGTTAATAGCAGAGGCAATCTTAAGCGCTAAGATTATATAAATAGCTGACTTTATGAATTTAATACAAAAACAAAAACACGATGATCTCGATCTAACTGTAAAGGCATTGTGTATCTAGTAAGTATACTATCATAATTGCAATTTTGTTGCATTCTGTTTATTTTACATTGTAGAAAATGTTTCCTTTGCAAATGTTATGTTATTTCCATGTTAATGTCCATGTCTTTCACATTCCTAATATTCTGTTGCCTTAAATGAAAGAATAAATAATTCAATTAAAATATGTATCTCTATTTCTCTGTTTCAAATCTATATTGTCTAAATTCAAAAAAAAAATTATTTTTTCAGACTGATTATGAATATTGTGAGTTTATTGTGTTATGTGTTAGCCCCCAACATCGTTTTTGCTATTTCTGAAAACTGACTTGTCTCATGCTTTTGGAGATTGCATCTGCAGAGAATAATATATAATGAACATGAAATATTTATCACAACACTTTTAATATGAAGGATTTTAAATTAAGAATACATTTATTAAAAATCTCTGCAATTAATACACATTTACGGAGCTAGCACATAAAGAAATAATTCTTTCTCTCTCTAAGGAAAAAAAAAAAATCGCTACATTTTTTGTATTAAATTCACCAAACTACAGCGTTGTAAGAAGAGTAACCTCATAGCAACAAAAATACAACACATGTAATAATCTTTTCGGTACTGCTATTAAAACATAAATAAATGGTATGGAGCTGTACCATCGAGCCCAAGCAAAGTCAAGGCACTCTTAAGTGTAAAAGAAATGATGTCATCGGAAGCCAAATCCAATCATGAAGAGGAAATTTTCCCCATGTGCGCGGCGTGGTACAGAATGCTTATATGCCGTCCGGATGGCCTGGAAGGGACTTAAAGAGGCATTATTAATTAAGAAGATAAATTTTTGTCAATAGTGAAAAGCTTCAAGAAAATCCTATTCTTCAATGGAGGAAGCCTTTCGAATAATATTTGCAGACCCAAAATCAAAATTATGATTAAATTTCCAACTATGATCAGCTATCGAAGACTTGTTAATTTCACCTTTTCGGAGATAAGATTCGCGTTCTTAGATATGAAACTTTAATGCTCTTTTGGTCTGGCAAATATATCTCAAACCAGACCGACATGATATGCCAGATATTCCCTAAGAATTAAAGCCAGAAATGAAATCTTTATGAATCATAACCATGGGTTTTATTGATAAGGGAGAAAATAACTTGAAAATTGAATTTCTGGAGAATCCGTGCAACTTTACGACTGACAGAAAGATGAAACGAAGCACGATATTGTTATTAGTGTTATTTTGAATAGCGAAATGTCTTCATCAGGCTAAATTGGAAAATATTTAAAGGGTTTACCAATGATCACAGGAGAAAGAACTTGGTTGTTGGCAACTGATCTCAAGTAATTCAGTTCATTAGCAGGCAAAGGTTCTGAGTAAACAAACTTTGAGAGCATGATATGCAAAATAGCAAAAAGAAGCCATTTTCTGACTTAACAGCATGAGGGTAAACAAACAGAAAAGGGTTTATAGTAAACAGCAGTGCTGAAATCAGACTCGCAGAGAATTATAAGAATATTAAGGAAGGGAAAGATATTATCAGATTCAGTTTGAAAAGTAAACTGGATGGCTGGATCAATTTAATTTATAGTAGATAAAATCTAGGTTAAATCTACCTTTATTACCATCAAAAAGCTCAAAATCTAAAGATGAAAAGATAGTTTCTCAAATAATTAGACCTCAAAATAATGCACAGATATGTCAGCAAGTACAGGAGAGAGGCTAATCCTTCAATTTGATTTTATTCATTCTGGAAAACAAAGTTTGTTTGACTCAAAGATATTTTAGTAACAGAAATAATTCTTCAATTTCAGTGCACATGAAATGGAATTCCTGAAACCTAGTTTCAAACAATGATGATTTTGTACATGTAACTGCTAAAACATCTACTTGTGCATCACACTCCCTTACCAAGTTAAAAGTCCTTAAATGGCTTTTATTTTCACAATCAACTGGTCATAAACATATATTTCCAATTATAGAATTGTTTCAAATGACAAAAAAAAAAAAAAAAAAAAATTTGGACAAATAATGAAATCTAACTTTTGATATAGTCTCTTGGTTCCTATACTTATATTTAGAAAAGTTTTATACTCATTATGTAAAAATAAAATTTAAAGAAGTTTGACTCGTATATGACAAAAATTGATCGGAATATTTAATTTCAAAATTTGTAATTTTTTATGTCAATTTTGACTTGAGGGATCAGTTCATTAAGTTAGAATAATTCAAAGAAGTTTAAATGAAGTGCAGTAAAAAAAGTGTATAATCTAATATGACGTAGAAGGAGGTCATGTGGTGTCCACATCAGATATTTTTGTCCTTGAAGAAGCAAAAATTTTGGGAAAATGCAGTTATTACAGGTCTTGCAATAAGGCTATAAAATTAGCTGACCAAAAAAAATATATAAATATATAAAACTGCCTTTTGAACTTTATTTTTCTGCATCCTGAGCTATCAAAAACCGATGATGAAAAATAATTTAGACAATTTATCATTTAATTATATTATAATAGAAATATCCAAATAATTACATAAGCAATGATATATATTATTTAAAAGAGCATACATTACAGCTTCCAGGCATACTTGGGGATCTGGGGAGAAAAGTCTATCAATATAAGCTCTGTTGCTCTCCACATCCTGAAATTATAAGTATGAAAAATATATTTTAAAACATATGAAATACAGATTAACTAGTTTGAAATCAATGCAGTGCTAATACTAAGGCTCACACAATTTTTAAATGATTTTCATTGTATTTACAGAAATATTTTACCTAAAATTTTTGTGTTTTAAATGTTCCATTTGACAACCCTTATCCTTCACTATCTTTATACACCGTAATTTCCAAGACAATAAAGCTTTTTTTAGTAGTGGAAGAAATATTGGTACTATTCCGTTTTGAGGACTGTAAAAAACTGCCAAACTATTGTTGATGCCAGTGCTTCCAAAAATAATTACGGCAACCCTAACGCAAGAAAAGAAGTATAATAGTACATAACTAAGACTATTGTTTTAACCCTTTTGATGCACGCAATATTATTTTTATAATTTTTTTTAACTAAAAACTCTAGAAATTGAATATTATGATCCTAGAGACAAATAATATATGAATTTAAAAAAATCTACTCTTGCCCATTGTTCTGTGGGTGGTGGTCGCACTGTGAAACCACCGCGCATCTAGGACTTTGAAACCTATTGATGTAGTAGGGAAAAAAAACTTACCATTTTCCGCGCGCATTTCCAATAAATGCCGAAATTTACGGATTAAAAAAAAAATGTATGTAAGAATTGCATTATATATAATTTTTTTACATTATTTTACAAAGTAAATCGTCAGAAAAAACTAAAAAATAAACATTTATGGGATTTTTCTATAGCAGTGAAAATATATGTACCTACATAATAAGGACATTTGGATAAATGGATTAAAAAACTCAATAAAATAAGGATAAAAAAAGAACTTGGTGTTTTTTTTTTTTTATTATTTCAAAGAATAAATTTTTTTGTGACACTGTTCAAAGCATGTTTTGTCTTTTTGGCACATGCATAAAGCCACACTGCACGTTTCGCACATACATCTTGTTCTATGAGGTTTCTTCCCAGTGCTACAAAATGTACACTGCCTGGATTTAAATTTCACTGGTATATGTCCAGCGTTATTTAGTTTCTTTTCATCTGGCACATGAAATTTGTGGTTTTTTATGTTAATGGGGGGACTTGGTCTTTTTGGCTTTGTACGAATCGTTCGTTTCCCACTCATACTTATTTTATTCGTATTTCGTCCCAAAATATTCAGAAAATATTTTTAATTTAAATAAAACTTTTACACAATTTCTATTTTTAATTCTAGCAAAGTATATTTACATTAAATTTAAACCACAGGAAATAATTTATAAAATCACAATACTAGCTTGGGGAGCAAGTGTGTTAATGTCAGAGAAAGGGATTTGGATAAGAAAGACCTTTTTACTGGACATGTGCATATATTGTTTAGCAATAAAATAACTCTGTGGTTTCAAAGCCCTTTATCTATATCCGGGTAAAAATAAACATTCCTATTTGAAAAGCAAGCAAACGCCATTGAGAAGCAAACACCAGTGGTTTCAAGGCACCACCACCAAGCCTCTAGAGGATTGTAAGCATTGTGACACAATGCTCTAATGGTGCAGTGGTTGCACCCTGAAACCACATAGCCAATGCCATACATATAGAGGTTTTTTTATATATATATATATATATATATATTCAGTTTAATTACTGTAATTTTTTATTGCTTATGATAGAAATCATGATGTGCAATGACTAACATTTGAAATTTAAAGTTGTTTATATTAATAAAGGAAGTTATTTTGTCTCATCGAAAACGAATTTTAAAAAGCATCCGATCTGAAGTATTAATACCTAAAACATATATGATTCTACAGTCATTTTATGTTATTTAGATGTAAAAGATCAGTAATCAATTCATTTTCACTCTGAAATTTTGGAAAAAAGAGGAGAAAAAAAAAAAATCGGAAAATGGTGGTTTCAGGGCGCAACCACCGCACGTCAAAGGGTTAATTTAGATGAAAGGTTAATTTTATATAATAATTTTTTATTATAATTTATATAAAAAGGCTAAACATAACTGAATAGAAGCATAAGAATAAATAACTATTTCAGATCATTATTATAAATTGTATAAAAAAAGTTAAACATAACTGAATGGATTCCTGCATCACTATTTCACTACTGAGTTGTCGCTAAAGCATAATTTCATCTTATTGGTTGTTCAAACATAATTTTCTATCATGAATGATGACTTTTCTTTGAACAAATTTTATTGCAGACTTTTCGTCTGCAATAAATCGTGGCAATTCACAAATTGTTAAATCCATAGAATATCAAAAAAGGATTTAAAAATTAAACTAGTATTTCTATGGAGTCTTAAGAAACATAGAACTACTTAACGCAACTTGAAAACAGCGCGTGCGCTAGATTTGGCGCTTTTGCGCATACATTTTCGCTGCAATTTTTTTACAGTCCTCACAACGGAATAGTACTGAAATATTTTATTCCGATTCCTCTTGAACAGCTATCCAAAGTCCAAAGAGCGTTGTTGGTTGACGTCTAGACAATCTGCTTTTTCAAAGTCCAGAAGTGCAAAAATCTGTGGAGTATACATCAGGAGATTTAGTACAGATATGAGCGAATACACATTTCTTGTTTAATTTCTTCCAGGAAATTAACAGTGGATTTTGGTGTGCAGTTGCTTGCTTTGTCTTGATGCGGGTCTACTGATTGATGGCACTGTGGGTAAAGACAAGGTATTTCATATTTGAAAATTGAGTATTAAATACGTTCTCGATAATATGTGAAACTAGGTGTACCCGCCCGGCGTTGCCCGTGCATTTAGAAAATGCAGATAAGTGAATAGCGCAGGAATAGTAGTGTAGGACATGTAGACTGTCTCTCTCTCTTCCCCCCCCACAAGCTACAAAAAAGAAATGAATTGTAATTAATCGATTTAATGTATCGTCAAAACAGCAAACTAACGCTAGAATAAAGAAATCAATTGTTACGATCGAACGTTATTTGAAAACAAATAATAATATCAGTGAGTCAAAAAAACCGTGATTAATTAATTATAAATAATTTTTTAAAAATTTTTCTAATTCAAAAATCGGGCTTCGAGGTCTGGTGGCCAGCCCCTTTGTGCTTTCGTATAAAAAATTCCAGGTCCCTGCGTGCGATAGATTTGGCTGGAGAGCTCGGTCAGACAGACAGACAGACACATTACACTTGCTTTTATTATTATAGATTGACTTTAGCACTTTTCTGCACACTCTTTAACTTTTATTTGTCGTTATATAACAAAGCAGCAACAACCATAAATCCCTATGATAAACCTTCTTTACAATCTGAACCATGTTCTAGGATTTCTTCTTCTCTTTGATGACAATAAATGTATCTAATTTTACTGTAATCATTTAAATATACCAAAGATTCATCTATTGTAACAACATTTTTCCATTTTTGTATGGATAAATGTTTCTAATAAAGTATTCTGCAGTGCATTCTGCTTTCGACAATATGTCATGGAGAAAGATAATGTACATTACATTTTTTCACCCTTTTTAAGATTCAACAGCATTAATCATTTTATTTAAAGTTGACACTGAGCATGTTAATGATTATGCTACTGTCCTCTTTCAAGAATTTTTTTTTGTAATATTAAAGGGGTAAAGCGCAGAAATGCCCACTTATGTGTTTGGTGATTTTTATAAGAGTACGGAGAATTAGACTTTTGTCAATTTTCTTTGTCTTTTTAAGTGAAAATAGGTAAATGTGTACATGAATAAAGTCAAGGGAGTGCGCAATGCCATTTTTGTGCAATTCTGAGATTTTTTTTAAGTGAAAATAGGTCCATTTGTACATGGATATCGAATATGTGCAATTCATAAAAACGCATCAAGCAGTGAGTGATTCTGCACTTTCCTCCTTTTTCGTTGTTTTCTTGAAGTCCTGTTTTAGATATTTTTGCATGTTTACATGATCTATTTTTTTGCATGTTTACAGAATTAATTCAAATTCACAACCATCTAATATGGCAATATGATGAATTATCGATTTTCTAAAACGCGAGAAAACAATCGATTTGACGACTTGGCAATTTTTTTAAAACATGCCAAACTGGACTGTAATATCCAGTTTTACCGAGTTCTCAAAGCAAAGGGACAAATATTGACGATTTTCAAAACCGTGGCAGAGCCGTATACTAGGATTTTACCGGATCTCCTTATGTGTAAATTTATAAGTGTCATAAATCCTTGGAATTTGTTGAAAGAGTTGTAAAGTTATAGGCCCATATGTACCCGGTACAAGTTTAAATTTTACCAATTTACTATCATTTGAAAGCACGGCACCATTTAAAAAGTTTTTATTGTTTGAAGTAATTTAATCAAATTTTAAAATGCTTCAGATATTTTATTTTGCTTCAGATAGCACTGTTGTAGTTAACGTGAGTAAAATGAAGAATCACCCCCATATTTGGTTGGCGCTTTTTACAAGAGTAAGAATTGGATTTTTGTCAATTTTGTTTGACTTTTTAAGTGAAAATAGGAATCACCCCCATATTTGGTTGGTGCTTTTTACAAGAGTAAGAATTGGATTTTTGTCAATTTTGTTTGACTTTTTAAGTGAAAATAGGTCAATGTGTACATGGATATTGAGCATGTGCAATTTTTAAAAACATGCCAAGAAGTGGGTGATTCTGCACTTTCCCCCGGTAAAGTTCTTACCTTTGCAACATTTGAAACATTTCATTTTTTCGATGGATAAGTATTTCTAAAAATGTTTCTCCTTGAAGCCAAACATTGTTGTTTTTTTCCTTTCTTAATGATAATATGTTGTCATTTTTTAATAACTAAATATGAACAATTTTTTTTTCAAAAAGTGCACAAATATAGCCTTCCATCTACTGCTTCTTTAAAAGTGCCATTTTGCATGAAAACAAAATTGTCAAACAGCAGACGATAATTTACACTTTTAAAAATATAGTTGGAGTTAAAAAATTTCCAAGCAGGCGATTTTTTCTAATAGCAAAGGAAAGTCATCTAAAAAATGAGTGAACAGCCTCTGTATGTACACTTATATTTAAAGCATTAACACATAAATTCTATTCTTATTTCATTTGAATTATAATTACAGTATATTAAAAAAACAGGGTAAAGTGAAGAACCGTCCACTTATTTGGTTGGCACTTTTTACATGAGTAAGAATTGGATTTTTGTCAATTTTCTTTGACTTTTTAAGTGAAAATAGATCGATGTGTACATGAATAGAGTCGAGGGATTACACAATACCATTTTTGTACAATTCTGGGATGTTTTTTAGGAAGCACTTCCGCAGAGAACCCGGTAAATGTAAACATCGCCAACTTTTGCGATAATAGTTCAAACCTGGTAACCTAGCTAATTCATCCTATTCGCTTATGCGAAGGTTGTCATTGTTCGTATTTGAAGATTTATATTATTCTTCTCTTATTTATTTATTTTTTAACAACGAATAGAAATATTTTTGCATAATTAAAGAAGTTTTCGTCGAAAGATGCCGGTTCTCGGCTCGTCAGTTCGGTATCAAAGGAAGAAAATATGGCGGGAGGGGTGAATGCTAATTTGTAAGAAAAGGATAGGTATTTGTTTCAATGTAAAATGCTTTAAGCTATATGCAAGTAACTTGAAAAAAAAATACTGAAAACTATGTAAAATGGATGTATTAAAGGTCATGCATTCATTAATTTATTACATGGGATACCAAAATACATCAATCCACAGGCAAAGTACTTAATAATGAAAAAAGACACTTCTAATAGAAACATTAGTATTCTTTATGAATTAGAGAAAATACATATAAGTATAATGTAAACATTAGTATAAGAATAATAATTGTTATTTTTTTAATGAATTTTTACTTCCCGTTACGTTTAATACATTGTTTTCTGTCCTAACTTGAATTTAATACAAATTTATTTTCATATATCACGTTTAACCTGTTAGTTTTACATCTACATACTTATTATCTGTGAATTTTTACTACCATTGCCTGCTAACTTAAATTTACATATACTAAAAACCACGTTTACAAAACACCACGCTTACGGCTCGGCTCATAGCTTGGCGAGTAAAAATGCAACGGCGCCAACGGGTTCTCTGCAGATGAAAACCCGTTTTTTAAAGTGAAAATAGATCGATGTATATATGGATACCAATACTGCAATTCTTAAAAACACTCCAAGCAGTTGGCGATTCTTCACTTTTTCCCTATAACTAACAAATATATATTCATCTACTGCTTGTATCATTAATAAGGTTTCAAATCAAAAGTTATATGCAATTAAGGTCTGGAATATTTAAAAGGCTGTACACAATATTTGACATATCAACAGCATATGTAGCAGTGACATAAAGAGCTACATGGATCATTTACTACAGATTAGCATCAAATTCGTTAAACTATTATTTGTATCTGCCTCCATAGATCAAATTATGTTTTTCAGGTTACATAACTGTTTGGAATTAAGAAGTACCATAAGCCCCATAACCTATTTATAATTTGTGAATCACCAAATATACATTTAAAAACCTATTTTCAAATGATCCAAAAAACCATATAAAACGTAGAAAAGCTGTTATTAATCTAATAACAGAAGCCACACAGTGAATGGTTAAAAAAAAAAAAAAAAATGCTGCGAATTAAGTTTAGCGAAATTACCTGTAGATAAAAATGAGACAATCAAAAGCATCCCATTTTATATTTAAGATGAAATATATTTGAATGTGAAATTGTATGCATAAGTTTAAAAAATGAAATAGAAAGCATTATGATATATATACACACACATATAAAAATGTTAAAACAACACAGCGTAGAATTTTTTTTAAAACGTTTCCGTAATAAAGTACATAATTATATATGAAAGGAAAATTTGAAAATACTTTCAAGAGTTTCAAGCTAAAATGCATGCATATTGCACACAATTTTCAACGAAAACCAAAAAACAATAACTTTAAAAACGCATAAATAAGAGTTCTCACCATATACGGTTCAACATTTACCATCTTCATGATTTGATAACTTCACTATTTACATTAAATTCTGAATCACCAAATACATAAATACAGTTCAGATAACTAAGTGACTTCTTCTATTTTACAGAAATGCATAGTAGAATATTAAAAAAGGATAAAATCATAAACGTTAACCGCCCGGAAAATATGAAGACAGACAGACAGCAGACCAAAAATCTTGCTTTGCATCCGCTAAGTCTTTCTACCCGCAGGGCGGAAAATAAACCCCAGGTGCAAAGCAACGGCAAATAGAAGGATGAAAATTTTGTTTCACAGGAAAATAATTTCACACACACAGATCGTATTTTATTCTCGAGTGTCAAGATGTAGAAACATCTTTTTACTCAACTTCTGATAAAGATCGGGTGCGTAGCGTTTAATTCGAAATTGTTTCGCTAGCTGAAAAGGTGGTTTAAAAATATGCCTCAGACTAAAATAATAATAATTATGGCCCAAGTAAAATAGAGAAGATGAAAGAGAGGCTTGAAGAAACCTAAACATGAATTTGTCCTAACATGCAAAGAACGATGTGTCAAAAATTGGAGAACTCCATGTGATCTATCACCCTAATCATGAAAGCCTAATGTTGCTGTTGTAAATATATTTTATATTGAATGAGGTGTTGAAAATACTAGCCTAATCTAAATTATAAATTTAAAAAAAAAAAAAAAAAAAAAAGGTAAAAAGAATATGGGGGTTGCTTCGTTGTAGTCTTGAATATTTGTCTCTCATCAGAGGAAAAACGAAGCTAAAAAAAATCTCTGACCAGGAGTGTGGTGCTTTGAAAACTCTTTAAGTGTGCTTGAGCTAGTTACAGGCAATGCCAAAGCAAAAAAAGCGGGGGCATCCATTTGATAGCAGTTTCAAATCCAGTTAAGAAGTTATTTTAAGGGGGAATGTTGACAAATGTCTTCCTATTCTTTTAACATTAGCAAATTTAGAAACACAGTATCACATGAAAAAAGCTCAGTGAAGTAATGAAAAAGTCTGCTGCTACATAGAATACATCTTCAAAATTCTGCTACAGTAAAAAAAAGGGCATGCTTTATCCTATTATTAATAAATATTTGCCGAATATCACTTTTGTTTTTTTAACGTTTTTTTCGATTAGTATCAATATTGAAAAATAGAGGGCACCACTACTCCATACGGACTGATTGTCAATTTCTATTTTGGGGAACATTTAATTTTTTCTGCATTAAAATATAATTTTTTACTTCAGGGAACGAAGTAACATTCACCATCATACAATTCATTCATTAAAATGTCATTCTTGCGCAGAAAAATATGCATGTACATCAATTTTGTCTAAAACTTAGCAAACCTAAAACGTAATTGCATCTTTCGCCAAGCAGGAAACTTGGCGAACTTTTTCACGCCATTTGTTGTCGATCGTCTCCAGCTTTGCGTCTGCAGAGCTGAACAGGTTTCACTCATGTACTCTCTATTTTTGCCCTCTTCCCCAAGCAATTTAGGACGAAACATTGAATGCTTTCAATAGCCATTTGCAGAATCAGTGGAAATGTTTACTTCCTAGGTCCTTCAGCTAACGAGTCACTCATTGAACGAAAAATTTCTCAAGCGCAATGTTTGTCTGCTAAATATAATTCAAATAATAAATTATTTTACTAATACCATTAATAAATAAATATCATCTCAGGGTTATGAGAGAACGTCGAAAAATCATTCGATATTTTTTTATGAAGCGTTAAGATTACCTTTAAAACTCAGTTACCAAGTTGAAATCATTCTACATAAAAACTTGAATGCTGAACTGATATTTATTTTCGGCTAATTTATAGAACTTAATCATAGAAACTGGAGGCCTTCAAATTATACGTATATTTTCCGAATAATTTCATCATATATTAGGTCAGCACTTCACACTGAATACGTTGAAATTAAGCATAACTGAAACGCTTTTAAAATAGTCTCCAGATATTAGGGATAGTGTGATATACGCTAAATTTTGCCTCTTCAATAATTCTTATAATATGGCGCTTCTTGTTGAATATTTCAGTATTATTTCGTGCATCACATAGTACAAGTTATCTCATTGCGGAAAGGATGGCATAATTTGATGGAAATTTAAAAGGATGGAAAATTAATGGAAATTTCTAAGGATAAATCGCAAAATTCTGCGAATATTTCGCAGCCGACGAATTTCACTTACACTTCCAAAGAACTTGTCAGATAATGACGCATCATGTTAAATTTATTTTCAAACAGCCAAGCTTTGTCAGTACTAACAGAACCGTTATAAGCGATCAAGATCTTGATTTAAGCTGATAGCACAATTTAATAAGTTTACGTCACATCAATAAGTTACGTCACCTTTTTATTTGATATCGGTTATCATGGTTGATTTGGTTTATTTATTTAATTATAGCAAAGCGCACAAGAGCTATTGCGTAAATGGAAAGATGCCTTCCTTGAGAACCGCTACGAACGGCAGAGCGGTAAAGTCACTGAACACTGGTAGCTCGGTCCGAGGTTCGAATCCCACGAACAAAGCGGCTGCACGAGCGTTTTCATGGTTTTCCCAAGTGTAACTTGTACACGAGCCAGTTTCCCTTTGAAAGTCCTCCACGAAGGCATCGCTTCCCTTAGGCAGATAACTCTCGAAGCTTTGACGTAATTACGTAAACCAAACCAAACCTTAGTTAAGGACTTTTTAAGTGAAACTGGCTTGTACCCATGCTAGAATCACGAAACAATCCATTCAACCAGCCCGTTCGTTGCTATTCGAGCCCTTCGAACTACCAGTGTTCAATGGTAGCAGCTCCTCACCGGTACCGCTCGGCCGTCGGTGAGCTAGTCTGCTGTTATGTAACATGGTTAAATTCGAAAATGGATTCTTCAAAATGTCAGCAAATATTAAAAGCCTTTCGAAATTTCCATAGAAATCTACAGAAAATTCGTGATTTTTTTTTAATGGTGTAAAATTACTAAAAATCCTTAAATTTTGCAGAAATTCCTGCTGTAATAAAGTAGGACTTGTGGAAGAATTCAAACAATGAGTAATAACTTTACTTTAGAGGCATTCTTTGAATCATCGAATATTAATTAATGTTAAAGCAGATGAAAGATCTTTATCTGGGTAAGTATACGTACCTAAATTTCAATGACCATTTAAACTTCTCACTGTACATATTAGATCAGGGATGGGTAAACTTTTTCGGTCGCGGGCCAAAGATCGAAAAAGAAAAAAAAAAAAAAAAAAAAAAAAATTTGAAGGGCCAAGATAAATTTTTCTAAAATTTTAAAAACAATATACAAAGTACTACAACTTAAATATATTCATGAGATGAATGAAATTGCCATTTCATTTTTAAAAGTTCCTCATATTGAGGTTCGAAAGGAGATGTACTAATTCTAAGGAACGAGGCTAAAATGTTCGTCGGTCAGTCTGCTTCTGAAATAATTCTTTCTAATTTCACAGTCGAAAACACTTGTTCACATGTATAAGATGAAGAAAAACCTAGCACTGATTTTCTGGGGATGAGATAATAGATTTTGGAAACTTATTTTCGATATGCAAAACTCTAACTTTGGCAACTTTGGCTCAGTTAGAAACAACCGCTCGAGATGATTGTTAGACTGTAACTCAATTTATTCCAGCTGAAAATCTGACCTCACTGCTTCACAGTTTACTTCAAAGGCATGGTAAAAATATCCAATTCTGTTTGAATGATACTGAAGTCTTTAAATCTGCTTTCGAACTCAAAATGCAGTTATTTCAAGCCATCTTCATAATTCTTTCGATTTATGTTTTGCAGAACAAAAACGGAGAAAGTATTCATCAGTCCTTTAATAAAAAATAATAATATTTAAACAAATTAGAAAAGGAGATGGATATTTAATATATCAATATATATTTCTTTTTATTTGCCACCTTTAAATTCTATTGCCGGCGGGATATAGGACCTTCCGGCGAGCCGGAGTTGGCCCTCGAGCCGTGGTTTGCCCATCGCTGCAATAGATGAAAATACGTGTGGATAATATTTTCATATGTTATCAATAATTTTAGTAAGATATAAAATTTTAAGCAATATTAAAAAATAAATTATGATGTCTATTTCTGCTAGTTGCAGAATTTTCACCTTAAACCTTTAAATGGACAAAGAAATTTTTTTCGCCTTCTGGCTATCGAAATCCAAAACCTTAATTAATAAATATTTTGTGTACATCAAACTTTTTCTGTACAAGTTCTTGGAAAAATCTTGATAATACCAGGGATAATAAGCTTTTTGTAAAAAATTATACTGAATAGGTCAATATTGCGCAACAATAAGTGAAAAGAGCCTTTACGTTAAATGAATAAATTTATTATGTTCTTTGTTATTAAATATGCATTTACCTTTTTTATTTCCTTGTACGAAGTAAAAGAAATATTACTATTATTAAAAATTACTACTATTATTAAATATTACTATTATTAAAATTTACTATTATTAAATTATGTACGAAGTAAAAGAAATTAATAATTTTGACTATTTTTTGGGGTGACTTTTGCCACCCGTACGTACAGAATAAAGTACTCCTCCTCCGGAGGTTTTCTAAAAATGCAACTGGCTCGTATCCACATTCCCGTCTGAGAAAATTCACGAAAACTCCCCTGCAAGAACTTCTCTGAGGATCTGAACACTAGTCGATTTAGCAATTTTCAGCTATTTTACCGTTTAACGGCTAATGAGTCTCAAGAATTATTTTAATTACTAAACAAATGCCAGGCCTTTTACCATCAGGTCATTAGGCGACGAACTCTCCAATACTTTTTAACAGTGAAATAAAAATCATTTATTGCAGAACACTCGTCCAGATAAGCAACGGTCGTGCCTTGTTCAGAGGCATAAGCATTCCGTACCGTGCCCATGCGCATAGGTTAAAAATCTGTTCTCAATGCTTGGAAAGGCTGTCAGCTGAATTCATTTCCTATAAAGTTTTAGGTATTGGTGTATGTGCTTACGGCAAAGCCTCAAGGGCTATCTGCCTAAGGAGAGGAATGCCTTCGTGGAGGACTTTCTAAGGGAAACTGGCCCGTATACACGTTACACATGGGAAAAACCACGAAAGCCCCATGTAGCCAGCCCATTCGCGGGATTCGAGCCTCGGACCGAACTACCAGTATTCAGCGAATTTACCTCTCGGCGGCTGGTGGGGCCTTATACACTTTTAGGAGCGCCTTGACTTTGCTTAGGCTCGAGAGTACACTTCCTTACCGTTTGCACTTTTATAGGAGTACCGAAAACATTATTACAGTTAATGATGTGCGTTGTATTTTTGTTACCATAAGATTTAATTTATATACAAAAATGTAGTGAATTTTTTTTCCTGGAGTAATAGTAACGAAAAGTTAAAGAAAGGAAAAGGGTATATGTAAACATATACACATGGGTTAGAGCTTATTTTTTTAATATTAAAAAAAGTAATAGATGCTACCGAAAAATTGATGGCATAGCAAATTATTTATATTAATTAGCATTTATTATGAAATAGACAAATTGGCATTAGTTATTTCTAAGAAACAGTATAGCTTTGGAAAGATTTTCTTTGTCTTCGGAAAGTCCAAATGTGGAATACAAGGTAAAATGCTTGCTTCTGTGGTGATGGCGATAAGGAGCGCGCCTTGCGCCCTCCGATAAGTGTGGCAACCCTAGAGGAGAAGTTTCTTACGAGTAGCGAGCAGAGCGAAACAGGCAGGCTGTCGGGGAGTATGCGCGATGTTCCTAAATAAAGTTTAATTTTTATTGTGCACTATGTCTTGTTAATATTTATATTAATGCAGTAAGAACATAATCTGTGATATGGAATTTGAGGATTGGTGGTAAAAACATAACAGGAAAACACCATAATGGTAACCCGGACTGTGTTAAATCGTATGAACAGTTCTCAAGCACTTTCGGTTTTGACTACAAGCCATCACTCAAGATCTCCAAACCAGAAGTAATGGATTACATCGGTTTTCATCCTCCGAATCACAGATGAGTAGTAATTATAGATCATTTTATAATTCTGTTTTCTACTTATCATTTAATTTCATTTTCTTTAGTTAAATTTTTGCTTTTATTTTGGCTTAAAAACCTTGCACAATGTCTTATGTTTATGCCGTCCAAATTCAGGTTTATAACCGATCAGACCCATCTTTATGGTTTATTATGTGTGAAAGTACTTTTGCTCTTGCCACCCCCAAACCTATCACAGAATCCATTACTAAATATAATATTATGTAGTTTCTCATCTTCCTCCAGATATCGCATCACTAGTACGGGATTTACTTATGAAACCAGACCCTATTGATCCATATGCAAAGCTTAAAACTGAGTTAATAAATCGTTCAGGAGAATCTTCTCAGCAAGAAATTCGCCAATTATTATCTGGAGAAGAATTAGGTTCTCGAAAACCTTCCGATTTGCTTAGAAATATGAAACGTCGAGCAGAATCTTTAAATGTTCCTGATAACTTAATGTTAGAATTATTCCTTCAACGTTTGCCTTCGACTGTTCAGTCTATTTTGGCAGCGGTTTCCAATTTAACTGTAGATAAAGCTGCAGAAATTGCCGACAGAATTTTAGAAGTAAATCCAACCCCAGGGACTTGTGCCGTTTCTCGCACAGTCGATCAGTCTCTTGAGGATAAATTATTTAAACAAATAGAAAAATTAAACAAACGTATTGATCGCATTTCTCTTTCTCGTGGTCGCTCGCCAAATCGCGGAGATCGCAATAAGGAAAGAAGCAATTCCAAAAGGAGAGATTATTCTGTTTGCTGGTATCATAGACGTTTTAGGAAAAAGTGTAGAGATGACAAATGTACAAAACCTTGTTCATGGCAGGGAAACGAAACCAGCAAAGAATAGAGGCGACTTATTCTTTGCCTCAAGTTTCACGTCGCCTGTTCGTTCGTGACCGTAGAACAAACCTTTCATTCTTGGTCGATACCGGCTCTGACGTGTCCTTACTTCCAGCAAATAATTCTCAAAAACGGAATTCGTCCCAACAAACACTTTTCGCTGCTAATTCTTCTACTATTCATGTTTATGGTCAAAAAACACTTTCTTTGGATTTCAAATTAAGACAACAGTTTACATGGACTTTTCTTATAGCAAATCTTAGTACACCCATTCTTGGAGCAGATTTTCTCCATTTCTTTGAATTGGTGCCTGATCTCAGAAACAAATGTCTCAAAGATTTAAAAACGCATTTTAAAACCGTCGGTTGCGTGAAAAATGCAAGCATTTATTCAGTAAAAACTGTATTTAATGATACACCATATCACAAAATTTTAAAAGAATTTCCTTCAGTTACTAGATTACCAGATCCTAACCAACCTGTTAAACATAACACCGTTCATTATATCATAACTAAAGGTCCACCTGTGGTTGCAAAACCTCGTCGGTTAGCTCCAGATCGCTTAAAAATAGCAAAACAAGAATTTCAAACTATGATGCAATTGGGGCATTTGAGACCTTCGAGCAGCAATTATGCATCCCCACTTCACATGGTTCCAAAAAAGGGAAGTCTGGAATGGAGACCTGTAGGAGATTATCGAGCATTGAACGCTCAAACAATAAAAGACAAATACCCTATTCCATGTTTAGCCGATTTTACTGCTGCATTGCACGGTACTAAAATTTTTAGTCATGTCGACCTGATTAAGGCATACCATCAAATACCAATTAACCCAGCCGACATCCACAAAACCGCCATATGCACACCATTCGGTTTATTCGAAAGTATCCGTATGCAATTCGGCTTATGCAATGCATCTGCGACTTTTCAACGTTTTATAGATGAAGTCACGCGGGATTTAGAAGGCGTTTACGCTTTTGTCGATGACTTGCTCATAGCCTCTAAAGATTCTGAGGAACATTGCAGGCATTTGAAAGCTTTATTTTCCAAACTTCAGGAATATGGACTTTGCATAAATGTTTCAAAATGCACCTTTGGTCAAACATCTATTGATTTCTTAGGTTTTCACCTTAGTGAAAACGGAATTGAACCTCTTCCTGACAAAGTCAAATGTATTTTAGATTTTCCTCAACCTACCACTCTCACTCAGCTTCGCCGATTTTTAGGCATGTTTAACTTTTATAGATGTTTCATACCTAAAGCAGCACATATTCTTTCTCCTTTAATAAAATTGTTAGAAGGCTATATTAATAAAAAGAAATCTCGTTCTCATGTTCAGGATTCATCCCCACAATTAAATTGGAACGAGAATGCTGAACAAGCCTTTATTGCTGCAAAAAATGCCATTGCTCAGGCTACCCTTTTGAGACACCCTATTCCCGGAGCCCAGCTAAGCATCTGGGTAGATGCCTCAGACGTCGCAATCGGCGGCACACTTATGCAGTTGTCTCAACAAACATGGGAACCTATAGCATTTTTCTCTATGAAACTCAATAAAAGTCAACAGAAATGGTCCGCGTACGATAGGGAATTATTTTCTATTTATTCTGCAATTAAGAAATTCCGACACATGTTAGAGGGCAGAAATTTTATAATTTATACGGATCAAAAACCGTTAATATACGCTTTTAAACAGAACCCTCATAAATGTTCACCTCGACAATTGCGCCATTTAGATTTTATTTCTCAGTACTCTACTGATATTAGGCATGTGCAAGGTTCAAAAAACGTCGTTGCTGACGCTCTTTCAAGAATCGAAATTGATTCCATAACAAAATCTCCATTTTTGGATTTTAAAAAATTTTCGGAAGCTCAACGGCATGATCCGGAGTTACAAGACCTTCTCAAAAACAACACATCATCTTTGAAACTGGAATTTAAACCGTGCCAATATTCTGATGGTAATATTCTTTGTGACATATCAACAGACATTCCTCGTCCATTTGTTCCGAATTCCTTTCGCAGACTCATCTTTAATCATCTGCATAATCTGTCACATCCAGGAATTGCAGCTACTACGAAGCTTATTTGTTCTCGTTATGTATGGCCCGATATGAAACGTCATATCAAAAATTGGGTGAAATCCTGTGAATCTTGCCAAAAATCGAAAATTACTAGGCATACTAAAGCACCACTGGGCACATTCTCTCTTCCTGATGCACGTTTTTCAGAAATCCATATGGATATCGTTGGACCGTTACCTCCATCAGAAGGCAACGTGTACCTTTTGACTCTAATAGATAGATTCTCCAGATGGCCTGAAGCCATTCCCATCCCGGATATGAAAACGGAAACCATTTGCAGAGCCATCTTCAACTGTTGGATATCTCGTTTTGGCTGCCCATCGATCATAACAACAGACCAAGGTTCTCAAATGAGATCCGCACTTTTTGCAGAATTCACGCGCATTTTGGGTACGAACAGAATCACAACAACAGCCTATCATCCAATGTCAAACGGCATTGTTGAACGATTTCATCGACATTTAAAATCTTCTCTCAAGGCTCACGAGACCAATAACTGGACTGAAACACTACCAGTTGTTATGCTTGGTATTCGGACAGCCGTAAAGGAAGATCTACAGTCATCTTGTCCTGAACTGGTGTACGGCACAACTCTCAAGCTGCCTAGTGATATGATAACGTCATCTAAGATATCTCCGTATGACACACAATTTATCACGAATCTTCGGCATGGAATGCAACAGTTGAATCCAATAGCAACATCTGCACATTGCCAAGAAAAATGTTACGTAAGTGCTACCTTAAAGTCGTGTACGCATGTATACTTACGTGTCGATCGAGTAAAGCCACCTCTGTGCCAACCATATACAGGTCCGCATAAAGTTCTTTCTAGAACGGACAAAACTTTCACAATTGATATTAACGGTCTGAAATCTACTGTGTCTATAGACCGTGTGAAACCAGCCTATTTGCTTTCGGACTCTAATTTGCCTGAACTGAAAACAAATAAAGACTTAAAGACAGTTCAGCAGAATAAATCTGCAAACGAACTCTCTAAGACACAAACTGTCACCAGATCGGGAAGACATGTTCACTTCCCTAAGAAACTTGCTTCTTACATAACAATTTAAAACATTTTTTTAAATTCATATCTTAACATATTTCTTGTTATTTCATGTTTATTATATGTGTCAATACCTTGTTATATATTGAATTTCATTTTGATCTTTTCTAATTTTATATTTTAATTTTGTAATCACAAAAAAAAGTACCCGACAGCACGGATACTCTGAAATAATTTCATAACCTATGTCGTTCCTTTGAATAGCCATTAAAGGAACTGGGGGGAAACTCTGTGGTGATGGCGATAAGGAGCGCGCCTTGCGCCCTCCGATAAGTGTGGCAACCCTAGAGGAGAAGTTTCTTACGAGTAGCGAGCACAGCGAAACAGGCAGGCTGTCGGGGAGTATGCGCGATGTTCCTAAATAAAGTTTAATTTTTATTGTGCACTATGTCTTGTTAATATTTATATTAATGCAGTAAGAACATAATCTGTGATATGGAATTTGAGGATTGGTGGTAAAAACATAACAGGAAAACACCATACTTCTAGCATGAGACGCAACAACAGCAAATAAACAACAGAGGAAAGTAGATTTTCATACACTTTTTAGAACATAGCAGTAGACAAATATAGATCCGCATACACAGTTTGAGACCATATCAGCCAAAAATAAATAAATAAATAAATAAATAAAAAATAAAATAAAATAAAATAAAAGATGGAGATATCCAGTAACAGATGCATTCAAAGTAAATAGCAATAAACTAGAACGCACAGTGAAGCTTCAGATAAAAGCAATGAATATTTGGAGCAAATCACGAAACGTTACGAAATAATTATCATAGTTCTCAAAAGCAGAATCTTGAAACCCGCAACGATTTCTAAGAGTAACGGTAAAGAAAAAAATTTACTTGATAAGATCAAGAAAAGTCCTCTTAAATATTTCCACGCAAGACTTCAACAATCATATAAGGAAAAAAAAAAAAAACTCCCAGCAGCAAATCACGAATGTACAAATGAGCTTTAGGAACGGTACTAAGTTTTAGGAGCAAACAATCTTACCTGAGAAAGGGATAAAATTTTTAAATCTAAATCCTGAAATTTTCATCCAAGAAATAAATGAGTAAGGAAAAGAAAGAGTCGTTCCACTTCCTGTGTATTTTTTAATTTAAGGAGTAAAAATTCTCCCTTTTCCTTTCTTGCAGTAGTTTCTGAGGTCAACGAACTACGGTTTCTACCATGAAAGAAACCCTTCTCCCCATTTAAGACGAAGGGGGGCATATCGGAATGTAAACAATCGGACAGCATCAGTACGGAGGTTATGCAAAAAAGGACTACTTGCATACAGAAAGTTAAAAAAATCGTATTAAAATCACAAATGACGAGCAGTAAAAGCTAATATAAATGAAGAAGGGGAAAGGAAAACATCCTACCTTGACCATGGGATTTCAGGTCATATCCATAAAGGAATAATTTAAATTCTTGAAAGAAACAAAGACATAAACAAAAAGATTATCTTTTTCTACAACTAATGAAGAGCAATAATGCTTGTCAGCGTTGTTAAAATAATTAAATAAATGCCAAACTCCAAACTTTCTGAACAACAAAGTTAAGAAAAGACAAATTGATTACTGAGATAAACTCTAAAACACGTCCGCACTGTTCGCTATCCTTAATGCCTCCTCGAAAAATACAAAATGAAAAAGATTATAACAGTTATAGTTAAATAAGGAATATAAGTCAAAAGTTATAATTATAAATAAATAAAATTTTAAAAAAGTGCCTAGGTAAAATTGTTTTACGTTACAGATAAGTAAAATAAAATATATATGTGACTTAATGTCTTTAATATAAAAAATTAAACTTCAATGAAAATGGTTTAACACGAAACTTAGGGAACTGAAATATTTTTGCCTGTTAAGATATCCGACCACGTTCGAAGCACTTTTTTTTTTCTTCAAAAAAGCAGTATAAGTATATTATAAACAGGGCTGTGGCTACTTCTTTTAACTTTTCAGGATAGATTTTTTATAAGTTCTAAAAGAGGTGTCTTGCAAGCGCAATCATATTTTTCTATTTGTTCAAAGGCCGTGTAGAAATCTTGTTTGTATTTTTTCCTCTTTATATCTAAAGGCTCTTGTTTTTTATTTTCATTCGCTTTGTCTCAGCCTTTTCAATATTATCCAAAAATATTTCTCAAAATTTAATTCATCAATGGAAAAGAATGATAGAGACTCAATTGCAATGTCTGCAGTTTGACTGTCCTGATTCGAATTCTGAAATTGTTCTGAGAATAAATTTCATTCTTGATGAAAGTTCATAGATGACCTTCTTTGCCTTTTTAATTTGTTCGTCATGCAAAAAAAAAAAAAAAAAAAAAAAAAAAAAAAAAAAAAAAAAATCGGTGTTTCGGATTTCCATATATTGAACCCAGCAAGATCTCATTGTCTAGCAAACTAGTTTCTGTTTTCTTCATTAATGAAATGATTCCTTTTGCAATAAACCGTCCATTTCAGAAAGAACAAACATCCTACTCTCGTCTCCTGTCAATTCTTCAGACTGCAGCTTTTTTGTGGCTATATACGGTATAGAAAGAAGAGTTTCCAATTCGGAAAGATCATTCCACAGTCTTTCTGTTAGTGAAACATTAGGGTTATCTACATCTCCCAAAAAGTTCTTAATTCTAAAAACCTCTTTATCATCAAATATGTACTTCCTTATCGCATTGCTTGATAAATAATTGCTCCTTTTCCTGCTCGCTTCCTAAGAATGGCATCGATTTTGGGAGGTCTTGCTGCTATTGCTGCTTACCTAAATTTACCAGTGAGACTTGTAACTAAATGAATCACTTTAATCACTAACGGCAAATATCACATCCATCCTCCTCCCTTATACTTATTTATTAATAGGTCAATAAAATAGAAAATAACTATTTATTAATGTATACAGACCATAAATAAAAATAATAACTCAGCTTGTCATTAATTTTTTTTTTCAATTCATTTTAATTTATTTTCAAATTCAAACTGTCCAACAAAAACTGAAGTCGGAGTCCACCTGGCTTTAGCACTCCAACGAAAACTGGAGTCGGAGTCCACCTGTTTTTAGTACTCCTTTTACCCCAAAATCTGCCCGACTCTGATTCCGACTCCATGACTCCGACTCTGACTCCACAGCCCTGATTATGAACACATTTTTTCGTTCATTTTCTACAGAGATTAATTATGAAATATTAAAATTTAATGTATACTATTATTATGCTGCAAAAAATATTAAATTTAAGTGAAATTTTACGCAAATTTTAAAACAATTTGAAACATTCTATATGGAAAAATATTAAAGTTATATAAAAAAGTCACATAATAATAAATTGCATGCTTTTATGTAAAGAATGATGAAGAATTTTAAGAATATCTTAAATTTATGAGATTTTCGATAAATTCCCGATGTCATTATTTAAATAACAGGCCGCAATTTCAAAACTATTTAACATATGAATATTCTGGTACGTCATTCTCTAGATAACTGGTGTGATAGTTTGGGCAGCCAATGGGTACACGACCATAATCATACATACCTTAAATTCCGGTGTGTAAAGCGTATCTTCAAACTACATTTTAAAATTTTTAGGCATATTCGGAGTAGAGAAATCTTATCTTCAAGAAGAAACCTGAAAGGTACATGTGCGATTCACTTATCTTTTAAAATCATTCATTCAAAGATTTTTCCCAGGCTTCCGAATTGATATACTATTATACTGAACAGACAAGCGAAAAGAGAAACAATACGTGTGTGAAGCCGCCCAACCGGTATAGTAGTTAGCGTGGTTGACTGCCGTGCTAAGTGCCCGGGTTCGAATCCCGGAGAAGGCATACATCTTTGTAAATGCATAGTGTCTGTGCGGCATAGGGGCATTCTAAATATGCGGCGAGCCGAAAGTCCTCTCGAAAGGATGGTAGTAGGGAAAAAAAGGGAGGGAGAGACCCTCGGATGGTCCCACGGGATGCTCTCCATGAAAATTAGGGGCGGAACTGAGGTAAAACGCACTGTCACTTGTAAGGTGCTCAAGGCTGTTGCCAACGACAGGCGTAATATTGCGCTTCTTGCTATGAGGTATTTTGTGGGCTTCGGCTGATTATACATCAGACTAAGTGAGTATCAGCAACAACAACATATATGTGTGAAGTAAATGCTAGAGGGATTAAATAATTCTGCAAAGAGGGTGGATTGTATTGAATGCAGGCGTCCAAAAGAATGCTATTGTAGTGCTTCGAGAAAAGAGGAATAGAGTAATAATGCACTTCCAATCTAAATGAATTCGTGGAATTAGGAATTAAACGTTTTCTCTTTCTGTAGTCATTTGGAGCCGTGATTTTGAAATGAAAATCGAAGGCTTTAGTGAATCGCATTTGCTTTAGTTGAAATACTCACTCTAGTATTCCTTTCTAGTGTTAAATATGGCTCCTGCCAAGCGAAACGAACAAAATAGTGGTTTCAAATGTGAAGTAATTTAGTTTGTGAAAAAAAATGGAAATCGTGCTGCAGCAAGGATGTCTGGGATTGGTGAAAGCTCCATGCGTGAGTGGAAGAAAAATGAAATCACGATAATTAGTATGCCAAAGAATAAACGGGCTTTGCGTAAAGAAGTAACGAAATGGTCTATCCTAGAAAGAAAGTGTCGCGAAAATGATTCTAGAAAATCGCAAATATGGATTAATTGTAACAAGAAACAGCGTTTTATGTTTTTTATGTTTATTTGCCTTTAAATGCCCGAAAAAGGACGCAAATGAAAGGGAAAACTTTAAAGCAACTTTGATCTGATGTATTGGATTCATAGCGAGAGATAATTGAGCTCGAGAAAAAACAAGCTTCGTAAAAGCTTCCGAAAAATTTGGACAGCAAACTGACCATTTCCAGAAGTATGCTGACCTAGGAAGGCAAAACGATTATTTACTCACCTAATGTTGGAAATATGGATGTCACCCGAGTGATGTTTGATATAATAAAAAATAAAAGAAATGATGTGAAGGGAACAAAATCACTTCCTTTAAAAACAAGTCACAATTTCAACTAAAACAATTTCCAAATTTGTGCTTGCAGATGCCCATATTCGAGTGGAGGACTACATTATTCAAAATTGGATGTCTCTACGTATCTTTTTTTTTTTTTTTTCACAGTGCGAGAAACAAACATACATTCATGCAGATACTTCATTATTTAATTTCTTTAAATATAATGTAGGGTTCTAATATTTGGTGGTAACAATATGAAAATTGAAAAGCCGTTTTATAGCTGAAAACGCAAAATGCCAAAACCAAATTAATAGCCGATTTGGCTATTAATTTGCCAAAAGGGACATAATTGGCTAAAGAAAAAAAGAAGAAGAAGAAAAAAGAAAAAATTAGGGTCCCTTTCCCACATCTCTAGGGCGAAATTAAGAGGTCTACAAATCGACTTTTGGAACAATGATGGCTTTTATCAGGGCTGAACTAATTATTAAATAATATATGTTTAAAGGCACCAAGGTATAAATACACTCAACTGAATTTTGTTTACTAGAAAAAGAGTGAAGTATCCTCTCCTTTTCCCGCCCTTTTTTTAATGTCAGCAAAGTTTCAGAAGGAAGAAGTCTGAATCCTGTGTCTTGGCTATCTATATAAACCTAAAAAACTATCTATCTAAACCAGCTCTGCCAGCTCTGTATATCAACGCAGCCTGCTGGTTATCTATATCAGAACTATCTAGTCAGAGGCAGTGGGCATCTTAGAGTTATAGAGACACCGTACAGCAGAATTGAGGATCCGCAGAGATTGTACAGGCGGCAAAATGTCAAGCGACAGAAGTTTTTTATGGATAACTTCTTTCACCACCAGATTTACTTTCGAACTGTTTCATAAAAAATCAACATTCGGAATACAATTCGTTGCACTAGGAAAGATTCGTTTTGGTATGTAGAAACAGAAATTAAAATATTCATCAGGAACGACTGCAGCTTTATGAAAGAACAAGAGAGAGGTTTTTGTGCTCAATAGCATATGCAAACTATGACGAAACAGGAAAGCCTGAAGTTATATCAATCCATGCGTAATGTGGATATGAGCAAGTTTCTATTAGAAAGTCCTCCATGAAAGCATCAGCCCCTTAGGCTGATAACTTCGAATGCTTTGTGATATTTAAATAGTTCAGAAACGACTGCAGCTTTATGAAAGAACAAGAGAGAGGTTTTTGTGCTCAATAGCATATGCAAACTATGACGAAACAGGAAAGCCTGAAGGAACCCATGCGTAATGTGGATACGAGCAAGTTTCTATTAGAAAGTCCTCCATGAAAGCATCAGCCCCTTAGGCTGATAACCTCGAATGCTTTGTGATATTTAAATAGTTGAACTAAATTTCCTTTAGAAAAGCAATGAGTAGTCTTATTTGTGAACAAGTAAGTATATTCTGAATTTTTTTCCTCCATTAGATTCAGAGCGAGAGAACGGGGAAAAAAAAAAAAAAAAAAAAAAAACATTTCAGACCACCGTTCCCTGCGGTGATTTGTGAAATAAACGCGCCTAATTAAAGATGACTCTAACTGTACACGAGGGTTATCTATATATATAAAGAAGAATGTTTTGTGTGTTTGTTTGTTCGCGTTTAACTTAGTGACTATTATAGTTATCGTCACCAAACTTTCTACAGTTCTTTTCTGGGTCTAGGAAAGGTCGACGTCTACTTCCTCCTCCCCCAAAAAACTAAAATGAGATATTAATTAAAAACTCTGAAAACGCTCATTTTCGCCCTCATTTTTCTGACTGGCAACAACCTCGCACCCTGAAGATAAAAATCTGTTTCATTTGTGTTGCCACTGCTCGCTTTCAAATCGTAGAGTTTATTGATAAAAAATTTCTAAGTTTTACAACGAAATAAAAATAGCATTGCCATACATTAAATACATTATTCCCGATTCCAAAAATTCGTGGAAGCCATTTTGCCTGTTCCCATCTTCGTACGACTTTAATCAGCCGAGATATTAATTAAAAACTCTAAAAACACAAATTTTTGCACTCATTTTTCCGAGTGGCAACAGTCTCGCTCTTTGGAGATAAAATGCTTTATTTCGATACTACTCCCTTTCAAATCATAGAGTATGTTAATCAAAAATTTGTAAGTTTCCCAAAAAATATATATAAATATAAAGAAGAATGTCTGTTTGTGTGTTTGTTTGTTCGCGTTATTGATTTCTGATTAATTATGACCCATTTTTTGCCACATGTAATCGACTAAAATTTAAACATAATTGAAATATTGGATAGAACTTTAGCTTTTACGACCATTCGATTAGAAAGACGAAACTCATTAAAAAATGCGTGAATTGTTGCTGATATAATGAGAGAGAATTAGTTTATTATTCTATCGAAATTTTTCATGTGTTTCATATCGCATCCGATTGAAAAATGTATGACTATGAATCGTATTTTTTGCATCGTTATTAGAGAAGGATTACATCGGTATCGTTCTCTCTGTTGTTAGATACATTAATCTGAATCTAAGTTAACTAACATCCAGTACTTCCGCTAGTTATTAAATATAGGAAGTGATTTCTAAAAGAGAGAAAAGCATAAAGTATATGAGAAACCATTCGTCTTACATAGGTATCAGACTCCTGAATTGTAATTCATTTGGTGACGGGGCATTCAATTATTTCCACCAATTTCTGATTTTTGTGTGCTCATTAAAATTTCCGTAATCTTTGATATTCGAGTTCTAAGGTCAGGATCAAAAAGATAAAACAGAGAATCAAAACAAACAACGTTTTCTCTTATCCGACGCTTTAAATTATTCTCGACTTTGTTATTTAAAGCTGTAATTGCATTTGTTAATTCTTTCAGCACGAATTTCAGTGTAACGTTCCTGATATACAAATTAATATTTTTACAGCAAACCACATTTTATTGATTGTAACGATATTATTGAAAAAAAAAAAAAAAAAAAAAAAAAAAAGAACACTTGTATCGATTGCTTGTAAAAATTATATTAGTTTTTTAAATTTACGAGAGTTTTTTCTAACACGTTTGGAGGACTTAAAAAGACATATAGGGATCTCATTAACATATGTTATTTAACCGAATTAGCGGTAAAATAATATCCATTTATCAGTAAAAATTTAAGATTATTTTTTTGCGTACCGATAAATCTGATTTGTGAATCGATGTTTTAATTTTTAGCGAACTGGGTTTAAGGACAGTCATTCCTTAGGGCGAGCAAAAATTTAGTCTTCCTGTCTTGAAGTGATGTCTTTTACCGTTCGTGATGTTTGATATGGTATCGATTTCGACAAATGCTTTAATTCGATGCCCGTTCTTTCAAACATCACTCATTGTAAATGCTTTCGGAATTCCGAAAATTTATGTCAGCAGGCATGCATTTGAAATGTGCAAGAGAGAATTTCTTGTCGTGATATCGTGACAGAAGATATTTTTATATACGCTCGGAGAGAGGAAACAGTCCGTCCGCGGCGGATTCTTTTCGATACGCCTCCCCACCCTTTCCTCGCGTTGTCACTCTTCGCAGAGATGATAGAGGGTACAGAGGGGGGGAGGGAATGCGTACGCAGATGGGTCGATCCCGCGGGAGTTGCAGGCCACGTGACACTCTCTCACCCGTACCTCGGTCGGCGCACGCGTACTGCAGACAGCGTACGACCGCCATGGATCGCGCGAAGCGGATAAAACAGGAGCCCCCGGACCCAGATGATGAGGGGCCCCGTTGCCCCAAACAAGCGGCCAGTCCCGCCCAGGAGGCAACCAGGGCCCGCATATCCAACCTGGAAGCTCAGTTGAAAAAACTATGCAAGCTGAAAAGTACAGGTAAACTGGATGCGAAAGGAGCTTTCCAGATTCGATGCCTGGAAGAGGATCTCAGAAAAGTACGTACCGATCGTTTGTAAGCCTGGCTTGTTATGTACGCGCAATATGAATAGTGGCGAATACGCAAATGTGTAGTTTACTAAATTGCGTATGAATACAGGTGACTAATTAATAATGCATAATATCGTTTATTTTATTTTATTTTATTTTATTTTATTTTTTTTTTTTTTGCATGATTCTTTGTCTTATATGCAGGGCCTTAATAACTAAGGGGCCACGGGATGACAGATAATAATGGGGCCACCGACTGATTGTTTCTCTTTGCTTTAATTACTTTTTTCGTAGTTATGGTTGATCATTTCATTAATGATTAAAGTAGCTTTTAATCACTTTAATCGAATGAAAATGCTTTCGATAAATATATCTTTAACGTGTATGTTATTTTTGATTCCTGTTTAATCCTAAGATGTCAAAAAGAATTATGATATCCAAAGCTGTTTGACGTCATACGAAGCGCAATATCAAACATATGCAATGTAATTAAGGTAAAATATTTACTAACGCATTGTTCAGTATGCTTTATTTTTATACTTGGATTACTAAAAAAATATCTTTTCTAACCGTTGAGAAAGCAAACTCATTAATTATTTTATCATTGTTAATATTTATTAAATTATTTATTGCTAATTTAATATTTTCGGCTGAGTTATCCTAACGTGAGAGTAGAGTTAAACTGGTAGCTTTCTCTGTGGCATACTGCTTCGCAATTTAGTTATTATTATTATTATTTTTTTTTTTATCAGTCTCAGTTTTGAGAACGATCCTTCAAGCCTTAGCTTTAGTCAAAGGAACTGTTAAAAGAACGTGATGCATGGCTCTGCATATATCAGGAAAACTCGATGAAATTGAAATGTGATTTGTTTTTAACAATTCTTACTGAAAAATACAGTTATAAATAGCGTTAACGAAGTTTAATTTTTCAGTGTTTTAAGATAAAATCTCCAGTATATTTTCCACCCTGCTCACTCGCTGGCAAAGAATTTGTAAGGCTTTGCTCACTGGCTCCTATGTCCGAGGCCCGGGCATTGCCGCGGTGATAATTACTGCTTATGTGGAGCAATTCCTTTTTCATGGTTTTTCTTGCATAATATATTAACACATTAAATAGGAAATTACGGAAACGAAGCTTAGTAAATTGCGTATAAAAATTATAGATACGTAAAAAAAGACATTAAAAACATTTTTTTTTTTATTCTGTAAATCTGCATTTCATCCTCATAATTTTTCTGTTCTGTATGTTTTGCTTTATTTGATATTTTTAGTCCTCGTTGCCATAGTTACATAATTGTTCATTCCGAATTCTTATAATTTGTAATCATTCTTTACAAATATGTTTCCATATTTTTTTTTCCTTAAAAATAATAAGCTTTTATGTACAATTTTTTCGCTGAATGCACGAATGCACGTGTAGCACCGGAAGTCCGAGGAAAAATTCCAAAATGGTGAAGGTGTAGTCAGTCAAGCGTCATTGTATTGATTTAATGGGCTTAAAGTCAGTGACGAACTGTCAGAGTATTTTGTATTATGGTGAATTTAACATATTTTGTACTAATATTGCAAATTATTAAGTTTTATATATTACTAATATATTCTTTAGAAAATATACCACGCTTTTCATTATTAAAAAAGTGTATATTTTCCTAAAATATGGGTTTTCGCAGTTGTACGCATGACCAGATCTTAAATTGCGCCGGGAGCCCGGCTTCGGTACTACTCAGTTTTCGAGATAAATTATCATTTCAGCCGGAGCACACCGGAGCCCTAAATAAAAGGACTCGGGCACCTTTTTTATAGAAGTGAATCAGCATTATAACAGATAAATTTCGATTTAATAATAAACATTTCTTAAAACTCAATTCTGACTTCTCAATGCAGGCCTGTCTGTCCCTCGCATTTAAACCTTACGCAGAATTTGAGACTTTTAAGGGGAGAAAAACCTCTAACCATTTTTCAAAGGCTTGTTCTCCAGAATGTGTAATGAATTAATTTATGACAGCGGGTAAATTTTGTGTTCCTGAAAGTACTAAAAGTGATACCCTGATCGTACACGTTCCACGTTAGTGACTTCCTACTACAGAACTCCTGTAGGCTTTTTGAATGATGTAACCAAACGGTGGGACCACTGCTGTCACTTGTACGTTTATTCTCACGTTGTTATTGGATTGTAATCGGGGAAAATTTCTCCTTCACGGCTAGAATTATACTGGCAGAGCATCGCGTTCAGAAAGTCTTGAACTCTTTCGTCTTTATTTTCAAAGCTACACTTTCCCGTTAAAGTTTCTTTCCATACCGTCATACTTTCATACTGTTTCTAAAATTGTCAATGTTCTCCTTAGTGACGATTTAATCGTTTTATCCTTTTTCATTTGTGAGTTGGAAAAAAAAAATGCTATAGTGCATTATACTTAATACGGAGATAGGCTGAGTTGCTTCTTAGCTTCTGAGTGGAACTGTATTCCAGCCGGATACCCGAATAAAGTGAGATCCGACAATTTTTTATTTGGCTACTTAAAATTGATTTAATAATTTATTAGATTTTTCCTTATTTCTTTGACTTTAAATCTAATTATTCAATTATTTTAATTTTTAGTTATTTTATTTATTTATTTTTCTATTATTTTTCACAGTCTTTTATAATTTTAGAAGGCACTAATTTTAGAAATTAAACTCTGCGCAGGACACTTAAAGTATCTTAAAGTAGCCTTTTAGAAGCTATATTAAACAATTTATATGTATGATATGCATTAATGTATTACAGCAGCGGTCGCCAACTGGTAATCCACGGACCACTGTTGGTCCGTGAAAACATTTTGATGGTCCGCAGAAAAATCTGGACATTATTCATATTTTTTATGTAGATTTAATTTAAAAAATGAGGAGTAACGAAACCTATTATGGAATATGGATTATACTTTTCTCCTTAATTTTAGCTGCTACTTTTAACGAAATTCATTCTGAATTTAGCGACTTTTTGCAGGTGTATCTAGCGACATTTGAAAGTGAAAGTTGGCATCCATGGATATGCTGCTGTTATCAATAATAACGCGAAGTGGAATTCTCTTTTCTTTTGAATTACAAACCTCTGCTATTGTTAGACGTTAATAACACAGTTTTTCTCCATGTCAATTGACAACTTGATCAGTGTCGTAACTAGAACTCTTAGGCCCCTATGCAAAAAATTTTCCTGGGCCCCTTTCCCAATAAATTTCATGTACTTAAAAATAAAACAACTAAAAAAAAAAATCAAGGATTCCAGGAGCCAATGTTTTTATGATGATTTTTATCACATCTGGATTAATTGTTAAAAAATAAAAGCACGTTCTTAAGGAACCAGTTAAAAGGTACGTAACATGAAGAAAGAATAAAAAGGAAAATAATTTCCCTAGACCAACTGGTGAAATGAAAATTTGCTTTATTCTGGGTATTTGATATTACAAATCAATAGCTTACCTTTATAATGAAGAATTATATTTGAGATCACTTTGAAATTTAATTTTAAAGAAAAACTTCTGTTTGTTCTCGTCATAGGCTAGAGAAACGGCATTAGAATAAGAGCAAGTTTAAGTTCAGTTTACTGTTCTGAGCCATCAGCCAATTTACGGTGGCTTGGCAAATGCGGTCAAGAGCAGGAGACTGACGTTAATTACGGAAGGGGAAAGTAAACGGTTGTGTCAGGGATCATAAGGGGAGATATATTTTTTTTAAAAAAAGTGTTTTTTGGCTAGTTTATACATTCAAAGGAAAATACAAGTTACTCACTGAACTTCGCACATTAGTCTGAATAACCTTTAAACCCGATGAACAGTACATTTGTGTGACAAGGCGAGCTTTCTGACTGTACAATCTGTTTTACATTTAGCGAGCTTGTGCCGAATAAGTTTATTCGCTATTTTATGTAATTTCTGCAATATTTTGTAATTCTTTTATTTCTTCATTTAAATTTTATTTTTTTAAAGATAATTTCTTTTTATTCACAAATATTTATATTTCCTATTTTTATAATAAGTGAAACATTTAATTAGATTCTGATATTTTGTTTTCATAAGATAAAGTACGAAACCTTTGTTAAAATTTTCATAGCTCACTGTAGTTCAGTGACCGTATTTTAATGTGCCATTTTATTCGCGAGTCCATTCATCCGATTTGAAACTTGGAAATGAATTAACAAATCGATCTTTCCATTTAATTGAACCTATCGACTTGAATACAGTGAGCCTGAGTAAACGGGAAGTATCTTTCGTAAATATAAAAACCATTATAAGCGCATTTCTAAATAATAATTTTAAAATATAATTTTCACAGCTGTTTGACGCTGCTTTCATTTCATAATTATAAATACAAGTATATGTACTGAAAATTACGAAGAGAATAACACATACGAAGAGAATAACACATTCGTCATTCATAAAGAAAAGAAAGGTGAATCAAAATGAGTTATATTCTTGTTTTTCCGACTGCAAAAACATCTTAAGATATTATCGGATTTAATCTTTAAATTATTCCAGTAATAATCAGAACAATGGGGGCCATTATTCTTAACTATAATTTACTAATGCAAATCCTATTTTGGTTTCAAATGGCTTTCATTAATTACGTTAATGATATACTGATACTGAATGAGACCTAGAAACACTTATTTTTTTAAATATATCTCCCCTTATGATCCCTGACACAGCCGTTTACTTTCCCCTTCCGTAATTAACGTCAGTCTCCAGCTGTTGACCGCATTTGCCAAGCCACCATACTTGAGTAGGGGGCCCTTAAAAACTTAAAAGAAAACGAATACTATTATCTACATAAAAGATTCTAAAGTTGAAAAAGTAAATTGGAGTCAAATCAAGGCTATTCCTCAACTATATTAATATTAACAATCGTGTAAAAGGGTTTTCACACAAAACCAAAATATATCAAATTTAAAATAAGAATTTATAGTAATACGAATTCTAAAAATAAAAATTAAAAGCAAAAGGGAAAAAATACAAGATAAAAAATATAAAAATAATAATTAATCTTCTTTTGTTGAAATTCTAATTCGGAACTCATCAAGGGAAAATGAATTAAAGCTTCTATATATATGTAATGGAATCAGTCTTTTAAGTTTAAACATGTAAATGTAGTTCAGTAGGACATTTAAGGGCCCCCTAAGCCTTCGGGCCTCTATGCGACGGCATTCCTTGCATACCCTTATTTACGCCACTGAACTTGATGGATTTTTATGAGAGCCATCTGCATTCTTGTTTATAATTTCATCACTGGAAGTTTCCGTTTTTGTTTCGTCTAACTGTTGATCGATGGCGCCATTGCTGAGTAAGCGATGATTATTAAGTTTATAATAATTAAAATTGGCGGTATAACACTTTGTTGATATTGCGGTTTATTGATATTGCTTTGCGTTTGCCAATTTGTTCTTGCTTTCTGTGAAATTCCTTTTCAGCGATATGGAAATGTGAAGCTTTTTGTACAAGAAGGTAAGATTTTTGTACTTTTCATATAATTTTTCAATGTGAAAGAAGTATGTGTACCAGTGAGTTGTTTATAGTGTTTTAATTGTTACTCATAATCAGGGGCGTAGCCTGTATTTTCATAAAGGCATGCTGCTGAACACCAAATGTTTCGAAAAATATATTAACAAATGAAAATTAGAATTACGTGTACTGGAAAGTTGAACATTGTTTTTGCATATTAATGTGTTTTTTTAAGGTCTGAATTAAGTTTTTTTTTGTAAATTCATATTAGTGGTCCGCCAAATATAAATTTATATATGTGGTGGACCGTGAAGTTCTAAGGGTTGACGACCGCTGTATTACAGAGAACTTTAGCTGAAACAGTTGCCTATAGGTAAGTTTTTATTTGCAAGAAAAATCTTAGATGTACCATTGGCCGTGTATTAGCTTCGAATCATTTTCAGTCCCCTTTGGTGAATGTATAAGTTATTTCTCCCGCCTTCTTAGCATGCCTTCGTGGTGTAGTGGTCAGCACGCTCGACGCGTATTCAAGAGGTCCGTGGTCCTGGCGAGGCATTGCTCATTTTTCATGTCTCCCGCTTCGAAATAACCTTATGTCTTCACAAATGTAGTTTATTTTCTATTAATTATACTAGCTATTGGGAATTAGACATTATCAGGCTATCATTCAGAAAATAAGTATTTTATCCGTTTCATAACAAGATAAGTACTTTTTGAAAAAACATTTGTATTAAAACTTGATAAGAGTGCTATTGCCTCTTCTGCTAGTTTGCAGAAAAGTAATTCTTCTGCTCCTAAACATACCATCACAAAATTAAAAGAATTGCAGTTGGGGAATCTTAATTTGATCTGCCTGTCTGTGCATAATTTGTAGCGTAATAACCAATCACCTGAAGTTAGCACCACATTTATGGAAGTACTATGTCATGATGAAGTCTTTGCATTGTTTTGGGTTTTCATAGTTCCCATTTTAAATATGATCAAAGATTAAAAGACAATGGAATGGACATTTTTATTGCTCTCTTTTGCGTCATCTAGCTGAATTGAAAACAGTTTGCGACGCAACTTCCCTAAAAGCTAATGCTGTAGTTCTTCAGATACATCACCAGCTCGACAGCTAACAGCATCACTTGATATAGGTATGGACTACAATTGTTTGCCAGAATTGTGGCAAGTAGTCATATGTGCCTGTCGGTGGCAAGAGCCTTGAGAAAAGAGCAAGAGCACCATATACGTGACAACCCGAGTTTAGCTCAGTTCCTCACGCAATTTTGAGGGACGTGTCCGAGGGTCTCCATAGGACGAGGGGACAGCAATTTAACATCTAGCTATTTTATATTAAAATTGGTTAAGAGGGAAGTAAAGCCTTTCTTCCACAGGCATCTTTTTTTTAAAAAAATGATTTTTGCTTTCCATGTGATTTTAATTTTCATTCGAAGAATTCTCGGGATTTCTTAACAGGCTCACTATGAGACGTTTACAGATGTCGTTTATTAGTTTTCATGCTGTCTGCGGCCAAAATGTTTGAGCAAATGGCACACAGGGTCTTTCTTCTTCATTTACTTCTCTACGCGTGAACCCTAAATTTAAGTATTCATGAGAAGTTTCAGTATTTTCTTGATTTTGTTTTCGGAACCATGCTTGTCCACGCCCTTGTTGATGTTTCACTATCGTCTAATACTCATTTACGCTACTTAAAAATAGCGAGCAATGGAGAGGCATCGATTCTGGTTTTGTCAATGCAGCGGATCGAAGTTGCCAAATATTAATAAATTTAACTTATTCTTGGTAATTTATAAGGTTTATAATTAAGGTCGTTTTGTAGCTGTAGCGTCAAAATGCTCAATATATATATTATTATTGGACACACTGTTATTGTATGAGGAAGGGGGATAAAAACTTTTATTGAATTTTCATATCACGAAAGCTCGGCTTAGGATATATATTAGTTTATATGCAGCATTGGTCTAACATAGATATTTTGACACGAAATCCGGCTTTTTCTGAAATAACATGCCAATTTTTTTTTCATGCTTCGATTCTACGACTCAAATTATCCCTAAATATTAAAATTTGTAAAATTTGGTGAGAAACTTACGGAGAAATTTAAATATTTATCTTGGCTCACTTTTAGTTTGCGCCAAGAATAATTCACTTGGCGAAGTTCTTAATTTATGGTTACCTATTTTGCTTTCCCTTTTTTCAGTGTATGCACGGGAAGAAAGGTGCGTGGTTCATTCTTTCAAATAATTTTTAACAAAGCGCGCAAAGCAAATTTGGCGTTATTTGGTCCTACTTCGTCGCAGCAAATTTCTCTATTACGTGCTGTCGTACGTCGTTAACTGAGCATACATGGCGACGCAAATACCTATAGTTTTTTTTTGTACCATAGCGTGTAAAAGCCCATTGGGAAAGCGTCGGGAGACGGAGCGAGGGTGTTTGAAAAGGAAATGTACTGTGTTATTAGGCTTTATTTTTTGTGTAACATTTGCCAATGTATGAGATGCATGGTTTCAGGTTTGTCTTCTTATATCTATATTCAGTCTGCACGGGAATTGTACACTGTGCACACACACGAAAAAATGGACATTTTGATGCATAGTTAGCTCTATATGTTCCGTACAACTGGGACAATTGACGAAATTCAACTTGTGTTTCTCATGGCTCGAAAGCCCGACTTAGGACATATACAACATTCGATTTACACACAGCATTGCTGTAGCATATGTATTTTGCACAAATTCGGACTTTTTCTGAAATGACATGCCAATTTGAATAACAACCTCTCATTTTTTTTTTTTTTTTTTTTTTTTTTTTTTTTTTTTTTTTCAGGTATGTCTAGCAATACATGTACTTTAAGGTGATGGTAAAAATTTTATAGGTTATAATTCAAAAAGTTCTTCACAAAAATTTATAAAAATTACTAAAATGGACAAATTTTGAAAATAAATAAAAAAGTATCTGCGGATTCTATTTGGATTGAGCCTAAATTTCAAACTGTGAAAAAAGAAATAAAATAAGTTTGGTACTTTTCTGTTTCGCCGGCGCAAATCTCGCCAAGCAGACTTTATAAGCGACAACACACAGTATACACGTAAAAAAATGTTAACAAATGTTAGTTATAAGAATTTTTTTATTTTGTAGGTATAAACATTTTAATATCGTTTAAATTTTTGTAAAAAGACAATAAATTTTTAAAAAGACATTCATTTAAGAATTTATTGTGCTTTCATAGTACAACATCTGGTTTGCCGGTTCATTATCGCGTGACTCCAGTTGATCTCATCTCACGTAAACGACGCTACGAAAACCCTAATTTTCTCAGTAATTATCTACATTAATTTTAAATTAAATCTTAATATGGTATACAAGTTTAAATGCAAGAAATAGTTCAATCCGTACGAATAGCTTACTCAGAAACTATGTAAAACCGCAGTGCTTATGTAAAGCTTTGTGCATTCTCATTAGAACTCACGAATTTAACTCTTTACTTTGCCTTTTCTATATTTTCACCTTCGAGTGAGCGGTGTGATTGCATCCTAATTCACTTAATGACCGCGAATGGTCTTAAGGCATAAAAATGGAACTATCTGGTAAACATTCTATGTAATTGTATGCCAGTATTGAAAGAAACAATCAATGTGATAAGAAATGGCTGCGACTTGTTTTGAAAATGAGGCGTAAAAGGTTACCAGCGAGGATATTCCGTTTGGCATTGGTTGTACCATTTTTTGGCGACTTTATCGCCTGCGCCGGCAAAATGGAAAAGTACCATAAGTTTAATAAAAAAGAGGTATTATTAAATATATACCAAATTCAATTAATCTGGAGGAATTAAAATTTTGAGAGCTAATTTTTTAAAAGAATGGGAGATATAGAACTGCCCTCTTTTTTTGTGCAAGGTGTATATATAATTTCGCTTATGTTACGTCTGAAGATGCGTATTGCTGGGCGAATTAAAGGAAAGGTGTAATGTCTTATTCTTTGTCGAGTGGAATGTGACAGGTAAGTTAAGATATAACTTTTTGTAGTGCAAAATGAAATGAATATTTTTTGTTTCAAAGAAATAAATATATATGCCTCAGTTTTCAAAATATATAACATTATTGTTAAATACTATCTTAAGAGTATTGTTATATATATAAGCGGGCGTTAAATACTCTCTCTAAATCTTTTAACTGATAGGAACATGAAAATTAATTCCTAAACCTGAAAAGGCGGTTAAGGTGGATGACTATTAGTAAGAGGATTTGTAAATAATGTAATTACAGAAATAATTGTATATAATGTAAAAAATCGTTGTTTTTTTGGCGTTTTCTTATTTCTTTTTGCTATTACCCCACAAAAAAAAAAAAAAAAAAAAAAAAAAAAAAAAACAGAGCTTTCAATACTCTGAGTCTGCTAAATAGTTCGTTAGCAGTGAAGATTATTTTTCTTCTTCTTTTTTCTCGTACCGCTACGACAATTAGCCAGAAATTAATTCCATTTCCTTTAAATAGTCAGTATAAAATCAAAATTAACAGACGCTTTTACACTCGCAAAAGAGGTCCACTACCGCTTCCCTCCCACATTCCAAAAATAACTTCTCAAAAGTCCCCGACTGTAATAAATAAAAGGGTCCCTTCCTGCTTCTGTCTACATCTTCGATCGCATACCAACTTCCTTCTAAGTAAGGAGACTGGCACGAACACGTCACCATCCACACACTCGAAAGGACGTAAGTTAATCAATACATATTCTGTCCTTTTATGTATATTCTGTACATTTAAATTTGTACATTTTCATGTACCTTATTTTTTATAAATCTCTTTCATTTTTACACTTTTATTTTTCATTAATTTCGCAAAGATTACATTGTTTTTTATGTTTTATTATGTTTATAACGATTACTTTGGATTATATTTCAGAAATTTTTGAATAAATTACATTCTGTTTACTGTGTTTATAAAGATTACTTTGAATTAACATGTATGAAAGCCAGGGTGTCGGGGTACACTTTGCTCAAGTAAAAGAGAAAAAAAATTACTACTAATTAAATTAGTAAAGAAGTTTTTTACTACTACTCAATTTGGCAATAAATAATATCTCAAGATGTATAAAACATTCATAAGCTTAATATTAATTATGAACTGGTACATTCATAATGAATTGTATAATCATTATGTAATTCATAATGAATTGTATCTTCACTTTAATTCATATTACTTTAATCTCACTAATTGCATTAAACTCAACTTATAAGTTTGGCTTAAACTCAACTTACCAGTTTGGCATCCTACTTCTTACTTGAGTAAAAGACAAAACACCTTCGCATTTATTAATTATTGTTAATTGAACGGAAGTTAGTTTGTTGTCCTTGAAAAGTCAACCAATTTCCGATCAATGACGATAATTACTTAGTTTATTGATTAATTTTCAATTTAAAAGTTTCCGTTTCTATTTTTCATGATTAAAATTGAAATTTCCTTTAAAATTTTTTTTCGGGATTCTATTTTAAATGCTTCTGGGTTACTTCAAATAATATATAATTCCAACTTTATATAAGGAAATAATATACTCAATATTGCATTAATAAATAAATAATTATATATATATTTTGAGGGAGAGAGATCAGAAATATGAAAATATATAATAATGAATGATTATTATTAATACTGTTGTAGGGATTATTTTAATTTTCTAATAGTTATTTTTAATTTTGAAACCCCTTCCTTTGAATTCTTATTTTCCACCTACAACTCTCTGCCAGAATGAGATTTTATGTAAATGAAGTAGAACCAGTATTTAATAGGAAGTTCAGTCACTTCCTTAGAAGAGCTCACTCAGTGTGTTATGTCTTCGGGCCACGTCGTTACTTTAAGCCTGTATTTCTACGTTTGGTCGTTGTCTTACGAGCTTGTTAGTATTCAGTGGCTTAATTACGGGCCAACTCGATTAGCTATTATTGTACAGCTTTAGCTAGTTAGAATTAGCTTAGTTGCTTATTTTCTATTTTAAGTTAAAGCCCAAGTGGAGGCTTTCGAGAGTTATAGCCCTTCTGGGTTAACGCCCATTTGGGATAATAATAACACTTTTTATTACAAAATTGCAGTAACGAACTTGCAATGCTATTTTTCAAAAATGAAAAATTGTAACATAATTTGTAGGGCAAATCGATATGGCAACGCCGATCCGTAATCCATAATTAAAAAATCTCACGTGTGCACCACATGACTTCCTTGTATGGAATATTAAATTATACCCATTTTTTCTTGCATTTCATTTAAACTTATTAGATTGAATTAAATCTACTTTGTCGATAGCGCATAAACCACAGTAGAATAAATGCACTCTTTAAAAATTCACTATATTTGTTTACCATAGCGACACTCTGGCCCTAGATTCACTTAACAGCGTTACATTTCGTTCATTTTTTAACTCAGAATGCACAAAATTTATATCATCTTAAGAATTATCTAATCGTTTCCACGTGTTCTATTCAAATACTATAATAAATCTAAAACGATACATAAAAGAAATTAAGCAAAGAACAACAACAAGAACAACAACAACAAAAAAAAAAAAAAAAAAAAAAAAAAGTTTTTTAACGACGATTCAGTATTTCTCATTCAATTAATTCAGTTCTCACTTCGCGTCTCGCGACAAGGCAAAAATACATTAAAACTCAAGATGTCTGTATTGAAAATTATGAAGTAAATCTTAAACACTTATTTCCTCGAATAAATTCCAGAATGGATTAAGCATGATTTAATTCGCAATAATAAAAGAAGGCGTTATCTTTGTTATTGCGAAGCTTACTTTCTCTAGCTTGGCAACAAATCTACTATTCTGCTGTTTCAAATGTAAACAAACAGTGGCCGCCATGGAAAAAATTATTAGGCTTAGCGGCACTTAAACAACATTTAAATTGTTGATAATTCTCAAAATATTCCATACAGATTTACTAAAATCATAAAAACCTTAAACGGAATCATTTTTAAAGCCAAAAATGCACAATTTACAATAAAAATAAAGAAACTAAGATCACTGAGCTGAGTAACAGAGTGGATATATATATATACATATATTTATATAATTTTGGTGCGGCCGAGTGCAACCAAAATACGAGGTGCACATCTACATGTTATAGCAGTCCTATATATACAAAATTTCAACGTTCTGAGGCGTTTTTGAGTTATGCGAGATACGTACGTATGTTGTACGTACGTACGCACAGATGCCACGAAAAATTCTCTTCAGAATTCATTTTAAATTAGTTTTACAATTTTTTTTGGGTGGAAAAGAGTCTTTTATTCTGTCCTTACGTACAGATGTCACGCAAAAACATCGTGAAATTGCATTCGATAGCAGTGAAAATGGATATTTGCGTTGAAATATGATGCCTGAAACTTTTCGCGATTACAATACTTCCTTTTTACTTCGTACAAGGAAGTAAAAAGAAAGCGGGGGGTCTTTGCCATTTTGTCCGCATTCGGTTCAACTCAAAAATGCAGGCACGTGTTTTCACACATGAAATTTATTTTAAGTAAGAACAGTAGCTGCTGATCTACCGAATTCAGTTGCTTGTATTCCTCTTGAGGCGATTAATTATGAGCCAGACTTGACGTCGCAAGTTCAGCATCAGGGGCGCCATTGATATCGAAGAGAAAAATAAATAAAATGCATTCAGTTATGTTTGTTTTTATAATAATTAGAATTACAATTGTATTTTTTGTGTTTAAAGTGTATTGTAACTATTTTTTTAACAAAATTTTCTATTTCTAAAATATCAATTTCTAAATTTATTATTCACGAAAAAAGACTGTTTTAAAATGAAAATACTACTGTCCCGAAATGTCATTTTAATACATACGTTTCGGTTGATTTTGACCCGTAGCCATAAAAGGTCGCTGATGCCGATGTACTTTTATGCACAGAACTGCGAATAGGAATATGAATTAAATTTTAATTTCCCGAAAATGGGTAATGGAAGTTGTAAGAAAATTTCTCCTTGTTTACCGGTGCCTTCGTGGTGTAATTGGAAGCGCGTCCGGCTGGCAATGGGGAGGTCCTGAGTCTGCATCCCGGAGAAGCCTTGTTTTTGATGTTTCCTATTCAAAAATGAATCTAATAACTCTACAGGAGGCGCTCGACGCAGTGAACGTCGTCACCATCTAATATTCGTCATCACTTGGATTTAAAGACTTGGATTTGTGTCCCCTCCTATCCAGTCGCTCTTTAAGTGGCGAATAATGAAAGGAATTTTCTCTTTCTTTACTGCGTGCCTTCGTCATGCAATTGGAAGCACGTCCGGCTGACAATCGGGAAGTCCGGAGCTCGAATCCTGGCGGAAGAATTGCTCAGTTTTCATTTTTCCTGCTTCGAAATAAACTTAATTTTTATGCAAAGTAAAGTGATTTACTATTTTCTTATGACATCGAGTTAATTCACACATCTGGCTTCATGCCAGTTTCAGCGGATGGAGAAACCCATAAACAGTTCCACCCAAGTCACACACTGATAGTTAATCCGACGTTTGGGTCTTTTCTTTAGAGTTTTACAGGTGGAGAATAGTATTTCCTGATTCACACCGTGGCGCTACTTCATGAAAAATAAACATCAGAATATAAAAAGAGCTTTCTTTATTTATAAAGGTGGCTATTTTTTTAAATAAAAATGTTCAGAAGCTTTGGAATTAAGTTTAAGAATTTTATTACGCATATACTCATACTGTGTGTGAGTGACCTATATATACTCATACTGTGTGAAATTAAGAATTTATTTACCCCTTTATATATAATCAAACAGTGTGATATTATTTATATACCGTATTCCCCTCTTTGTTTTTATTAGTTTTACCGTTCGAAAATCGAGAGGGGGAAATTATGTAGTTAATTTAATTTCCGATGGACGCGGTTAAAGTAAGGACATAACAAATGGAAAGGAGTCGTGCATAAACAAACTACAGATTGCTATTATAATATCATTTCTTTAAATTAAACCTACATTCCAATATTAACATTACGGTATCTACTACGATATCTTTCTTCATTTCGAGTTCCCTGTCACTGAATCTCTCCTGTTCTTTTTATTGTCTTTGCTAATGTTTAGGCCTCAAATCGTCTGTAAATAATTAGGGAAGATGAATGTGCAGTTGAATTAGACGGGGACACAGTTAAACATTCAGGAGGAAAAGGTTCAGTGCGAAGTTTTGTCTGTGTAGACGTTGATGATGTATTTAATTATGGCATCTGCCTAAAGGGAGGGATGCCTTTCGTGGAGGACTTTCTAAGGGAAACTGGCTCGTATACACGTTACACATGGGGAAAACCACGAAAACGCCCATGCAGCCAGCCCGTTCGCGTGATTCGAACCTCAGACCGAACTACCAGTGTTCAGCGTCTTTACCGCTCGGCCGCTGGTGGGCTGTCTGTGTAGACGAAAACAATCACTTCGTGGACGAATGGTATTTCTAAATTTAGGGGAACTCGTTTTCTGAATACATTGAGAAAGGGAAAAATTACGCGAGTGTTTTTAAAATTTTCAAAGCATGGCGCAGAAAAGTTAAGGGAAAAAAATTGCGACGAAATACGGCATTAATATTAATTAGGTAATGCTGAAGTGGCTACAGATTCTTATTTTCAGTGTCTCTTATGGCAATAAATCATTTTAACTTAAATTCTATGTGTTTATTTTGCGTACGTGAAAGTAATCGATGAATGGTAAACGCTTAAAAATTCCAGCAATCTAAAGTAGTTGTTATAAAATGTCAGGAAAATATCTGGGTACATTTTTCGAATTAGGAAGAAGTAATGGTCGGATAAATGTTGCATGCGCATTTAAAATGTGTTTCATTTTAAAAAAATAAATGCAACTTTGTTGTCAAAGTTAAACATTAGTCTTAGCTGCTTTCGTACAAATGTTGATACTAGATAAAAATAATTTCTAAATTTTATTTCATGGTATGATAACCTTGCAAGAAGATGATCGTCTGAAAGTTACCGATTTTTAGTTTCTAACCACGAAAGTTATGTATAGAATGAGTCAAATAAATTAATTCAGCGTCTTTTGTTGAGATAAGATTATGGGTGTCAGAGCGACAGGTTTGTTGATACGTGCTAAAGTTCACAGATAATACGAACGCGACTAAAACGGCGAGGTTCCTGAAATTTTATATATATTATGTTACGGACAAAGCCCGAAATCGGTCAAAGTGGGAAATGTCCGACCGAATCGGGAAATGGCGAACGTTGCTGTAAACTTACCGGCCAGTCTTTTTCTTGATTTCGGGATGAAATGGCACGGGACGATCGACCAAAGTCGAAAGAAAAAAGTCAAGAGCAGAATGCTTTACATTTTAATTACAAAAGATGAAAATCAATTATGATAGTGTTAAAAATTATGATAGTGTTAATTATGATAGTCTTATAAAATATATTAAATTACCTACGGCTTTCATTGCATTGCAACAGAATGAACATGTATTGGCATTTCGAATTACACAACAGTTGGTTCTTTCTGCATTTGCTGCGATATCTTGCGCATTTAGTACTGCAACTGCATCGAGTGTAGCTTTGGCCACCGGTCAGCGATAGGGTAGGCCCACCAGCGGCCGAGCGTTAGAGTCGCTGAAAACTGGTAATTCGGCTCATAAGCGGCCAAGCGGTAAAGTTGCTCAACACTGGTAGTTCGGTCCGAGGTTCGAACCTCGCAAACGGGCTGGCTGCATGGTCGTTTTCATGGTTTTCCCCGTGTGTAACGTGTATACGAGCCAGCTTACCTTAGAAAGTCCTCCACGAAGGCATCCCACTCCTTAGGCAGATAGCCCTCGAGGCTTTGCCATTAATTAAATAAACCAGTGATTTGGTGGAGGCAGCTCTACCCCGACGGCTCCTGACCTAAGCTGTTCTGTAGGACAACAAACAGGATGATGGAATCCCACGGAAGGAAGAAACCACTATCACAGCGAAGGGCCGGGTGGCGGATCAGATGTGGTAAATTGAACGATAGTCATAAGAAAATAAAAATTTTTGTTATGAAGACTACTGTGGCTTGTGCAGTAGGTGCTTCGTACGATTAGAAAAAGAAAAATGATTTGGGATGAAAACTATGTCTTGAAGGGAAAATGTAAAAAGCATTGATATGAAAGTTAGGCATGGTTATTGGAAATTTGGACTTTGAGATTTTTGATTTAAAGAACTAGCATATACACTACAACCGAAGAGTACATGATTTGTGGATCGACATATTTTGACAAAATTTTCGTAAAGGAACTAATAGAAAAGAGGAGCTATTTTAACATATCTAGCAAAGTTACAGAACTCTGATGTTAAAAATAATAATAATAATAAAAATAAAAATATATTTATTTAAAAGTAAAGTACAATGCTATTATTAAACAGTTAAAATGAAAAACATTGAACATTAAGGAGAAGAATAGATTCTACATCTGGCTATGGGAAACAGTAAGTGTTGAAGAGCTGCAGTGTGAAATTATTTTGTCTAGTTGGCAGAGACCTGTTTTATATTTTATTAAATTATTGAACCACTGTTGAAGAGCTGCGGTGTGAAATTATTTTGTCTAGTTGGCAGAGGCTTGTTTTATCTTATGTTAAATTATTGAACCACTGTGGCCAAAATTGTTCAGGTGGAGCTTTTAGAAGATCTTGCGCATGATGAGTACAATTGAAAACGATATGATCGGGATCGGCAATATTTCCACACTCACAAAGATTAACTGAGCTTAATCCAAAGCGATGAAGGTAGCTCTTGAAAGGACCATGTCCTGTGGCAAACCAGGTAACTGAGGAAGAAATTGAATATAATTTTGATGAGACTTTAGGAATAAATTTATATGTTCTTCGACCAGTTGTAACAGAAATCCATTCTTGTTGCCACTTAAATTGTTTAAATATCAAAGTTTTAGAAAGTAGACCTTCTTAGTATTAGACAACTTGACCGGACATGGTTTGCATAAGCAAAGATATAATGTAATGTCTTCTTTGGCGAAATTTTTGTACTTAGCTTTCAGGTCCTTTTCCATCCGTGTGCGACCTCCATGTCCAGTTTTCAAGTGAGTATCGTGCAGTATGTCGAATAATTCTTCTGCTTGCACATAGTGCAAAATAACGCTGTAGTCTCCTTTCACTGGCACAATGTCTTTCTCTGCCGTCAACAGTAAGAACATCATATTTTCTTAGACGACGATAATCAACGCTTTCTTTTTTTTTTCCTCCCTTGATTTAGCCTAATTAATGTTTCCTATTAAAGTACAGTATTTCTCTGTGGCGAGGATCTCGCTGTTACTGGCTTTCCCTCGCAGCAATGTGATCCAGCCTTTACTTTCATAACTGTTGATCGAAGATTACTACCAGTTACAGAAATATTTCAAATGATACAAATTTTCATATTTTTTGCATTTTTAAATTTAAAGAAAGCACGTAATTTGTAAAGATTACGAAGTCTAACCTACCCTGCGGACAATCTGTTCGCCTGAGATCGAACTAGCAGTATTCAGCAGTCTTTAACTGCTCGGTCACAGGTAAGAAGAGGAAAGGTCAATAACGTTAATCAATAATCTTTTGTCCGATGACTTTTTAAATTCGCCATGGGTGAAAATCTAAGGACAGGTTTTGCTGTAGTTCTTTAGTTTGGCGAATTTCGTATTTTTTTTTTTTTTTTTTTGGATTGCATTTTCTCTTGCTTCTCCGTCTTACCTTTTTATATTTCACCTAGATAAATATAGTACATAATTTTAGAGGGTGTGGATTAAATTTAGATGATTTTATGGAAATAAATATGGAACATAAATTTAGATGATTTTATAGAGATACATATGGTACATAAATTTAGATGATGTGAATTACATTCAGATGATTTTATGGAGATAAATATGGTACAGGTGTAGTAATAACAGCAGCCCTTATTTTGAAATTGGGAATTTGAAACTGTTCTCAAATTTAAATATTTAGGATCGAAAGTTAATACTCTCAATGATTTAATGCCTGAGATCCGTATGCTAACCGATGTTTTTTCGGTCTCAAAAAATTCTTGAAGTCTAACTTCACTAGCAGAAAAACGAAGATCTTAATTTACAAAACCTTAATCAGACCCATTCTTACATACTCTGCTGAGACCTGGGCAATGACAGAAAAAGCTAAAAGTATTATTTCTGTCTTTGAAAGAAAAATTTTGAGAAGTGTTTTTGGTGGCATAAAATGTAACAATTTCTGGAGGAGCAAAACTAACACTGAACTCTATACATCTTTTAAAGAACTAGATATAGTAAAATATATAAGGATTCAGAGAATTAAATGGGCAGGACACCTGTGCAGAGTGGATGAAAATTGAGTAATTAAAAAGATCTCGGTCAGACCATTAGGCTCCCGAAAAAGAGGAAGACCTAAACTTAGGTGGCTCGACTGATAACCAATTGGATGTCCATGGCCAGGGATAGAAGAGCTTGGAATTCGATTCTGAGGAAGGCAAGCGCCCATCCTGTGCTGTCTGGCCATTGAAGAAGAAGAAATATGGTACATAAATTTTTATATAAAACTTTATGAAACTGTTTGCGCATACTCTAGCAGCAGCGCCTCCGAGCGGAGAGCGGCAGAGATGAGATGAAGAGAATGGCTGAGATCCGTTGCGCGTGTACTATGTGAACTGAGTATTTAAGTTACCAATACACAATTATAGTTGTGAATAAGTGAGTAAATATATTGTGTAAGTGTAGCCGTAACATGGTCCGTCATGGAGAAGCCGGAGGCCTGCAGATGATGTGAAAAATTGTTGGATTAGTGATATACGAAGTAGCGCGTAACAGTGAGGGTAATTTCCATAAAGCGAGTCAGCGATCCCAGTGATTTGAGGTAAGAGCAATTTTCTTATTTAGCTTTATTTATAGTTTAAAGGGTGTCTGTAATTGTTAAATTAAGGACAGTTAAAACTGGTAGTTCGGAGTTAGGCCTAACCGTAACAGAAGACGCGAAAATTGTTGATTTAAAAAATTTGATAGAAAATAGTAAGGTTTTTCAAAACCGATCCGGAGTTAGTTAAAAGCGTAGTTGATATGCGCTTAAGGAAGCGAGAAAACTTAAAGCCGAAACCGAGTCAAAAATTGCGTCACAAAAACTCGAAAACGAAACAAAGCTAGAGTTAGAGAAAATCAAACTAGCGCAATCGGAAAAAGAGCTTGAAATCGCGAACATGCGAAAGGAGCTGCCTCAAAATATATCGCCTTCGGCAGCAGAGCCATCAAAGGACAGTTTAGAAAATTTAATAAAAAGTATTAAAACGCTATGTATCCCAGTCCCCTCGAGAGTAGAGTCATTTAATCTTTGTTTCCAATTCCTGGAGAAAGCGTTTAAAACCAAAAGTGTGTCGGATGAACTAAAATCGGAAATTGTTTTAAGTATTCTGGGTGAGAGAGTGAATAATTTCATGGTCTATTTGACTGAAGAAGACTTGCGCAGTTATGATAAGCTTAAAACAGTAGTGTTGAAAGAATTTCAGCCAACGCCACAAGAGTGTTTAAACAGTTTTCAAAGACCTCAAAAATTACGTTCAGAGAGTTCTGTACAATTTGCGTCAAGATTAAGTGCTACATTTGAGTATTATTGTCAGTTGCGTAGAGTGAGTGATTTTAAATCATTATGTGAATTAATTGTATCAGATAAAATAATCGGTTTACTTGATCGCGAATTGATGATACATTTTGCAATTAAACAAGGAGAATCATATTTTAAGCCACAACAGCTAGGTCGAGAATATGACATTTATTTAACTTCGAAGGGTAAAAGTGAATATAATATTTTACGAAACTTTGTAACGGAAACGAAATTAAACGGCATAAAGGTCATAAACGGCAAAAGTTTCAGAATTCGCGTTTTAAAAAAAAGGTCTCGAATGTCTTTTTATCCGAAGAAAAAAGTGTTAAATGTAACTTGTGTAAAAGTAATGAAGTCCAAACTTTAATGTCCGCAATTTAAAAATTTTTCTCTTCCTGAAAGAGTAGAAGTTGTTAAAATAAATAAGGCGTGTTTCAAATGTTTGCCCCCCGATTGCAGTGCAAGAAATTGCTGAGCGAGAGATTGCTTGTGTGGCAAGCCACATAATAAATTAATTCATTTTTTAAAGAGAAAATAAAAATAAGCCCAATTGAAAGACTTCATCGAACTGCAGAACTGCAGACCGTAAATCAAATTTGAACTTGAACTTTAGACTGGAAATCAAATTTTTGAAGGTGCATGATTCAAACTTGAATAAATCTGTCGTCTCATGTTTATTCAGTGAGCAATGTATGAAGTGCTTACGACTAAAAAGCGAAAAAATTAATACATTAATCTCGTGTTTAAATGATTCGTCCGACAGTGAAAGGTTGCGTTACGACAACAATCGCTAATAAAAATAGGAGTTTGAGAAAGAGAGAAATTTGCTTGTAGTGAAAAAAATTACAGATCTTACACCACATCATGTACTCGATGTAAATATTGAAGTTTCGGATTTGGCACCATTAGCTGATTACAGTTTTAATATCCCAGGGAAAATTTATATGCTGTTAGTAGCAGAGATATTCTATGAATTATTGAGACCGGGACAAATCTATGCACAAAATTCAAAGCTGCTTTTACAAAATACAGTGTTTGGCTATGTTGCCAGCGGAATTGTAGATCAGGGAAATGAGACTAAGATACATTGCGGATTGATACGAGAAGAGGATTTAAATAAAACACTGAAAAAGTTTTGGGAAATTGAAAATAAAGATTTAGAATTAACCAAAAGTAAAGAAAATTTTATGTGAGGAACATTTTGTGCGAACGCACTGGAGAAATGAGGAGGGTGCGTACGTGGGAACGATGACCCTTAAATATGATCCTTCATGTTTAGGTCATTCTAGGGACATTGCTCTCAAAACATTCAGATCGCTGTGGACTCGCTTGTCGAGAGATCCAAATTATCTCTCTCTATATCGTGACTTCATTCGTGAGTATATTCAACCAGGACATATGAAGGAAATTTAAGAGGAGGAAGAGTCTGAAGTGGCATATTACCCGACTGAGCACGTTTGGGATGCCACAGGGCACCGAACCTCAGCGCGCGAAATTCCTTCCTGGACTCTCCACGAGCTGAAAAGTGCACTTTTAGAAAAATGGCGTGCATTTCCACAAGACTTGATCAACACTTTGGTAAAATCTATGAAATCAAGATGTGTAGTATGCATATGTATCTGAGATGATCATACACCATATTAAAGAAATATTTTTTCCCGCAATAGATGATTTAACTTTTCCATGGTTTCCAAATTCCATAAATTGTTTCATTTTCAAAATTTCGCGAATAATCAACTGCCAAGGATTGTAATTTATGTTAACTAATGCTTTTGTATAAATTTCTATTAATAGTTTTTCATTAAGTTACCTTTTATTTCTGTCATCATCCTTTAATTTTGATGATCAGTGCAAAACAATGAATTGTGTAGCATTAGGCATAATGAAACAAGTCTTACTGTGTATGTGACTGCATCACTGGGTGCATTGTGTTCGTTTTTTTTTTTTTTTTTTTTTTTTTTTTTTTTTTTTTTTTTTACGTCAAATGTTCAATTATGTAAATAGTTATTGGCTTCGTTTCAGCAGTGCACTGGAATAATGAAAAATATAACCTATATTTAGTCAAGAGTCTTTACGATATTTTGTTTGCAGAGATAATACATTTTATACGAAAGCCACTCCGTTCAATATTGTAGCAGCATGCATAAATTGTCTATAATTGAGGTTTTTTTAATATTGTTGATATTCTATATTGTTGATGATGATGATGTCGTGTCTGTGACAAAGTGCAATCATATAGCTCCGAAGCTGTCAAAGACAGCTTTTGCAACCTCGGCAGCTCTATCAGTATAAAGTAGGTCTACTGGGTCCTCAATGCCGATGTTAAACAGTCCTGGCCTGGATTGCTGGGCAGCTGAAGATGTGATGGCGAGACAGTGGGATGTCATCTGGGCAATGAGGACAAATGTTGAGGCATTGAAGGCAAATTCTATATTGTTTATATATGTAATCGAGATTTATTTGTAGTTACCACTACTGTGCACTACTTATTTGATTAAGTGCATACGTTCATTTTGAAATTTACGTAGCACTGCCTCTGCAAGCTGTAGCAACATTATCTGCACTGGTAACATGTGTCTATATGCGATTCTGATAATAAAAGAACTGTGTAATTCAACTGCCTTTGTAGTATAACTGTATATGTAAGTGGTGGCAAATAGCTGAGCCTCCTTAAGGATAAGGTTCAGATGGGTGGTCCAGATCCGGCCACTTGGTGGAAGGCGACCTGGACATAGGATTCGGCCACTTGGAAGGTGACCTGGAGCCTGACTGTTCCGAATCTGAAAGGTCGGCGAAGCTATAGGGTGGATGATGCGAATATAAAGACTCTCGCTACTCTAGCTCGGACATAGGCCTCTTCGTGGCGCCACTACGTAACCCAGTTGAGGCGTGCTACTCAACCAGGCCTAACTATGTTCGGGGAGGAAGGTGCTGCGATGAGGGGGGTCACGAGTCCTGTTGGCGAGTGCAGACTAGGCCCTCCTCGCAGTATTAGGTTTCAATTAGTGGCTTGTCGTTTTAACGGCGCTATAACTATAGGTTTCAATTGGTGGCTCGTCGTTTTAACGATGCAAAAGCCAAATCTGCTATATCAGTGAGTGTGTCTCGAATCTTACGGACGGATTCAGGATATCACATTTGCTGACGAATCCCACATGCCCACTGGGAATGCAGATGCTGATTTTTGTTGAATGGGCCTAATTTCTACAGTTTGTGAATGAGTGGGCTGGCAACTCAGTACCGGCCTTTAAGGGTATCAAATGGTGGCTCGTCATTTTAGTGAGCGTAGGCCCCACGGTTATGACAGCTAACTTCAAGTTTAGGTTATGACAGCTAACTTCAAGTTTAGGTTATGACAGCTAACTTAGTTTGTTTTTATATCGTCGTTATCCTGGGATTTCACTAATATCTCGCATAGGCCGCCGTTTGGTATGCGTTGACGTTGTACGTCTTGGGGTTCCCTGTCTGGTCGGGTCCTCTTTCTAGTTTTGTACGGTCTTTCTTTGTCAGCTAGGTAATGGAGCCCCTGTTCTCTGGTTAACAGTCAGTGGCGATAGCTATAGACTCGGCCACGGTCTGTTGAGCTCCCGGCCCCGCGGCTGCGCGCTCGTGACGGTAGTAATAAATACCACCTAAACTACACCGCAGTTCCCTAATAAACAAGTAATTTTGCACAATTGGGGGTGTAGTTCTAGTCCTAGTTGTATATGTAAGTATGATTTTAAATGGGCCTTGTTTGCCAATATATATACATATTTTTTTTTAACTTTGAGTTTCAATAAATGTGTGGACTCCTTGCCGTTTCCAAGGCAGGACTTGGTTGTTAATAGTGGATAGCATCTGCCGCGGTAACATAACACTGTTAAAGGACCTTCACACTGAGGTTTATCTGAGCTAAGGATAGCTGAGTAGCCGACTCATCTCCAAAACCAGTTTTTTCCCATACGGCAGCAAGTTCAAAAATCTGATTTGCAGGTATAGCGGAGCTAGTCGACACATGGAACTGACTCCGTTAGCTCAGATAAAAACCGGTGGGAACAGCCCTTTAGACTTTTCTTGAAAAAGGTTACCCCTGGTGGCGCTGACGTCACTAACCCCTCTACAGACTGGGCAAGTATTTACGTTACCTTGCGGAAAAACCTCAGAGATGGATGAATTCTCTGTGCTTTGGGCCTTAAACCGTTTCGCTACATGCTGAAAGTATGGAAACTCGGAACCCGTTCACCAAGATTTGAACCGGGCTCGAAATACCAGGGTCCAGCGATTTTATCACTCGACCGCTAATGAACCGATACGGGGGGGGTAAGGAAGAGGAAAAGGAAAAAAAAAATCATATTAATTTTTTATCTAAAACTTTTTATCTTATCCCCCAAATTTCCTTACAATTTTTACCGTTTTGCGTGAACAGAGGGACTTAATTTAATTATGTGTAAGGGCTCATGTGAAAAGGGAAGTACTCCTGAAGGAGAGATACCTTTTGTTTGTCTTTCAAAATGCCTAGATTCTTCCATCAGAATTCAACGCGAAATTAAGGTTCAGCTTTAGAATTTTCAGGCTGCATGTTGTTGCTAGTATGGCATCTAATCTTCCAAACGCTTCAAATTTTCAATTCATGCATTTTTTTATTTATATTTTTTTATTTTATTTTAGTCACAGTCGAAATTAAGGAGGCTGCTGAACGAGGCAGAGCGACAGAGGAGGCGGCGAGAGAGACTGAGGGGTGCTCCCAGAGAGCAACAATCCACAGACGATAGCGTTATGGCAGCCCTCAAGTCCTGCACTCGCTTCCAGGATTTCGTCAGAGAGCTGAACTCCCTCGGTTTCAATCTCACCCGCCAAGACGAACAAATAGATGACAGTGAGTATAATATTCTCATATAACTCATATATTGTCTCACACACTCTTTAAACTTTCTTGCCTCAAGAAATCCATAGAATCATACACGGTAGTTCAAATATATCTGGGCAAATTGTGAAGGAAGGTAGGGGGGACCGAAACGCTCTCTACATATCACAAGAATAGCTCCGGCAGATAATCTGCAGCTGACTATCTATTTTGACGAACTGCTTTTCTCTAAACTTTCTCTTTCTTGCTGCTATCGTTCGTCAAAAACAAAATAACAATAAAGCATTCACTGGCTCAACCCTACTTGGAATACATTAGTCCTGTTGCTATAGCTACGGCTACCAACTAAATACAATGCGAAAGCACTTCTCCTGGTAGACAGACAATAAGATTTGTAATGGAACATGTATGCAGAAGTGGAGCGTTAAGTTGGTACAAGGTGTTTTTGACTCTGACTCCGACTCCCTCATATAAACATATACGCATGGGTTACAGCTTATTTTTTTAATATAAAAGAAGTAATAGATGCTACAAAAAAAAACTGATGGCATAGCAAATTATTTATATTAATTAGCATTTATTATGAAATGGAAAAACTGGCATTAGTTATTTCTAAGAAACAGTATAGCTTCGGCAAGATCTTCTTTGCTGGAGGGTTTCGATTTGATAAACTTCAAAGCTGGGAAGAGTCTTTCCACACTAACTTGAGTAGGAGGAAGAGCTGTTACTGTTAGGGCGACTTCTTTTAACTTTTCAGGATAGATTTTTTATCAGTTCTAAAAGAGGTGTCTTGCAAGCGCAATCATGTTTCTTTAAAGGCTGGGTAGAAATCTTGTTTGTATTTTTTCATTTTTATATCTAAAGGCTCCTGGTTCTTTATTTTCATTCGCTTTGCCTCAGCCTTTTCAATATTATCCAAAAATATTTCTCAAAATTTAATTCATCTTTGGAAGAGGATGATAGAGACAAAATTGCAATGTCTGAAATTTGACTGTCTTGATTGGAATTCTCCAATTTTTATCAGAATAATTTCATTCTTGATGAAAGTTCATAGATGACTTTCTTTGCCTTTTTAATTTGTTCGTCATGCAAAAAAATTCGGTGTTTCGGATCTCCAGATATTGAACCCAGCAAGATCTCATTGTCTAGCAAACTAATTTCTGTTTTCTTCATTAATGAAATGATTCCTTTTGCAATAAACCCTCCATTTCAGAAAGAACAAACTTCCCACTCTCGCCTCCTGTCAATTCTTCAGACTGCAGCTTTTTTGTGGCTATATACGGTATATAAAGAAGAGTTTCCAATTCGGAAAGATCATTCCACAGTCTTTCTGTTAGTGAAACATTAGGGTTATCTACATCTAAAAAAGTTCTTAATTCTAACAATCTCTTCATCATCAAAAATGTACTTCCTTATCGCGTTGCTTGATCAATGATTGCTCCTTTTCCTGCTCGCTTCTTAAGAATGGCAACAATTTTGGGAGTTCTTGTTGCTATTGCTGCTTACGTAAATTTACCAGTGAGATTTGTAAATAAATGAATCAGTTTAATTACTAATGGCAAATATCACATCCATCCTCCTCCCTTATATTTATTTATTAATAAGTCAATAAAATAGAAAATATCTATTTATTAATGTATATAGTCCATAAATAAAAATAATAACTCAGTTTGTCATTAATTTTTTTTCAATTCATTTAAATTTCATTTCAAATTCAAACTGTTCAACAAAAATTGGAGTCGGAGTCGACCTATTTTTAGCAACTTCAGCTCCGACTCCTTTTACCTCAAAATCTGCCCGACTCCGATTCCGACTCCACAGCCCTTGATTTTGAGCGCGGTAGATAAAAGTGTTTTGATGGCGTAAATTGTTATTCCCCATGCGAATTTCTAACATTATGCATCTCTACACGAACGGGACGTTAGCCATTATGCGTTCTATGGTGCTGCGGGTTGAAACGGATTAGCTGCTCAAAGGAGGCGTTCGGTGATTGTTCTCCGCATATCCTTTGAGTAGTTACTACGCCTTAGCCGCAGCTTTACAGATGGAATGCATATCGGCGACATCCGCATTTGTGTAGCGATGCATACCACTCGAAATTTAGACGAGGAATGACTATTCAAAAAAAAAAAAAAAAAAAAAAAAAAAACTGAAACGTTTCAAATTTTAAATTACGTCCAAAGGGGCATTTTTTAAACATTTTGTCTGTTATCTTTATTTATTAAATGTCGCGTTCTTTGCACTTAAACCATAAAATTCAGTTCAAGAGCAATATCGCAAAATAGTTTTAAATTGAGCATATCTTTAGAATTTCCAATACGCAGTCTCACGCGTTGGAGATAAAAATGTTTTTTCTGTACAAGGTTGCCATTGCTCGCTTTGAAATCCTCGAGTTTGTTACTCAAAAATTCTTTAAAGTTTTAAAAAATATGAAATCGATAATAAATCAAATTACAAATTTCAAATTCGGGCTTCCAGATGCCCATATTCGCAGTAGGATTACGTCATTCAAAATTCGTTGGCTTTATGTTCCATTGTTTTATCATAGTGCGAAAAATATACGTACATTTATGCAGATTTTTCATTATTTAATTTCTTCAAATATATTGCAGGACTCGTAACATTTGGTGGCAACAGTTTAAAAAGTGAAACGGACATTTATAGTGATTCAACGCAAAATCGCAAAACGAAAACAATAGTCCTTCAGGGACAAAACCCCTTTGGACTAATAAATAAATAAATAAATAAAAATGCTAGATAAACCCTTATATCTACCGCTCGACAGCGCCTTATATCACCTCAACGCGCCATATCCACACACGCATTCCGTTACGAAAAGCTGCTTGTTTCGAGCCCTTCTACCTGCCTGTACACTTTTCCCAGGTATTTTTTAATCACACTTTATTTGCATTTACTAAATAAGAAAATATGTAAAAGAAATGTTATATTTTTCATGGTTGGCATGCTTACGAGACAAAAAACAAAAGACATATTTATTAAAGGAAAATGCAAAAACAGAAAAGGTCATGTGTAATTGCAAATATTCATGAGAGGCAGACCCCCAATTTCACGTTATCAACTTTTTTTTTAAATTTATTTCTGAGTGTATTTAAAGAAAATGTGAGTGGTTTTTTTACATTTTAATTACTGATTTTTAAAAATAATTTTTATATTTTTATTTATTATTTTTGACATTTTTTAAAGATTTTTGGACTTAATTTTCTAAAATTACTCGAAATTTTTCAAAATCCGTTTTTTTAAAAAGCAGTTGATCACGTGGAATTGTTATTTGCAGCCTGACGAAAAGCTGCAATTGTACATGATCTCTCTACTCTGTTGGCCATTCAAATTGCTACGCTATAAAGCAGCATGCAAGAATCGTCAGATTTGCATGATAAATATTACACGGTAAGATATGCAAATAATTAGCATTCTAGCTTACGCGCACAAAGCAGATATGTGTAACGTCATGTGTATTGTGTATAAATGGGAAGACTGCACAGGGGGTTTCTCGTTTGGAAATCACATTTGAACGTTTGTGGTTTGTGTAAAGGCCAGTCATGCTTCGTGTAAAAAGGAGAAACTCCTACAAGCACAATTCCAACCGCGGCAGGGTCGTGTCCTATTGGGAGTATAATTTATCGTTCCACAACATTGCTGCTCATGCTAGTTGGGATCTCATGACTATTAATCCATGGGTCCAGGAGGGTCGTACTGAACGCCATGCAGGATCTCAGCAGCCATGGGGCCACTAATGGTTAGACATGCTGTCCTCTCGGCTTTGCAGGATCGTGTAGCCAAGTCACACACGCTGAATTAGGAACTTGCCTCCTAGGCAGAACGACAATTGTGTGCACAGGCAGTGCAACGACTTCTGCAATACCATCGATTATCAGAGCAGCGAACATATTTGAGGCTTTCCTTAACGTTGCAGCAGAGACAGACACGCCTAAAGTGGTGCGTCGAACAATGATATTGGACACATTCGTGGCATCACGTCGTTTTTTCACGCGAATCCCGGTTACGCGTACAGCATCAAAGTGGACGTATTCGTGTGTGGAGGCACCAGGGAGAAGGAATATAGCTAGCTTTCATTCGCCATCGTCATGCGGACCCAGCATCTGGCGAGTGGTGTAGATGCCATTCGTGTTGTCCTGACTTTCCTCGATGCAGGGAATGTTCGACAGTTGCCCTTGCAGATCTCTCTTATGATGAAACTCAGGATGATAATGTTTCATTCTGGGTTTTTGACAGGCTGGCACTCCACCACTCGGTATGATTAATAAATCCTGGTATTTTATTTTGGTCACTATGATTAATGAACTCTGGTATGCAGCTCAAGTTGCATGGAATGAAATACCCGTGGCTGTCATCCAAGCTCAGTTCGACTTGATTCCCAAATGATGGACTGCAGCCGTTGCTGTTGATAGAAGTGACATATGTTGTAAAGACGTCAATTGATGCTGCGTTTGTAACGATGTAAGGCAACAGGCATTAGTGTACGAGTATATATTGTACTTTATGCATTAAACTAGCAAGCTTTACTTACTTATTTTGATTTGCGGTACTTTTCGATCATCCCGTATATTATGCTGCCTTTATGAAGTAATAATTATTGGTAAATGAAATACAATAAATGATAATTATGTTTCGAAAATTGAATCATTTTCCTTATTTCTTTGCTAGATGAAGTGATGCCGGAGGTAGATGTCCAAGTGGAACTTATAGAAGGGGATGGTGAATTTCCCTCAGATGTCAAAATTGATAATACAACTACCGCATCGTCTGAACAATCACAACCCCGAAGTAAGTTATTCTGTTTCTTATACTACAAACACCTAAGTGTGTGTGAAACTCAGACATGAAATTTGATTAACAAAGACTTAATTTGTTTTTCTTGGCTAAAAAATGTCCTACTAAGAAAATCCTCAAAATGAGACAGAAGTTGACTCTGTGATTACCGATTATTGGGTTGCATGTTAATTGCATACTATTACATTTTATATCTAACATATTTATTGCTAATTTACAAGATTAATAATTATTATTATCGTATGAAGATTGTTAAACAATATTATTTGAACAAAGGCAGTCATGAGTTTCCCATGGGCGTTCAAAGCTAAGCGCAGTTAATTATCTTTATTCGAAGACGCAGTTGTTGCTAGCGGCAATGCCTTCATATTTCATTATATATGGTGGTACTCTAAATGTTCTATCCTTTGTTTTGTTTCTTACACATTTATTTATCATCGAAATGTTACAAAATGAATGTCCGAACATAAGTTTAGTGCAGAATGTTTTGAATGTGTTCACCACTTTCACATCTTTTTCTTGCGAACTTTTGCATTTGCCACAACACTCCAGCACACGTCTTCCGAAATTGCAGGGCACAATTGCACGATGTGGGGGGAAGGGCGTTGAGTTGGGTTATATTTGCAGGCTTCCCAACGAATACCAATCTTTCAAATAAATCTCATAAAGCTAATCACATAGATTAATGTCTATTCAGAGCCTACTGTCTCCCACTTTTGCAATGCCCAGGAGACCGATGGGACATTACATGCACGTTAAACATTTCGTACAGGAAATCAAGAACACCATTTCCAGTGTGTGGACGGGCTCCGTCTTGCATGAACCCCTCAGATAAAGGGGGACCTATTGCCATTTTTAAGTGTGCGGACGCTGGATGGGTGCCCTCGAGGATTCCAGTTGCTGACACAATCTGCCAATCATCTGGGTGCTAGGAGCCTATGTTGTACTAAAGTGTGCACCAAAACGTCTTTCTGCCGTCATAAAATTTGTTTCAAAATATCAGAACTTTCACTTGCTCTTTAACTCTAAATCGGTGGCTATCCACGATCGGCTCTTTCGTGGCAAATTAGAGTCCGATATTGACTTGTTCTGACATCTGTCGAATTTAAAGTTAAGGTTTTTCCTGCCATGACGTTAGCATTTTATGTTTGAAAAATGTTATCTAATATTTTTTGAAGTTAAAATTTGACTACAAATTGTATGCAGGACTATTAGTTTATTCTGTATTTTTCAGTCGTCTTGGGCAAGGATGAAGAGCAAGACAAGTGGCGTCAAGAGTCTTACAGGCAATGGTTTGAGCGTCAGACGGAACTCCAACAGAGGTGGGAAGAAGGTTTCATGAGGGAACAAATGGAGCTGGCAAGATCTCTGCTGGAGTCCGTCACTGCCACCTTCTTGCAAGGTGTCCAACAAGTACTCAGCAACGTTACCTCAGGAAGACGATTCCCACCTTTTTGTCCAGAATCCCCATCATGAGTTTCCTCTTTTAACCACCATTCAAAAATTGTATTATAGACTTTGTGTATATCTCAATAAAGCTCGTAAGAATATGCCTCTAAAATCAGACTTCGGTGGCTCTTATAAATTCACGAACATCTTGTCTATAAATTGTCCACTAACAATAAGACACAAATTCGGTTAAACGGAAAGGTGTCCTCCGAAAATGTTGTGAACGAAATCATGAAAGAGACAACAACACAAGGGCAGACCATCGTATAAAACGTGGGAGAAAAAAAAATCAAACTTTAAAAGACTTTGAGACTTAAAAGCTTTAACCCTTTGTGGCACAGTGTGTCCGGTCTGGACACACCTAAAAATTTCCTTCTGTATGCACAGAAAAATTGAATGAAAAGGATTTATAGATTACTATAGGTTACTCTGAACCTTCTTTATTTATAATAGATGGCAGCTCAACACAAAACAGTCCATATATTTTAGCCATGTTTAGTTTTTTAAGACCCTCATTTCTCAAAGAAATCATCCAGATTTTTTTAGGATATAAAAGTAATTTTTTGAAAAGAAATTTCTATGTTATTTTTTGGCTGTATACTGTATGTTTTTCTATATTAGTTTTAAATTTTTACCTTGAAATCTTGCCTAAAATCAAACGGCGAACCCTAGGTGTGCCCAGACTGGGCTCACCGATAATCTAGGACAACTGAGAGTCTGTATTCTTATTTCTCCGCATCTCATCGGTCAGTTCATTGACAGCAATGCTCGTTTCAGCACTCTTTTCGAAGCTCTATTCAATCAGTGCGCCACTTTGGGCACACCCACAGAATTAAAAAGATAAGTGTTATCTTCACAAAATTTTACTTGTGTACTCCTGTAGGCCTAATTAGACTGCCTACTTTTTTTTTTATTTTAATCAAAACTCCGACTTTAAAAGGTAGCGTGCCGGAAAGGATTAAATGCATGTTCGCACTTCTAACCCAACTTTACAAAAAGGGATTACGGTACTTGTCTTCTGCAATGGCCTTTCGAGACTGCTGATTTGGTGCGTTTCTGAAATAGAGAGAAACAAGCGTTTATGGTTTACCGATGTTCTGCGCATATGAAATTTTTCTACTTTTGATTTTGAAATCTAATGGTTTTTCATTTGGGCTCGCAGTTCACGTTTCTTCGGCAAGTAAAAAATTCCGCTTTTAAAATAGCGATTTTTATCAACGGCTGTCGATCTGCGCATGTGCATTGCTTCTACTTTCGATTTTAAAATATGGTGGTGTTTCGTGCGTATTCATTGTTCACGTTTCTTCTAGGGCTGTGGAGTCGGAATCGGAGTCGGGCAGATTTTGGGATAAAAGAAGTCGGAGCTGGAGTCGCTAAAAAACATTTCGACTCCGACTCCAGTTTTTGTTGGACAGTTTGAATTTAAAATAAATTGAAAATGAATTGAAAAAAAAAATTAATGACAAGCTGAGTTATTATTTTTATTTATGAACTATACACATTAATAAATAGTTATTTTCTATTTTATTGACACATTAATAAATAAATATAAGGAAGGAGGATGGATGTGATATTTGCCATTAGTAATTAAACTGATTCATTTAGTTACAAATCTCACTGGTAAATTTAGGTAAGCAGCAAGAACTCCCAAAATTGATGCCATTCTTAGGAAGCGAACAGGAAAAGGAGCAATCATTGATCAAGAAATGCGATAAGGAAGTACATATTTGATGATAAAGAGGTTCTTAGAATTAAGAACTTTTTTTAGAAGATGTAGATAACTCTAATGTTTCACTAAAAGGCTGTGGAATGATCTTGCAGAATTGGAAACTCTTCTTTCTACACCGTATATAGCCACAAAAAAGCTGCAATCTGAAGAATTGACAGGAGGTGAGAATGGAAGAATGTGATGTTTGTTCTTTCTGAAATGGAGAGTTTATTGCAGAAGGAATAATTTCTTCAATGAAGAAAAGAGAAACTAGTTTGCTAGACAATGAGATCTTGCTGGGTTCAATATATGTAGATCCGAAACATTGAATTTTCTTGAATGACGAACAAATTAAAAAGAAGTGGCGTAGCGAACATAACTGGTACCCGTGGCAAAATACCTTTTTAGCGCCCCCCAAGAAAACACAGTAGTATTATGTATAGCATATATTCATAATAAGAAAATAATGCAAATAATAATAAAATACTGAATCTGCCATAAAATACTCTAAAATGTATTATTCCATTATTTTCTTCCTTCACGTTCGTGTGGATTTGGAGTGAATAACGACGACAGAACTTGATGGAATATCGGAACACACTTTATTTACCAATATTAATCAGGACAGTTCCAAAACACTTTTAAGTCGTCGAAGATCTACTGTAAACAAGCTGGAACAATCAGCGACACAGCCTTCATAATGTCAGATAATAACGGTGGAGACAGCTTCACTGCAAAGCACCAGAGTACAGCTCCCCACTCTGCTTGGTCGTTCTCGGAACTCCACGTACTCTCGAGACTCTCCACGCTACAGCTCGCGATGCATTCGACGACGCACAGAACACAGCTCCCGACACTTCGGTTCAGTCGTTCCCGGAGCACAACACACTCTCTCGACGATGCTTTCGGTGCACTCGGCACTCGCTGACCGACTGTCAACTCGATCGACTCCACACGGACTAACTGACGAGACGAACTAACTAACTCACTGCGGACCAGCAAGGTTTATATAGCTTTCGGCTTGTGTTCGAGAACATTCTGAGCTAAACAGATAAGAATTCGATTCAGAAGGTTCTCCATCCGTCCATGGCCGAGTTCTAGCCAAATGTGTCAACCCTGCCTTCCTTGCTATTTTATGGCAACCCTAAACTGCTTTGCGGGGAAGCCATCTTACCGCGTCTATACATTTCGTAACAATATTATTAAGAATAGTCACTACCTAACTACACTAGCATTGGATTCGGAAATATATCTGTGTCCGCGGAAAATTCAGACATACAATGATCTAGAATTAGTTAAAAAGGTATTATCTATTTTACAAATTTGTATAATTGTTTTTAAAAAAAGTACAATTTTTAAATAATTAAAAGTTTAATATATATTATAAGTATCTATATTTATTTATAACAATATAATAATACATTAATACAATTAATTAGTATGTATACATTTTTCTTGCCATTGGATGAAGCAAATTTATCAATTACTTCATCATAGTCGATCATTTCAAATTTTTCTCTTTCCACATTTAAAAATGCTAGATGACTTAGCGTATCTTTTCCCATCGTTGATTATAAATATGTCAAAATTTATTTTAATTTTCTGAACGAAAGTTCATAGCTAGAATTTGATAATGAAATAATAAGGAATATTTGAAATGCGTCTCTTAGGTTTGGAAAAACATTTTCTCCGTAGATCTGTAATAGAGTTTTAGATTTAGTGTCTTTTCTACCGCGGAGTAACGTTTTGCAGTCACATTCCCTGCCCAAAACAATTAGGGGATAATATTACGGTATAAAATAAACATAATCGACAACCTTTTTAACAAGAGGAAATAGAAGAGATTATAAAAGAAAATTATAACGTTTACGAAGTTGGGAATGTGCAAATTTAGTCTGTGACGCTGAAAACTGTGCGTTTTAGATAAGGAGTAAAGAGCGACGTGCAGCATTCCTTCTGTAGAAGGAGATTAAAAACAACTGACACGCTTTGAATGCTTTGGAGCAATGAATATACGATGTCTCAGCAAGATGACTAATCGGTAGAATCGGTAGCCAGGAAGGCCATCAGTCGTTTACAGAAGAGTCAAACACAATCCATTCTAGCGGAAACTTTAGGAGTTTCCCAAAACGTCATTTCCAAATTATGGAATCGGTTTTTGAAAACCGGATATGTTTGAGAAATTCAGAACAATGTCGTGTTATCGTTTTAAAACAAAAAGCGGAAGCTATACGTGCATTACGTTTTTTTTTTTTTTAAAAATAAAACTATATCTCTATTTTTAGAAAAATAAAGTGGTCAGAAAGAACATTTTGTATGCGGAGATATTTGGTTGATGTACTGCAAACATTTTATCAGACAAATCGAGGAAAAAAGTAATTAATTAGATTACAATAATTATTAATTTTAAATATATTTTCCAGAAATCGATCAAAATAAAAACTGAAATTTTCCGGAAAATATTGTTTGGAGACCATTTGGCGCTCCTCTGAAAGCGGCGCCCGGGGCATCATACACCCCCTTGCCCCCTCTCGCTACGCCACTATTAAAAAGGCAAAGAAAGCCATCTATGAATTTTCATTAAGAATGAAATTATTCTCAGAACAATTAGAGGATTCGAATTAGGACAGTCAAACTGCAGACATTGCATTTGAGTCTCTATCATCCTCTTCCAGCGATGAATTAGATTTTAAGAAATATTTTTGGATAACATTGAAAAGGCTAAGGCAAAGGAAATGAATATAAAGAACCAAGAGCCTTTAGATATAAAAATGAAAAAATAAAAACAAGATTTTTACACGGCCTTTGAAGAAATAGAAAATAGGATTGCGCTTGCAAGACACTTTTTTTTAGAACAAATCGGATCTATGGCCCTCCAACAAAGATCTTGCCGAAGCTATACTGTTTCTTAGAAATAACTAATGCCAGTTTTTTTATTTAATAATAAATGCTAATTAATATAAATAATTTGCTAAGCCATCATTTTTTTTCTGTAGCATCTATTACTTCTTTTATATAAAAAAATAAGCTGTAACCCATGTGTATATATAAGGGAGTCGGAGTCTTTAAAATTCCAGGAGTCGGAGTCGGTCATTTTCCCTAACGGCTCCACAGCCCTGGTTTCTTCGACTAGTAAAAATTTTTGCTTTTAAAAGATAGTTTTATTGCAAATATTTATCATATATATTATTTTCAGTGTACCGTCATCTGAAAAGGAAGCTATAGGTTTTTACCAGAAAAAGGTATTTTACCAAAAGAAAGAATTACTGAAAATTGCCATAATATACAATTACATACGTATGTTACAAAAGAAACCATTTGTCGATGCAATGTCAGCAGCTTTAGGAAGAAAGGTCTGCGAGCTGAGAATTGGTTTATGGATCACAAATATCCTTTCTTACGGCACTGCGAGAATCAAGGAAATTGCGTAACAAAAAACACAGTAAGGCTCGCCATCACCTGGAATTCTATTTAGCAAACTTCAGGTTTCAGGCATTAAGTCGACCGTGATATTGTGTTTGAGCATAATAAGCAGCAACTGCTGAACTGTGGCCACCAAAAGGAGTTTGTAAAAAATGAATTTTAGTATGCATGTTATTTTTTAATAAATTGTTAACAAAGTTATGTACTTTAATTAGATAAATACTTTAAATTTTATTATTTCGTTCGAAAATAACAAACATAATGAGTATTTTTCAACTTTATTTAAAGCTTTTGTTACTCAGCTCTTAAGAAGATCGTTGCGATTTCAGTTTTTCAAGTTCTGTTTTCGCCTTTTCGGAAACAGACAATTTTAATTATTTTCCAGAGATAGATACTCTTCCGTACAAATAGATCAAATTTCTTACCTTTTAATAGGTAATGATATTTCCCATTACCCGGGTTTAGGTACCAAAATATAATGATGATATCAAGATTAAAGTCACTTATGTTCCAGTTGGGAGAGCATAGAATCGTTTTTCAAAATTCATAGAACACTTGGATGATCAGAATGATCATCAACGTAGGTTATAATCCAAGATAATTAATTTAATCATCAACTGTTTTACATATGCTCATTCCAAGTTCAAGTTTCAAGAGAGTTTGTCCCTGAAGGACAATTGTTTTCTATTTTTCGTTGAATCACTATAAATGTCCGTTTCACTTTTCAAACTGTCGCCACCCAATGTTAGAATCCTGCATTATATTTGAAGAAATTAAATAATGAAAATTCTGCATAAATGTATGCATATTTCTCGCGTTGTGATAAAACAACGGTACATAGAGCCATCGAATTTTGAATGGCGTAATCCTCCTACAAATATGGGCATGTGGAAGACCAAATTTGAAATTTTGAATTTGTTTTATTATCGATTTCATATTTTGTAAAACTTTAACGAATTTTTGATTAACAAACTCAAGGATTTCAAAGCGAGGAATGGCAACACTCTACGGGGAAAAAAAAAATTATCTCCAGCGCGCGGAACTGTGTATCGGAAATTCTTAAGATATGCTCATTTTAAAATTATTTTGCGGCATTGCTATTGAATTGAATTTTATGGTTTAAGTGCAAAGAACATAATATTTAATAAATAAAGGTAATACACAAAATGTTAAAAAAATGCCCCTTTGGACGTAATTTAAAATCGGAAACCTTTCAGATATTTTTTTTTTTTTTTTTTCCTTAGAGCGCGACTTATCTGCCAAAGGGGGAACACAATCCTACAAATACAAATTGGCCTCCATTTCACAGGTGTGCATAACGGAAAAGTACTCTTTATTTTTATGTAGCATCAGAGCTCATCAAACGCTATCGAAATAATCAGACGGAAAAAAAAAAGGTCTGTTTAAAAAAAGAAGATGTCTCTTTAAATAACCTGTAACATTTGAAATGAAATGACTGTTTTTATGAGTTTAGAGTATGAGATAAAGTAAGAATTTTGGAAATAAACGCGTCCTTCACTTCGCTTGCATAAAAAAAGGTTAGCGATAAGATACACGCAGATGATAATATTTTACATCCAATTTCGCATCGAAAGTGAAACTTGAAATGCGGACAGTTCCTGCTAAACCGAGCTTATAACAAAGATGATGTTCGCGATTGCACCAAACCGCGGTTAACTCGAGGGCAGTTAAGAAATGTAAAAGAATAATAACTCATATTATTTTAAATCAACAGAAAATATGTTTATGATTTTCAAATAGTTTAATCTAATCATCCCATTTTGTAAACTGTGGGTCGCGATCCCCGTGGGGGTCGCAGGACCTACAGCACGGGATCGCCAAAAATTTTAGCAGTTTTGATATTTCTTTAACTTATTACAATAATTTTACAATTACCAAATATTTTTACACAATGTATCTGAAAAAAGAAAAAGATAAGACAATACAGACAAAGGTTTGGTTTGGTTTATTTAATTACGGCAAAGGACACTAGGGCTATCTGCATAAGGGGAGGGATGCCTTCGTGGAGGACTTTATAAGGGAAACTGGCTCGTATACACGTTACACACGGAAAAAACCACGAAAACGTTCATGCAGTCAGCCCGTTCGCGGGATTCGAACCTCGGATCGAACTACCAGTGGTCAGCGACTTTACCGCTCGGCCGCCGGTGGGCTACAGACAAAGGAAAAAACGAAAACGTTCCGACAGCATTCTTTTTATAATATAAACGTTCCTTTCCTTGCTTTGCACGTGACGCTGTCATTTCGTATGTTACTTATTTAAAATGTTCACATTGTTCTATGGCTTAAAATTAGAAATTAAAGTTAATGACCTAAAACTGTAATAGTGATGGGGTCCCACAAAAGTTTCGTAAATATTATGGGTGTTCTGGGGTCGCGACTGCAAAAAGTTTAAGAAGCCCTGATCTAGAGAATGACGGCAAAGAAATTATTCAGATTGCGAAAAAAAAAATTGGCAGCGAAGGAATTTTACGTATATAAAGAAGGAAAATTCAAAGAATTAATGAACGTATGAACACCAGTTCATAGTGAAAATGCAGTGATATTGAAAAAGTAAGGCAAACGCCTTTAATTAAAAAAAAAAAAAAAAAAAAAAAAAAAAAAAAAAAAAAACTGTCAGATTTTTATATCACCCCCAAAGGGGCGTTTTTTTTTAACGTTTTGTGTGTTACCTTTATTTATTAAATATCATGTTCTTCGCACTTAAACCACATAACATTCAATTCAAGAGCAATAGCGCAAATCAATTAAAAAAGAACATATCTTCAGAATTTCCGATACACAGTCTTGAGCGCTGGAGATAATTTTTTTTTTTTTTTCCCTCGTACGGTGTTGGCGTGAATCGCTTTAAAATCGTTGAGTTTGTTAATCCAAAATTCGTTAATGTTTTACAGAATGTGAAACAGATAATAAAACAAATTCCAAATTTGGTCCTCCAGGTGCCCATATTCGAGTGGAGAACTACGTTTTTCAAACTTTGATGTCTCTAGGTAACGTTGTTCTTTTACAGTTCCAGAAACATGCATATATTCATGCAGATTCTTCATTATTTAATTTCTTTAAATATAACGCAGGGCTGTAATATTGGGTGGCAACAATCTGAAAAGTGAAACATCGTTTATAGTGAACTAACGCAAAATGGTAGAACGAAATTAATAGCTTTTCTGGGGAGAACTTCTCCTTTGGATTAACAAGGTAAATTAATTTTTAAAAAATGTTTAAAAAAGGAACAGGAACTTTCTCATTTTGCACTAGAGATTGGTCCAAATGGAGAAAGAACAAGACGGTATGCGAAAGCATTGAAAAAGTCTGCACGTCTTACCGCGAATTTTTAAAGAATTGCAAAAAAGTCACTGCAAAAAAGTCACTGTCCCGAGGAAATATCTCCAAATTTAAAAAAAAAAAAAAAAAAAAAAAAAAACCTTGTATCACGTATTTATTAAGTCATAAAAATTGTTTCAATTAACTTTTGTTTCATTTTTTCCTTTTTAATTACAGCAAAATGTAGGTGTGTTTAAATTATATACATTTATAATCTGAATTTTACCAAACACATTTTTTTCCATAGAAAGTTAACTTTGTAGAACGCGATTTTGCCGTACGTGCAATGTATCAATAACGTAACCTCCACGCTGGAAAGAGTTTATTATATTCTGATCGGCAAAGCACGCGAGAACTACCTGCCTAAGGGTAAGATTCCTTCGTGGAAGACTTTCTTAGGGAAACTGGTTCATATACAGACTCGTAGGGAAAACCACGAAAAGCCTGTACCCCGGGATTTGAACTACCAGTGTTCAGAAGCTTTACCGCTCGCCCATTGGTGGGTTCAAATAAATTAAATCAGTACTCAATCAAAAAGAGCCCATTGTAGCTAATGGAAATGTGAACATCATTAGCAACGAACAAGTTAAGTTATAAATGGCGTTAGAGAAAAACTTTTGCAACAAAACTTTAACAGTGTCAAACACACAAAAAAGTCTGTTACGAGTAATTATACAGCGTTTATATACGACAAACTACCTATAATTAAATTAAGTACTCTTGCAGTTAAAAAAAAAAAAATACTGTGGAATTTTCAGCAATCACTGCTGTTATTCGATGCTCTTTTCGCCATCTTTCAGCAAACAGTTTTGTGTTACGCTGCTTGTTTGGGATAGTAACCTCTTTAATTCACGTTCCAAAATCTCATTAATTCACGTTCTTGATAACTCACCCTCAGTTAATTCACCCTCGGGCCTCTCATAAAACTCCATAAAAATATAATAAAATCAGCGTGCAGTGCTTATTTATTTTAATGGTACCCGATATATCGTAGTTTTGAATATAAGGAGGAATTACGTAAAATGGCAGGAAATTAACGCGGATTTTGGATTTCGAATTTGTTTTATTGTTTGTTTCATATTTTGTAAACTTTAATGAATTTTTGATTGACAAACTCAACGATTCGGAAGCGAACAGTGACGACACTGTTCGAAATAAAACATTTTTATCTCCCGAGCGCGAGACTGTGGCCATTTGGAAAATTGTTTCAATTTTAATAAAACAGACTCGGCTGTATCAGAGCAATGTGTTGCAAGGGTCGGAAATAAAATACTTTTATCTTCCGCCATCAGCGGCGTTTTGCTGTTCAGTAAAGCCAAAGATATTTTAAAATTTAATCTGGGAGGTTATCGAGTACTAAACTAAACGATTTAAAAGCAATAAACACGGTTATTAGGAGTACCGTTTTCTACTTTTTAATTTATTTTATTTAAATAAACATGTATTAAAATCAGGCCACGTTAACAATTGAAAATATTCAATATTTTTATAAAATGACACTAGGTGGGCTGACCGTTATATGCTTTTTCTTTTTTTATGATAACTACGTATTTTAGGTGGTCGGCTGCGAAAGTGGATACGTTTTAAAGAAATTATGTAACGAATATAAAAAATATGTATGGCAACCTCTAATACTCTGTCGAAAATTCTAAAGATATGCTGTTTTTAAATATTTTGTGATTTTGATGTCAAACTGAATTTTATGTGGGGTAAGTGCGAAGAATGGGATATTTAATAATTTAACGCAGAGAACGTTAATAATAAAAAGACAAATTATTACCCATCTTACTAAGAAAACCTAATATCTATATTCGAAATGAAAAAAGACTGAAAAAAATATAAAAATACATGCTAACATTTAAAACTGCGTCAGGAGTTCTAAACATAGGCTGCTATGCAGCTTTGAAAGATTTTGTGATTTTGTTGTTGGAGCTGTACGATGCGAAGAAAACGATGCTTAATAATAAAGCTAAAAAGACAAAAAGAAACGGATCCCTTTACAGAAGATTACCATGGAACAGACTAATTGCATCCCAATCTTTGGGATTCGAACCTGGGGCCCTAGGTACGATAGTCAGATTCAGTAACCGCTTTACAATCTGGACGACGCGTTATGAAAATATAACATTCTACATACATATTTTGGTGACTTTCTAAAAGTAGAAATTTTCATTTCTGTTACCGGTACACATCAAAATAAATATACGGTTACCAAGTATAGAATTATCTCATCAGAAATCAGAGCAGTCATTCGGAATATCTTCTTTCAACATCACAACCGCCCCTTTTCTTTACATTCCATGACTGTTATATCATAGTCTGTGATTTTTGTGTGTAAATATTCTTCAGAAACAGACCGAAGCCTGACTCACGCTCGAATCGTCGCGTTATCTGAGAGGCAGATAAATCTTTGACGGTTGAAGATTCCTATCGGTAGTGTAGATAAAATAACATAAATACGAATAATTTTTGCATGTTAATTTCTCTTATGGTTCTTGTGAGAAACTATTTGCTTAAATACAGTCTTCCTTATGGATGCTGTAAGTTGAGTGAGAACGTTGTAGTTTGGTGGAATTACAGAACTCATCGCACGGATCTGGCATTCGTAGTAACGAATTGGCTGATTGGTTCGTTCTCGAAATCGCAACTCTTTCGAATCATATTGTTATTACTATTCCACTTTCACTCAGAATCGTCAGCGTTTGGTTGGAAAAAATCGAAGAAAAGTGGTAAAAGTGGTTCGGATAATGGAGATGCAGAAGAAAAGAGTAAACACAAATTTCGGAATCTTGTTTGTGGTCAGATTTTTATTTGACTCGAGCTGCAACAGGACGTGGAAAATTTTCACAATTTGTAAGTCGTTTACCCTGCAAAGCGAACGTACGAGGTAAATATAGAACACTTGCAAGGTGTATTTTAATTTGATAGCAGTTATTTTTAATTTTGAAACCCTTTCCTTTCAGTTCTTGTTTCCCACTTACAACTCCCTACCAAAATCAGTTTTTAGAATCGCGTTGAATGTAAACGAGTTAGAAGAAGTATTATTAGTTCAACTTATTTCGAGAGAGAGTGTTTAGAAGTCCTTAGTGGCCCCTGTTTACCTTACGGCTACTTCGTTCTTGAATCTATTAAACCCGGCCGTATTGTATGTGCTTGTTGATAATCGCCAGCTAGCTTAATTTAAGAGCCTACTACGTTAGGTATCTGTGTCTAGCTTCGGCTAAGTCTATTTAGTTTAGTAATAGATAAGTTCCTTATTTTCTTATCCTGATTCAAAAGCCCGAGTGGTGGCTTTCCTGTAAGCCCGAGAACAGACCATCTGTTATTATTTCTTTGAGTGAATAAAAGGGTATTTCAACCCTTCTCGCGTCTTTGTGGTAACTATTGGAACTCAGCGATAATTCGATACTTAGTTCACTAAATTCTTCGACGTTACATCTAGACAAAAGTATCGAGGAATATTACACACTAATTGAACAGCCACATATTAATCATATCATTTGAGAATGTTTAATTTACATTCACATTCGGAAGATAATTTTTCCATAAAATCGCTTCTGACAACAATAAAACTATTATTTAGAACTCCAGAATATCTTATTAGTACAGAAAGGCTGGCGAAGTTCGTCATTAAGAGAAACGATATTATTATAAATATGAAATAATTTGGATGTTGAAGACGTGCAAATACATTAAGAAGTAATCGGAGTAGTAATTGGCAGCTTAAAATTACTTTATTTCCATCGACAAACACTTTTCACGTATCTGTTATAAATTGGCGCTTAGAGCGTCTATTCTGGAATGAGTTTTAATTTTTTGTAGCCGTTGCGTTTAACAGAAGTAGCGACAGCAATCCAGCTTACAGACAAGCACGGAAAGAACGCGGCGTGTTCAAGATGAAGCTCAGTTCAGAGTTTTGGTTTGGATTTAGCTTTATTTTAATGGTTAATGTAAAGCCGATTTGCACATCTGAAATTGTTACTGGCCGAAACCTTACGTAAGAGTCTGCGTTATGCAATAATCACATGATGTGAAATGACTCAGTTCAGAGAGATTTTTTATAAGCAGTTACTCTTTTTAGGATGTAAAGAGAAAGTATGCAGTTTAAAATCGAGAGTTCACAGACTGTTGCAAGTATTTTGCTTGCATATTTTTTTGTCTTACTTATACATGTGTGGTAAGGGGTGTCAACTCTTAACCTTATCCTGCCATACAATATTTTATAGAATGTGGAGTCGTATAAGATTTATATTGTTTATATTATGCATTTTTATTATAAATTTTATTCTATTTTGTGTGCTGATATATTGTGCATTTTTTTATAGCAGCACGATTAATTATTAGCTCAAAAGGGACGTTGGGCTATTAGTCTCCAAACGGCATTTTGCGCTAAATCTCTCTGAATGGCGTATCACTTTTCAAACTGTTGCCACCAAATGTTATTGCACTATAGTATATTTAAAGAAGTTAAATAATGAAGAATCTGCACGAATGTAGGCATGTTTCTCGCAATGCGAAAAAAACAACGCCATCAAATTCTGAATAACGTAGTCCTCCACCCGAACATGGGCACCTGCAAGCCCAAATTTTGAATTTCGAATCTGTTTTATTATCTATTTTATATTTTGTAGAACTAAACGAATTTTTGGTTAACAAACTCAACGAATTCAAACCGAGCAGTGGCAACACTGCACGAAAAAAAAAAAAAAATTATCTCTAGCGCGCGAGATTAACTATCGGAAATTTTGAAGATGTTCTGTTTTTAAATATTTTTCGATTTTGCTGTTGAACTGTATATGGCGTAAGTGCGAAGAAACTGATGCTTAATAATAATAAAACTAAAAAGAGAAAAAAAAATGGGTAGCGGTAGTGAGTGTAACTGCGTGCGAAGCCAGAGAGAGCGTAAAATACCTTAACAAACCCTTTTCAGCGACCGTTAAAATGTGAAACCTTTCAGATTTTGGTTTCTCACTTTTTGCGGAGTTTTATTTCGCATATTCAACCACACTGCATATAAACTTTCTAAACTATATTGCTTGGTCAAATCCAACTTACGCACCTTTACTTTTTTCCTGTGAATATTTTTTTAACACCGCATTTGGTGTGTCTTCTAACTTTATCTTTCTAAACAGGCGATATTTAAGAGCAGTGAGTCTGAATTACATTTTATTATAAGGTTAGTAAAGTACTTAAAAATTTTTAAGTGTTTCAGCAAACTTTTAGTGCATATGCTCTTTGCTAGACGGCAAAATTTCCAAGGATTTCAATGATTTAAAAATTGCTGAATGACAAGTGAAGATGATGATTAGTTCTGGGAATAGCTCTAAGTGGAAAATTAATAATGTCTGCAAGACTGATTGACGTCTTAAGCCAGTATCACACCTACGAATGCGAAAAGCAAAAGACGGTGAATTAGCACCAGATCTTCCGACCAAGTGCGTCTAGTGCGTTACCATACAGGATTGACACTCCGACACAAAAGAAGCAACAGACAGCCTTTTCTAAAAACGGGATCTACCAGAAATGCAGTAAAAGCTGTCGTAACAGACACCCGTTTGATCGGTGACATTCAAATAACAGTATTTTTGGAGATCTAGATTTAAGTACGAAATATAGGCCTATGAGGTAAAAAATTATTTGATTGCCACCTGTCGTAACAAACCTCCTCCAACCAATAAACCAAAAGGTTTTCCAAAATATAGATTTCCGATCCCTTTTTATGCATGGATGTGTGAAATTTGAATGCAGCATTCACACGTTTTTAGTCATGTTCGTGGATGACGAATCGATATTCTCTAGGTTTTAAACGTGTCCGGCGTCCGTGATCGACAACTTTGATTTAGTTACAATGTAGAGACATTAGGTATTTTTTGGAAGCCGGAGAGGTGAAAAATGAGCAACGCCTTCGCCGGGAATCGAACCACGGACCTCTGGAATACGCGCCAAGCGTGCAGACCACCACACCATGAAGGCACGCTAAGAAGGTAGGAGAAATATCTTATAACATGTTCGGAGAACGTTAGTGTTAGTGAAGAGAAATTGCAGGCTTGGGTGGATGCAGTAAGTTCGGTTCCCATCACGCTCTTTCAAGATGACGACGAAGTAGTCGGACATGCACTGGGAAAGAAGAAAGATGGTGAGAAGAAAAGAAAGAAAGAAGATGAATACGATACGGAGAGGAAGAAAGTTACGTGGAAGGAAGCTGACGAAGGATTGCAGGCTGTTATAAGATTTGACAAGAAATGTTTATGTCAGTATAAAGCTTCATTATTTTACACAGCAAAATTTTAAAGTTGGCAACAATCTTGTAGGCAGGTAAACATTGGACGTTACATGCTATCACATTAAGAAATTTGTAACTTTGATGTGATTACATATATTTGCTTAATTTTGTTTTCCTGAAATATAAAGTCATGTATATGGGCTTTAATTTTAAACAATCTAAACGATTTTTCTGTATTATTTATCTACTTGTCAATAGATCAGTAAACACGATGAACGGACCTCAAATGTTGCAATTTTTACAAAGGGGCTTCACAAAACTTGAACGAGTAAGTTCTACTTTTCCAGTTTCATCTCTTAGGCTTCCATTTAACAGTTTAAGAATGATGGCTAAAAAATAAAAAATCAAGTCTTTTTTTAATTTTTTCCGTTCATTTTCCCCTTCAAATTGAAATTGTCTAGTATTTTTTTTGAAATAATTTAGATAAAATTTAAAAAAGCTTCAAAATTCTATTTACAGTTTTCTAATGAAAATCGAGGTTTAGAAGTTCAATTATTTGCTTTGCTTAATTTATATGTTGAAATTTTTATCGTTTAAATGTGCTTAAATGTGTGTGTGTTCTATGCTAATTATTTATTATTTATTTAAATAAAAGAGAGTTATTTAAAGTTTTTATTATTGCATTAGGTATTATTACATACTGAACGTATGAGTTAATGTTACTTACAACAAACAGAATAAAAATTAATAATTAACCCTGCAAAGAATTATCGCTCTTTCCCGTGCGGGCTTTCGTAGTGTAACTGTTAGCATGTCCGGCTAGAAAATGTCCGAATTCCGAAGAGGGCATTCCCAATTCTTGTTCCGTAAAAAAAAAAAATAATAATTAAAAAAAAAAATAATAATAATAATTGCCATTTAAAAACATTTCATACCTTATTTTATGTTACGGAAAAGGCTAATGCAGGGGGTTCTGATTTTATAGTTCCTGGAGGGAGTGAGGTCAGGCTTTTATTTAACTCTTAGCCATTAATTTTAGTTTTTATCTGTGTTAAAGTCTACTGTATCCACATTTTGGTATTTACACTTTTTGCTGTTTAGGTTATGAAACATATTAAAAATAAACTATGAATGTACACGGCGTAAAAAAAAAAAAAAAGGACAGTTCTATATCTCCCGTTCTACTGGACTGATTGACGAAATTCAAATTGCGTTCTTCATGTCTCGAAAGCGCGACTTTGGATATATATTAGGTTTATATATAGCATTGTTCTAACATAGGTATTCTGACACATAATTGGACTTTTTCTGAAATAACATACCAATTGTTTTCCATATTTCGATTCTACGACTTAAATTATGCGTACGTATTAAATTTTGTAAAATTTGGTGCGAAATTTACGGAGAAATTCAAAAATAATTTATCTTGGCGAATTTTTTTTCAGTTTGCGCCACGAATAAATCACTTGGCGAACTTCTTAATATATCGCAACCTATTTTCCTTTCCCTTCCATTGTGCATGAGCGGAAAAAAAAGTGGTATCATTCCTACTTCCAAATAATTTTAACAAAGTGCCTTATTTGTTAAAATTATTTGGAATTTTAATTTGATGTTATTATCGCTTTTAAAAATATGTCACATTTCAAAACGCGCTAATATATAAATTCACGTATATCTTCGAAAAATTTTGAAATTTTGATACTTAGAAATACGTCTACTTTAAGATGCTTGTAAAAATTTTATAGATTATAATTCAAAATGTTCTTCGAAAAATTTATAAAAATTATTTAAAAATAAATCCTAAAAAATGGACGAATTTTATTCGGAATGAACCTAAATTTTAAAAATGTGAAAGAAAGAATCAAATAAGTTTAATAAAAAAAGAGATATTAATAAATATATACCAAACTCAATTAACACGGAAGAGCTAAAATTTTGAGAGCTAATTTTCCAAAAACTACTCATGCGATTTTTACAAAACTTAACAGTTTGGCGTAATTTGAGTGGTAGAATCGAAATATGGAAAACAATTGGCATGTCATTTAAAAAAAAGTCCGATTTTGTGACAAAATACCTATATTAGAACAATGCTGTGTATAAATCTAAAACACATCCTAAGTCGCACTTTCGAGACATGAATTTCGTCAATCGGCCCAGTAGAACGAGAGATATTATAGAACTGTCCCATTCCCTTCTCCCCCCCCCCGCAGTGTACATATGTATTTTTCGAATTTTTGAAAGGAGAATGGGGGTGATCTAATAATAGTGAAAGTGGCATGGGGCAAAATAGATTAAGAAGCACTGTGCTAATGCCTCTAAGACTTATTTGTGCATTTTATTATTCAGCAAACGAAGATTTTTGGTTATTTTAGCTGTGTGCGGGGTCCGGGAGAATAAAGAAAGAAACGAAACGACAACTATTTGGGGAAAATCCCGTCGGAAAAATCCTTAATCCACACTCTCATTCGGAAAAAAAAAAAAAAAAAAAAAAAAAAAAAAAAATTGAATGCAAATTGGAACTACGAAACGCAAGCTAACTCACCAGCTTGTTGATAACAACGTTTCGTTATCTATTTCCTCTTCTTCCTCCAATCACGTCGTTTGAGATTTCAGATACGAGTCGTCTGAATGTTCGTGCGTCATACAGAACGAAAAACCTGCACAGTACAGTTAGGAACAGAGCGCTTACGCGATGGCACCGGGGGAAAATTTATCGGAAGCATTGGCTAAACGGCAGCCTAAAGGTAAGGTTAAAGTCTCGCAATTAAAATTTAATTAAATCTTATTGTTATTGTTATACATTTAAATAAAATTTCATTCATCTCTTTTTCGCCCAAAAAGGGATATTAGTCTCGAAGCGCGATTTTGCGTTGGTTCGCTATAAACGACTTATCACTTTTCGAATTGTTTCCACCAAATATTATGGCATAGTATTATTTTTTATAGAAATTATATAATGAAGAATCTGCATGCATGTGTGTATGTTCCTCGCATTGTGGAAAAACGCCGGCAGCTAGAATAAAGTGACCATATTTTCATTGAGACAAAGCGGAACAAATGGAATGAAATGAGAATTATAATTTAGTTATGAAAGCAGACCAATAATTCAAAATAATATATTTTATTGTATGCATTCATATACTTGTCTATAAATATACAAAACTATATTTATTATTAACTATTGGTAATTATAAAAATATTTGTAAAAAGCAATAATTTGAATATTATGTTTTTTAATTTATTAAAAAAAATTATGATTTTCTTTCACGGTCATATTTTTTATCCGAGTGAATACTTTGCAATAGGTTCGGATCATTTATTAAAATGTCGTGAAATTTCTCACATAAGTTGGTCAAATTATATTTAACGCTTAATACAGACTTTAAAGTTTTAATGTTCAACTGCGTTTTTTCAATTGTCCATATTTTATTGATACTACAAAAAACACGTTCTGTTGCTGCATTTGTTTCTGGAAGGGAGAGCGCGTGTTATAGAATTTTCAAAATATTTTCATAAGGAATGTTATTCTGTTTAAAATGAAGGAATAACTCCGTCCATTTTTTGTCTGTTTCCACATTTGTAGACAACCAACATTTAATTTTTTCTTCAGTAACGTATCTTTTTACCAATGACACCTTATCAAAAAGATAATTTTCGTAAATGTTATTTTTTGGAAAATGGTTACTGATATATTAAAAGGAATTTTCCACATATTTCCATAAAATTTCCTTTTTTAATGTCACCCAATTCTTTTATATTCGATTTCTGCGCATTCACAAAAATCCTTCAAACGTTCAACACGCACAGTATATATATATATATATATATATATATATATATATATATATATAATACGAATAAATTTTTGCAATAATATTTTCAAGATCCACTGGAAGTTAGTCAGATGCTGTTTGAATAGTACTGTGGGTCAAATGTTCGTTAAGTTTCGTAAAAACGTTATTGATGCCTCTTCTAGCTTTCAAAATTTGCATTAGTGTTATCCTCACAATAGGCAATAATTGTATTGTTCAAATTATTCTTTTTTAAAATAGTGCTTATTGAATCAAAAATTATTTATGAAGTTTCACCCGGCAATGAAACAAAATCTAATATTCTAATTTTAATCCCTGTTTCTGGATCAAAAAGTCTAACAATTGTGGGAAATAATTTTAAATCTTTGTGGTTGGAAGCATCATAATATATGATATTACATAAATGTCTTTCTACAATTGTGAAAACGAATATAGTGAAAAAAACATTACAAACAATTGCTTGGCTTTTTGTCCTTGCACATGCAAATTTTTTGTCGTACAATGTTTTAATCATTTGCGACGTACAATCAATTGATCTGAAACTTTGATTGTGGTTTATGATGTGGAAAGCAAATAGCCCTTCAACTAATGCTAGCTGTTCCTCCGTTAACAATATATATTCCTTGACGAGACGTAACGACAATGATCGAACACCACCGAGTAATCTTACTCGTTACATCGCCTGATTTAGTTTACTCTGCATGCATTTTATGTGTTTTTTTATTTATGTATTTTTTATTTCTTTATATTTACTATAATAACTAATAAATAAGGTAATATATTTTTACAGTACATTTAAAATAAGAAATGCAGATGTTTTCTAAAAAGCGGGACATTTTTAAAAATCGGCGGGACGAGGGATAGTCCTCCAAAAAGCAGGACTGTCCCGCCAAAATCGGGACATGTGGTCACTTTGAGCTAGAGCCATCCAAGTTTGCTGCATGTGCACCTGGAAGCCTGAATTTTGAATTTGTTTTATTATTTATTTCATATTTTGTAAAACTAATGAATTTTTGATTAACAAAACGAAAAAAACATTCGATATAAAACATTTTAATCTCCAGCATACGAGACTGTTGCCATTCGGAAGCATGTAAAATATTTATGTTTCAAATTTAGTTAAAAAACTCGGCTCTATAGAAGCAATGTGTTACCGCGGCTGGAAATAAAATACTTTTACTTTCCACGCGCCAGCATGCTGCTTTTCGGTAAAGCCTAAAATACTCTCAGATTTAATCTGGAAGGCTACTGAGTAATAAATTAAACGATTTGAAACCAATAAACACAGTACTAAAAACATTTTTTTTTTCTACTTTTTAAAGGTATGGATTAAAAAAACATGTATTAAAATCATGAGATATCTAATTAGAATTATTCAATATTTTTATAAAATTGCACAATACGATAATTTTTTTAACCGCCTGGACGCGCGAGAGGCTAATTTTTAAAGAAATAATATAGCGAATATAAAAATATATATGGCCACCTCCAACACTATGCGGTTTTTAAACACTATTTTGCGATTTTGCTGTTGAATTGAATTTTATGTTGCGTAAGTGCAAAGAACATGATATTTAAAAAAAAGTGAATAATGAAAAGCTAAAAATTATTATTATTATTATTATTATTATTATTATTATTATTATTATTTTGGTTAGCCATCTATCTTACTATGAAAACTGAACGCTGATATGATGAACTGAGGAAAGACCGAAAAAATATTAAAATGTGTACCAACACTTAAAATTGCATCAGCTTTTAACAATTCCGTAATTTTGTTTTTGTGCGTGGTGTAAATACGAAGAAAACGATGCTTAATAATATAGTTAAAAAAGCCAATAAAAGGAGGGGTAGTAGGAGTGAGTGAAAGAGTAGACGGTATGCAGACTGCCGACCTCACTCTTCCTGAGGTCGGCAGACTGTTGTCCATTTCGGACGACCGTTAAAATCTGAAACCTTTCGGACATTCCTCTTTCCCGAATGACAGTTTAATGCAAATGTAAAAGAATCCGAATTTTGTACTTTGTTCTTTTCAGATGAAGTACGTTAAGTTTATCATGTTTCTTTATTTCAATAAACGAAGCTATTAGAAATTTTAACTGTTGCATGTTATATATATTTAGTTCTTAAAAAATGCGTGTTTTTTTATTTCCTTGTGCGAAGTAAAATAAAGTGACCACATTGTCATTGAGAAAAGTGAGTGAGTGAGTGAGTGATTATGGCGCAAAAACCAGAGATGATTATGACGCGCCAAACAAAAGATGAGATGATTACAATTGATGACATTAAAATTCAATAAATAAAAACAAGTAGATAAATGTACCAAATCCAGAGGATGAAGTCATATAAACACAAGTTAAAAGCACATATTAAAATTCAAGACACAGTCTTCAAAACAAATTACATTTGGTAGCCAATCTCTTTTAAATAAAAAAATAAATTACAATTGACCTCTCTTCCGATTAAACGGTCGAGAGGTAAGTCACAGCTATTAAAATATTTCTGGCGAAGACTATTAAAACATGGACACTCAATTAAAATATGACGAACAGATAAACAAACATTACAATTAAAACAAACAGGCTCATTTTCAGCTTTGAGAAGATAGTTATGTGTGACTCTAGTGTGACCAATTCTGAGTCGAGTCAAAAGAACGTCCTCTTTACGGTTTCCAGCAGAATCCCAATGCTCAATTCTAGGCTTGACGTTTCTCAACTTGTTGTGATGCTGAACATCCCAAATTTGCTGCCATTTTTTCCGTATCTTTCCCTTGATGACACAGCAGATGTCTCTAAAAGGGATAAGGCGAGTAGACGGTTCAACAGCATGTTTGGCTGCGATGTCTGCAAGCTCATTTCCCTTTATTCCAGCATGTCCAGGAACCCAGCAGTACAGGACCTCATATCCTCGAATCGTTAAATTTCTACGAATTTTGAGAACATCCACTACCACAGGATTCTGAGTGTTGGGAAAAGCTTCCAAGGATTTAAGAGCACTATACGAGTCTGTATAAACTGTGAACTTTTTGTGGCAGAGCTTTGAGATGTAAAAAAGACCATAATATATTGCAGTTAGTTCAGATGCTAGGACTGAGAAAGCATGGTGCAGGCATCTGCTCTCAATGTAATCTTCAAATACAAAAGCCATCCCGACATGATCATTTGACTTTGATCCATCTGTGTATATCGGATAATAACTGCTATATCTGTGCCTGTGCTCAGCGAAAAGTTGTCTGTAAACGATCTCGTTAGTGCTCGCCTTTACGTGATGTTTGAAAACATCAAGAAGCTGGATCCGTGAATTTTCCCAAGGCGGAATTTCAAAATTCTGTACTGCTTGGGGATGCATATCAGAGAGGGAGAGTTCCTCAATGACAGGCCGAACTCTTAAAGGGAAAGTAGGAACACAGGATGGACGTGTTTCAAATAATGTGTTACACTCATTATCAAGTAGGCACAGCTTATTGGGATGTTCAGGTTGAGATAGAATATTAAAATATTGCAAAAGGGACAATTGCTCACGCCTCAGATAAAGTGATGGTTCGTTAGAGTCAACATATAGGCTCTGCACAGGAGAAGTCCTGAAAGCTCCTGAACACATCCGCAGACCTTGATGGTGAACAGGATCCAGTTTTAACAAAACAGATGACCGAGCGGATCCATAAACAACTGAGCCATAGTCCAGTCTAGAGCGGATAAGCGCTCTGTAAATGCGAAGCATGGAGCAACGCTCTGCACCCCAGGAGGTGTTCGCCAACACTTTTAAAATATTTAGTGTTTTTAGACACTTCCTTCTCAGGTTTAAAACATGAGGAAGGAAAGTCAATTTTCGGTCGAACGTCACTCCTAAAAATTTTACTTCCGGAGCAACTGGAATAATTGTATCATTCAGATATAACTCAGGTTCAGGATGGAGACCACGCTTCCTACAAAAGTGCACGCACACAGTTTTCTGTTTTGAAAAAGTAAATCCCTGTTTGTCGGACCATTCTTGTATCTTATTCAGAGCCATCTGCATTTGCCTCTCTACATATCTCATGTCTGCCCCTCGACAGCTAATCTGCAGATCATCAACATACAGAGATCCCAAGATGGTGGGAGGAAGTTCTTTCAGTACGGAGTTTATTTTTAAAATGAACAGCGTTACACTTAGCACACAGCCTTGAGGCACACCCTCTTCCTGTTGAAAAACATCCGAAAAAACAGAGCCAATCCTTACTTGAAAAGTTCTACTGTTCAAGAAATTCTGAATGAAAATTGGTAGGTTGCCGCGCAAGCCACTCTCGTGAAGATCCCGAAGTATACCGAATCTCCATGCCTTATCATAAGCTTTCTCAATGTCGAAGAATACCGAGACAAGGTGGCTTCTTTTTACAAATGCTTTCCGAATGGAAATCTCTAGGAGGAGCTTGTTATCTACGGTTGTTCTCCCCTTTCGAAAACCACTTTGATAAGGCGATATAATATTATTCTTTTCCAAGAAGTAGACTAGACGGCTGTTTACCATCTTTTCAAACAGTTTGCAAACACAACTAGTAAGGGCAATTGGCCGATAGTTCGAGGGATTCCTCGGGTCTTTCCCTGGCTTCCCAATAGGAATTACTACAACTCTCCTCCATGCACTGGGAAATGTACGCTCCTTCCACACTCTATTGTAAAGTGTGAGAAGGGCACTGAGTGACTTACAGGACAGATGCTTAAGCATTTCATAATACACGCCATCCAGACCCGGACAAGACCTATGTGTCTGTAACAAAGCTCTCCTTAATTCAACCATAGTAAAGTCTCTATTGTACGTCTCAGATTTGGAAGAGTTGAATGCGATGGGATTTATTTCAGAGTGTTGCTTGATAGAGAGAAATGCAGGTGAATAGTTTCTGCTTGAAGAAACAGCAGCAAATGTCTCACCAATAGTATTTGCAATTTCTTCTATGGAGCTAATCACTCGGCCATCTTTTTCCAGAAAGGAAAGTGAGTGGTCTTTATACATTCCGCATGCTTTTCGAACTCTTTCCCAAACCCGCTTACTAGGTGTAGAGGATGTTATTGAGGACACATATGAAATCCAGGAATCCCTCTGGCTCTGCCTTCTTACTTTTCGTGCATTTGCTTTGGCTCTTTTAAAGGCTATGAGGTTTCGCAGAGTCGGATATCTACGAAAAATGCCCCATGATTGTTTCTGTTTTTTCAGTGCTTCATGACAGTCGCGATTCCACCATGGTTTAGAATATTTTAGTAGTTTTCCTGATGTTCTAGGAATGGAGAGCATAGCTGCCTGAATAATAGTATTAGTAACAGCTTCAACAGCGTCATCGATATGCCCATCTTCTACCATTTGATCTGTGAGCTCTGCAATGGAAGAGAAGAGTTCCCAGTCTGCCCTGTCCAGTATAAACCGAGGGAGTCTCGTCATGGGATTTGCTTCTCTTCGTGCAAGAGACACAAAAATGGGATAATGATCACTGTTGTAAAGATCTTTTCCCACATTAAAAGTGCAAAAAGGCAACAGAGATGGTGAACAGATGGCAAGGTCGAGAGCATGGAATGTCTTTGAAGGCTCATGGAAGTAAGTATCTTGCCCATTATTGAGGAGACAAAGGCTATGATCTTCGATCATCTGCTCAATTTGTCTTCCTCGGCAATTTGTATCTTTACTGCCCCAGAGCGGACTATGGCCGTTAAAATCTCCTATTATGACGAAAGGCTCAGGCAGCTGCACTAAAAGACCATTGAAATCTTGCTGATCAATATGCTCATTTGGAGGCAAATACAGAGAAACGACTGTAACAACAATATCAAAATTTGTTTGAGTAGCGACAACTTGGAGGGATGTCGTCAAAGAAAGCACATTTGAGGGATAATCCAGTGAGGTGAGGAGACCTAAACCTCCACTGGCACGCTCACCTGCAATGTTATCTTTCCTGACGAAAGAAAACCTCCGAAGTTTTGCCTGTTGTTCTGGTTTTAGATTTGTTTCCTGTATTGCGAAGCATACAGGATGATAAGCATTGATTATGGCTTTGATGTCGAGCAAATTTCGGTGGAAACCGCGACAGTTCCATGAGACGAGGGTGGCCATTATGATTGATGTTTGTTGTTCCTGTGTTCCTTTTTAGTTTTGCGCGGAAGCAGATGATCGGGAACTTCTAGACCGTCTTCCAAATAATTTCATTTGCAGAACTATTGCTGGGACTTCTATTTTTGGTTTCTATTTTTGGAGGCACAGTTTTGGGTTTGCTCGGGATTGCTATTTCTTTATTTTGTATGATATGTGTTGGATTTTCTTTGTTCTTGCTTGCTGCTGGTTTTTATTTGGTGGAGTCTGTGTACTTATGGAAGTTTGGGTGGCTATTGTGCGGGTTGATTTCACGGCATTGGCATATGATTTGTTTGATATAGGCTGTGTGCTCTGAACTTGTCTTCTGGCTTTGGCATACGAAATGTTCCTGGAAACTTTTATGGTCTGCACTTCCTTTTCTAATTTCCATTTCGGACAGGAACGAGAAAATGCTGGATGGTTGCCCTTGCAATTTATACACAGTGCTGCAGCGGTGCAATTTTCGCTATCGTGGCCAACCGACGAGCATCGAGCGCACGTCAGGGTCCCACGACAGGACATCTTGGAATGGCCAAAACGCTGGCACTGGAAGCATCGCATGGGGTTTGGAATATAAGGCCTTACGGGGCAGTTTAGATATCCAGCCTTAATATTTTTCGGCAGATCAGGCGAGTTGAAGGTCAGGATCACGTGTTTAGTGTCAGTCAACTGACCTTCCTTACGCATCTTGATCCGCCTAGCACCACAGACCTTTTGGTCAGCTAACTCGGAAACGAACTATTCTTCTGAAACACACAGAAGGTCGATTTCCGAGATCACACCTCTACAAGAATTCAGAGTTTTATGCGCTGACACAGTTATAGCTACATTTCCAAGTTTGGTTTGTGACAAAAGGGAAGCAGATTGGGTTGGCGAGACAGTATCTATAAGCAGGTCTCCAGAACGGAGACGCTTTATGTTCTTTGGTTCACCTATGCAAGAACGGATATATTTGCTTACAACGAAAGGGAACATCTTTTGCAGTTCACCAGAGGGATTCGAGACTACAAGGAAGCGTGAATTATCAGTGATTACTTTGGCATTTGCATCGGTACGTATTTTCTTAGTAAGAGATTTATCAATTATTTCAATACTTTGGTCGTTTTCATTTGATTTGAGAAGAAACATAGAAGCCATATTTAAGAAAGAAAAGATTCGGGTCCGACGGCCCCGCCCACCACGGAGCCCAACAAGGGAACACAGATTCCTGTGTTAGGGCTAGCCGGACCTATACGCAAACTGAAGCCCCACAGTCGGCTTTCCCGAAAGCAGGTACTCCCGAGAGCTTGACCCCAAGCCACTGACACAAGGACTAGTGACCAGCCGATTGACACCCTTGAGGACGACTAAGGTGCCTCCCGTTTAGCTGAAGCAGAGGCCAAAGCAGTGTGTTGGGGACAGTACCTCGCCCCTCAACTACCAGGACCCTCCTTTCCAGCGACACGGGTCTCCACGCACGGCAAACACGTGGGCAGTTTTCTCGCCATTCGAAAACTAGATAGAAGGACTGCTCCAGTCTCTCGTGACGAGCCCCAAACTCCGTAGAGAGAAACCACGAGGGAGAAGAGAAGGGAAAAAGTTCCAGCCAAGAGGAGAGGAGACGGAAAAGAGGATAGATCACTGGGGCTCCAGGATCGTGACACCCGTCTCACCAAGAAGATGATCCCCTGAAGGGCTAGGGTACCTCGGGATTGCCACACCCGTACTCACAAAAGTGAGCCCCCGAGGGGGTCATTGAGAAAAAGCGGGACAAATGGAATGAAATGAGAATTGTAATTTAGTCAGTGGCGACTCGTAATAAGCCCTGTGGAACTACAGCACCTCTATGTCCACTTATTATTATTTTTAATATTTAATATAGTGTGCCCGCTTCACAGTTCCAGCGGTGTTTGGCTGTTCTGCGCATGCGCACACAGAAACCAGCACGCGAGCCGGGTAGAGAGAAGAGCATTGTCGCTCTTGCAGTGCCGAAATTCTGGCATGTTGCTGAAAACGTTTTAAAATATCTAAATGATGATAATTTCAACTTTTGGTTAGAGATTTTTTTTATCAGATACCTCATGTTGAAATAATATCCAACTAAATGCAATCCAGAGAAATTAGTGTGTTTAAAGTTTTCAAAACTGCTATTTTAGAATTAAGAAACTCAAAGTACTGTATGAATTTTTCAAAGACACTGATGGCAGAAGCTAAGGAAATAGTGATTTTATACTATGTATTGATATACTGCACAGATATTCTTCCACTAAACACTTAGCAGCTGCTAAATTGTTTAACAAGAAATGCTTAGTTTTAGGAATGAACATTCTACAGAAGAAATAGTACTGACCACTGAAGCATATCCAATGATTGGCAAAGAAAAGCTTGAAACTGAACTAAAAGTATTCTATTGTAGGTCTGATATCCATGACTACTGCAAATTAATTGTGCTACTCAAATTTATCTTCGAAAATAATCTAGATGATGTTCTTTGTGAAATTACGAAACTGATAAAAATTCTCTTGAGAGTTCTCATGACTACATCAGAGGCAGAACGCTGCTTTCCAACATTGAAAAGAACGAAAACTTTTCTAAGAAGCACTAGGAATTCGGAAAGACTAAATGCGCTTGCATTGCTTTCAATAAAGAAAAATTTCCTCAGTTGTCATCCAGAGATCAAGGAGAAAATTATTGATCTTTTCGCGAAAATTAAAACAAGAGGAATGGATTTCATTTTTAAATGACTAAACAAAGATTGAACTGTGATAATTTTGGTTAAAGTAATTAAGAAATGTTTCATTTTTTTCTTGTAAGATTTCATGAAGTTTCAAAATAAATTTTCTGTTCATGCATGTTTGTTTGCTTTTACATAATTTTAAAACAAAGGTTAAATGTTTTTGGAACGGCAACCCCACTAATTTTAGCCACGAGCCGCCACTGAATTTAGTTATGAAAGCAGACCAATAATTCAAAATAATATATTTTATATTGTATACATTCATATACTTGTTTATAAATATACAAATATATATTTATTATTAACTATTGGTAACTATAAAAATATTTGTAAAAAGCAATAATTTGAATATTATGTTTTTTAATTTATTAAAAAAATGATGATTTTCTTTCACGGTCATATTTTTTATCCGAGTGAATACTTTGCAATAGGTTCGGATCATTCATTAAAATGTCGTGAAATTTCTCACATGAGTTGGTCAAATTATATTTTACGCTTAATACAGACTTTAAAGTTTTAATGTTCAACTGCGTTTTTTCAACTGTCCATATTTTATTGGTACTAGAAAAAACACGTTCTGTTGCTGCATTTGATTCCGAGTATTGACGAGGACAGAGCTCGCAATCCATGGAATTTTGTGATTCTTCGCAAACAAATGCTTTACCTTTGGATACTCCAAACGTGCAATCATGTACAGAGAACAATCCATCTGATGATAAGACGACCCAAGACGACCGATCTCATCTTATTACTGAATTTTACGGACTCAAAATTCAGTTTGAAGCCATTCAACAGCAGAAAAGGTTTCTAAAACGGACTGGAGCTCCCCTGGATACCAACAACTAGACCTAGCGGGTAAGACACTGTTTAATAAGATCAACGACATTGCGAACCGACTTAATGTACAGATATTCAAACTCCCTGCCACTTTACGAGAATTTCAGCAGTTATTAGGAAACGAGAAAACTGCCAAAATGGCCGCCGAAAAAGGAGCTCTTCTCCGTAAAAAGAAACACAAAGACAACTCTCGCACGCATAACGTAAAGAAGCAAGCGGATAGACCAGTTTCGATTCCTTCGGCTCAAGATACCGTTACTGCCTCCAGCACAAAAAGAAAGACTGCGAGCGTAGATTCGGAGGGCTTTATGATCCCCGCATCACGGAAACAGGGAAAAACTCCAGAAATCATTACAATTGATGATAGTATCCCTACTGATGTAATTACAAACTCAAAAAATATTGCTTCTAAAAACAAACCCTCTTGGACAGTCCCGCCAAGGGAAGCTTACCCCCTTCTTACTACCTCCATGCTACCATGCAGATGCATGCTACTAACGGGGGAACTTCAGGAAGAGAAAATACACTGAAGTGACAAAAGTCATGGGATAGCAATATGCAAATATACAGATGGCAGTAGTGTCGCGTAGAAAATGTATAAATGCGAAGTGCTTTGGCAGGGTTTTCATTTGTGTTCAAGTTATTCACGTGAAGAGGTTTTGACGTGATTATGGCCGCACGACGAGAAATAACAGACTTTCAACGCGTAATGGTAGTTGGAGCTAGACGCAGGGGTCATTCCATTTCGGATATCGTTAGAGAATTCCACATTCCGAGATCCACACTGTCAAGAGTGTGCCGACAGTATCTAATTTCAGGCATAACATCCCACCATGGACAGCGCAGTGGCCGACCACTTGTACTTAATGACCGAGACCAGCGACGTCTGCGTAGAGTTGTCAATGTTCACAGACAAGCAACACTGCGTCAAATAACCGCAGAAATCATTGTGGGACATACGAGGGACGTGTCCGATAGGACAGTGCGGCGAAATTTGTCTTGCTTGGGCTATGCCAGCAGAAGACCGACTCGAGTGCCTTTACTGAAGCACGACATCGCCTGCAGCGACTCTCGTGGGCTCGTGAGCATATCGGTTGGTCCCTAAACGAATGGAAAACCGTGGCTTGGTCAGATGAGTCACGATTGTAGTTGCTAAGAGATGATGGTAGGGTTCGAGTGTGGCGCAGACCCCACGAAGCCATGGACCCAAGTTGTCAACAAGGCACTGTTCAAGCTGGTGGTGGTTCCATAATGGTCTGGGCTGCTTTTACGTGGCATGGACTTGGTCCTCTGGTGCAACTGAACCGATCATTGACTGGAAATGGATACCTTCAGCTACTTGGAGATCACTTACAGCCATTCATGGACTTCACGTACTCAAACAACGATGGTTTTTTTATGGATGACAATGCGCCATATCACCGGGCCACAATTGTTCGCGATTGGTTAGAAGAACATTCTGGACAATTCCAGCGAATGATCTGGCCACCACATGAATCTCATCGAACATTTATGGGACATCATCGAGAGGTCAGTTCGTGCCCAAAACCCTGCACCGTCAACACTTTCACAATTATGGATACCTATGGAGGCAGCATGGATAAATATTCCTGCAGGGGACTTCCAACGACTTGTTGAGTCCTGCCACGTCGAGTTGTTGCACTTCGCCGAGCAAAAGGAGGACCGACAAAATATTAGGAGGTATCCCATGACTTTTGTCACTTCAGTGTAGTTCGGCGCAGTCCATGGAGGTAAGAAAAGAAGGAGTGGCCAAACCCATACTAGAAGTGAAGCACTGCTTCGAAGCTCCGGTTACCAGATGGGGTGTTTTTTGTTTACATTCAGAAGCTCACTTGACAGCGCTTTGATAGTATCTCGACACACGACAGTTCTATACAAATCGAAAATCGGGACACTTCCGCATAAAAGAAACATTCCTAGTATGATGGATAATAGCAATTTGTATAGTTTAGCGACATTTACGCAAAAATCACATCTTAATTATTTTTCGATAACAAACAACAGCGATTTTGATTATGAATTTGTTTTATAAAATTCTAAGCTGTTGAACTAAAAAATATAGATTTTAGCAAAAACGTTATGGAATGAAAAATACCTCACCGTACCTTTAAAATTCTATACATTTTTCGATACCCTTAATACAGTATTCGCTACTTTTATTTTATGTTCCAAACGCCAAAATGTTTTAAATAAAATAATTTTTTTTTCACATCCACATATTATTGTAACATGTACTTTTTAAAATTAGTGTAAATTACTTTACTTGAAAAATATAGTGAATGCACAGAAATTAAAGATTTTCAAGGAAATGAAAAATATGAAATATGTATGGGTATTTATGCATGTGCTTCCAAAAAGCATGTATCTGCCTTTCACAAAATATGTAAATAGTTATTTAATTATTTATATATGTATTTGAAATGAAGGATTTATTCATTCACAAATAACTGTGAAAGTTACTGTGAAGAAATCTAATTATTAAATGCATCTAAATTTATAATGATTAAAAATATTATCTAAATATATAATAATTTTAACATTGAATTGTAAACATAAATTGACATCCTGTTGACAAATACGTTATAAAACTATTTAAGCAGGAATTGTTCGTACTGGAAAGCAATCTGTTAAAAGGTATTGTAAAGGAAATGCTATGAGATGCGCAATTAAGAAAGTATTAAGGGTAAAAAAAATCTAATAAGTATAATTAAAAGAATTATTCCCCTTATCAGTCATATATTCTCCTTATATAAGTCAGTTACAAGTTTTAAATAATATTTAAAAAAAATCCTTATTTTAATTCCCTTTCAGAAATATTCAGAGAAAGTTAAGTACTATTTAAATTATTTCGCTATTAAATTAAAAGGTGCTCTAATATGAAATGGACCGAATAGAGCATTAATTGTAAATTGACTTAATAGTTTTCGATTTAAAAGATGCCTCAGAAGCTAAAAAATCATGTCATATTTGAGAGTGTATTTTAGGAAGAAGCTCTATAAATAGAGAAGAAATGATGCATAATTTTAATAATACAATAAACTTTGATCTTAACTTTTGTAATCCTTAACCGAATCAAATCGAATTACATTAATTTTTTTTTTCTAATGTAATTAACGAAAACTCGTGAAAATATTTCAAATTAAACCATTCTGAGCAAACTGTTCTGCGAAAAGTATAGCGTTTAATTCCGTTCAGAATGAAATGTTCTTTCAAAATGTATTCTTTTCATATACTTAGGCCTTTGAAGTATTGTAGAAAAAGAAACTATATACATTTATATGCATATTTACGACGTAATTACAAAATATTTACATCCGATCGTGTCAAAACCCATTGAACTCAATGGTAAATTACCCAATGTTTTGGTCACCAAAGAAGGGATCTCTAGTGCTTCAAAGCAGGGTACGGGAGAAACTTGTTTAGGGCCTACCATCTAACTTTCTACCTCCATGGCGCAGTCACAGAGCGCTCCCCTCCCTCCACAGCAACCCTCCATTCCGGCTATTCACGTTAAGAGCAGCAAACAGTGGAGAACGCAGATGACTTTCTTGCGAGAGATTGCCCCTAATATCAAGTGCATTCTCACTGGACCTTTTTTAAAATTATTTTGTTCGAACAGAACTCGAATTAAGGGAGGTTACACGATGGATGCGGCAGGCCGACATCCAATTCAAGACTTTTGATCTAAAGCAGGACAGGCCTATCAAAATTGTTATCAGAAGCATCGCTAAAGAAACTGAAATCAAAGACTTCAAAAATGAAGTGGAATCATGGGGTTTCCAAGTGCATAGGTGCGCCCGGTTGACTAAACCGCGCACTAGACACCCTATGCCACTTGTTTACATACAGGTCCGACTTCATCCCTTCATAGACCAACTGTATAGCGTCACCGATATGTGGGGCGCTGAGGTCAAATTTGAGGCTTACAGAGGCAGTAAAGGCCCTACTTAATGCTTTAGGTGCCAAGGATTTTTTCATTCCTCTGAAACTTGCACTCTTAACATCCATTGTGTGAGATGCGCTGGCCCGCACTGGGCAAAAGATTGCACATTAAGTGGCGATCAACCTGCTTGCTGCTGAAACTGTGGAGGTTGTCACCCAGCGTCCTTTAAATCTTGTCCTCGTTACCCAGGTAACAACAAAAAGAGCTAAAAAAAGAATGCTCCTAGGGCAGTTGCTCCTGCATCCCCCCTCAGGGAACTACAAAAACACCAGCAAAAGTTGTACAACCAGCCACTGTGACTGCACCTAAAAGCACAAGCTTGCTGTCTTATGCAGTGACCCTAGGTAAAGGACCTAAAGAGCCCGACCCAAAAATCAGGATCCAAATCCGGCGGATAAGGCGAATGTGCCTCAAATACCTACCCCGGTTACTCAAGTAGAAAGTGGAGACTCCGAGGATGTTCTCTTCTCTACTTTAAAATGCCTAATTGAAATTTCCCGCGATCCTGCGGTAGATACGCATGTTCTACTACAAGCCTTCCAAAGGGCACTGCCAAAGCTTAGGCAGGCAGACGCTCTTACGAGGGCCTTCCTAATTTATGAAAGCTATATTATGCTTTCAAATTAAGATTTCTCGGTTATTTTAGACCCGCGTCTTAAGTTTTTCAGAGCTGTAACCTTTTACAACGGCCTTAAATTCAACTGTTTAAGACAAAGTTCAATTACCAACAGAGAACTTACCATGTGCACATGGAATGCAAACGGCCTCATCAATAAGATCAATGAGGTCAAAGATTTTATTGTAGAGCACAACCTTGAGTCCAAGAGACTCATCTTACCCCAGGGAGAACTCCCCAAATTGAGAATTATGACATATACTCGACTGACAGGGTGTCATTAGCCAGGCGTGCAAGTGGTGGCACCTGTATCTACGTGAAGCGTTTGATTAAGCATGACATGATACATCCTCCTGATTTTAAGTATTTTGGAAGCGACAATTATCAAAATTTTCCTCCAAAATTCTCCCTCACTGACAATCATCTCGGCGTACCTGCCCCCACTATCAACTGCACGTGGAAGAGGTACCTTTCCTGTCAGTGATTTTGATAAACTTTTATAATTATCAAATCACCTAATTATTGCTGGTGACCTAAATTCACGTCATACCGCATGGTTTTGCCCTAACAGGAACAGGTCTAAATTTATGGTGCCAGAGAAACCATATACAGATCATAGCTCCTACCCTCCCGACTTACTACCCTGTTAAAGGGTCCCCTGCAGTTCTTGATCTGGCTGCCTTTTATAATGTCAATTTTAGGCACGAAATAAAAATGATCGTTACTCAAAATTACAGGAGCAAGTCTCTACAAATTGGGACGACTTGAGATTTATCTTGGAACGTACTGCTACCCCCCCCCGTATCAAAATTACCAGCAATTCGGATTTTGACAGGTGTTTACTAAATTTGGAGTCCATTCTCAAAGAAGCGAGAGCTGCGGCTTCAAAACCAATTTTCTATCCGGATGTCAGACTCCTATCTGAGACTAAATCCAAAATTAAGCAGCAGAACTTTTTGCGAAAACTTTGGCAAAGGTCGCGCGATCCCAGTATCCGCGCCCAATTTCGCAAAATACAGAACGAGATAAGGATAACCCGTCTCTTCAAACAGACGGAGTGGAAACACTACATTGAGTCCTTAACGACAATTCGATTTGCGTGCTGCTGCTCGAATACGCAAACAATCAAGACACATTCCGCCCCTTCAAACGGCTGATGACGCATAGATGGCTTACACAGATACTGAAAAGGCAGAAGTCTTAGCCGACAGCCTTGCGGTGGCTTGGCAAATGCGGTCGAGAGCAGGAGACTGACGTTAATTACGGAAGGGGAAAGTAAACGGCTGTGTCAGGGATCATAAGAGGTGATATATTTAAAAAAAAAAGTGTTTTTAGGTCTCATTCAGTATCAGTATATCAGAAATAAATGATGCACATGGTATCAGAATGGAGACAAATTACATAAGATACGAAAAGTTATATTTATTTGTTTATTAACATTTCATTATTACATTGTTTTCGTATAGGAATTTCCTTCCACCCCCGTCTGAGCAATACAAACAGGTACATGTAAGTCGGCTGAAAAGCACTGCTATAAACAAATAATCCAACCCAATTCCAGTTGAACAGCGCTTATTAATGCTAATTGTTTACGGAAAGCATCCTAGTTTTTGAAAAGCTTCGTATCATCTAACATAAAATTAATTAATTAATCATCTTAAGAATGATTTTGTGTTGAATAGGGCAAAACATATGAGGGTTGGCTAGGCATGATTTCATGGAGAATTTTCTAAGGAAAATGGGCTCGTATTTACATACCTTAAGATTATAAGTATTGATTAACATTTCCTATAACTACTTCTAATTGAGGCTTTCTAAGAGCAACCCCCTTAATTTTGACTCTCAGCTTTTAATTTTAGACTAAAATATGAGCATAGAATCTACCTTTAAACAATGGGATTTGTTTTTAAACACTGTGGCATGAGAGTGCCTAGTAATAATAGTTTTAGCGTCGCTAAGAATCATTTTCTGGATTCTCATATTGATTTTTTCCAAAAGATATTAAAAGCTGCAATTGACAAGTATGAGCAATGCATAATAACGTAAGCATACCATAAAGAAAAATGAACCCCCAACAAAAGCTGATCGACTGCTATTGAACTCTAAAGAGGGGTTTATCAGAGAGAAAATGGCAATTAAAATCAATTAAAATTCCATTTAATTATTTATTTACTGTATCGATTTATTACTTATTGTAATGGATTGGAATATTTGAATATGAATTAGCTGAATATTTAAGAAAAATATTATGACTGCGAGAATAGGAAAAAAAACATTTTTTGAATATTTACTTTCTTATAGAATGCAGATGAATTCATTTTTACTCAACGAAAATCAAAATTTAGTAGCTAATTAATCTGTCTTGTATCGACCACTTTAGTTCAGTGATTCGTATTAATGTGCGCTTTTTTTTTAAAAATTTAAATGCTTGAAGAATAATTAATTAGAAAAAGGCATAATTCTCTTCTTACCCTTAAATTCTTCAATAAAAAAACTGCATTTTCAGCTATAACCAAGTGAAATAATTTTCTAAATATAATTCAAAGCATGAAAAATAAGGTACATAAACAGCTTGGAAATGGAACTAGCATTGAGATTCTCTTTAAGAAATATGGTGAAGCTTAACAAAAAGTCTACGAAGTGAAGTAATTCCGTAGAATATTTTCTAACTCTTTATGATTAAATTGCACTCAATTATACTTTATAAACGACATGTAAATACTATTTAATGTATATGTGTGGATGTGTGTGTGTGTGGGGGGGGTGGCTCACTAGCGGCTGAGCTGTAAAGTCGTTGAACTCTGGCAGGTCGATCCGGGGTTCGAATCCGGATCGACGGGGACGGCTGTATTGGCGTTTTCGAGGTTTTCCCCACGTGTAACGTGCATAAGAGTCAGGTTTGCTTAGAAAGTTCTCCACGAGGCACCCTTACCCTTAGGCAAATAACCGTCGAATGCTTTGCTATAATCAAACAAACCAGACCAAACAATAGATATATAAATAAGCAGCTTAAAAACTGTTATATTTTATGTATACTCATTAAGTAGTATTTCAATATATATAGTGATTAAAAGAAAGGAAAAGTCGGATCGTAACTGATTGTATATAATGTAATCCCTATGAAGGCCCTAACAATTCTTTCTCACTTAAAGTCGTAACCCAAAAAGAGAACAAATTAAACTTCAGATACGTATACAGTACTGAATCTAATACAAAAAATACAAAATATAAAAATAAATTATATACGTACGAAACCTAACTAACTATTTATATTGATATTACGTAAATATACGTATGGTAATGAACATTGTATAATAAACATATTTTATACCTTATTCTATATTTGGTTCCATTTATATATATACCTGTACATAGATATATATAATTTAAGGATTCCGTTTAAGGATTATAGTAGTAGTTAATACTACTACATATAAAACACAAAAGTGCATCAATAATGTATTTTTCAGTATTATTTAACTTCATTCTTAGGAATTTTCTGCAGTCTAGTTTGCGTTATTTTATTCATAAGTCTCAAATAAAAACAATTATTGTTTATATGCCATTAGAAAATTAACCAAAAAGCAGCGACCACAATGTAATTGAGAAACAGTCCTTAGCCGTGAAAAGGTTGAAAGTTATTCGGTTATGACTATTATCTCGCATACTCAGCTACTTCGCATACATGGAACATAGCATTCGAAATAAAACACTCAATATTTACTACAAATTCATTCGTGTAACAAATATCTGTCTTTCTACACCTATGGCTTTAAAAAAAGATGTTATTTATCTTACAGTTTATCATTAAGTATTACATTTTCATTGTACAAAACTGCATTCATTCGAAGAATTCAATTTGTATTTTCCTCTGTATAAAACTGAATGTAGAGAAGTTAGATGTTTAAACAACCCCCGCATTTTCTCAAGATCCCTAGCGAGATTGTCCGCACCTTGTCAGCCCTCATCCTGAAAAAAGGGATTGTAAATTTACGACCTGACCGCAAATGAGGGTATTTCAGCCTTGCTACTCAAGTCACTCCTAATAACGACGCCTACTGTAACCGCCCGGTTACTCAAGGGCGCATACACTCACGTATTGAAGAGTTTTTAACACAACTTTTCACGCCTGAACTTAGGCCCACTGATCCTAAAGAGGTAATGGAATACATTAATAGACTGAAACCCAACAAGGCTCCAGGCATAGATTCTATCTCTAATCGCATGATTAAAAATTGCCTTGTAATGTTTATCGTTTGGATTACGGTCCTTGTTAATTTTATGCTAAGGAGAAGCTACTTCTCCGACCGTTGGAAAATTGCAACGGTCGTCCTCATTCAAAACCGAGCCAAAATCTAAACTTACTCGTCAACTATAGACCAATTAGTCTGCTTTCTTCACTCTCAAAAGTACGTGAGTATGTCTTGCTTAATCGCCTGAATGAATTCTGTCGAGATCAAAACTTAATGATCCCGAAACAATTCGGCTTCCGACCTAAACACTCCACGGTACACCAGTTGCTACGTGTAGTGGAATTCATTCATGAAGGCTTTCGTAAGCGAGAGAATATATCTTGACATAGCTAAAGCCTTTGACAGGGTTTGGCATGACGGACTTGTTTACAAGCTCATGCGACTTGAGTTTCCGGCTCACATCATGAAAATTATTAGCTCGTACTTAGCCAGACGAAGCTTCCGCGTACGAGTCATGGAGGTAGGAAGTAAGATGGAGTGGCCCTAAACAGGTTTCTCCCGTACCCTGCTCTGAAGCACTGGCGATTCCTACGTGGTGACCAAAACATTGGGTCATTTACCATTAAGTTCAATGGGTTTTGACGCGATCGGATGTAAATATTTTGTAATTACGTCGTAAATATACATATAAATGTATATATTTTCTTTTTCTACAACACTTCAGAGTCCTAAGTATATGACAACAACATATTTTTAAACAACATTTCATTCTGAACGGAATTAAATGCTATACTTTTCACAGGACAGTTTTCTCAGAATGGTTTAATTTGAATGAAATATTTTCACAAGTTTTCGTTAATGACATTAGAAAAAAAAAATTTAAGGTAATTCGATTTTATTCGGTTAAGGCACAAAAAATAAGATCAAAGTTTATTGTATTATTAATATTAAAATTATGCATTATTTCTTTTCTATTTATAGAGCTTCTTCCTAAAATACTTTCTTAAATATTACATAATTTCTTGGCTTCTGAGGCATCTTTTAAATCGAAAAATATAAGTCAATTTATAATTAATGCTCTATTCTGTTCATTTTAAATTAGAGAATTATTAGAAATTAGCGAAATACTTTAAATAGTACTTAACTTTCTCTGAACATTTCTGAAAGGGAATAAAATAAGTATTATTTAAAACTTGTAACTGAGTTATTATAAAATGTAAGGGGAATAATTCTTTTAATTATACTTATCAGATTTTTTTTACCCTTAATTTCAACAATACATATTCCAAAACTCTTTATTGCTTTCTTAATTGCGCATCTCATAGCATTTCCTTTACAATACCTTTTAACAGATTGCTTTCCAGTACGAACAATTCTTTGTTAAATAGTTTTATAACGCATTTGTCAGCAGGATTTCAATTTATGTTTACAGTTCAATATTAAGGTTATTATATATTTAGATAACATTTTTAATCATTATAAATTTGATACATTTAATAATTAGATTTTTTCACAGTAACTTTCACAGTTGTTTATAAATAAATAAATTCTTCATTTCAAATACATTTATAAATAATTTAATGAATATTTATGTATTTTGTATATTATGTAAGGCAAATACATGCTTTTTGCAAGCACATGCATAAATACCCATACATATTTCCTATTTTTCATTTCCGGCATGTGCAAATCTTTAATTTCTGTGCATTCACTATATTTTTCGAGTAAAGTAATTTACACTAATTTAGCATGCACCCGAAAGTTTTACATAAAAAATATATATGAATATAATTTGAATGATGGATTGCAGCATTTGATGGTAATTTTATTTTTAATTAACCGAAATAAGTGAAACGTGTAAGCCCAAAGTGATTATTTTTCAGATATATAAAATTAAAACGAGGAGTTTAAAATGAGCAGCAGTAAACCTTTCCTTTAAAAAATTTTAAAAGGTACATGTTACAATAATATATAGATGTGAATAAAATTAATTTTATTTAAAACATTTCGTCGTTTGAAACATAAAATAAAAGTAGCGAATACTCTATCAAGGGTATCGAAAGGCGTAATACAATTTTAAAGGTACCGTAAGGTATTTTTCATTCTTTAAGCATAACATTTTTGTTAAAATCTATATTTTTTTAGTTCACAGCTTAGAATTTTATAAAACAAATTCATCATCAAAATCGCTGTTGTTAGTTAACGAAAAATAACCAAGATGTGATTTTTGCGTAAATGTCACTAAACTATACAAACTGCTATTATCCTTCACACTATGAATGTTTCTTTCATGCGAAAGTGTCTCTTTTTTGATTTGTATGGAACTGTCGTGTGTCGAAATACTATCAGAACACTGTCAAGCGAGCTTCTGAATGTAAACAAAGAACACCCCATCTGGTGACCGAAGCTTCGAAGCAGTGCTTCACTTCTAGTGCCGGTTGGCCACTCCTTCCTTTGTTACCTCCATGGTACGAGTTAACCACGAACTCTCCTCTCCCCGCCCGATCTATGCTGGATGTTCTCAGAGCAGTCTTGTCTCACCTCTGCTCTTCAATATCTATATTAACGACGTGCCTAAGCACCTAGTATCGATCTAGCTTTATATGCAGACGATACGGCCATCCTAACTCAACATACCAACATCACCACGGTAATCTCTACATTACAGAGTTACCTTTCAGCCTTAGAACTCTAGCTCGGACAGTATAAAATCAAAATTAATATCTCTGAATGTGCTGCCACTTTATTCATCCGAGGAAACATCCTTCGTTTAGACAATCTAATTTTCTTCGGTGAACCTATTCCCTGGGTTACTGCTTACAAATACCTTGGTGTTTTACTAGACTTAACTTGGCAACTTCACATTCAAAAAATTATTGCGAATGCGAAAGCTGTCGAAGCCAACCTTTGCTCCTTTTTCGCTAAAAATAGTGACTTGTCACTTGACAACAAGATCTTGCTTTATAAATCTATTTATAAGGCGTATTCTCACTTACGCGAGTCCCATCTGGGGCTCAGCTGCTCTGACTAACCGTAAACACGTCCAAATTTTTCAATCAAAATTTTTACGGCAGATATTAAACGCTCCATGGTTCATAAGGAACGATGACATTCATAACGACCTCAAAATTATGCCCATTAATCGCTTTATACAGCGACTTTCGGAAAGATTTTTCAGAAACATCCATCTTGTTGGAAATCCAGTTATTACGTACCCTGCCGGTAAATGATCCAGCGGTTGCCTTATTATGAACTATGTTTTCTTTTCATATTTGTTCTAGAAATTAACTGGTTATTTCTTTGACATTTTTCGTAGCTACTAAAACGTTCTACAAGGAGTAGGGCCTTCGGCCCAGGCACCCGGGTGTTCCAAAGCACCGCTCTACCAGGAGGCCCACTTTTAGAACCCGCCCAACGGGTTTCCCCCTCCCCAGCCCTTTCTGCCCAACTCTTCGTATTGCTTGTCCTAAGGATTTTATTTTACTGTTGATATCAAGAATCAAGGAAATGTACTGCACCTTTTTATTCTTCTCAAAATTTTTCGAATATTGACTGCTCTCTAAAAATTTAATCCTGGCCCTTTTTAGACAAATTTAATTTAAAGACCATCTATGAGTTTTACCTTTTTGTCATGCGGAAGGCATTATCTGAAAAGCTTTTATTTCTATAATTAGGCTTCAAAATTTTCTCTTAGTAGATGAACCCCTCTTTTGATGTAATTATTTTATCTCTGATGATGTGGAGTTAAAGGCCTAGCCTAGACAAATTCGGGGTTCATAGATTTGGAGTGAATAACGGCGACATTTGATTGAATTATCGAAACACACTTTTATTTACCAGTATTAATCAGATAGCTCCAAAATCACTTTTACAGTCGTCGAACTGTTATAAACACGCTGACACGATCAGCGACACAGTCTTCACACTGGCAGGCAATAACGGTGGAGACAGCTTCACTGCAAAGCGCCCGAGTACAGCTCCCAACTCTGCTTGATTGTTCTCGGAACTCCGCGTACTCTCGAGACTCTCCACGCGATGCACTCGACGATACACAAGAGTATAGCTCTCGACTCAGCACATTCTCGACGATGCACTAATTCCCGATGCACTAAAAGACTCTCTTGCTGCACTGGACGACCAACTCGGCGCTAAACTTCGAGACATTCGCTCAATGACTGACTATCAGCTCGCTAGACGAGGCACACACACACACTCGCCCTCTCGACGGGCACACTCTAACTGACTGCGGACCAGCAGGGTTTATGTAGCTTTCGGCTTGTGTTCAAGAACATTCTAGGCTAAACGGGTAAGAATTCGTTCCAGAAGGTTCTCCATCAGTCCATGGCATATCGCCAATTTGGTCGCCAAATGTCGCAAATGGGTGATATGGCGATAAATATGGCAATTTTGCCTTCTCTTACCATTTTATGGCAACCCTAAAACTGCTTTGCGGAGAAGCCACCTTACTGCGCTTGTACATTTCGTAACACTGCCCCCCCCAAGGACTTCACGTCCCGGGCAGTAAAACCCTTGGTCAGAAGCCAAATTCGATACAATCAAATGGCTTTAAAACATACAGGTAACATAAAGAAAGCAACAAATATTTACACTATATACAAGTTATATACACAAATTAAACACACTAAAATATACCCGGGTCAAATACCTTTCCATTGCAGTCCTCAGATATATTTATGTTTTGCATATCACAGCCTGAAGATTCAGTTCTTTGAAACTTTCCATCCACAAAAAGATCTGAAACAGTTTGTTCACTACTCTGAAGTTTGTTCGTATCACGTGTACAGTTCACCGCGATACTTTTAGCAGTTGGTACATGCTTATTTTCCTTCGTTTCCTGGGAACCAGCTCCAAATTCTGCATCAGAGTCATGAACGGAACCCAATTCTTCACAAACACAAGTATCCAGGTTTAGAATCAGGTCCTTATCTGCAAAATCTCCACTATGAGACGCACACATAATTTGCGAGGTGAGTGAATTTTCTTGTATTACTGGAGCACACTGCTTAAGCTGTACATCAGCTTCTCCCATCTCTGCATCACATGCACTTTCAGATGGTTCAACACTTGCTGACTGCGTTTTCATAACTTCACTATCACTTTCTACGAACTTGACAGTCGCATTTTCACTTTCTTCTATCCCTACTTCAGGCACATGAGAATCAAAATCTTCCTTCTCGTCTTTTATTTCTTCATGTTTTCGTTCTTTTTCTTTAATCCCGTTAGATATTTCATCGATGATTTCTGGATCTTTCTCAGGCAGTTCGTTAGCTATTTCCTTCATTTCTTCATCCTTTGATTCTTCAGATGCCACTTGTCTCATTTCCACATCGTCTTTTATGCCTCCAGTTTCTTCTGTAAGCTCGACTTTCACCTGTTGGAGTTGCTTTCGCACCTTTTCTTGGCCGCCATTTACTTCTCGTCGGGGTTTCTTCTCTTCCAGTCCAGCTTTCATCTCAGCTGTCATCTCTTTATATCCAGCTTTTATCTCATCATATCCGGCTTTTATCTCAGCCAGTCCGGCTTTCATTTCAGCCTTCATCTCTTCATATCCAGCTTTCATCTCAGCCCTCATCGTAACATATCCGGCTTTTATCTCGGCTAAAATGTCCATCGAAGTCTTCATTTCTTCCGCCATGGCTTTCCTCTGTGGGCGAGTCACTGGCATTCACTCACAAATCCCACTTCTGACACCAGTTGTTACGTTATTTTCTTCCTTCTTCTTCTTTACGTTACGGGGTTCGTGCAGATTTGGAGTAAATAACGCCGACACTACTTGATGCAGTATCGAAACACACTTTATTGGTCAGTATTGTCAGGACAGCTCCAAAACACTTTTACAGTCGTCGAACTGTTATAAACACGCTGACACGATCAGCGACACAGCGTCCAGGCTATCACGGTGGAGACAGCTTCACGGCAAAGCACTAGAGTACAGATCCTGACTCTGCTTGGTCGTTCTTGGAACTCCACGTACTCTCGAGACTCTCCACGCTACAACTCGCGATGCACTCAGCGACACTTTACTAGGCACTCTCATTCGCCCTCTCGACGAGGCACACACCAACTGACTGCGGAGCTTCTTTCCAGAAGGTTCTCCATCCGTCCATGGAATGTCGCCAATTTCGTCGCCAAATGGGCGATTTCTCGCCAAATGTGGCAACCCTGCCTTCTTTTGCCATTTAAAACTGCTCTGCGGAGAAGCCATTGTACTGCGCCTGTACATTTCGTAACAATATTTTCGGTTGTAGACATTGTGATGTATAGGTGACGCCAACAAGCAAGATGTATAGAGGGTGCTAACTCTCGGTCTGAGAGGCGCTAAAAGTTTAGTTTCCAAGAGGAAGACCGGCAAAGAGGTCATAGGGAAGGCTCATGGGAGCCATTAATGAAAACGAAATTAATTTGTATTACTTAATGAACATATTTCAGTTATTGTAGTTTTAGTACTAGTTTTGTGTTTGTGCAATAAATATTCAAAATACAAGAAGGTGGTGTTATTTCTCTATGAGGCGGAGGAAGAAGAAAAGGGTGATATTACAGACATATTAATAGAAATACAGGATGTTCTTCTCAGCGTGAAAATTAAATTTTTCTCTGTGGGTTCTTTTCTAGATGTTCCTGCGACACAAGAAAGGGATTTGATCGACGTCGTCAATGAGCTGCAAAACAAACTCGCCGCCAGTGGCCACAGCGTGGATATTTCCTTGCCGCAGATTGCTGTCGTCGGAGGTCAAAGCGCTGGGAAAAGCAGTGTTCTCGAAAGTTTTGTCAGAAAGTAAGTTTTTATTCATCCGTCCTTTGCGTTACACCAAGTAGCAAAGATAACCATCATCTATCTAAACATATAAAGAAAAAAGTCTGTGTGTTTAGTTGTCCTCTAATAACTCGGTCACTACTATAGTTATCGTCGCCAAACTTTCTACAATTCTTTTCTGAGTCCTGTAAAACGTCGATGTCCACTTTTTTCCAAAAAAAAAAGTAGCTAAAATCAGAGATATTAATTAAAAACTCTGAAAACAGTACGATAATTATCGCCCTCATTTTTCCGAGTGGCAACAATCTCGAAAGCTGGAGATGAAAATCTGCTTTATTTCGAAAGTTGTTGCCACTGCTGTATTTCAAATCCTAGAGTTTGTTAATAAAAAATTTCTGAGTTTTGCGATTAAATAAAAATAGCATTGCCAAGCATTAAATACATTATTCCCGATCATATAAAGAAGAATGTCTGCTTGTGTGTTTGTTTGTTTGTTCGCGTTATTGATTTCTGATCAATTTTTTGCCACATTTAATCGACTAAAATTGAATATAGGTGAAATATTGGATGGAACTTGAGCTTTTACGACTATTTGATTAGAAAGACGAAATCATTCAAAACTGCGTGTCATTGTTGCTGATATAATGAGAGAGAATTAGCTTATTTTTCTATCGAAATTTTTTATGTGGGTTCCATATCGCATCAGACTGAAAAATGTATGACTGAATTGTATTCTTTGCATCGTTATTAGAGAAGGATCACAGCGGTATCGTTCTCTCTGTTGTTAAGATGCATTACTCTCAATCTAACTGAACTGGCATCAGGTATTTCCGCCAGTTTGTAATAATTATTACACTGCTCAGAGCTTAAATGTGTAGCTCTGGGTGCTGTGAGACCTGATAGCTGAAATGCAATAAACGTATAAAATTCTGTTATCAGGGCAACATCTTTTTTAGCCGTTAATAATTCTGACATTGACATTAAAATTTGTTACTTTAAAATAGGCACTGCAAGAAGATGGCATGTCGTCGTCACCGCAAAACACTTATCAACTGACTCTCATTTGAGATTGTAGCTCAAAATAGCCTTCAATCGTTATGTTTTAGCGAAGCGAAACAGAAATGAAGTGAGAAGAAAATAGTTAGGGGATTCGATCCTTTTCATTAACCGTGGTTGCCATGCTTACGACGAAAGCCGAGCGGGAACATGACGTTAAAGTGCCTATTATTAAGTAACAGATGGCAGATACGGAACGTATGCCTCATTTCACCCTCAGTTGAATTACATTATCTTATTTTCTCGCAAATTGCCCCCTCCCCCTCCTTAGCATTTTAATGCTAGATTCTGAAAATTTAAAAAATATTTGTTTAATTTGAGAATTCCTCTATTGTACATAATTTTCCCCTCTGAAGGTAAGTTTGTGGGTAAATTATATTCCGTCGATTATTTTTACTCGGTGCATTCAATTTGTATTTGCATTTTTGTATTAGCATTTCATCCATTTCATTTTCGCTTGCATTTGTTATTTGAAGCGCATTTTGTGTAGATTCTTTGTGAAGCTACACGGACGTCGCAGGCGTTCTCACATTTGAGAAACGTTCTAGCTCATTGTAACCTTATCTACGGCCTTTCAAAATCCGAATCTTTTTTCGCTCTTTTTGTTCGTGGAATGTTCTTCTTGAGAACTCCGGTCAAGATTCATTCCTGTGAGGTGCCTCATTCATTTGTTTCGCTCAATATCTGTTCAGGTATTGTTAGTTTCTAGATTTTTCAGCTTTTTTAGTTAATAATCCTTACGTCATAAAAATTTAACAGAGTTAATAAAAAATTAATGTATTTCTCCTGTGACTGTCATCATGCTTTCTTTTGATATAAAATCATTATTCGCCAAAGTTCCAGTCGAAGATGAACTGAAATGTCTGGAAACGAGACCTCGAGAATTTCGTTTCTCCTGTATTGATGAGTTAATTTCTCTTACTCAGCTCTCTAAAACAAAAGCATTTTGTTTTTGAAAATATTTCCTATAACCTAATTGAGATATTAGCCACGGGAAACCCTCTTAGCCCTATCCTTGCTGATATGTACATTACTATGAATCAAAATTATTTGAAATTTCAAACTTCCCTGCGTGACGATATTCCACATTCTATATTCCAATGTGTTACCTATATTGACGCTATTTTTATCCTGTTTGACGGTAATCAAGATGTTTTAAATAAAGTTCTTTCAATAATGAATTCCATTGATTGAGCTATTCAGTTCAATTCTCAACTTGAGACATCCAATTCCCTTCCGTTCCTCGACATTCTTGGTCACACACGACATATCTAACTTCAGCTATTACTTGTGTGGTGCCCAGGGCTCTTGCCAACGACAGGCGCAACTTGCTTACTTGCGACGATGAATTTTGTGGCCTTCCTCTGGTATCAGACGGCGAGATTAGTCACAGCAACATCAACAGTTCTAACTTCAATACCACTGCATACCTTAAACCAGGGTTTCTTAAACTTTTTAGTGTGGGAACCCCATAATGTTTACGAAAATTTTGTGGCACCCCAAATTACGCAAATCCAACACACGCGTGAGTGAAACTATCAGTTTCTTTACTTGTACTGTAATATACTATTACAGTTTTAGGTCATTAACTTTAATTTTGCAAGTAAAATGAATGTTTCTATTATAAAAACATGTGTCGTTTTATCTTTGTCTGTATTATCTTATCTTTATTTATTTTCAGATACGAGTACATTATGTAAAATTATTTAGTAATTGTAAAATTATTATAATAAGTTAAAGAAATATCAAAATTGCTAAAATTTTTGTCGACCCCTTACTGCAGAGTCGCGACCCACAGTTTAAGAAACCTTCATCTGTTTGCCTTCTACCACACTTCAAATGATGTCATTCGACCAAACAAAAATCAACTTCATTTTATTGTTTCGTTCGCGGAGCACTTCAGATTTGCTCCTCCAAATCGGCTCTTGATCAGAAACTAAATTATTTTAAAGTAGTTGGCATTGACAGAGGTTTTACACCTGGCATGATTGACCAAGCGGTTAAAAACTTTCATATCGATACCGTCAAAAAGCATCCTCTCATTTTAGGGTGAATATGAGTATTCTGTTCTTATTCCTTTCTTTCTATTGATTAGCAATAAAATTTGTTATTCAATTTATTATTTATTTATATTTAAATCTATTAGCAATAAAATTTATTAATATTTTATCTTCTGTGAATAAAATTCGCAGTTTCATAATTAAGGACTCAATTCCGGACAAGAACTCTTTTGGTACATACAGGATTCCTTGCCAGTTTGGTTTCATTAAAGTTGGTGAAACTAAGAGAGCTCTAAATTTCGTGTTGAGGAAGACGAGGCATATCTTAAGAATTTTCTGTTGTCCAACACAGTTGGTCAGAAAATCAGATTTTCAATCTTTCCGCTGCCAAAATTATTCAAAAAACATGTTTCACTGGCGAATTAGATTATGTAGAGCAGCGGTTCAAAACCTTTTGACTCTAATGCAGCGGTGCCCAACCTCGTGCTCGCCGATCGTTTTTGTATGTGCTCGTCAGCCCGATTAGGTACTACGAACAAAAAATATTTTAAAAATAACCATTGATTTATATTTCTTAATTGTTAAAATATGGTAAGCATTTATAGTCATAAGAGATATCTTGCAACACGTTATAAAATAATTGATTGCTGACTGATGAACTTGATAGCGAACATGGAATTTTATTGCTTCATTCCGATGTTAGATGGCTCAGCAGGGAAAAAGTACTTCAACGATTTGTAGAACTTCTTTAGCCAATAAAGCAGTTTTTAGAATCCGGAAACGAAAGTTATAAAGAAAGAATTGGACGATAATTAATTGGTTATCCGATCTCACGGATATAACAGCTAAACTGAACAAACTGAACGAAGATCTCCAGGGAAAAGAAAAAAAAACCCTTTTTCAATTTACTGGGACTGTAACTGCTTTTCAGATAAAGTTAAATTTGTGGATAAATCAGATGAAAGAAAAAAATTTCACCCATTTTTAGAATTTATCAAGCCATATTAATAACCACAAGGCAATTGAAACAGAGAAATACTCAATACACTTACACTAAATACAAGGTTGTTTTTACGATTTTGATTATTATTCATCTCAAACCCATTTACCGAAATTAATATTTAAGATGTATCACATAAGAATGGAAATATGTTTAACAAAAATTGTTGATGTTTTCGAAATGTGCTTGCCATAGGCCAAAGGTTGGGCACCACTGCTCTAGTGCATAGCATCTAAACAAAAACTTTAGTGCCACCGCTAAATTTTACAATGATTATTTTTCAAATTCTAAATAGAAATATTTAGAAAACTATATATATTTTACCATTTACACAATTTATTGGCTATTTGTGTTAAATATGCACACATAAAAATGCTAGATTATAAACTGGTTACCATTTTAATTATCAAAATTGAAGTTATAACACTTAAAGTTATAACACTTAAATTAAATTGAAGTTATAACACTTAAATTTTAAAATTTAGTGTGAAATTTGGGTCTGTTTACGATAGATCAATTTCTTTATGGTTATTTAAATTATCAATATCTATAGTTAAATTATCAATTTTTCTTCTATCTATTTTCTATTTATTCAATCAATTCAATAGTTAATTTATCAATTTCTTTATGGTCTTATTTTACTTAGCTTTAACCGTAAATTAGGATTCACTTTTAATTTTTTTTTTTTTTATATATATATATATTTATTTTTCAAATATAACACAGAACAAAATCCTTGCCCATACAAATACGTTGTGCAAAAAGGGAATAAAAATTGAATAGCTTTGTTTGAGATGACTTCAAATTCTTTTCTCTGTTCAGTCAAAAGTTAACCAGTATGCTATTTTTGAAATCTTCAGCTCGAGTTTGATCACAGGAAATTTCTACCAACTGTTCTTTTTCTTCACAAGATATTTGACTTATATATAATTCTTCACAAGATATTTGAAACATATACGTAGTGATGTTTAAAAATACTTTGTTTCTTTGCATACCACCTATTTTTCCCTTGTGTACCACCGGTGGAGAACCGCTGGTATAGAGGCTTTCACAGTCATAAAAATTTTTCAGTTCAAGTTAACGATGCCAATTCTATTCTGTCTTTACCCTCGGCTTTAAGTATATTATCTTATAGTTGTTTTGACAGATGGCGCCAATAGCTAAACTTCTTTCCCCTCATTCATATCGCCTGAACACTGGCTTCTCTTTCGTCATTTGCACTGTTTCAGCTGAAGAGGAGGGTCCTATATTTCAACATTCGAAACTAGTCTTGTTAATTTATGAATATTACGTTGATTTTTGCTGCTTTAACTCCTCCGATAGTCGTTATTTAGCGTGCTACTTTAACTCAAAACTCGACCTGTTTAATTATCACCGATTTCTCAGCGATAAATAAGAGTCTTCTTTTTACTTTTTTAGTGAACAATTTTCTTCTGATTTTCAAACATGAGTCTGATAACAAAAATCAGATTACAAGTTTTTTTTTTTAAATAAATATTTGAAATGTTCTATTCCTTCTAACGTTTAACGTCTGAGAGAATTAAGTTTTCTCAAACTGAATTTTCATCTCTTTTCTTTTAGGGAATTTTTACCACGAGGAGCAAACCTAGTGACTAGAAGACCAACAATTGTGCAGCTGATACCCAGTCAAGGAGAAGGTGGGATTTTTGAGAGTTTAACCATTTTTAAATACGCAAATGATCCCTTGCTTTGTGGAAGTAACAGTGATACATAACTTCGAGGTACACGATTATAATTATTAAAACGTTGTCAAAATGGTTTAATGAATATATTTTGTGACAAATGCAAATATTATAATGGTCTTTCTGTTATCACCTACAACAATTATCTCATACTGGCTGTCGACATGTCTCCCTTGAAGCATGTTCATACGGTTTTAGAATAAATTTTCCGTAAATTCATTATCATTATTACGATGAGAATTTGAAGAAAGGTTTAAGATTTTAATATTTTGGAGTCCAGTTTTACATTTATTCAAGTGAGATTAACTTGAGTAAACGCGCCAGAAAATCTACAGAAGACGCTAAATAATTTACGCTGTGATATAAATGTTATTCAAAGATCTGAAGGTATAGATTTAATTACCCTTTTTTTTTCGTATTTGTCAAAAGATAAAAATCCTCAGTTATGAATTTTTGCAATAAAAAGTATCGCCCTTTAATTATCTCCCTTAGTCCCTTAATTCCTCAATTTTACATCTCTATCTGTTCTAAGAATAGTAATCATTATTTCTGGACTGCGTCATTTCTTGGTCAATCCTTATGTGTTCTGCATAACGCTGAGGACCTAGCTAATTCACAACTTAAACCGAAACTTTCTCTTAATGAGATACCATACCGGAATTGACTGCGCACTTTTGCTTCTACCTCTGTTCTCGCTAAGAAGCTGCCTCGCTGCTCTCTTCCTATTGCAACAATATCAGAAATGTAAATCCTTTTGAACAGTCACGGTTAGAGTGCCAAGTGAGTTGTGGCTATCAACTGAAAGTTTTCTGCAAGCGCTGAGACGTTTCATTGCTAGACGTCTGCACTAATCTCAAAAGAGTTAATTCGGCTCCTTTAATTTCTTACGCTGCAATTGTTCCAAAAGTTCTTTCATTAGGACTTAGTCTGACATTTTTAACAAAACTGAAGATCCAAGATATTATCTTTAGAATGGTATTGAACGAAGAAATCTTATCAAAATTAACTTCAGTCATAGCATTCGAATTAACTGCAGAAATTATTGTCTTCTTTCTTTCAGCATCTATTCCGACAATGGAACGAATTTCAAAGGAAGTGATAGATTATTCAAAAGCTTAAATTGGGATAAAATCTTAGAACAAGCTAGTATCCACAGGATCACATGGAAATTTCTTCCTCCATCAGCTCCCTGGTGGGAAGGATGGTGGGAGCGATTAATAGGAGTCCTGAAAAGAATCCTTCGCAAAGTAGTTTTAGGACGATCATCTCTGAATCATGAAGAAATGATAACAATTTTGTGTGACTGTGAAGCAATAATGAATAATCGTCCATTGACGTATGTCTCGGAAGATGTTGAAGATTTGTCTCCGATCACACCTTCCATGTTTCTCCATGAGATTCGACAAATTGGAGTTCCTGATCTGGATAATATAGATGCGAAATCTTTAAACAAAAGGCTTATTTATCGACAAAAACTTTTACAAGATCTACGTAAAAGATTTCGAATCGAATATCTCGGACAGTTACGGCAAAATTATGAACATGTATAAGCTTCACAACCTCTGAAAATAGGAGATCTTGTTTTAGTGTCTGATGAAAATAAGAAGCGAACAGACTGGTTATTGGCGAAAGTAACCGAGATTTTCAAATCTCGGGATGGACATGTGCGTTTAGTTAAGGTCAAGATTAAGCTTGGAGAAGTTTTGCGACCAAGCAAGCGTTTATATCCTTTGGAGATAATATCATCAGATGAATAGTCTAGATTTAGAAATGTGGCAAGCAGCTCTTCTGATGAAACAGAGACTTACTGCGATACTGATATTCGTAATGACTTGCCTCAAGATCTTAAGAGCGAAAAGATTCCATCAATGACTACAAGAAGTGGTCGAATGGTAAAGCCTGTTCAAAGGTTACAGTTTTAAATTTGATTTTTCAGCAAATTTAAAGGTGGAGTATGTATAATTCTAGTAATTTCTTATAAAATAAAAGGTAAAAAGGCTGAACTTTTACTCGATCTTCTTTCTTCTCCAAAGGCATATCCGGGAGTATTTTTCTTAATTACACGATACACTACTCACAGAAAGAGAGAGGCTTCTAAGATAATAAGATATTTAATTTACAATAACATCACTAAACTAAAATATATATGTAACACAAAGATAAGGATTACATGTTTCACTCAAACGTCCATCACGAGTTCTTAAAAGTTCAACTAAAAAGTTCTGATTTATTTTTTTGCTGCGCGCATGCGCAAATCACGTGGTTGTCGGTGAGAGTTTCAACATTGTGGCCGCAAATGTCAGTTGAAATAAAGATGAATATTTGTTCTGTCTCGACTGCTAAGTTTGCTGTTCATTACAGATTCAATATTCTAAGTTCTCTGCTATCAAAGCATCTATTTGGGGGGGGGGCATCATTACATCTAACTGGTTATTACGCACACAACACACACACACACACACACACACATATATATATATACAGATGGAGGACAAAACAATACGAACACCTGTGAAATAATGGAAAATCTTTATTAATAGGGGGTTGGACCACCCTTTGACTGAAGTACAGATTGAATGCGACGTGGGATAGATGCATAAAGGTCATGGACAATATTTAAAGGAATATTAAGACATTTCTCCTGCAGAGCGGTCTCTAATTCAGAAAGTCCGGTTGGAGGTGGAAATCGGGAACTATGTTTGGACTCCAAATATGTCCATAAATGTTAAATAATAGTCAAGTCCGGAGAATAAGGGGGGCCAAGCGAGATATTCAATTGCATCGTTATGCTCTTCGAACCATTCTTAAATACACCTAGCAGTGTGGATAGGGGCGTTGTCGTCTTGGAAAAAGCGGTCATTTCCCAGGGAATACAGTCTGGACAAAAGGATGGACATGATCCCATAGAATGCTTAGATAGTGATTGGATGTGATCCTCCCATGCAGAATAACAAATGGCCCAAGACCGCGCCAAGATATCGCACCTCATACCATAATGGCGCCACCCCCATGCTTCACAGTCGGCAAGAGGCAGTCAGGATGAAATGCTTCTTTGGGCATTTTCCATAAACGCGTCCGGTCGTTTGAAATAGGGTGAATGACAATTCATCTGACCATATTACCTGCTGCCACTGCTGTGGGGGCCAGTCTTTGTGATCTCTGCACCATTGGCGTCGTTTGAAAGCATTAGTTGCTGTCACCAAGGGTTTACGAATTGCCACTCTGCCATAAATGTTCGCAGCATGAAGTTCCCTTTTGACGGTTTTTGTGAAACGGGGTCCTGGAGGTGACTGTTCATTTCAGATGTTATCTCGGATAACGATTGCTTGTGCTTTCGGGCTACTATGCACTTCAAGACCCGTCTATTCCTATCAGCCAGCTTTGACTTTCGGCTACTGTTGTGCTTTGAAGACGTCGTCTTACCCTCTTTCGTGTAGGCTGTCATAACGGCTGATACCATACTCCTTGCACACCCCACAAGGTTTGCTGTTTCCGTAACCGATGCTTCAGTTAAACGCGCTTCAACTATCATTCCATTTGGAACTCTGACAGGTCTGACGTTTCAACTTCTCACAGACAGTTCGATCGAAGCATGCAACGCAGGTGACTGCTGTTGAGAGACTGATACCTTCGTCTTCACCCTCACTAGGTGGCTGACTTCTGTTGCAGGTGGCGCGGCTGTATGCAGATGTGAAATACGTCATACGTTTTCACAGGTGTTCGCGTAATTTTGTCCTCCATCTGTATATGTGAAATATAAAAAATAGAACGGCTTTGCTCTTTGCGAACCAGCAACCTTTAATTAACTTTCTGCAATTCAGGATCTTTCCCCTAGACCAGTACATTGCAGAACATTCCCGCCTATTACATAACCGCTACTATAAATAACGAATGCGCGCCATTTTGCGGACAGAAGCTTTTCTCTTCCTCGGCTGTTAGGATGTATGCTACTGCGTTTCTCATCTGCCTTTCTTTTGTTAGAATTAGTTATGACGCAGAAAGTTTAAATTCAATCTTACTTAGTTTAAATCACTATTGAATATGTAATTTGGAGAATTTCATATGAAGTAAAGCATGATCTAGGGTGAAAATTGAATTAAAGCTGTGGAATAAAGATGTGCACTTAAAAGGTAAATCATCTTGTCTCGTCATTTGGATTCCGCCTCTAGGCATTGCTTTTTCAGAGGTTCCACTCTGCAAAAGCAATGCCTGAACTTTGATGAACTTTCATCCTTTATTCTCAAGTTTTGTCCCAGCTGGAAAACTTTCGTAATTCATTTATTTTAAGATAAAAAGTAAATTATTTAATGGTTTATTCAACACATTACAATCATTTAAAATAAAAATTATCCTGAAAAATTTCATATTTAACTGTCAATGCGTTTGAATTACTAAATGTAATCATCAGAGATTTCTTGCAGACGCCAGTCTCAAAATTTAATTAAAAAGTTCTGTTTTGTTAAAATAAATAAATCAAAAATTTTCCGCTTTTTTTCCGGGGGGGGGGGTATTTGGCTCGTCAACTGCTTTTAAATCGTGCATTCAGCCTGCATGCAATTTTTATTTGAAACCTCTCACGCACAGAGGATATCCCAATATTAAATAAGGCTCAGCAGCAACCTTATGTTTGACATATATTTTAACTAATAACTGTATCGATTTCGAGGGCAACGCATGCAGAAACATCATCATCAGGAGGGGGGGGGGAAAGGCTGCTGTAGATAATAACAGAAATATTATTACGCCTTAATTTTATGTTTTACTTTGGCATGTCTCTCTTCCCTCTAAAGTATCCATAAGTTTCAGATCAATTTTATGTTCCATTATGAGAGGGGGAAAAAAGATTTTTAGACATAACGTTTTTTTAATCGATATTTCTTTTCTGTTACAGAATATGCAGTATTTTTGCATAAACCCGAGGAAAGGTTCACAGACTTCAAATTGGTTAAGAAGGAAATATTGGAAGAGACAAACAGAGACCCAGGGCCTAAGGGATTCTCAACCAATCCGATCAGCCTCAAGATTTTCTCCCCAAATGGTAAGTACACAGTATTAAATAGACGGCCTACAGCACTATACGGACTTTTATTGGAAAAGTAGCATATGAGTGCTAAATTTTGAGCAATGTTCTATTACATACTCTAAAATACTCATTCCCGAGCTTACTATGTACATGGATACCTTCTTATAGCAGAAACCCAACCTTGAACCCCCAAATTAAACGGTATTTCTCCCGCCTTCTTGGCGTGTCTTCGTTGTGTGGTGGTCTGCACGCTGAGCGCCTATTCCAGAGGTCCGCGGTGCGCTTCCCGACGTAGGCGTTGCTAATTTTTCGTCTATCCGGCTTTCAGAAATTCCTAATGTCTGTACAGTGGCGCCTGAACTAAAAGAGTAACGCGTTACTAAAAGCTCATTCTGGCAGGGAATAGTAGATGGGAAACGAGAATAGACATTTAAAGCATGTTTAAACTTATACTAACTGTTAGAAACTTAAAGTAACCTCTGTAGTTGCATCCCACAAAAATTACGAATTTAACTTTGATGTCTTGTATGGTAAATGGTGAACTGAAAATGTCAATTAAACATTTTAATATTTAAAATAGTATTTATTGAAATTATACCTTTTGTTTTAAAATACAAAAGCGCATTATTATTTTGTTCTCCAGTGAGGTGGGTGAACGTGATGGGGATGATGTGAGATTATTTATGTTCGTCTCTACATTTGTGAATAACATTCGCGTACCTTCACAAACACTCATTTTCAGTCGGTTTCTTTTTTTTTTTTTTTTTTTTTTTTTCCGTTAAGAAGTTCATAACTGAACTAAATCTACGTTCTAATAGATAGGAAGTTACGAGAAAGCAATCAACAACTTCGATACAGTGACCCATAATGTAGGACGTAAAATTTGTATGTTTATAGAGTCTCACTTTCTTTGGTACCATAAACTAGGGAGCTCTAGAGAGACTACAGAGGAATAATTCTCTTGTCTTAAAGTCTAGACAAAGTCTGACTAAGGGTGTAAATAGCCCTTTTATTTTAATGCAAAGAAATGACAATGATCCAACGTGGGTTCACACAGAACAACACTTCTGGCTTAACTTAAATACGTAATGTTGAACTAATTCAAATATACTAGATTATCCCAACGGCTCACAGGATAATTTAAATGCGCAAGAAAGGCTCTGGTTTGTAGAAATCCGGCAAGACAAGCAGAATGGCTAAAAGCACTCTGCGCCACAGAATCAAATCGCTAATAGACACGGTACAACGTGGCGCGGTATAGGCAAAACATGCTCTAAAAATAACTTGCCTAAACTTCGCTTAAATAGCACTTCTTTTTGCCTTAATCTGAATAAACTCTCGCTATCTCATTTAGATTCTGGCATGAAAAGCGGGGGTGAAAAGAGAGTGATGGAAAAGTACTAAAAATTAACTATTAGTAATAAATAAATATGTATAAAATCATATGTTTTTGCTGTGGTATTTTTGTGATTGTGGTATCCTTGTTCAGATATTGTGTTCCTTGTTCAAAATTTGCAGTATTGTTCAAACGTTGGTTCCAACTCCTCATTTATGAATAATTCAACATTTGTATGGATTTGTATGAGTTTGTAGATTTACTTGCAAAAGGCCCAAACATCCAATCGGGAATAACCAACTGAAAAATTTCTTGAGAATAAGCAAACAAACCTTCGTCTCGTTTTTGCAATTTTGAAAGATTTAGAAGCTGAGAGCATTCTCCTCTCCCCAGATTTTGGTACTACAGAAAAACTTCTGCAATAAACGCAGATATTATACTTTTACTTTTGAGTTGACAGAAGCCACCTCTTTCTGACAAGCTTCTGTTTTACAGATAAATAGCCAGAAACTGGCCTACCAATCTATTAAGACAATAATTAAAAGGACACTAATGATTTGCTTCTCTCGGGACGTCGCCGCTAGAAGTGGTCAAAAGCCCTGGTTCAATTATATTCACGATACTCCTGAGTGGCCTCGTGATAAATCGATGGCACTGTTGCCTGGCCACGATTGTCTCCGAAAACACCTTCATAAAATTAAATTGGATCCGGAACCTACTTGTCCCTTGAGCGACTCTGGAGAGGATTTTGACATTTTATTCCTCCTATCCTGTTTTACCTTCTGTGTCCCTATGGGATAGATATTAGATTGCCAGACATAAGTTGACGGATGAACCGATTTCTTTCCATCTTTAAGTTAATTTCTTTCTATGTTCATTTATTTTGTTTTAATGATATCTTCTGTCATGTGTCTGTTCTGTTTATCTCTGCCTTTGATGATATCTTCTGCCATTGAAAAAAAAAAAAAAAAAAACTTTTGAGTAAATTTAATTTATCAACTTATAGCTTTTTAATTGCTTTCGCCGAGTCTAGCAAATAATCTAGTCATATAAGCTAAGTCACTTTTGTGACTTGATTAAACTGAGCCACAAATCATTGTCTTTAATTTCCAGGAATTCCAACAATGAGTTCCAGCACTTTTAGATAACCAACGAACTTTCGTATTAAGTAGCAAAACATTATAATCTTTATCATTTTCCAAACAAAGCTGAGCAAATGATCTCTCTTTTAAGGTACTACTTTCGTTTTTATTAGTTTGTAAGAATTTATTTATTTTTATGTAACCAGTTATTTTATGTTAAATCATTCTCCTTTCCCGTTGTCCTGCAAGAATGCTCATTTTTAGTTCGCGCGTTTTCAAATGAAATAGAAAGATGTAATACTTAAACGAAGGTTTTTAACTTGCTTAATCAGAGCGTGTTCCCTGTGCTGAAGGCCACGTTGCTATTTTAATTTCTGCGATAGAGTTTCTGTCTTCGGCGTTACGTTATTCTTGCCAGTAGTGCTTGTCTGCTGATATAGGTTTGAGACATCTTGCGCGTTAATTAATTCTGCGTAACCTTTGGCTTACGACTTAACTTAGTTTTAACTTGAATTCATTATTTTTGAGTTGCGCCATAAATGCTGGCTTGTTTTGTAAACACAAGAGGTGTCTTCCAGCAGATTACTGGAGTTGTTAATAAAAGGGGTCTTTTACGCCCTTTTTAAGTTCTGTTTCATCTTAGACACAACGATAAGTCGCTGACACATGTATTCAAAGATTTGTCACACTAAGAACTGCCATTAACTTGGTTGCAATCCTACAAATTGCTGTATAATCTAATGAGCCATGCAAACGTTCGCTAAAATTTTCACGGCTAAATGTAGTCAAGGATTGGTGCAACGTACCGATAATACATTTCATACAGTTGAACGTAGACAGTCAGTGTGTTCAGGTGGTATTTGCTGTATTTTATTTTATTTCGCCAGGGTAGTGGTTGCGATTTATAGAAATTAGACGAGTGTAAAAGAATACAGGATTCAGAAGTAGGCGATATTTGCATGGCTGATGTCATACTTAATGGACAGTCAACATTTATTTTGTCATCCGTATATATTCATCCAAATGTTAATTCAGGAGATTTGAAGCTATTCTTGTTTAGTGCATCGATGATATATTCTGACACAACTTTACAGATCGATAAAGAGTTTACTGTATATACAAATGTCCCTACTGTTGCCATTGGAGATTTCAATGTAGACGTCAAACGAGATGCAATGGCATTTGATTTTAAGAAATATGCAAATTATTTTAATCTCAATAGGGTGCCAAGCAACTATCCAAGTACACTCGGCAATTCACGTAGAGATTCAACTTTGACTAGGAATATAACTACAGACATATTAAATTATGTATATTTTATTTGTCATATCATCGACCCATTTTAGGGTCATTTTGAATGAAAAATGTAATACATATAAAATGAAATAAAATATACGTGTGCGCAATTTTTTTTGTTCTATAACATCTTTAATTTCCATCAGTAATGCAGTCTACCGCCCATTTTTTTTTTTCTTGAGTAAATTAGCAGTAAATATTTTTGCTACGTTGCTGTTCTGTTAGTTAACTGCACTTTTCTTGTTTTTCAGTATTGAAGCTGACGTTAGTTGACCTTCCTGGTGTAATCAAAGTGACAGTGCAAGGGCAATCGGACGACAGTGTCCAGGTGGTCCGAGATATGGTACTGCAGTACATCCAGAAACCGAAGTGTATCATATTAGCTGTGATCCCTGCTAACCAAGATATCGCCAATTCAGATGCCCTGGATGTTGCCAAAGTTGCAGACCCTGAGCGTAAGCCCTCATACATATTACAGTCGTCTCTTTAACATTGGCTTTAGGTTACAAAATTGAAATGAATATTAATCATCACGCAATCTCTTTTTAGGAGAGAGAACCATCGGAGTACTTACAAAGCTGGATTTAATGGACAAAGGGACAGACGCGAGAGCTATCCTGGAAAATAAAATGGTATACTTAAAAAGAGGTAAGTTAGATTTAAATTATTAATATCATCATCTTTTCAGGAAAATATGAATAACTCAATGTGTCATTCACTGCACTGACTCCGGTATCGCTTGCGATAATTTTCCTCTAGAGGCGAAACCCCCTGAATCCACATCTCAGTGAGCGTAATAAACGATGTTGCGGAAATAAAGTTAGTTGAAGTAAAGAATCTGCCCAAGAATTTGCCCACTCCTAGCAAATATTTTTAACCACGGGACAAAAAGGTCTTTTTTAGTGCAACATGAGGATAAGGCCGTCGCAGGATTCGGTGGTGCTTGTGTGAGGATCTCGTTTGGTTGGACCTTGGCTCTCGTGTGCCTCTTTTGTTTCCAGGAAGCGATTGAAGCGAAACAATCTTCCTGATAGAAATTTAAGCAAAATTTACAAGAAAAAATTGCCTTTTACGAATTTAATTAATTAATTAATTTATTTATTTACTTTAAATAAACTCTGGATGAGAGAACACATGCGGCCTTTTTATCATAACAACAATATTCATATTTCACAGTTTAATTTTAAAATTAAAGCTGTTAGAAAATATAGAAATATATTCTTCGGTAGATGCAGATGAATCATAACATATCTAGCTTTCTCAGCTTAGGTTGACCGTCAGTATAATCATGCCTATATATTTGCATATGCACTTTAAGAACTTATATGCATTCGTGCTGTTGATTTCGGAAACCTGCGTACGAAATCGGAGAGGAAAGAGGTGACGCTGTCGTTGCACAAGATTTCGTAACGGAATGGATTAAGCCAACTAGACAAGCCCGCACTCGCTTTACAGGTTGACTTTTGCTCTCCCCTACGTCAGGCCCTCCTAGTTACTGAATATGACTCACAATAACAATAAAAAATTTTACTTCAAATACAGACAAAATTGATCCTATAATATCTTAAGAATCCTAAAAAGAATATTTCAAATATGAATAAGCGGCAGATAATAAAAATATCATTTAAGCATACCATTTAATCTTAAAAAATGCTGATGGAGAAGCATTAAATTGACCCCCTTCAAACATTACAAAAACAGTGTTCTCTTTTTTCTTATTTTATTCCAAAAAAAAAAAAAAAAAAAAAAAAAAAGGAAAAACGAAAAGAAGAAATACTTAACTCGATCTGGAATTTTGCTAAAACCCATCAAATAATCGGTGATAAATACACCGCATTCATAAAAGTCCTTACCCAACATTTATGCAATATTAAAAATAGTGTATTGTTTCGCAAGAAACGCATAAAGTTTAACGTTAGTATGTTTACTTTTAAAGTACGAATAGCAAAAGAAGATATTTCAGTACCATTTTTAATGTTATTCTAATTTTAACGCATCTATTATATTCTACTTTACAATTGTTTTTCTGGGGGTGGTTGTAAATCACCCTCCGTTTTACCTATTTGTTCTATACAATATATATATATATGAAATGTAATTTCTCATACATTATTTGTTTCGTGCAGCCGGGGCAACAGGAATGAGACAAATTTTGGAATATAAAGTGCTAGGTTTATTTTAGCATCCATCTCACAAGCGTTCTTTTCGTACCTTGAGCAGAAGCCCTATTTATACATATGTGTGCTTCACGAGGCTCATCCAATCAGCGATATTAATTGAAATCACGAGGTGACACTATCTTCTCATCAGAAGTGTTCTTCAGTACTTTATGTAATATGACAGATTTATGAGTTTGGCGATTTGGCGGGCGCCAACAGGTTAATATATTTTATACTAAAGAAAGGATTTCGTCAAAATTTAGGAACAGGGATGCAATTTAGGTAGAGAATCGCCAACACATTATTAAGCAATATTAATAGAATTTAATTTAATCAATTGATTTAAAAATATCATTACATATTATCCCCCCCCCCATCTGAAAAGGTTTGCAGTCGCGGCCGTCGACCCAAGACAGTCCAGATAGTGAAAGCAGACATTTTAGTTATTAGGAAATTAAGTGAGTAGGAAAACTGATTGGATTTACCTCAAGGCACACAAAATGTTTACATAAAATCTGACATAAAATATTTAAATATAATTAATACAGTATATAAAATACAATAAATGATTAATGAAATTATAATATAGTAATAACTAAGTGCAGAACAAATAAAGCACTAATAACATATTGCTGGTTAGCTACGCGGCAATAGGAAATAGTAATATAACTGAATTTGTAAGTTTATATCTTAGGGCATGCCATTCACAGTTTGTGTATGAGTCCGTACAATCATTAGAGTTGTCATTCAGGCTCATCTTCAGTCTTTTACTGGTCTTTGGAGATCTCCGGATCATTTAATTAGCGCTAGAATTATGGATTAGCATTGGCACTGAAAACATTTGAGTTTTTATGTCACGATACTAGAGCTCTTATACTCTTGTTGAAAATACACATTTTACTAGGTTTTTAACATATTTTGTCACTCTATTTTTCTCTTATTAATGATAACAAAACAAAATTTAACTTCCAACATCCATACCAGTTTTTTGTACACGATGCTGCAGAAATATAAAATGAAATTCAGAAATTTCAACAACTGAAATTTAACTTTTTCAACTGTTGCTACAATTTATAACACAAACATAGGAAAACATGAGCTCAAGGAAATGTGAGGGTATAGTAGTCTACTTGTAGTATAACCTCAATTGAGTGTTTCCCATACGGAAAGTGCATTGAACCTGAAACTCAAGTTTGAAGGAGCCCAGTAAAAGAAAAGGGCAGACAAACTTTTCAGACACTGAGAGATAAATCAATTATTAAGGGGGACAACAGGATGAAAACTAAAAGAAGGGTTATGGATAGTTTATTGATTTATAAATTTTGATTTATTCATGATGTAATTTAAAGTTCTCGGGTGGATAATAGAACCTTAATTTTGACGCATGTACAATCTCAGTTGGTTTCTTCGTGTGAAAATTTTCCCTGTCGATTTCATAATTAACTTCAGATAATTTATTCATAATCTGATAAGGGCCTGAATAGGGTGAAGTCAATTTTCTAATATTTGGGTATTCGAATTCCTCGTAAAGGACAGAATCTCCAGGTTGAAATTTAGATTCTACAAATCTGATGTCATATCTAGTTTTATTCTTTCGGTGGTATTCGATAGTTCTTTTCTTTGCTAAAGCCCTTGCTTCATTTAAGGAAGGGTATTTATTTTGATCAATTGGAGATTCTAAAGGGAGGTTACCAAATAGTAAGTATGCTGGGGTGAACTTAGTTACCGTATGAGGGGAGTTGTTATATTCGATAACAACTTGCTCTAGCACTTTAGTCCATGGTACTTTTTTAGAAGAAGAATTTACTTTACATTTTAGTCGACTTACTATTGATTGATTTACTCTTTCTACTTTACCATTTGTCTGGGGATGGTGAGATGAAGTTAAAAGTTGTTTAACATTATGCTTTTTAAGAAATTTTTTGAATCTAGAGGAAGTGAAGGCTGCATTCCTGTCACTCAGAATTTTTTCGGGGACTTGTATTTGAAATATTTGTTTTAGACAATTGGCATAGGTTTCTGAAGTTACACTTTTAGAGGGAAAAGCCCAGACATATCTTGTTGCATGGTCAATAACTATATGTAAATATTTTTTTTGTAGAATTGTAATAATTAAATCCTCCCACAGTGTCAATAGAGAGACATTCGAAAGGTTTGTCGGTTGGGGGTACGTCTTGCATAAGACCAAATTTTTTTTTTTTTTCCTGTTATTAAGTTGACAAGTATGACAATGTTTAACAAAATTTCCGATATCTTCGCTAATATGAGGCCAATAATATTGAGGAGTGATTAAGTTAAGCATAATTTGAACTCCCGAGTGACGAAAATTTTCATGGGTTTTATTCAACAATTTTAATCTTAAAGGTTTAGGTACTACAATTTTATAAAAATTCTTGTTCTTAACTTCTTTAATTTTTTACCAATATCTAATTTTTTGCGAAAATATTGCGTTATGTCCTCTTTATGATTGTACTTGTAATTGGCAAAATCACCAAACGTAGTTAAAGTGGGGTCGAAGAAATTTTCCTTTAAAATTTGGACTAATTCCACATCTTTAGTAATTTTATGGCAGTTTTTGACATATACGCTAAGTGCATTACCTTTTAGATATCGAGCTACATTATTAAGCTTCCACGTTTCATCTTTATCTAAATGAGTTTTGTTAAAGTACTCAAGCCATGAATTTATATCCATATCATTCTGCGCGTCAAAGGGAATTATACTTGTTTCAGGTTCAGCGCTAGCTGCCCTTAATGAATCATCAGGATCAGAGATGTAATGCTCTTTAAATTTTCCCAAAACAATATTAAAACCAAAATACATCCTTTAAATACCAAATTTAAAATACATTTATACCAAAATAATACTTTTTAAAATTTTCAAAATAAAAACACTATTATTAAATCAGTAATTATAATTCAATAGTAATAATATCATTTGCATCGCCAATCTTTTTACTAATTGCTTCTGTTTGACTTATTGTGACGAGCATACGAGTGATAAAATCGACACGAAAATACACATTTTTGTGCACTCTTGATTAGATTTTCGCAAAACACATCAATCACCACACAAGCACACAGCTCTCGAGAGCAACACAGAACGTCCTCAAAAGTAGGTCAACGGTAAGAGCACATTTGATGAACGACGAACTTTCGATGGAAACACAAATCACGCATCACAGGGGGCAGAAGGATGCTTCTCTTGAAGCAAGAACGCCTAGAGAAAAATGTAGAAACATAGAAGTCGCACAGCGGCAAATTCATCTGCAGAACCTGCAGAATACCAGAATACAGGTAACAGAAGGATGATTCTCTTGAAGCAAGAACGCCTAGAGAAAAATGTAGAAACATAGAAGTCGCACAGCGGCAAATTCATCTAAAGTGCGTAACATTTTATCCGTATAATCCTTGGGGTATCTTCTTTTTTAGATAATCCCTTTGAAGGTGGTATCCTACCGGCTTTCTGAAATGTAATTTCTCATACATTATTTGTTTTGTCCTGCCGGGGTAACAGGAATGAGACAAATTTTGGAATATAAAGTGCTAGGTTTATTTTAGCATCCATCTCACAAGCGTTCTTTTCGTACCTTGAGCAGAAGCCCTATTTATACATATGTGTGCGTCACGAGGCTCATCCAATCAGCGATATTAATTGAAATCACGAGGTGACGCTATCTTCTCATCAGGAGTGTTCTTCAGTACTTTATGTAATATGACAGATTTATGAGTTTGGCGATTTGGCGGGCGCCAACAGGTTAATATATTTTATACTAAAGAAAGGATTTCGCCAAAATTTAGGAACAGGGATGCAATTTAGGTAGAGAATCGCCAACACATTATTAAGCAATATTAATAGAATTTAATTTAATCAATTGATTTAAAAATATCATTACATATATATATACAGGGTGATTATAATTAAAGTTTAAGTTTCAAACCGCTATAAAAAAAGAACCACTCATGAAAATGACGTCAAATTTGAAAGGAATGTTATTGAAGAAGGCGGAAAGCGTATGGCAGAAGAAAAAATTTAGTTTCAAAAGTTAGCAACAGATGGCGCTGCAAGCGAAAGAAGACTTAAAATGTTAGTTAAATTTCAGTGTTATAAAGCCACCAGGTACCAGGCTGTTCCTCATTTCGCGTCTCAGACGTTCGCCATGGGTGTTTCACTGCAGGACCGCGCTCTGCTGGTAAAGCTGTATTACAAGAATGATGATTGTCAAGAGTAGCTCTGCAAAAATTCAGGACACTGAAGGGTATAAAAGAAGGCGTTGGTCCAATGAGTGTCGTAGGTCTAAAGAAAATGATGCAAAAATTCGAAACGACAAGTTCGTTTGATGTGCAATCTGGTAGAGGGAGAAAACGAGTGCATTCGACGGTAGTTGAAGAAGTGGCCACAGCATTACAGGAGGGGTCGGCCGGTGGTGTGCAACCGTGCAGTGCACGAGGAATTGTCCGAACATTGGACAGGCCTATGAGCACAGTGCTGAAAATTGTGCGAAACATTCTGCAATGCTATCCGTACAAAATTGGCCATGTGCAGGAGTTGCTTCCGTCTGACCTGACAGCTAGGGAGACGTTTGCGTTAGAATTCCTGGCTCGCATGGAAGTGGATAATGAATGGCCGTGGAAAATTTTGTGGACAGATGAAGCCCATTTCCATCTGACAGGATACATGAATACCCAGAATTGTCGAATATGGACAACAGAAAATCCACTGGCAACGCACCCCGTACCACTTCATCCTGAAAGGGTCACGGTATGGTGTGGCTTTACGGCATCATTCATCCTACAACCATATTTTTTCGAGCAAACGGGTGTTTCCGGTCCTGTTCCCGCAACCGTCACTGGTCAGAGGTATGCGTCTCTTTTGTGCAACCACGTGATTCCAGGTCTGCAACAGCATGGATGTGTGGATGAAATCATTTTTATGCAAGATGGCGCTCCTCCGCACATTGCACATCCTGTGAAACAGCTGCTGAGGCGCCATTTCGGAAATGCTCGAATTATCAGCCGTCATTTCCCTACATCCTGGCCATCCCGATCGCCTGATCTTACTCCGTGTGATTTCTGGCTGTGGGAGTATCTGAAGGATGTTGTGTTCCGTGCTCCAATTGCAAATTTAGCGGAATTAAAGGCACGCATTTCGCAACACATTCTGAACATCACCCCGGAGACACTGCGATCCGTTGTGGAACATGCTGTTTGTCACTTTCAACTTGTTGCACACAACAGTGGACACCATATTGAACATGTTTTGCGCCAGTCTCGCGACAGTTCCGAACTTCTTTGATGAATGGTTCTTATGCGGTATGTCGCCGCAAAACTCTTGAAACCGATTTGTCCCTTTCGATGTGATATGTACAGTCATGTAAATAAAATTATTCAACAATTCTAATTTGTCAATGCGTTTTAATGTGTAACTTCCACCTTAGCCATTGTTTTACGAATCATTTCTCGTTTCTCGTCGTGATTCTGCCGCTTACAGCGCCATCTGTTGCTAACTTTTGAAACTAAAATTTTTCTTCTGCCATATGCTTTCCGCCTTTTTCAATAACATTCCTTTCAAATTTCACATCATTTTCATCAGTGGTTCTTTTTTTATAGCGTTTTGAAACTTAAACTTTAATTATAATCACCCTGTATATATATTAATTTTTTCGATTGCTGAATCACTTGCTGTGTTGTGTAAGTATTTTAATCATTAAGTAATCTACAAAAAGAATGCAGTTTTACGCGAAAATGTATATTCCACTAAAAATATTCAGATTATTATTTAAGTGACATATTTTATTATTGTTTGCAGGATTCGTGGGGGTCTTGAATAGAGGTCAGAAGGAAATAGACGATGAAAAAGATTTTGCATTCATTCTAGAAAAAGAACGCAAGTTTTTTGCAGAGCAAGAATGCTATAAGTGAGTAATGTAGAAAAATCTTGTTATCAGAATACCTCCAAATAATTTAGGTACACTGCGGGGGGGAGACAGTTCTATATCTCCCGTTTTACTGCGCCGATTGACAAAATTCAAATTGCATTTTTCATGTCTGGAAAGCACGACTTAAAATATATATTAGATTTATATATAGCATTGTTCTAACATACGTATTTTGACACAAAATCGGACTTTTTCCGAAATAACATACCAGCTTTTTCCATATTTCGATTCTACGACTCAAATTATGCGTAGATATTAAATTTTGTAGAATTTGGCGCGAAATTGACGGAGAAATTCAAAAATTTATCTTGGCGAAATTTTTCAGTTTGGCCAAGAATAATTCACTTGGCGAATATTTATGGCAACCAATTTTCCTTTCCCTTCCATTATGCCGAAGCGAGAAAAAAGGTATTCGTTCCTATCTTTTTATATTGTGCATGAGCGGAAAAAAGTCACATCGTTCTTACTTTCAAATAATTTTAGCAAAGTGTCTAAACCACATTTGATGTTTTATCGCTTTCAACAAATATGCCAAATTTCAAAACGCGCCAATATATCTGCGGAAATTTTGAATAAAAAAGTGTAATTTTTTGCAGGTATGCTTAGAAATACGTCTTCTTTGAGATGATGGTAAAATTTTTATAGATTATAATTCAAAAATGTTTTTGAAAAATTTATAAAAATTATTTTAAAATACAAATTTAAAAAAATAAATCATAAAAATTGGGTGAATTTTATTTGGAATGAGCCTGAATATCGAAATGGGAAAGGAAGAATCAAATAAGTTTAATTAAAAAAGAGAGATTAATAAATATAAGCCAAACTGAATTAACACAAAGGAGCTAAAATTTTGAGAGCTAATTTTTCAAAAATACTTGTACGATTTTTACAAAACTTGGTAGTTTGGCTATGAGTCGTAGAATCAAAAGATGGGAAAAAATTGGTGTTTTATTTCAGAAAAAGTCCGATTTTGTGTCAAAATAACTATATTAGAGCAGTGCTATAGATAAATCTAATATATATCCTAAGTCGCTGCTATATATAAATCAAAATATATCCTAAGTCGCCCTTTTGAGATATGAAAAAAGCAAGTTGAATTTCGTCAATCGGCCTAGTAGAACGGGAGATATAGAACTGTCCACCCACCCTTTTTTTTTTTTTTTTCTTTTTTGGTCCCCACCAGCGGCCGAGCGGTAAAGACGCTGAACATTGGTAGTTCGGTCCGAGGTTCGAATCCCGCGAACAGGCTGGCTACATGGGCGTTTTCGTGGTTTTCCCCATGTGTAACGTGTATATGAGCCAGTTTCCCTTAGAAAGTCCTCCACGAAGGCATCCTTCCCTTTAGGCAGATAGCCCTCGTGTGCTTTGCCATAATTACATAATCCAATCCAATCCTTTTTTTTTTTTTTTTTTTTTTTGCGCAGTGTACTTATATTTTAACACACCCGGCTTTTTTTCCTAAGGCAGTTGTGGGATTTGACTTGTAGAATATACACTTATGGGATTTGCCTGCAGTGAATGAAACAGAGATAAAATTTCTGAAAAAACTGCTGTATTTTGTCTCAAGTTCGCTGAAGAGAAATTTGTTTTGAATCTATGCTTAACACGTTGACTACCACGTGAGTTAATATAAAAATTTCCGTTAAGGTCATATCACACATTCAAAACATTTCGGAAGAACAACTCTTTATAGCAATTTTTCTGCTTTGTCTCAGGATATGTTGAAAATCTTTCCTCAAGAACGAAATATATTAGAAAGCGCGTGAGATTCGAAAATTGTTTCTTCTTTCGCAAATATTTTTTCTGTGGCGACGAATTTGTTCAAATTTTTTTAGGTATAATTTTTTCAATGTTTTATTTTTTTAAATGTTAAACTTGTTGCCCTAACTTTTTTTTTTTAAGTCTAAAAGAAAAAGGCATTATCTATAGTTAATCTATAGTAGATATATATCTAAGTGAATCATGTAGTAGTGAAGAAGAAACCTGTTACGGGGCTTACAAAAATTCGGATAATAGGCAGTAGACTCGCGACGCATTAAAAAAATACGTTTTGAGATAAAGACCTGTAAAGTTTGCATCGCTATAAAAATGAGTAACATTGTGACTTAATGAGTCTTAACTCGTACTATTTGGGACCTAATTTGTATTTTATTCTTTTTGTTTGTGTTTTGAATAAAGTTAATGACAGAATATATATTTATAATAAGGAAACTGCATCTGAAAAACAATTAACAATGCATTGTTTAATGAAAGTGATGACACAGTCAACCGTTATCAAGGATACATTATTGCAGATAAAGATATATTTTTCATATACATGAAAGAGAATGCAATGTGAAAACTGTGTTATAAACCTATAAATATTTCTGAGAATAAAAATATATTAATAATCAGTTTCTTGAACAAGATGTTTAAATTTTTGTCGACACACATAACTTATCACAAAATACTATTACTATTCATAATATTTATATACACAAATTAAAAACCTCCAGGTTCATACATTATTCCTTCTTGATCAATTTGCTGATGTTCTAAACTTGTTTTGGATCTTTTCCTTGCTTTACGTGCTTCTATAGTGTTTTGCATTGCTCTCTTCTTAGTAGTATTTACACGTTTCATATCACTGCGAAGTTGAGATTTTATTGCATTTATACCTGGATGGATACCCATTTGCCTCATGACAGATAGCCTACCCTTTTCGCCCATGTTAAATAAAATTGCTGCTTCATATACAGCAATTTCTGCACTTCGTTTCCCAGATCCAGAAGTTTTCGGACACATCTGCCATATGAGGGAATTAAAAGATTCATTCGGATTCTGAGTGAAGCTACCAAGGCATCGTTTCAAAAGATCTGGACTTGATAAAGCTTTAAAAACAGGTTTTATAACATCCATGACTGAAGATGGCAAAGTCACTTTATGATGAAATTTACCCACTGAGCCATTTGAAACTGCTTGTTGATATTTACACCATGAGTCTGCACCAGCAGGACAAAATGTATGTAACGGTTCAGCATCAGTTGATCTCGTATGAAAATAAACTGCCCAAATACCCTTACGCATTTCATCAACTGACAAAGCATTTGAGCGAATTGCACATCCATAATACTGAGTCAGCCTATTTATCATGGTGTCTGTCAGTCGTCCTTTGCCTGATAAAGGTTTACCGTCCTCCAGCTTTTTACATCTATAGTCTTGTTTTAGCTTTCTCAGTCGAGTTCCCATTCTTTTTTGTTAGTGACCAACACATTCAAGTTTTGAAACAGTTTCATCATCACATGGTTTGCTGTCAGTATAGCAGGGAATGTTCTAGAATCACCATCACCAATATAATTAATATATTTGAGACCTCTTTCAGCTTCTGATCTGTGAAAAATTTTTATCATACCATCGACTTCCATTTTTCCTGAAGAACCGATATGATTTTTCTGACAATTTGGCATTCGAAAGCTTTCCCAGATTTTTTTGCTTTCCATAGATCACATCCTTTACAAGTGGACGAGAGAACTTCAACATCTAAAACCTTCCCTGTTTCAGCACCTATTACAGAACATACTCCAATATGTGAAGTATGTCCTCTCGTTTTCCATGTTCCATCACCACTTATGGTGACAGAATTTGATGCAGTTTTGCATGCCTCTTCTTCTGCAGCAATTTTCATACTTTGAATTGGTACTTCCAGACCTTGACCAATGCATCGCATAGCATAAACAATTCGTCTGTTTAATTCAGGAACATTTTTATGTTCACCAATCAACTTTGAATTATTGAATTCTGTTTTAAAACTACACTTTTCACATTTCACAGTAATTGTTGAAAATAATCCAAAGGGTTTTCTCTCAGAAATATTGACAGAATTACAGCACAATTTGCACATTACATTCTCTTTCAAAAATGTAAACAATATGTCTTTATCCATAATTATATAGCCATGAAAACGATTCATAATGTCAGTATCACTTTCATTAAATAATGCATTGTTAAGCTTTTTCTCAGATGCACTTTCTACATGTTCAATTTGAGTATTATGGTCATCACCTGATGAAACCAAGCTTTTATTAGAAAGTTCAGATCTGATATTCGTGTAGCGGTTGCCGTGGAAGCGACGTTTTTTAGCTCGCTTCCCAGAAGCTCTTTTATTATTTACCATCACAAATATAATATATAAATATACTTATTATTGCAGCAAAAAGACTAACGCATAAAAAATTCAATATACACCAAATAAATGCTGCAAACGTCAATACAACTTCGCAGAATCAAACAACGTAGTAATAGCTTACGGAAGACAGACAGACAGACAGACAAAGTAGACAGATGTCTTGTTTTGCACCCGCTAAGTCTTTCTGCACCGATGGGCGAAAAATCAACCATAGGTGCGAAGGAAAGGTATATAGAAAGAGGGGCAATTTCGTATTTGAGGAGAGTAAAAAGGAACTTCGTACATCTTGTACGAGTTCAAAAGGCCAGGAAGAAAAGATGGGACAAAATAAAATTTAAAATAAATGGCCCAAAAATAATAGAGGAAAAAAAAAAAAAAAAAAAAGGGGGGGGGGCCTATAGAAAGAAAAGGAAAAGAAGTAGAAAATATCCTAAAAAATAGCTTACGGAAACACGATGTAAACATTCAGAATAAGTATTAAGTTGAGTAGAATCATTGCTACTGATTGCTGACGAAATAAAAATAAGACTTGTAGGCTAGAATGTAGCAACACTCAGTTATATAACGGCTATGACAGCTGTGAGCAAATGACGTGTCCCTTTAAATGTTTATTTACATACGTGATGAAGGATTCTCGTGTCAGTGACCTTTACGTTTTTAATGATATCTCCTAAACTACACGGAATATTTTAACACGGTTTTTTTTAAAGTGCGCAGAAATGTTCAAACTAAAACATATATGTTTTTCAAAAAATCGATATTTTTGAAGATTTAAAGGTCGTGAGACCCCTTAAGAAATGAATCAAATAAGGTTAACCTATCGGATTATAAGATTTTTAATTACGTGTCGCTTTTTAGAAAAAGCATGTGAAACCTCGATTTTCATTTATGAATCTCATATGGGGAAAATGTGAATGAGAAAGATGTTTCCCATAGCTAAATTATTCAAACAAAAAACTTATTCGTCAAACAAAAATGTATCATACAATCAAAATTAGGCGAGGTAGTATTGGTCAAAATCTTGATGAACCATATACAGCTTTAAATAAGAACACAAACAGCGTAACTCTGTGTTTTTATGAAATAATAATAGATTCATAGATACTTGTGACAGTATTTAATATTGTTGTAAATATTTGTAGTTAATTTCTAGAATAGAATTTAGCTCTTTCAAATCTGAAGCCGTCAACTTTAAATTTGTCTACCAGCGGCCGAGCTGTAAAGTCGCTCAACACTGGTAGTTCGGACCGAGGTTCGAATCCGGCGAACGGGTTGGCTGCATGGGTGTTTTCGTGGTTTTCCCCATGTTTAACGTGTATACAAGCCAGTATTCCCTAGAAAGTCTTCCACGAAGGCATCCCTTCCCTTAGGCAGATATCCCTCGAGGCTTTGCCGTAATTTAATAACCTAACCAAATTTAAATTGCTAAAATACCACAACTACAACGCGACGCAGGGTCGCCGATATAAATTTTGCACCCCCTGCCTCCCGAGCAGTCTCGGGGAATCCTAAATTCATCTGTAAGAAGTCTCTAACTTCTAAAAACTTTTCCAACTCCAAAATTTTGTTGCTCAGTGCTCCTCTAAATTCTGAAAATTTTACGCTTCTAATTTCTGATGTCTCCCTAAATTCTAAGAATTTTACAGTCCTTAATTATTTTTTTTCTCTCGTTGCTTCTCTAAATTCTAAAAATTTTGCCAACCCTAAATTCTGCTGCTCTGTGTCTCCCTAAATTCTAAACATTTTGACGCCTTTTACTGTCCATTACCTCAACTAAAGTCTAAAAATTTTGCCATTCCTAAATTTTGTTGTCCAGTGTTTCTCTAAATTCTGCCGCACTAAATTGGCTGCGACGGCTGTGATGCTGGTCCTGAAGCGAGTTATAGGCAAAAACGGCTTGCAATTTTGGTCCTCAATGTTTGCGACATTTAGTCCGCAAGTTTTCGTCAATTTTGTATGAGAGAAACGCGTTTTCGAAATCCTATGATCGATTTTTTTCCGGAAGTTTCCAGCAACCCGCCTAACACCGTATAAATGCAGTTCCGTGAGCCAGCAGTGATATCCTGAACTGGCTGAAGGAGGAAAAGATAGAGCAGTTCTTGACTACCATCATCATGCTAGTGGAGAAAATCAAGTCTGGAAAAAACCCTGCAGAGAAATTAAGTGTGGGTTTCTAGGCCACGATAACACTTCTAAAGTTTTCAGAAGAAAATTAGATGAGTGAAGTTCTCGCCGCCAGATGGAGCCACCCGAGAAGTCTGTTAACCCTAAATTCTCCTTTCAGGTCTACTTAGATGTTGCCCAACAGATGGCGTCACAGATGCAGTTCACGAAGCCTAAGTGCACTTTTTCGGCTAGCTTCCCAGTTGATCAACATCACCTTCCCGACCCTCCTTAGATCTCCACGGATCGGACTAATTCAGGATAGTTACACGTTAATGCGCCCACTTGACATCATTTTCATCAAGCCATATAAACTGCCACGACTTGGCGGTATTCTGGCATAATACTCATCAGTCAGTCAGTCAGGACGAGTCGGTTACTAATCAGCTCTGAGAGTCTGCTGTTTAAAGAGTGTTAGCTGAAGTGTGTTTTAGAATTTGTTGTGCGAGTGATTTGACGAACTGATGATGTTCCTTGTGCGCCAAGGAAGATATACCTACTTCTTTGAGTAAATACAGCTATTTATTTTGTTGTGCGTTATTATAATGAATTGTGAATTTGTTTCTGCTCATCTGCAGCGAACATTTAAACTTCCAAGAACCCATCGATGGCGACAAAATGAACAACCTGATTGTCAATTAACATTGGGAATAACATCCTCTAAATGTCCTTTCGCTGGGATGCGGCTTCCATGACGTGTTGCGACAAGCGCTGTGGAATTGTGTTGGCGCACAGCCATATTTGTGCTTGCCGTTAGGCTGTATGGTTGGAAGCAAATCGTATCCTTCAACTGCCTTGTGCATAATTCTATCGATCTTCACTATTCCGGAGCAGTTCCCACTGACAGCATCTGTAACGGAGTCTGTATAAATGAAAACTGTAACTGCACCGACCTAGCTCTCGATGAATAAAGATATGGCAAATATGTATATGTGTACTTGCCAGGGTTGAAAATTCAGATATGTGCTGCCATATAATATTGTACATGACCGATCGCAGACACTTAGCCGACAACCATTTAGCCGACGGGACACTTAACCGACACCAGTTAGCCGACAAGACATTTAGCCGACAGGGACACTTAGCTGACATGGACACTTAGCCGACAAGACATTTAATCGACACGACACTTCGCCGACAGGTCATTTAGCCGACATAGACACTTACCGACAAGACACTTATCCGACAAGGACACTTAGCCGACAGGACATTTAGCCGACAGAACATTTAGCCGACACACAGAGTTAGCCGTCAGGATATTTGGCTACGGAGCACTTAACTGTCAACGCATTTAGTCAACAGGATACTAAGCTGAAAGTGACGTTTAGCTAACATGTACCCAATAATTATTCAAACTTACTATCAATTACAAAATTTCTCGACTTCCCCATAAGTCCAATATTTAAATTATTTTTTTTTTCACCTATCAGTAAAATTCATTTTTCGATTCTTAAAGATCTCATTTGTTCTTTTAATTATCGTGTTAATTTAGCATTGTTTGATATTTATCGTGTCGTTTCGTGTATATTGGCCAAATTGAAAAAGTGCTGAAATTCCTCGTCCTCTCGAAATACATTTTAATATGATCTTCAAAAATTATCCGTAAAGCTTCTTTATTTAATCACTGATTCTTTTGAAAATTTTCACATCATTAGTAATTTTTCTTGTTTACTTAATGATATTAATTTTCCAATCTCGCTCCTCCAAATGCTTTTAAATTTCTAATATCTTTAAGTTTCATTACTATTTTACTCATCACATCATGTTACATTCTTCCCCTTACAAAATCGTTTTGCTTCTCCCACTAATGAAATTTCCTTTTTCTGTCATGAAAAATCTAAATAATGCAATAAAAATTATTGTTATTCTTGGATTATACTTTTTCATAGAAACATATGGTGGTAAGGGTTAGTTTAGCAAATATATTTTATTTTGTTATTAAAAACAATTTTAAAAAGTGAATTTTTAAGACAAGCAAAGGTATAAATTATTTGCAGTTCATGCCACCATTTTTGAGATAGAAATTCTGTAACATTTCATTGACCACGCCTCTCTCGTTTAAAATACTTACTTAGGTTAATGTTTACAGCACTAAATTGGTGCATAATGTTTAATTTAGAAGTAAAATATTCTTTAAGGTTTTGTTTTATTCATAACTGAAGCTGCAGAAGGAGGAAGCCATAAACCAAGTAGGCGGAGCAAAGCGTCACATCCTGAAAAGTCACCGTCATGTGGTGCCACCGTAATGCTGGATTTAACTAGATCAGTCATGTAAATACATAATATTATGTACTATATTTTGAAAGTCGCGATGTGTAATTTTCAATATAATATCTTATATTAATATTGTTCTTATAAAATATAACTTTTCGCAATATCTGCTAAAAATTTATAAATTTTCATTTCATTTTTCATTAATTTTATTTTTTTTCCCTCTTGCATTCCTTCTCTCTCTCGTTTTCGGTTTAGCTACATGATAATAAGAAAATTTTTGATGCCCATTTTTCTGAATGCATTTATAAAGTTCTAGCCTAGAATATTTTACTTCTAAATTAAACATTATGCACCAATTTAGTGCTGTAAACATTAAGCTAAGTAAGTATTTTAAGCGAGAGGCGTGATCATTAAAGGTTACAGAATTTCTATCTCAAAAATGGTGGCATGAACAGCAACTTATAGAGGTCACAAATAATTTATACCTTTGCTTGTCTTAAAAATTCATTTTTAAAAATTTTTTTTACTATCAAAATAAAATATATTTGCTAAACTAACCCTTACCACCATATGTTTCTATAAAAAAGTATAATTCAAGAATAACAATAATTTTTATTGCATTATTCAGATTTTTCATGACAGGGATGTTCATGACAACATGATGTGATGAGTTAAATAGTAATGAAAGGTAAAGGTTGGTTTGGTTTATTAGATTACGGCAAAGTACTTAAGGGCTATCTGCCTTAAGGAAGAGATGCCTTCGTGGAGGACCTTTTTAAGGGGAACTGGCTCGTATACACGTTACACATGGGAAAAAAAACTCGAAAACACCCATGCAGCCAGCCCGTTCGCGAGATTCGAACCTCGGAGTGAACTACCAGTGTTCAGCGACGTTACCGCTTGGCCGCTGGTGAGCCTGAAACGTAAAGGTATTAGAAATTTGAAAGCATTTAGAAGAGCGAGATTGGAAAATTAATGTCATTAAATAAACAAGAAAAATTATTAATGATGTGAAGGTGTTCGAAAGAACCCAGTTGATGAAATGAAGAAGCTTTACGGATAATTTTTGAAGATCATATTAAAATGCAATTAAGTGGCCGCCGTACTTAGCAAAAAAAAAAATTCTTTTTTCCTTTCGAAATATAATTCATATTCCCTGACGAGAAATTTCAGCGCTTTTTCAGTTTGGCCAATATACACCCAACAGCACGATACATAGCAAATAATGCTAAATTACACAAGAATTTAAAGCACATATGAGACCTTTAAGAATCGAAAAATGAATTTTACTGATAGATGAAAAAAATAACTTAAATATTGAACTTATGGATAAGTCAGGAAGTTTTGTAATTGATAGTAAGTTTAAATAATTATTGCTTACGTGTCAGCTAAACGTCACTGTCGGCTTAGTGTCCTGTTGACTAAATGTCTTGACAGTTAAGTGTCCCGTAGTTAAATGTCCTGACGGTAACTCTTTGTGTCGGCTAAATGTCCTTCGGCTAAGTGTCTTTGTCGGCTAAATGTCTTGTCGGCTAACTGTCCGTGTCGGCTAAATGACCTGTCGGCTAGGTGTTTGTGTCGGTTATATGTCCTGCCGGTTAAGTTACCCTTTCGGCTAAGTGTCCTGTCAACTAACTGGTGTCGGTTAAGTGTCCCGTCGGCTAAGTGGTTGCCGGCTTAGTGTCACGGACCCGTACACGACAGTTGAATAGATACTAGAAGAGAGAAACCAAGGCTTCGAATGCAGATTTCTATAATACTTTTTATGCTAAAAAGACATTAAACGTTTGCAATGGTGCAACTAGAAGGAGAGGCAGTTTTCATGTGAAATGTCCTGACGGTAACTCTTTGTGTCGTTAATCATATGGATCTTCCGAGCAGAAAAACTGAATTAGATATACTGTATTACAGTGAAGATCACTGCGGTTATTTATATAATGGAGGACTAAAATTCTCCGCGAAGGGTTCAATAGCTCGTGATCATGTCGTGTCTTCCTTACTCTATCGAGACTTTTGAATGGAAAAAAGGACAATTAAAATATGATGATTATAAATAAGCCAGAAATTCTGTCTCAGAGAGAAATACTTCAGAGTTTTATTTCTGTTACCGCTTCGGTAGACGGAACCGAGATGTAGAAAGGCACTCGCTTTGAACGTTTACATTTAATCATAAAATACAATTTTGAAAACATGGTTCTAGATATCGTAATTCTAACTTATATTCTAATTAAATATGTTTTATAAGATTATTGGATTCATCAAGCAGAGAATAATTTCAGTATTAGTTAAATGAAAGTTGTACGAAACAAAATTTGTGCCTTTCTTAATATAGAAAACAAAATTTTCATATAAAAATAAGAAAATAAAATTAACCTAGTTGTTACAACGTGGTGGGATTGAATGACATTTTGAATTGGTTTCATTACTTTTTCGCAGAAAGGTATTTCATATTTCACTACTCTGTTACACTTTACGAATCCTTAGCCACTTCCAGTTTACTGAGCAATTGCAACTGACCAGAGAGGAATTTCATGATCAGACACATCTCCAATTCTACGCAAGTTCTAAGAACATAAAATGAACTGTGATCTCGTATATAGTTGTTTTAAAATCCTTTCAGAAATTTTAAGTCGTTAGAAACTATAGTCTCTCCCATTCATTACAACTACCAATATTTACATGAATTACACTCATGTCCATAAATTAAGGATAATACAAGCTTCGGCAAATAAAGGTTCAGAAACAAAACAAACCTAACTTCTTCATAAAGCTAGCAATTGCAAGAAATATTTTCCTTACAAAAACTTAACATTACTTGGTTGGTATGATAGTTAATACACTGTTTGTCTCCCAGACGATGAAATGCAGACTGTACAACGGTTATGCATGCTGAGTATCAAATTATCGCATTGATCTAGAGAAAGATTTACTCCACTCAGCGAGGAATGCTCTCCGCAGTCAGGTAAGAATGTTGGCCATTCCATACGGGTGGTATCCTCATATTGAAGGCATTCCTTTACAATGTTTCCACGGTGAGGACGGGCATTGCCATCCATAAACACAAATGGCACCCCTAAACAAGCGTACATGTTGTTCCAGAATGATGTCCCGATAATTTGGCCTGTCATGGTTTCGATCTGAACATGCAGATCTCTTATGGAGCCTTGTGTATTTCCACCCGAAACAAGCAATCCTGCATCATCGTAATGGTGTCGTTCAATGATGTTGTCTTGTAGCGTGTACCTGGAGTTCTCCATATGAAAGTCCGATGTGAATCAGATTTTAAGCTAAATCTGAACTCATCGGAAAACATCTCAAAAGCCTAGTGTGACGGTGTTCACATTGCATGTTATCTACTCCAGGCTAACCGCTGGCGACAGTGAGTTGCCGTGAGCAGAACACATCTGACAGGCCTGCGAGCATATAGATCAATCTGTTTCAAACGTCTGTACATGGTTTGCCTTGAAACGTCTGTACATGGTTTGCCTTTGTCTGTACATGGTTTGCCTTGATGTACCACGGGTACTGTCGTACCCGTGGTACGATAGCTGACCGTGGCTGAAGATAGCTGATGAGACAGGTCTGACGCAGAGCTCCGTCTGCTTTTTTTGGCAGTTACTGCCAAATACCGGTCGTCATTTGGCATTGTAATTCGGGGGGGGGTGCCCCGTAATGTAGCGTCTACTGACATTTCCATCATTTTGGAACCGTTGCCAAAATGTGTATAAGATGTCTACATCTGCCAAAGTCTACAGATGACACTTTGGGCTATTCCAAGTTCCTCGGATACTTCCATCTAAGTACGCCTACATTCCAGGCAGCCTATAATTCTACCACGTAAAAAATCCTCCACATGCGTCTTCTGTGTCGTAACGATTCCGCTGTCGCACTGAGCGGTTTATAGAACGCTTGTGAACAATTTTACTTCTTTGATACCGTTCCATTATTTCCACTTCTCTTGCACACTCGTCATTGTGACGTATTATCGACGTCATCTGATGGCTTCCTGTAATTTGCATTCTTGAAAATGTGTACGATAATTCTACAGGTGATATTTTTACTTTAGAGTTCGATTTCCGTGTGATTCTTAATTATCCTTAAATTATGGGCATGAATGTATTATACAGAATTTCTGAGTTCGCCCGATAACTTCAAAGGAGTGATAGTAGGCTTCAAGAAGGTGAAAAATTGCCATAGAATGCGGAGTCGCAAACCAAGTTTAGCGGGAGAAAATCACAAAAATAGTATGAAGGGTGTGACGTCGAATGGGAAAAAAAAGGGGCCAATAATAAGCGGAAAAGCATTTATTTGACGTAAAGCAGGGTTACAGTGCATCAACGTCCGAATGCAGACGATGAGAGAATTTTATAGGAATTGTTCAAAGTTGCGGCCGCGAAGGTCTTTGTACAGCAGATACCGACGGACGAAGGATGGCCGGATACATTCAAACATATCCGGTATGCTAGTGACGTCTGCTGAAGCGACGACGATTCTTGCTCTCAGATCCTCTAGTGCAGCGCGGCGGTTCTCAGCCTTTTGACTAACGCGTACCATCTAAATAAAAATTAATAACCTTTAGTCCCACCACCACAAAATACTACTACCCCAACCACTCTTGAACATTACGAGTGTTAGAGAAAAAACTCAATCAGAATGTTGGGGGTTTTAATTTTTGAATTAAATAGTTTAAAACACTTTGCTTCTTTGCGTACCACATTCTTCTCTTGCGTACCACCGGTTGAGAAACCCTGGTTTAGTGCATCTACAAACGTCTGATATAAAAGATTTCTTCTCGACCGTAGTGCTCCTAATTCTCGCATTTAGTTTGCCACACTATTCGTCACTCACTATCTTGTCAGACTCACTGTCTTGTCAGACTCATTGTCTTGTCATCGTCTATGTTTGCTATTTTCATCCACTAAATATAGTTTGCGACCCCATCTACTATGGTAATTTTTCATCCTCTTGATGCCGACTGTCATCCCTCTGAATTTGTCGATCGAATTCAGAAGCATCTTATATACATTTCCTACATCGAAAGAGCCGACGCTTTATCTAAAGAAGCCACAAGTCACCCCTTCATCGACTCAGAGATACCAATTTCCATAGTCGCTGCCAAGCACAAGATCTTCTGCGCCTTCATGTCCATCTGGCAAGCTCGCTGGGACGACTCAGAACACCGGTCGACACACCTACTTCATCTTTCCCGTGGTTTCCACCAAAAGGCTCAAAACAGATTTCTATCTACAACAAGCTTTCGCAAATCACGGAAGATTTCGCGCGTACCTCAGCAGGTTCTGCCATCAAAACGTAAAATGCGCCTGCGGTGCTTCAGCTTCTTCAGCACACGTTTCACATTACATCCACGACTGTCCACTCACTTCTCCCATCAGAGCCTTCCTTCCTCAGCTCCAGGGATCACATAACCTCAAAGACCTTCTTCAGGATTACTACGGACAACGGGGCGTCAGAACTATCATAGAGTATGTCTATTCTAAGAGTAACATAATCATAGCAGATAACCAGGTCTAGGCACCTGACGAAATGTAAACCCAGCAAGCCTCTACACATGTATATATGTAAATATCTCTAAATTAACTAAACCTTTTTGCTAATTTTATACTAACATTACCAAAAAATTGTAAGTTGGAGCACCCAACAAAAGTAATAACTAATGTTAAATCTGTTTATCAATAATAAGGTTGAAAAGATAAATAACCAAAAAAAACGGTTGCTGGTGCAACGATCAGAATAGCATGACTGACCTGTAGTGCCCATTGAGAGGTGAAGCAAGCGAAATAATAATAATAAATATATATATATTTCTTACATGACTTACCTGTAGTGCCCATTGAAAGGTGAAGCAGGTGTAATAATAAATACATAAATAAAAAAACATCTTCTATACCTCCTGAGGTGTTTACAGTAACCTGGTATTTTATCATGGCAGGAGCACTCTGGGGGAACATAAATCACGAACCTGGTGGTCCCAAAATCCCGAGGTAAGATTGTCCGATACAGTTGGATCAAGGGGGATTGGCGTTAAGTCCCCAAACTGGTGGACTCAGTAGCGGGCGTAGCTTGCCATTTGACCTAAAGTATAAAAATGACAGTTCTGCATCAGGAGGAGCTGAGGGCGTGGTCAATGACGTCACACAGAGGGCGGGGCCAAAGGCAACGTCAGCACACTAGGAGGCGTGGTTTCGAGTGGAGTTGAGTTGTTGGTAGATTCCCCCCCGGGGGTCGACGTAGAGAACTCTGCGAAGCTACTGGCTAGGATCTGTACCTAGGCAGTCTCGGCCACGGGGGTATAAAATCACGAGCCTGGCGGTTCCAGAGCCCGGGGTTGGGCCATTTATATGGTCTGACCTCGGGGGAAAGGCGTAAGACGTATACCAGATGGTTCTGTAGCTTGGTGTTGGACGGCACCGAGTTTGCTAGGTAATGTCCTGATGGGAAGCGCTGCCCGTGTAGTACTGGCGGGAGCATTAACGACCGGTCAAGTCCATCAGGTTATCAGTCACGCCTCCGCCGAAGTGACGAGAACAGGGAGTGGTGACCCCTCGGGCCCGACCCAGTAAGCGCAGGTTTTTCGGAGTTATTTCAGTCTGAGGCAGATCCGGTTTGGGGCCCGGCTACTCAGGCTATAAGGAATTAGATTAAAACTCCTAAGTGGTCTTCGTAATAGTTGGGTTGAGGCTAAGTCGTGGTTTGGCTCCCCACAACTCCAACCCATTAAATCGAATTCGATTTGTGGCAAACCTGTCATGACCTCCCCCTGCCTGATATGGGGGTTCACAGTAGGTCGATTCTCCCAGTTGTGCAACTGAGCGCAGGAGGGATGTAAAAATTTTGTTGTTGTTGTTGGTAGATTGCTGATTGAGTTGTAGACCTCCTGCTTTTCATTTAAAGTTAGTTTTTTAAAAATTGGCAACGGGAAATATTTTCTGCATCTTAATTTTGATGAAATGGCGATGCTGCCCTCTATTAATGAAAAAGTGAATGATATGTTTTAGAAATATATTTTTACGTCTGGTGTTAAAATTATTCAATGCGCGACTCTGAAAACAATGTAAAAGAAACAAATATAAAAAAGACTTTCCTTTAATGAAACTACAAGATAATTTTTTTTTATTACTCAATTTTTTTCTGATGCTTTTATTCTTTCTAGTTTTTCCATGAAACTTTAACTTATTTCTCAGGTTTTCTGTTCATAATAACATATTCATTTACTGTCATATTTTTTTTAATACTTAACGTTTCTAATTTGTAATATTTTATTTAATTTTCACATACTATTTTTTTTAATACCTTTCATACCATTTCAGCATACCCTGATTTTTAACTTATATATTATATTTTACAAACGTTACCGCACATGCTGTTTATTTGTTACACTACTTAATTTTAGATGCAATTTCACACTTTTTTTAACGTTATAATGTTCAATATATTCTGAATTTTCACTTCATTTACTTTTTTTAAACCATTCTAGTATTCTACACACACTTTAACTTAGTGGTTTGAAATTCTATTTAAAAAGAAACATTTATTTTTCGTGATCTTGGTTCTTTTACTAAATTTTCTACGGAATTTCTAATTTCTTTCACATGTTCAACAATATCTTCCTTACATTACCGAATATTTTTTTTAAAAACTTAAGTCTATAACTGTTAATTGCTTTTCTTACGTTCATGATTTCCCTTCTGTGTTTATATTTCTTAATTCTAGTTTAACTTATTTATTATAATGTTTTTATTTCTGTCTCATCACTCGTAATTCCAACATTTTATCCCTTTTTATTCATTTTAACAATACGAATTGTTTTCATTTACTCCATATTCAAACATTTCCTTACAATTTTTAAAATACTTGTTTTATTCTCCGATCATAATAGATCATCTACAGGTTTTACTCAGAAATTTCCATTCACAACTTTACAGTTTAATACCATTTATATCTAACTGTATTTCTTTCTCATATAGTATTACGATCTTCAAAGTGTCTAACATCATGTTCAGGTCTAAATCTCGATTACCTTTAAGTGTATTGATAATTTTCATTTCTAATTTTACAACCACATTCAGTGTTCCATCGACACATACCAAAATATTTCTTACATCTTCTGATATTTAGTCTATGTCATATTTCAGTGCTTCAAATGAATTTACACTGCTCTCACTATTATTTTTTCATGTTTTAGAGACACTGACTATACTAATTTTACTACTTTTCCTACACTAATTGCATCTATGCCAGCACTCATGATAAACTAGCAATTGTTTTGCATTACATGCATAAAGAAATTCTTAAAACCAACTTTTTCAATATCGTACTCAAATTACTGTTTTCCGGATGGGAATTACCAGTATTCTTTGGTTTTACTCTGTTACATCTTTTTAAATTTTAACATCTTACTTTTAATTCTAACATACATCTTTTGAACAGTTTTTTCTTTTAATGATAGCCTTACCTTATTTGTTCAAATTAATTCTTTAATTCACCTTCTTTACTACCTTTCAGTACCTTCATAATTCACTATGCAAACGCAATGTCTTTCATTGACATTCTGTTTAATAATACTACAAGTTTCCTTAATTGATAAAAAGCGAATTATTTCTCAGTTCAAAATAGAACTACTATATTTTCGCACAAACATTACCTTCATCCATTCAAGACGCCCCTTAACCTGTACCTGACGTAGCGATAGGAAAGGAGACTCTTATCATATGCTCTTTCGACATTTGAGGTTTTTAGAACTTCTTGGGCAAGTATATCAGTACCATCAGAAAATATACTTGACATTTTTACCCAGTTTAAAGGTAACATATTGTTATAAGAAGGGTTTTAGTTAAATTTATCAGAGAAATAAACACATTTTGTGCTAAATAGGCATAAACATTTAGATTCAGAATATTTCTTTTTAATCCGATGTAAGACTTGAATTTCATTCATGATACGGATTGTCTCTTGATTTTTTTGTTTACCTTACACTAATAGAAAATTTTTATTTTACAAGTTCAGCTTTTAACGAAATAGAAATAAAAACTACGATACACCTGGTGTTTTTAAGAAAAGGAACTTTGATATATTTCTGGAAATGTAAATGCTTTTAGAGTTTTCTTTCAATAACGTTGATTTTCATTACTTTACTAATTTCAATAATTCTCTTATTAGCTAATATGAATGAAAGATTGTCAAAAATGTGACCCAGTATAACTTTTACGAACATACGTACCTTTACCAGCATACAGATATTACCGATTGAAATTAAGGAAGATACATATATTTTACTCCAATCTACATTAAATTAAAAAAATATATTTAAACTTTCATACCTTCCAAAGAATAAACGAAAACTCAATAGATATTGTCATGTTTGTATATATGAGATAAAAGTTTTATGAATGGTATTTAAAGTAATGTTTAGAACTTCATAAAAGCGAACATTCACTATGTTAATACACATATCATCAGTTATTTACATAATTCAATGTAATATTAATCATTACATGTACTATATGCATATATATTTAAAGTTTAATTGTCTTACAATTGAATAATTAACTATTGAGAGAAAGAGGTTCATATCTTACACTATTTAATTCACATGGAACAAATTTTTCCATCAACCACATTGAACCGCGTTTATTAAATTCGCCAAAGCTCTTTTATTTCTGCATTTTCACACTCACGACACATTTTAAATGTAACTATTGATTACCATTTCAAACACCGATATCATAACTCAGTGTAAAACTACATCATAACTCATTTTTTCCCTACTAACTACAATTTTATATATTCAAGAAGTACATCTAAGACATGATCATTTTCTATGTTCTAGTAAATCGATTCAATTGCGAACATACTATTAAGACTTGCGATTTTAGAAGACTTGCATGTATTAACGATGTCAACGTTTCTTCATTTTTATAAGATTCACATCAAATCATGTCGCATTCGAATGTGGTGTAAGAGATCACTTTTTCTTTTAAACACTTGTAAACAATGGATGCAATTTATAAGAAGAGAAGTATCATGCTGTTTCAAAACATCATCATCAGCATATTTCTGTTTCTTTTGACGCCGGCAACATTTAAAAAAAAAGTTTCCTGAGATATTCTTCAAATTCTGTTTTACTTGAAAAAATGTCCGAACATTCAATACGATGTAAAGATTCATATTGTTTTAAATTCTTATGCTCACTAAATATTTTTTATCATGATTTACTCTTAAAAGTAACTTTATTAGTTTTCATATCCTTTTTACATGAAAAGAACTTGTGATTATTCACTACAAAATTCTAAGACGAGAAGCTTCGCGACTTTTCAAACTATAAACTTAAATTTCTTAGGACATACACTACATCTGATGTTTCTTTCATGAGATTTCAGATATCTCTTCAGATTACTCGTATTCAAGAAACCTCGCAAATATATCACATAAGTTCAGCGAATAATCGCTTCATAAACTCTTAAATTTTCAACACGAGTGAATCACTTGAAGCATATACTGCACTGTAAACATACAATACTTAAAAAAATTGTTATAAAAAATAAAAATGCATTCATTTCACCAAGAAGCTTTTCTATTTAAATACATTTATTTATTTCCAAAGAACAAGTTTCTGTATTATACATAAAATATACTTAGAATTTTCTTTCATTAGTTAATATCAAATTAACAACAATATCCATTTACTGATATTTGATATACATGTTTGCTTTAAAATTAAAACTAAAATTTCAATATATTTCTATTAAAAAGAACATAAGGAAAAAAAAATACTCATAACATCAACCAAAGACAGAAATTTAAATAGAATAGCTGTACTTATATTAGTGCATTTTTATAATCTTCATAACATTTCGATTCAAAAAACCTATTACAAAATAATGAAACATTATTTTTTTCTGCCTTAAAGAATCTCTTATATTTTAAAAATTAATACATAAAAATATATCTTCACCAATATATATAATTCTATCCTCAACACGTATTATAATGCAATCATGTCTTGTTTGTGAAGGATGATTTACAATGCAACCTTCGCATTTATATAGCTTTTTTATCACTGAATTTAATTCAGTTTTGATAGAGTTTATGAGTTCTTTAAAAAGTTCATCATCATCACTTACCATATCCGAACAATTGTTTTTACATTTGATTTGCAACGGTAAAATAATTTCAAAAATACTTTTATATAAAGTATTAGATACATCAGGAATAATTTCTTTCAATTTTTTTAAAATATCAGTTTACTTTTAGGTATGTAGGTTTTAGTTTAAAAGAATTTTCATCTTGTTTAAAAACTTGTTGAAAAATACACTCACCTTCTTTGTTGAAAACTACCAACTCATTATTGCAAATGATGCTGGCACTCGTATAGACAAGATTAAATTCATATATTTTTGAGGAAAATTCTTGCCATGTTGCAGGAGTTATAACAACATCGCGTGTAGTAGGGTATAATATTTTATTTTGTTCCACACATTCACGTAGATGAATGTTCATTCTGTTTTCAAACTGATTTATGGACACAAAATATCCCCAACCAAGAGTCCACTGTGCAATCAACTTCGAACTTTCTTTTTTCTGTCCTCGATTATTCGGCATGAAGATATTTTCAGGAACAGACTTCATATAGTGGGCAAACCAGTCATCCTCTGGAAGTTCATCCTCATTATCTTCCAAGCGTCGTTTTTTAATTTTCGAAATTTTTATGTTTCGGAACCAGGCGAAATTTCACATCTCGAAGCGTGGACTTAACTCATGGAACTCTCCTTGTAATGAAACCACCAACGAATCAATTTTGGATGCACGGAATACCCTCTCAACCTGACGTTAAAGATCCTAGAATTAGTATCACATTCCGAAACATAAAAATTTCGAAAATTAAAAAACGACGCTTGGAAGATAATGAGGATGAACTTCCAGAGGATGACTGGTTTGCCCACTATAACTCTATCAAAACTCATAAACTCTATCAAAACTGAATTAAATTCAGTGATAAAAAAGCTATATAAATGCGAAGGTTGCATTGTAAATCATCCTTCACAAACAAGACATGATCTGTTCCTGAAAATATCTTCATGCCGAATAATCGAGAAGAGAAAAAAGAAAGTTCGAAGTTGATTGCACAACTGAACTTATGTGATATATTTGCGAGGTTTCTTGAATACGAGTAATCTGAAGAGATATTTGAAATCTCATGAAAGAAACATCAGATGTAGTGTATGTCCTAAGAAATTTAAGTTTATAGTTTGAAAAGTCGCGAAGCTTCTCGTCTTAGAATTTTGTAGTGAATAATCACAAGTTCTTTTCATGTAAAAAGGATATGAAAACTAATAAAGTTACTTTTAAGAGTAAATCATGATAAAAAATATTTAGTGAGCATAAGAATTTAAAACAATATGAATCTTTACATCGTATTGAATGTTCGGACATTTTTTCAAGTAAAACAGAATTTGAAGAATATCTCAGGAAACTTTTTTTTTAAATGTTGCCGGCGTCAAAAGAAACAGAAATATGCTGATGATGATGTTTTGAAACAGCATGATACTTCTCTTCTTATAAATTGCATCCATTGTTTACAAGTGTTTAAAAGAAAAAGTGATCTCTTACACCACATTCGAATGCGACATGATTTGATGTGAATCTTATAAAAATGAAGAAACGTTGACATCGTTAATACATGCAAGTCTTCTAAAATCGCAAGTCTTAATAGTATGTTCGCAATTGAATCGATTTACTAGAACATAGAAAATGATCATGTCTTAGATGTACTTCTTGAATATATAAAATTGTAGTTAGTAGGGAAAAAATGAGTTATGATGTAGTTTTACACTGAGTTATGATATCGGTGTTTGAAATGGTAATCAATAGTTACATTTAAAATGTGTCGTGAGTGTGAAAATGCAGAAATAAAAGAGCTTTGGCGAATTTAATAAACGCGGTTCAATGTGGTTGATGGAAAAATTTGTTCCATGTGAATTAAATAGTGTAAGATATGAACCTCTTTCTCTCAATAGTTAATTATTCAATTGTAAGACAATTAAACTTTAAATATATATGCATATAGTACATGTAATGATTAATATTACATTGAATTATGTAAATAACTGATGATATGTGTATTAACATAGTGAATGTTCGCTTTTATGAAGTTCTAAACATTACTTTAAATACCATTCATAAAACTTTTATCTCATATATACAAACATGACAATATCTATTGAGTTTTCGTTTATTCTTTGGAAGGTATGAAAGTTTAAATATATTTTTTTAATTTAATGTAGATTGGAGTAAAATATATGTATCTTCCTTAATTTCAATCGGTAATATCTGTATGCTGGTAAAGGTACGTATGTTCGTAAAAGTTATACTGGGTCACATTTTTGACAATCTTTCATTCATATTAGCTAATAAGAGAATTATTGAAATTAGTAAAGTAATGAAAATCAACGTTATTGAAAGAAAACTCTAAAAGCATTTACATTTCCAGAAATATATCAAAGTTCCTTTTCTTAAAAACACCAGGTGTATCGTAGTTTTTATTTCTATTTCGTTAAAAGCTGAACTTGTAAAATAAAAATTTTCTATTAGTGTAAGGTAAACAAAAAAATCAAGAGACAATCCGTATCATGAATGAAATTCAAGTCTTACATCGGATTAAAAAGAAATATTCTGAATCTAAATGTTTATGCCTATTTAGCACAAAATGTGTTTATTTCTCTGATAAATTTAACTAAAACCCTTCTTATAACAATATGTTACCTTTAAACTGGGTAAAAATGTCAAGTATATTTTCTGATGGTACTGATATACTTGCCCAAGAAGTTCTAAAAACCTCAAATGTCGAAAGAGCATATGATAAGAGTCTCCTTTCCTATCGCTACGTCAGGTACAGGTTAAGGGGCGTCTTGAATGGATGAAGGTAATGTTTGTGCGAAAATATAGTAGTTCTATTTTGAACTGAGAAATAATTCGCTTTTTATCAATTAAGGAAACTTGTAGTATTATTAAACAGAATGTCAATGAAAGACATTGCGTTTGCATAGTGAATTATGAAGGTACTGAAAGGTAGTAAAGAAGGTGAATTAAAGAATTAATTTGAACAAATAAGGTAAGGCTATCATTAAAAGAAAAAACTGTTCAAAAGATGTATGTTAGAATTAAAAGTAAGATGTTAAAATTTAAAAAGATGTAACAGAGTAAAACCAAAGAATACTGGTAATTCCCATCCGGAAAACAGTAATTTGAGTACGATATTGAAAAAGTTGGTTTTAAGAATTTCTTTATGCATGTAATGCAAAACAATTGCTAGTTTATCATGAGTGCTGGCATAGATGCAATTAGTGTAGGAAAAGTAGTAAAATTAGTATAGTCAGTGTCTCTAAAACATGAAAAAATAATAGTGAGAGCAGTGTAAATTCATTTGAAGCACTGAAATATGACATAGACTAAATATCAGAAGATGTAAGAAATATTTTGGTATGTGTCGATGGAACACTGAATGTGGTTGTAAAATTAGAAATGAAAATTATCAATACACTTAAAGGTAATCGAGATTTAGAACTGAACATGATGTTAGACACTTTGAAGATCGTAATACTATATGAGAAAGAAATACAGTTAGATATAAATGGTATTAAACTGTAAAGTTGTGAATGGAAATTTCTGAGTAAAACCTGTAGATGATCTATTATGATCGGAGAATAAAACAAGTATTTTAAAAATTGTAAGGAAATGTTTGAATATGGAGTAAATGAAAACAATTCGTATTGTTAAAATGAATAAAAAGGGATAAAATGTTGGAATTACGAGTGATGAGACAGAAATAAAAACATTATAATAAATAAGTTAAACTAGAATTAAGAAATATAAACACAGAAGGGAAATCATGAACGTAAGAAAAGCAATTAACAGTTATAGACTTAAGTTTTTAAAAAAAATATTCGGTAATGTAAGGAAGATATTGTTGAACATGTGAAAGAAATTAGAAATTCCGTAGAAAATTTAGTAAAAGAACCAAGATCACGAAAAATAAATGTTTCTTTTTAAATAGAATTTCAAACCACTAAGTTAAAGTGTGTGTAGAATACTAGAATGGTTTAAAAAAAGTAAATGAAGTGAAAATTCAGAATATATTGAACATTATAACGTTAAAAAAAGTGTGAAATTGCATCTAAAATTAAGTAGTGTAACAAATAAACAGCATGTGCGGTAACGTTTGTAAAATATAATATATAAGTTAAAAATCAGGGTATGCTGAAATGGTATGAAAGGTATTAAAAAAAATAGTATGTGAAAATTAAATAAAATATTACAAATTAGAAACGTTAAGTATTAAAAAAAATATGACAGTAAATGAATATGTTATTATGAACAGAAAACCTGAGAAATAAGTTAAAGTTTCATGGAAAAACTAGAAAGAATAAAAGCATCAGAATAAAATTGAGTAATAAAAAAAATTATCTTGTAGTTTCATTAAAGGAAAGTCTTTTTTATATTTGTTTCTTTTACATTGTTTTCAGAGTCGCGCATTGAATAATTTTAACACCAGACGTAAAAATATATTTCTAAAACATATCATTCACTTTTTCATTAATAGAGGGCAGCATCGCCATTTCATCAAAATTAAGATGCAGAAAATATTTCCCGTTGCCAATTTTTAAAAAACTAACTTTAAATGAAAAGCAGGAGGTCTACAACTCAATCAGCAATCTACCAACAACAACAACAAAATTTTTACATCCCTCCTGCGCTCAGTTGCACAACTGGGAGAATCGACCTACTGTGAACCCCCATATCAGGCAGGGGGAGGTCATGACAGGTTTGCCACAAATCGAATTCGATTTAATGGGTTGGAGTTGTGGGGAGCCAAACCACGACTTAGCCTCAACCCAACTATTACGAAGACCACTTAGGAGTTTTAATCTAATTCCTTATAGCCTGAGTAGCCGGGCCCCAAACCGGATCTGCCTCAGACTGAAATAACTCCGAAAAATCTCCGCTTACTGGGTCGGGCCCGAGGGGTCACCACTCCCTGTTCTCGTCACTTCGGCGGAGGCGTGACTGATAACCTGATGGACTTGACCGGTCGTTAATGCTCCCGCCAGTACTACACGGGCAGCGCTTCCCATCAGGACATTACCTAGCAAACTCGGTGCCGTCCAACACCAAGCTACAGAACCATCTGGTATACGTCTTACGCCTTTCCCCCGAGGTCAGACCATATAAATGGCCCAACCCCGGGCTCTGGAACCGCCAGGCTCGTGATTTTATACCCCCGTGGCCGAGACTGCCTAGGTACAGATCCTAGCCAGTAGCTTCGCAGAGTTCTCTACGTCGACCCCCGGGGGGGAATCTACCAACAACTCAACTCCACTCGAAACCACGCCTCCTAGTGTGCTGACGTTGCCTTTGGCCCCGCCCTCTGTGTGACGTCATTGACCACGCCCTCAGCTCCTCCTGATGCAGAACTGTCATTTTTATACTACTGACCTATATTCAGCATAACTCCACGATCTCGGTAGCGATGTGACAACCAGTCGGTTGTAGAACAATCTATTCCGTGTCAGTCCTTCCTGCCGGTGTAGTATTGGCGGGGGCACTTTGACGACTAGTCAAATCTTCAGGCCAATATCGTCGCACCTCATGGTGGTCACTGGGAGTGGTGAGTCCGATCGAACGGTTCAGCTATGAGTTTTGAGAGATCGTTTTGAATCTTTCGCCGGTAAGAGTGGGACGAGAGGTAGTGTAGTGAATTTTCTTTGGCTCTCAATGGAGGCTATTTTGCCTGACAGACACACCTTCCGCCTAATACCGAAGTCTAAAGTTGGGGTCGGGCTTGGTTTTGCGTCTACTTTACATCGCCGTACCAGCTAATACAGAAACATATACATTTCCTAGGCATTGTTTATAACATGGAGATGTATTTCATACTTTGCCGGTGGTTTTTCATTTGGCATTCTAAATAATGATTAGGCAATGTTTGAAATGTTTAATTGTGTTATACATTGCCGGCCAGTTTTCGGCGCTCTATAAAATGACTAGGTATTCTCTAGAATGCCAGATTTCATACTTTGTCGGTAACAATAATATTAAACGATAAGAAAAAATATCATTCAAAACAGCGAGTGAATGCAATGAAGCAAATGAAACAGCGATGGAATTTAATTGAATACAAATACAACAAAAAACATATAAATAGGTACTTTCACAAATTTTAACTAGGTAAGTGGAAGATTTGTAACTGAATTGTTCCTAATATTTTTAGAGCAACAGTTCATTAACAAATTGTTCATAATATTTCTGGAAGTTATTTGGCCGATGTTGTACGCCTAATCTTAATACCCGGATGGTATTCCTCATTCGCCGGAAGAACATAGATTAGGTAAAAAAGCAACCTTAGTGTGGCGAAGATGTTTTCAAGAGATTCCCTTCCCCCGATGAACAGAGACCCGTGTCTGATCATCCTCAAACTGATGAGAGTTATTCAAAATCTAAGTCAAACTAAGGTTGCTTTTTGCATAATTTTAAATGGTTGACTAAAATCGAAAACAAGTTGTTTGGCGATATAATCCCTCACTTGGCGACATTTTTCTGATTCTTTGCAACTTTTATGATCTATTTTCACCTTATTTGATGAGTTGGCCTTTATTTGGCGACTTTACTTCAGTTTGTAAAGTATCGTATAATAGTTTGATGATATTAACCGAATTTTTGATCCCGATAAGCGATGTATTTCACGTTTTCGTGTACAAACGAGTGGAACTTCGGCAATTCGATAACGATACCTGAATGATGACATTAACATTGTATATATGTAAATATCTCTAAACTAACTAAACCTTTTTGCTAATTTTATACTAACATTCCCAAAAAATTGTAAGTTGGAGCACCCAACAAAAATAATAACTAATGTTGTAATTGTTAATGATCACATTAAGCGGCGTCTACTCTAACTAACTTAATTAGCATCCATGTCTCGAATTTGTCTCAGAAACTCAAAGACCCCTTCTGTTGCATTCTGCAGAGCTTGGTATCTGAGTTACTTCGAAATGAAGACAACTTATGACGTCATTTTTATATGATGTCCGTATAAGGGCGTAAATTACTTTTTTCTTTGTTTTTAGACACATGGCTCACAGGATGGGTACGCCATACCTCCAGAGGCTGCTGCAGAAAACCTTACGAGCGCACATCAAGGAATGCCTGCCCGAGGTTAGGCACGATCTGTCCAAGAAACTCTCGAGTTATTCCAGAGAACTCGAAGATTTCAAGGCTGCTTTGGGCAGTGGCTCAAACTCTAAGCAGTTCTATATGACAAAGTAAGTAAAACCTGATGCGTAACAATGGGTTCGTGCAGCAAGTTACAAATGTAGCTGACAATGTTAAAAATTTCTATTTCTTCCTATAAAAATTTTTAGTTGCTAGAAACATCATTACCGTATTCCTCAGAAATATTTTGTATGTGTATGTTATGTTACAGTACCGCACATTCATCACTCACACTAGCTGGAAAGAGCTGAAAGCGCACAAAATATAATATTAATTTATTTTGCCGGCGACCTTCGCAAATAGCCAGTTTTCAGTTTTGCCACTAAGCAAAGCGTAATTTTTTAAAATTTATCTTTCATATTTAATCTGTCTGTAATTGCTTAACAAATGGGGGGGGGGACTTAAACGCAATAAATGCGCTTATTTGTAATTTAAATCTTTACTTGTTTAATATGCATCTAAATGGTAAAAAAAATATTTTATAATAGTACACCCAACTGATAAGCTTTTGAACATTGAAAGATGTTTCTGACGACATACATTTTGTATCTTTATGGAACCTTATATAAAACTATTGGGATGAATTATTTTGACTTACATTTGGTACACCAAATACTTTCATAAATAAATCAATTTCTTTTTTTGATTTTAGCAAAATTTTGTTCTGATAAGTGCAATGATGAAGAGAAAAAAAAAAAAAAAAAAAAACTGCAATTTTTAAATCACAGGATTTTTGTGCATCTTATGCACTATATGTAAAAATTTCAAAATGAAACTTCTGTGCACTGGGGCGAAGAATAATTTTTTAGTAATAATATCTGACTAACGAGGATAAAACATGAAATGAGGCAAAGCAACAATCTTGTAATTGGCGTAGATTTTAGTCACGACTCTGTCAGTTTCGGGGGCAAGCAGGCACAGCTCCCTCTTCAACAGGAGCAAAGAAATCTAGAGAGGAATAAATTAGGAAAATATTGCTTATCATTTGGATAGATCAGAAGCATAGAGAAGGAATTTACGTATATTATCCGTAGCAGATTTCTTTGCTATGAAGAGAAACCTGTACCCGTTTGCCCTCGAAATCGATAAATTGAGTAAAACCTACGCCAAACACAAGGACGTTGCTTTGTTTTAGTTTTATGTTTTACTTTGGTGTGTTTCTATCTGTCTTGATTAATGAGGTTTATTTTATTTCCACTGGTATTCATGAAGTAAACGTTCTACAGCAGAAAAGAAATATTTAAAAATCATTAAATTTGATTCTGTAAATCGTAAAACTTAACATTCATATCATTTTTCGTACTTTTAAACTAAATTTTAAACTAACATTTTTCGTACTTTTAAACTAAATTTTAAACTCTCATTTTTCGTACTTTTAAACTAAATTTTAAACTCTCATTTTTCGTACTTTTAAACTAAATTTTAAACTATCATTTTTTGTACTTTTTCATAAAGTAATTGAACTAACTTGCAGCTCGGTTCTCTGAACGTTAAAATAAAAATAAATCAACATTTTTAAAATTCTACCCTGACTGGCCTCAAATTTATTGTTGTTAACAGAAAGCATGGATGATTTTTTTTTCCATATTGTGTGCATGCGAAAACATTTTTTCGTAAATATTTTGCTGTGAGTTCTGATGGCCGGCTTAAGTACGAACTCAAAAAATAATTTATAAATAATTAGATCACAAAATAATATTATCGGGTACATAACTGGAAAAAATACAGTTTTTAAAATTAGGTTTAATATACATTAATCATACAAATACTGAATATTCTCAGCATCGATTCTCTGTTTGTCGAATAAATGCGCCCACCTTTTGTTCATCAGATCTAGATAAGCTAAATGACCAGTTATTCACACTTTGGGCTACATTATAAAATCAAATGGTACACAGATTTCAATTTTTCTAGAAAAGCCTTAACTCTCGTCTTTTACATGGATTGGCTGGTATTCGGAAATATATGAAATTTAAAATATGCACATGCGAGGAATCGTTCCCAAAATTTTTCAGATATTATTATGTCTTTCATCGGCATATGGTAACAATCCATATTTCATTTCCTTTTAGCATTTGTAAACAAATTCACTCTTAATAATAAAGAAGTTTTTTGCTTTGCATATCTCCCAAAATGGAGAATATGACTGAACAAAGAACATGCATTAAATTTTGTTTTCGCAATAGAATTTCTGCTGTAGGAACGTTGCAAAGTACCCTTACGGACAACACTGGATCAGAAACAGGACATCAACTTAATAACCTGCAGGACGTCAGTCATGTCTGAGATAGGGTGCTTAGCGATCATCGTTTTACATTTAGGAAGCTTGCTTGTTTTACATTTAGGAAACAATTTAAAACATTATATGGATCCTGAATGTCATTTGGTTTTGCGACGCATCACTTTTTGAGTTGTTCTAAAACGGTTGAATATTTTACAACAGTAACGACGTATTTGAGTGGTTGAGGAATTGTTTCCTAAAAGCGAGTCCTTCTTAAAACACATTATTATTGGCGATGAAAGTTCAGAACCACGCTTTTGATAGAGAGACAGGGCTAATCTTTGGAATATGGTAACAGGATGTTTGGCGACATTTTGATAAGGCGATAAAGTTACTAGCTAGGACCTATAGCAATAATCTGAGAAGTACACAGTTCGAATCACAGATTATTTTGTCTCAGAGAAATGAGAGATCATGAGACATGTCATGTGACATTTTCCGGAAAATTTCGATCGTGATTTTAGCTAATAAGCACTTAAAAACAATTTCGCACCTAATTTTCGTCATGATTAAGGACTTTTGTTTCAGAAAAGTTCTAGCATAAGCGTAATTCGGCTAGCAGATTGTTGGAAAAAATGTTAAGTAAAAAAAAAAAAAAAAAAAAAAAAAAAAAAAAACATGCCTTTACTTTGTGAAAACAAAATGGCGTCCAAAAAAAAAAAAAAAAAAACTAGCAGGTTGCTGTAGCAGGGTTGGTCGCCAAATTTTCACCAAATAATCGCCAGGTTACCATAATCCGAAGATCCACCAGAGACAGCTCAAAATTCAGTGAATGGCACTCAAAGGACGAAATAATGTTAAGAAGCTATGTCAGACTTGGTCAAAAGTACGTTAAGTTAACATTAGCTGTTTTCTTTGATTGTTTTAATCCACCAGCAACACACCTCTAAAATCGCCCACACTTGCAGTTGGATACGGGGTTCATATAACGGCAGGAAGGCTGGCTACATGGATGGAAGCTGTCGTGGATAACACGAACAAAAACAGTCTTTCTTAAAAACATCTTCCACAAACGCATTCCTCCTTTAAGGCAGAGTGGCCTCGTGTGATTTGCTATAATCTAAGTAATTTTAGATCTAAGTAAAGAATATTATTTTGCGAGATTTACTTGAAACAGTTTGTAGAGAATCACATGAATTTTGACGAGATAGTTCATGGATTTTGCAGCACGACAGTGCATGTGCAGACAACGTTCATGGTTTTGTGAAATTTTGGTTGAAACATTCAACCGATACGGATCTACAAGCTCCATTTTTAATGTTTTGCCGTGATTAAATCTCTCCCTACGTGATAATAGTTTCAAATCTATTGATGCCAAAACGAAAAGCAAAAGTTGCTGAACTTCGTGAAAAGGTTTTATGAAAACGATTTAAAAATATGTCTCGAAGACTAAAAAAATCTTTTTTAATCATTCTCAATCCTTTTTGATTATAATAATATTTAAAAAATGAATGAAAAAATAATTATCTTGGTGGGTACTAGGACCCTATCTTACAAATTGAGCACAAATTTTCAGCATATCATTGGAATAATGAACACTTTTGTAGATTAATTGTTTTAAATATCTTGTTATAAACCTAGTTTGCGGTTCTATTGCTATATTGCACAAATCATTAGCCTGAAATATGTTTAATTTTTCTCAAAAGTCTTTTTGTTAAAAGTCTGAATGCATTTGAGAACAACTGTTTCCTCATTGATTATATTTATGCACAGACAAATCCAGAACTTCATCGAGGACATCGAGATCAAGTTAATGGGACATTCGGAGCTAATCGACATGAGTGAGCTATCAGCAGGTGCTATTATCAACTTCAAACTCTATACAGAAATTCAGAACAAACTGAAACTGGTAAACTGATTTATGTTGCCTCCTTTTAGGTGTATTTTTTAAAATATTGAGATCCTTGAATATACAAATGTTGGATACAAAGTAATAACAACACGTCGATACCTCTGAAAGGATTAAAAAATATGAAAACAAACTTCTAATTTTAATTGGCTATAACCTCTTTTATTTTTTATTTAATTTGGAGACTTCCTCTCTCTGTCTTAGAAATAGCGCCATAAGTCTAAACTGCATCATTCAAAGTAATCATGCGATCCTACGTAACGCTTAATGCAGATATCTCTTGTGCAACCAAAGTAATTGTAAATCAAAACTTTTTGACTCCCTCCTTTCTTCCTCTGCATTACTACTGCGACACTCTTTCCCTTCTCGCTTACGCTTTCATCCTGTTAAGACGCTGCTGCAACATGGCAATAGTATCAAAATTGTTCTGGAAATAGGCACTATTGGAGTGCCAAGTGAAATTGTGGCCACAAATCTGAATTTAAATAAAACCGCCTCGACTGTTAAGTTCTTAGTCTTCAGGAATTCTACATTTTACGCATCAAGTATCTACGCCATCAGTATTTCTGTGCATCTACATCTCAGTGTTCTTACCTCAGTGCTTTCAAAAAATATATATATATGTAATAATAAAATTCCATAGTCAAGAATACACTTAAATTTCTAACTGTATGTTCTTTTCATTTTTAATGGCGACGTTCTCTTATTTGAAAGTACGTGGAGTTAAATCCACAGCCCCGTAGTAAAGTTGTTTTTTCCGCCTTTTCTACACGTACAGTTATAGAATGTTCTGGAGATATTTAAAGCGAACTGGATTGGCTGACGAGGCTGACGTCATTTTTTGGAAGCTCCCTCTTTCCAGAGGCTATAAAAGGACTCGCAAAAGGAATATCGGAGCTTTTTCTTAAATGTCACGATACAGTAAACTTCATACAAAAAGTTATTAGTAATTCTTTTTTATTTACTCCGGATATCTGATTTTTGTAACTGCCATTTCTCCTGAATAATAATAAATGGATCCTGTTTTTTAAACTTATCGTCAGATTATTTAAGCTACGACTAAAGCTGATACATCACACGCACACACACACACACACATATATATATATATATATAATAAATATAGAACCAATTTTTCACAAAGATAAAATATTGAAATTTATAAGTAATAAATTTCAAATAATTCTATAAATGATGTTAAAACCAAAACCCCTATTTAAAAAAAATCAATAAAATTTAAAGAAAAAAAGGAACATAATAGGAGAGGAATTCAATCAGCTTCAATGCCACTTCGTCATTAGGAGAAGCGCAAAAATACTAGGCATTAATGTATCATGTTTTTTTGAAATTGTTTTTTAATTATATATATATATATATATATAATTAAAAAATTACTGTATTGAAGGTTAGCAGCCTCCTTACTTTTATATCTTGTTAGTTTAACTCATATTGAAATCACTAAATGTCATTCCACTAGATGACAAACTTGAAAATTTAACGCCATGCCTGCTACAGGTAAACCCAAAAAACAATTTCTATGAAAAACATTTAACTGTATTTACATGATTACATGCGGTACTTGAGATATTAAATATATAGGACAGACTAAAAACAATCTTAACTTTCGAATCAATAACCATAGAGCTCAAATCAAAAAATTCAACGCACAAAAAAATAGCATTAAAATAAGTACACCATCACAACTTAATACAGCAGAATTAGAACACTTTAAACACCATGACTTCAACTCTATTCAACTTCAGATACGAGATATAATACCCAATCACAAAACACGAATTTTTCAGGAATCTCTCTATATACTAAAACAACGTTCACTTTATCCATATGGACTTAACACTTATATACGTAGTCATAGAGATACTTCTAAGAAGTCTATTTTCAGCCAATTTAAGCTCTACAGCATCAAAACGAAGAGAGGAAAAAGAGGAAGCAAAATAAAAAATAATGCGAGATTTTTATCCACTTTGGATACACTTGCATTGGAAAAACAATTGAAATGTTTTTTTGACTCAGACTGCTTTCCCAAGAAACTTCTCAACTGGTTACACTCCTGTACTAATAAATTCCTTATCAAACTAAAAAAATTCATTCAAGAAAGCTACGACGACATACAAATCATTAAAAACATGATTCTTGATTTTAGTCTTTTCAGACTCTCTAATAGTCTCACTCAACGCAAAATTTATTTTAAAGTCAATTTTCTGCATCCGCAGTTTGACAATCTTCATTTCTCAAGAATCATCAGAGATTGTAAAGATTACTTCCCCGCAGTTGACACAATACCAATGATTGCATTTAAATATCAAAGGACCTTAAGCAACTTGCTTACTAACCACCATGAAATAGATGAAACTGCAGAATGACACCAATTTACAGCAATTACGTAGATTCTCATCACCAGCACATAATTACTGGCAACCTAAATATCATACAAAACCATCAACTAAAAACACTAATGAGTTATGGTACAAAATTTAGACCAATCAGAAACATGACTACAAATTACTGTTACAAGACTTTCGAAAACAACATCAACGAATTTATAGTTAAAGCAAGCTATCAACTGAATTTACCCATAGATACCTTCTTAAAATGGAAAGCTAAAATTCTTCAACGCATATCCACCGAAATCAGTCACCTCAAATTTAAAAGTACACTGAATTGGTCGCAACTTACATCAGATATTAATAAATTAAAACAGCTTTTTACTATTACAAAAATAGATAAAGCAACTAATAACTTTAGCATTATATGAAAACAATTCTACACTGAGATTATTCATAAAGAACTTCTCAACGCAACTACTTATCAATTAGCCAACCATACAGAAACATCTATAATAAACAGGATTAAAACTTTTCATAAGAAACTCAATATTACTTTCAATGCAAACTACAACAGATTTACTAATCTTTATGCGATTCCCAAATTCCATAAAACACCATTAAAATTTAGATTTATAGCTAATGGAACTAATAATTACAAGAAAAATGTAGACTATTATTTTTCAATTCAACTTAATAAAATCTGTAAATTTATTTTCAATGATTGTAACACTAATCATAACTATTGCTGGATCATTCATAATAACACTCCTGTCATTAATACCATTCATACCATTAACATCCAAAACATTAACTGCTATGATTTTGAAAACTTATATACCTCACTTCCTCTAGAAGAAATCTATACCAGTCTACTTGATCTACCAAAACTTTTCCCTAATATACTCAATATCATGACTCTTGACAAATGGAAAACCTACCTAAAATGCACACTTTTTCATAACTACATAAAGTTTCAAAATCAACTTTTTAAACAAGTCACAGGATTGCCAATGGGCTTACATTCCAGCACCTCGATCTGTAATATCTTTTTATTTGTCAAAGAATTTAACTTCCAAAAAAATCTACAACCACAAGAGTTAAATTACTACAAACACACCTACAGATATATTGATGACCTTATTACAATTAATAATTTTGGTAAAATTGAACACTCCGACATTTATCCGAATTGTCTTAAACTTAATAAAACTAATAATTCACAAAATAGCATAGACTTTCTAGATCTTCAAATCATTAACTACAAAAAAATTTTACTTTTTGACAAAACAAGAAACTTCAATTTCAATACTAACAAATTGATAAATTGGAACTCCAACATATCCAAAAAAGTAATTAACAATACTATAATTAATCAAATACAACGAATTAAAACTATATGCACAGATACAATAGATTTACAACGCGAAATTTTGATCCTTATCAAAATTCTCAAAAATAATCTAATTCCCTTTCAATTTATCAACCATTGCCTTAAAAGAGCAGGCGTTAAATACTCACTCTAAATCATTTAACTGATAGGGATATGATAATTTATTCCTAAACCTGAGAAGGCGGTATAAGTTGGATGACTGTCAGTTGGAAGATTTGTATATAGTGTAATTACTCAATTGTATATATTGTAAAAAGCTAATTGTCTTCAGACATATACTGTTACTAAAAAAATGGGCCTATTTCATGCCTTTAGACTGTCTATTAGCACTTGGACAGCGAAAATGCCTTTTTCCTTTCTTAAATTCTTAATCATTGCGACACGACAATTAGCCAGAAATTAATTAATTTCCATTCACTAGTATTTTCAAAAAAATCTTAAAGACGGTCTCTCTCAGATAAGAACTCCACAAAATACATCCCTCAAGAATTCCAAGTCCCACCCACTACCATAAATTACTTCACCCAAGTCTTACCGACTGATATTATTCAAAGCCCCTACTGCCGCTAAGAATTTTCGGACACCCTACACTTCTGAGTCAGACACGAAGAGAACACTTTGCCAACTCCCCCACTAGAAAGAATGTAAGTTACTTAATACCTTTCTGGCCTTTATATCTTCATGTACATTCACTGATTTTATTTATATTATTTTCTATATTATTTTTATATTTTCTTTGATTTGTTTTTACAAAGTTTGCATTATTTATCTTTTTTTTTATAATCGTCTATGTTTATTTCAACTTTACTTTGAATTCGATTTCATAATGACAATTTCCAATTTTTAATTTCTACAAATAATATAGTACTCTAATGCATAAAGATGAAAGTGTCGGGGACGGTTACTCGAGTTTTACAGGATTTCTCTACAGTAATTGATTTTTATTCCAAATTGATTTGACTAAAATGCTACATGAGAATAAGTTCTTTGAGTATCAGCATTGGTTCATAATTCCTACTATTCGCGGAAATATTTGGCCTGACTAGAATTGCCGGTTTGGCTTTAACTTATAACTCGAGTAAAGACGAAACACTTTCGTATTTACGTATTTTTATCAATTATTGTTCATTGAACGGGAGTTGGTTTGTTCCCCTTGAAAAGTCAACTAATTTCCGATCAATGACAATGATTACATGTTTTAATTTTTCCTTTTACAATTGAAATATTATTCTTCGTGATGATTTAACTCCAGTCCCCGTTAAAACATTATTAACATTTTGCTTTCAAATTACTTCAAAACATCTTTCAAAATATAACTTACCAGTATAGATGCACACTTTTAAAATAATTCTACTTTAATTAAACTTAGGAGATAATATAATCAATTAATCAATACTGTTTCGGAAATAAATTATATATATATATATAGGGTGTTTCAGCACCGCGGTCACAAACTTTCAGGGGGTAGAGTATACCTAGACAGTTGAAAATCACACAGCAATGCATGGTCGGAAATGCTTTCCTGGCGCGGTAGTAACAACACAAAACACAAGAAAGGAAGGACACGAACAGGGTAAGCAAACATGTTAGTACTACAGAAACCAACAAATAATAACAAAAATAAACTACGATCGTTATCAAGTAAATTTTTGAAATTACGAACCCGTACCGTGATGCAGATCGCTCAAACTGAACTCGGTAGTTCAATGAGGTATTACTTATTTTATTCTCAATAATAATGTCATATCTTGTCGCTAACGAGACTCACTGATAATTATATTAAAAATTTCTTAAAAATGTTCTTTTGCAGCAGAGAAAATGGTCAAAACCGCGAAGCATCCTCACTCTCTCCCGTTCTAGTATTACACTGCGTCGTTCTTTTGTTACGTTTAGATTCATAAATGAAAATCCATGTAACAGATATAATAAAATTATTAGTAACTATGTTTGAGTAGTTTTTTTTAAGTGTGAACAATATTGTATAACATAAATTTGAAGCTGCTCGTTTCATATCAGTGTGGCTAATAATTTGTAGCGAATATCTGCTGAAACTTTTTGCAGCTACATTTTATGCTTATGCTAATTTTTTTTAACATTTTACAGACTTTGGTACCAGATGAACAGAAGCTAGCAGTATCGATAATGAATATGCATGGTATAAGGTAAACTGTTCAAAATATATTTTTAATATAACCACAGACAGTTATCATTTTAATCGATTACCTATCAGGATGTTTTTTTTTTTTTTTTTACGTTTTTCGTGTCGAGAATCGTTCTGAGGAACGAATTTCAACACAACTGGAAGACCTTCAAATACTACATAGTGTCTTGTTTAAGGTTTACGAAAACACTGAGGAATGTCACTTGTTATTAAATTCATTCTTATTATATTATTTATTACATTAACTGGATTTATGAAGTGATCTCGTGTACACGATCAGTAGGTCAATAAATTATCGCGGGCAGAAATTCCTCGAATTTTAAGGAATTTTTCTAAAATCTTTCGGATATTAAGTTATAACATCTTTACGGAAGGGAAAAGAGACGTGTATGTGAATTAAAGAAATTCAAAACCGCGGTCTTCGAGAGTCGGCTCTATAATGGTTATAAAGGTAAAAAAAGTATGTTACTTAAGATAAAAAATCTGATGTGTACACCACATGACTTCCTTGTACGGAATATTAAATTATACGCATTTTTCTTGCATTTCATTTAAACTTATTGGATTGAATTATATCTACTTCGCCGACAGCGCATAAACCACAATAGAATAAATGCATTCTTTAAAATTCACTCTGGTATTTGTTTACCATTGCGACACTGCCGCTAGATTCACTTAACAGTATTAATAATTATATGACAGTTAACTTATATAATAATTATATAATGGAAACTAAGTTAACTGTTATATAATCCAATAATTATATAACAGTTAACTTATATATTTCGTTCATATTATAACTCATCATAATGCACAAAATTTATATCATTTAAAGAATGGAATTATCTAATCGTTGCTACATGTTCTATTCAAATACTATAATAAAGCTAGAATAATGTATAAATAAAATTAAGCAAACAATAACAACAACAAAAAAAAAAAAAACAAAAAAAAAAAAAAAACAAGAAACAGTTTTTCACAGACGATTGAGTATTTCTCATTTTAATTAATTCAGTTCTCACTTCGCGAGAAGGCAAAAATGCATAAAAACTCAAAATATCTATATTAAAAATTACGAAGTAAATCTTAAACACTTATTTCCTCGGAAAAATTCCAGAAAGAATTAAGCATGATTTAATTCCCAATAATAACTGGATGCGTTATCTTTGTTGTTGCGACGCTAAGTTTCTCTAGATTGGCAACAAATCCACTAGTCTCTGTTTCAAATGTAAATATCAATGGCTGCCATATAAAAAAGGCTTAGCGGCACTTAGACAACTTTAAAATTGTTGATAATTCTCAAAATATTGCATACAGATTTACTAAAGGCATAAAAACCTTAACCGGAAGATAAAAACAACATAATACAATCATTTTTTAAGCAAAAAATTTACAATTTACAAACATACAAGAGTAAAGAAACTGAATGACAGAGTGGATATATATATAAATATATTTATATACGTTTGGTGCGGCCGATTGCAACCAAAATACGAGGTGCGCATCTACATGTTATAGCAGTCCTATATACAAAATTTCAACGTTCTGAGGCTACTCGTTTTTGAGTTATGCGAGATACGTACGTACGCATGCACGTACATACATACGTTCGTACAGACGCCACGAAAAATTCTCTTCAGAATTCATTTCAAAGCAGTTTTATAATTTTTTTTGAAGGAAAAGAGTATTTTATTATGTCCTTACCTACAGATATCACGCAAAAACATCGTTAAAATGCATTCGATAGCGGTCAAAATGGATATTTTCGTTGAAATATGCTGCCTGAAACTTTTCGCGATTACAATACTTCCTTTTTACTTCGTACAAGGAAGTAAAAATGGGCAATCACTGCTTGAGTAATTATGTCTTGTCTTTAACAAAGAAGAGCAAAGTCTCAAAGTGGTATTAATTAAAGACTTTAAAATATGATGCTAAGTTTATCCTCTTGCTATTTGTAACAGCTCGTTTAAAATATAAAGTACTCCCATAAAGTTGTAAGGACCTTAAGTTTACTAACGTTTATTTTATTTTAAAATCTTCTCTTATTTTCCACTTCCGGCCAGAATAAACGCGTTAATTTGTTTATGCAAATTGTACTTGCTAACGCCCAAGTATTTAAGTTGTGGCTTTTCGCCAAGAGCAAAGTTAGATAGTTAGAAAGTGAGTCGCCTTGCCACTGCCTTCCGCACGAGTTTTTAAATCAGCTGCTGTCCTCCTTTAAGGTTTAGCCCTCTTGATATTTAAAACGTAATTTATTGGAGTTTCGGCAGTTTGCGTACTACATACGTAATAATTTAATAGGCCAGTCTTAGCGTTAGTCAGTTGTGTAAAGCACTCAAAGTTAAATCTTAGTTTTAGCTAGTTAGTAGTTTTTATATTTTTACGTTCAGACCGCAAGTGGTTGGTCTTTGTATCTATCCCGAAGTGCGGGAGTACCTATAATATCGTGGACAATAAAGGGTAAAATTAACCCTTCCTGCTTGTGTCGTCCATTCCACACATATTTGAACATAGCTTGAATAAGCTCCCTGTTCTCATCTAGGACACGTCGTATTCCCGAAACAGATCAAAAGACATACAAGTCCTGATAAAGTAACCGTACAAATTTTTTAGAGACCACACGATAATATAAAAAGAGGAAGAAAAAAAAAAATGTTCGCTTAGAAAGAGTGACATCTCAACTGTTGTTAAAGACATTTTAACAATTTAAATATTTTGTGACTTGCTTATCGAAACGACAGAATCATTTCATTGACTGAGAACAAACACATTTGTACAAAATAGATTTGCTTCGAGATGGAACAACATTTTAACATAAAATTTTGTTACAGATTAGGTAAATTTGCTACCGAAACGTTACAGATGATACGAACAGTGTATGGCACTGCATCACTATTAGGAAAACAAGTAAGTACCTGCGTATTTAAATTGGTGGCACAAAAATGTTGAAAAGGAACCAAAGATCGGGCAGAGGGGCCCTGCAACTTGAAAGAATGAGGAAAATGTGGAGAAAATTCGTTTTTTATGAAAGCTGATGAATAGATAAGCAACTATCAGACGTGCTTGGGATGAGCAAACAAATCCGTAGGATTAACTTTAATTGAAAATCTGTAAATAAGAAAAACTTTTTGTGTGATTTGTGCCTCGGATTTTCACGGAGCATCAAAAAGAACAGAGAAAAGCCTATTATGAAGATTTGTTGACTACTGCGAGACTGAAGAGCAGTTTCTTAAAATGTATCATGGCGGGAGATGAGACTTTGTATGTACTATACGACCCAGAAACAAAAAGACAAAGTGTAGAGTGGAAATGACCGTCTTCTACCATACCCCCTCCTCCTTCAAAAAAGTGGGCCCACCAGCGGCCGAGCGGTAAAGTCGCTGAACACTGGTAGTTCAGTCCGAGGTTCGAATCCCGCGAACGGGCTGGCTGCATGGGCGTTTTCGTGGTTTTCCCCATGTGTAACGTGTATACGAGCCAGTTTCCCTTAGAAAGTCCTCCACGAAAGGCATCCCTCCCCTTAGGCAGATAGCCCTCGTCTGCTTTGCCATAATTAAATACACCAACACCTTCAAAAAACCACGGATGTCTAAATCAAAGAGTATAAGGTGATACTGACCAGGATAAGTCGAGTCAGGAAGGAACTTTTTGGTTTTGGACAATGGTTTCTTTAACTCAATAATACTGGCCTCCATACAGCATTATCTGTACAGCAATATCTAGCTAAACATTCGGTTGTAATTATAAATCAGCCACTATATTCTTCCGATTTATAGGCAGCTGATATTTTTCCTTTTCCCAAAGCTTAGATGGCTATGAAAAGACAGAAATTGGAAAACGTCTCTGGCATTAAAAGAAATGTTAGGCATATTTTGAGAACGGTCAGTTTTAGTATCTATTAATAGCGTATCCTAAGAAACGTTGTAAAAATTTTATAGATTCCTCTGTGGCGATTATTTTGAAGAAAGTAAATTTATTTGAAAGTTAGTAACACTTTTTTATTTATAAGAAATTGTTCGGTTACTCTATGCGTGAAACTGTGTAATTTTGATTTGTGTAGTTTAAAATCTTTTTTTAGACTAATTTTTAAATTGCATAGGCTGAAAGAAAAATTTTGAGATTGATGCCTTATTCAGTATCAAAGGTGTCTACGAACCCTGAACTTTTTTATTTTACAATTTTCAGGTCTTCGTACGGAACTACATTTTCCACACTGTTTTATAAATCTAAGCCTAGGCTGCATGAAAGGTATTCTAGTGTTAACAGATCGATTTCAAACAATATCGGCAAGGTGTAATTACTGATGAGTTTACCACCTAAAAGTGTCCCTATCAAGGAGCATGGCTAAATGTTTAATTTGGGAATGATTATGGTAGCAAACAAGAGCCTGAATACGAAGATAAGATTGCCCAAAGATTTTTAGCCCAAAGGGATAATTTTTCCCAGAAGGTCTATTAATTTCGTTTTCGCATTTTGCATTGGTTCATTATAAACGGCGTTTCACTTTTCAAATGGTTGCCATCAAATATTATCACCCTGTATTATACTTAAAGAAATTAAATAATGAAGAATCTGCTTAAATGTATGTATGTTTCACTCACTGTGAAAAAACGACGGTACCTAGAGAGATCCATTTCTGAATAACGTAGTCCTCCTCTCGAATATGTGCACCTGGAAGCCCAAATTTGGGATTGATAGTTTGTTTTACTATCATAATTTGTGAAACTTTAACGAATATTTGATTAACAAACTCAGCGATTTCAAAGTGAGCAATGGAAACACTGTACAGTAAGACCCCGCTTAACGCGGGGGATACGTTCCATCAAAGTAGAGCGTAATGCGAAACAGCGCTAAACGAGGCTATCTTTACATGTAAATATTGGGGTTAGGGGAAGATGGCTAGGAAATTGGTTAGGTATTAAATTTAAAAAGTATGTTTTTTTAATAAAAATAAAACCAAACATTTATTTCTTAAAGCCCAAATTAATACCACATTAATATTTCTTGCAAAAATAAAAACAAAATATAAATGACAAAACGAATGTTCTTAAAAAAAAAAATAAAAAAAAAATAAAATTATAAGTCAGTCATATTTAGTTAGCCTTCCGCGTTTTCAGTGTTCTGCCTTTTTGTGACAAAAGCATCTAATGTTGTTTGCCTTTTTCTTTTGCGTTGTTCTCTTAGAAGTTCTTCATAAACGGATAGAACATCTCTAACACCACGCCTTACTTTTGAGCTCCTGTCAAAATTCGGATCATTTTCAATGAATTGATCCATTATTTCAGTTATGGTAGACAAACTCCTTTTTACAAACGCCATCGAAAGTTCTTTTTGCTCTTCTTCTGAATCACTGCTGTCAACATTTTTGTTTTCTTCTTGTTCAGTTAATTCCTTGAGCTCATCATTAGAAAGACTAGCCGCTGCTTCTTGAATTATTTCTTCGACATCTTCCACATTTACTCCTTCAAAATATGTCTGTACAATACCGCACCAAACAAGAAATACAAGTACACTCTTTCGGATATGTATTTGAAACCTATCGCTGCATAATATTTCGGGGAATCCCCGTGTGCTGCGAGCGATTTCGTGGAATCCCCGGGTTGAAATAAAAGAGCGCTAAACGAAACAGCGTTAAGCGGGGTCTTACTGTACTGGAAAAAAAAAAAAAAAAAAAAAAAAAAAAAAAATTACATCCAGCGCGCGAGACTGTGTATCCCAAATTCTGAAGATATTCTCTTTTTAATTTATTTTGTGATATTCTGTTGAAGTGAATTTTATGGTTTAAGTGCGAAGGCCATGATATTTAATAAATAAATGTAACGCATAAAACGTTAAAAAAACGCCCGTTTGGACCAATATAAAATCTAAAAGCTTTCATATTTTTATTTATTTATTTATTTTTATTCAGGAATCTATTGGGAATTCAGCCGATGATTTTAGAAGGCGTGTGTCGTGACCTCATTTCTCAGTACAAGAACCCCTTGCAGGATTCTGTGGATGCCGTGGTTACAATCCTCCTTGACGCTGTCGCAGAAAGCGCTGAAACGGTACGACAGCTATTTTGTAGCTTACGGAGTAATTTGGATTTTTGCACTTCAGGAATTCTTGTGGGCATTTTTCACGCATAATAGAGCTACAAATATACGAATTAAGCAGAGCAGTCTACCCAGATATTTGGAATATCCGGATAATTTCGATGTTGTATCCCAGCATGGGTTAAATTTGTATTTTCCTTAATGTATACATGTTAATTTTATTTTTGCCCATTTCGATTTTATTTTAGGGAACTTTATACAGTTATAGAAAATCTTTAAATACTGGGTTATTCCTAACACGTTTTTGTAAATAAAAATTGTTAAGTAGCATCATTTGCAAGAGTAAAATATACTTTGATCCGTCGCTTAGTTTATTTAACATGATTTTTTTAAATGTTTTATAAAGTTATCAGTAATCCTGTTTGTAAAATAAAATACAAAACGCACTTTTTTTTCGATAACATTCATATTATGATATTTTCAGTTCGCCTGAAATCTCAAACCATTTCAGTTTCGACTAAAACAAAAAGAATTAATTTTAATTTTCCGCATAAAACTTCGCTTATTTATTAGGTAGCATTGCTGCATTTTAAGCTGTTTGAATTATTAATTTTAGTAATACAATGTCATAGTAAAAATATATATCCAAACTGAATCAAAAATATCATAATTTGACTTTTGTTGATAATATTAAGGGCATCTTAATTATTTATTTGATAATAGCTTACTAGTAGTGAAGAAGACGTACAATACATAAAAATCGCACTACACCACCACCAGCCTAAGCAGTTATGAGTCATTTTTTTTTTTTTTTTTTTTTTTTTTTTTTTAAGGGCGTCAAACTATGCTAAAAAAGAAATCCCGTGCTTACACAGCAGAAGACCAGCTCTAAAATCTCTTGTATTGGGAACTGTACTTGCACGGCCACTAATCCAGCAGTTATCCTGTTATTTTGACTTTAGTTTCACTTCTACTTCCATAATCAGAATTCAAATCAGTTAAACTTATATACCTGAGCTTTCGGAGACTATCTAGATCTTCAAATCATTAACTACAAAAAAATTTTACTTTTTGACAAAACAAGAAACTTCAATTTCAATACTAACAAATAAATAAATTGGAATTCCAACATATCCAAAAAAGTAATTAACAATACAATAATAAATCAAATACAACGAATCAAAAGTATCTGCACAGATACAATAGATCTACAACGCGAAATTTCGCTCATTATTAAAATTCTCAAAAATAATCTTATACCCAATCAATTTATTAACCATTGCCTTAAAAGAGCAGGCGTTAAGTACTCACTCTAAATCATTTAACTGATAAGGATATGATAATTTGTTCCTAAACCTGAGAAGGCAATATAAGTTGAATGACTATCAGTTGAAGGATTTGTATATAGTGTAATTACTCAGTTGTATATATTGTAAAAAGCTAATTGTCTTCAGACTTATGCTGTTACTAAAATCTTTAGTCTGTCAAATAGCTCTTTGACAATGAAAATTCCTTTTTTCCTTTCTTAAATTCTTAATCGTTTCGAAACGACAATTAGCCAGAAATTAATTAATTTCCATTCACTAGTATTTTCAAAAAAATTTTAACAAACGGTTTCACTCAAATAAGAACTCCGCAGAATACATCCCTCAAGAATTCCGAGTCCCACCCATTACCATAAATTACTTCACTTAAGTCTTACCGACTGATATTATTCAAAACCCCCGCTGCCGCTAAGAATTTTGGAAAACACTACAATTCTGAGTCACACGCGAAGAAAACACTCCCCACTAGAAAGAACGTAAGTTAATTAATAATTTTTCTGGCCTTCATATCTTCATGTACATTCACTTTTCTTATTATATTTTTTATTTTTATATTATTTTTGATTTGTTTTTACAAAGTTTGCATTATTTATCTTATATTTTGTAATTTTCTCATGTTTATTTCAACTACGATGAATTCTATTTCATAATGACAATTTCCAGTGTTTAATTTTTACAAATAATATTGAACTCAAATGCATAAACACCAGGGTGCCGGGAGACGGTTACTCGAGTTTTTTCGAAATTCACTGCAGAAATTGCTGAAAATTGAAGTGGCTAAAATGCTTCATAGGAATATGTTCTTTGAATATCAGCATTGGTTCATAATCCATTCTATTCACGGAAATATTTGGCTTGACTTGAATTGCCGGTTTGGCTTAGACTTATTGCTCGAGTAAAGACGAAACACCTTCGTATTTATTTATTAATTATCGTTCACTGAACGGAAGTTGGTTTGTTCCCCTTGAAAAGTCAACTAATTTCCGATCAATGACAATGATTACATGCATTTAATTTAATTCTTGCCTTTGATTTATTCCTTTTACAATTGAAATTTTGTTATTCATGATTTAATTCCAGTCCCCGTTAAAATATTTTTAACATTTTACTTTCAAGTTACTTCAAAACATCTTTCAAAATATAACTTGCTAGTATGGATTCACTCTTCTAAGATAATAGTAACTTGTTTTCGCACTAAATGAATTTAAGATCATACAACATTATATATATATATATATATATATATATATAATATATCAAGCAAGGTAGTAATTACAATACTGAATGACCAATTTGGTCTAGAAAACATCTTGCGCAATATGCTGCAAAATAAGTAAATTAGAAATTGTAGTAAGCTCGCCTGGTTTGATTTTCATATGTATTAATTTTTTTAAAACGTGTTGAACTTTTTGGAGCAACAGCTCCTGGTAACTTTTAGGCGAGCTTACTACAATATATATATATATATATATATATCAGAGAGAGAGAGGAAAATTATTAATTAAAACTTTAAAAGTAGATTCGTAGTTACCTAAACGTGCAGAACAGTTGTAATATATTCAAGAGCAGGAATTTAGATGGCGTAGAAGTGTTGATCCATAATGACTAGGAAATTGGAGGTGAAGGCAGATTAAATTTTCAGTTTTATTTTCAGCAGCATCTTACGGCTAAACACAAGTCGGCACATTAAATGTGCCTGTTCCAAAAAGCTTACATTTTTGATAACTTTGTAGCAAGAAAGCAGTAGCAGACAGACAGCACTGTAGCTAGGCCAAAGCGTGGAAAGCAAGTGCGTAATGTTCAAGATGAAATCGTAAGTCAGACTGAGTTAGTTTTGGTTCTCAAAGCCTTTTGATTGGATAGTTAATACTGCTGTAAAATTTCTAGTGGCTGATTGAGTTTTAGTTCTATTTACATCACCAGAATTACGTAAGAGTCATATGACATAGATTTTTCTCGAAATGACGCAGTGCAAATAGATGTTGCTATTTTTAGAATAGAGGGGGGAAATTAATTTACGCTGTTAATTTAATCTTTTAAATATTCTTAATTTTCTTATATATATGTGGAGAGAGAGAGGAAAAAAAATCCGGCATAAAATATATGCTAATAAAAGCAGTGCTGTACTGACATTGGATCGGGGTATAATTTGAAGAACTGTGTAAATCTGCAATTGATGTGTAATAAAAAAAATACTTCAGTAGCAGTAGCAGTTTTATGGGATATATTTTGCTGCAGAACATTGGTAACACTGTATAATAATTGTCCAGCTCTTACGTAGTACGTTATAAACGTAAATTCGCAGTTACGTAAACGCGCAAAAGCCGTAATGTTCAAACTGAAACCTCCCTAGTGAGCAATTAGAAGTATTCCGTAAACAATTCCTTTTACCCTAACGTATACTTCATACACCCTAACGATATTCTCCAGGTTAGTTTTAGTTACTTATTTATTACCGTTTATTTGTAATAGAAGACTATCTGTCATTCTGTTTGTGTACATTATGCAGATAATTCATCTCTTAATCTGTAATCTTCTGGGTTGTACTTGATCTGGTAATGTTAAGTAGTCCCAAAACCTTAACAGATGTGAAGCGAATTATTTCCATGTCTGAAACAATGACAAAGATGTGAAATGACTCTGTTTACATGAAATGGTTATTTTAACCTTTTCACAAACACAAGCACATTCTCCTGGGCTACACCATAAGACTACACTCGCGGTGATGAACAGAACCGCCAAATTTAAATCTAATACTGAACAGAAGTCAAGGACTACACAATTAAATATTACTAGAACCTGGCTCGCTACTCTGTCGGAATGGCAAAATCGAAGTGTCAGCAGCGATAGAATGCAAAGCCGAATAATTGCAACTATCTGAGCTGGTAGGAAAGTAACACGTAACGTGCACGTGAAGCCAGAAACGCGCTCTTTTTTAAAATCCAAAAACTGCAGTTTATAGGTAATTCATTTGCATCCCGATGACGAATTGGGAAAGAAGTGATGTAGAAGCTGTTCGCACACTTTTTAGATGATTGTCATTATAATTACAGAAATATGTTGCCCAAAATTTTATCGTTTCAAATGTTTTGTTTGGTAACCCGTATTCTTCATTATCTTTCTACACCGTAATTTCCAAGACAACAAAGCCTTTTGTAGTATAGGAAGAGGTATTTTATCCCATTGCCCTCGAACAGCTCTCCAAAGTTTTAGGAGATTGTAGGTAGACGTTTGGACAATTTCAACATTTTAAAAGTCCAGGAGCACAAAAATACATGGACCATAGATCAGGAGATTTAATAAGGATATGAGTGAAGAGTATGGCCTTGATACCCGTTTCTTAATATTTAAAAATTGCGTATAAAATATGTTTTTGATAATATGTGAATTGTCTTCATATTTTCTCCTTTCTCTGAATTGGATTATTCGATTATGGCAAAGCACACGAGGGCTATCTGCTTTAAGGGAGAGATGACTTCGTGGAGGACTTTCTAAGGGAAAGTGGCTCGTATGCACTTTACACATGGGAAAAATCATGAAAACGCCCATGCACCCAGCCCGTTCGCAGGCTTTGAACCTCGGACCGAACTACCAGTGTTTAGCGTCTTTACCGCTCGGCCGCTGGTGGGCTCCTTCTCCTTTCTCTACAGTTTTAATTTGCCGTTATATGGAAAACAAGAAACGATCATAAATGCCTTAGAAAAACATTGTTTAGATTCCTTGAATTATGTTTTAAGATTTTTTCTGCTCTTTGATGGCAATAAATGGATCTCGTTTTATTGAGGTCATTTAAGTACACCCGAGTTTCGTCTATTGTGACAATATTTTTTCTTTTTTGTCTGGATAAATGTTTCCCATAAAGAGTTCTGTAGTTTATGTTTTTTCGCTTTTTTAAGATTTAAATTAGCATTAATCACTTTGTTTACAGTTGGCACTCAACATTTTAATTATTTTGCAACTGTCCTTGACTTAACGGATTTTCTTTTAACGTTAAAGATCTTAACTTTTGCAACATTTGAAACATTCCGTTTTTTCCTTCATACGTATTTAGAAGAATTTTTCCACTTGAAGCTAAAATTTGACGATTTTTTTCTTTGTTGTTGACAACATTACCTATCGTAGCTTTAGATATCGAAAAGCAATGGCTTTGACAACGTTTTTTTATAACCAGATACGAATGATTTTCTTCGCAAAGAACACAAACATAGCTTTCCATCCTTTGTTTCTATAAAAGCGACATTTTGCATGAAAACAAAACTGTCAAATAGCAGGCGATAACTTATGCTTTCAAACATATAATAGCAATAGGGGGATCGGAAAGTAATGTCGCTTTCTTACATTAAATTACACGAATAAATTTTTAACACGTTTTTATTTTTAATCAATAATGTAATCACTCTCATTATCAACAACCTTTTGCCATCTAATGTGCAGATTTTGAATCCCCGGACCGATATAAGTCAATTGGTTTTTGAGTAAAATACCTCAAGATGGCATTTTGGACATCATTCAAATTTTCACATTTTTTGGCACTAAGAAAATGTTGTAGGGATGGGAATAAATGGAAATCCGAGTGTACGATATCGGGCGAGTATGGTGGGTGATGCAGCACCTCCCATCCCAATTCATTCATTTTTTCCAGTGTCCATCTTGCATAGTGCGGTGTAATGTATTTTGCAGTAATTTACAAAACAGACAATCTTCTTAGTAGAACATAAATTTTATTTCTAGTTCACGGTGATATCTCACGTTGCTGAGCAACGGTTTAATACAAATATGGCGTTGCCACTTCAACAATAATTATATTTATTTATTAAATAACAAGATATTACAGCGGTCTTGCATTGTCGTGTTGCAGAATGATGCCTTTTCTATTGACAGTCGCCGGATATCTTTCGATTAAAGGTTGGTTCACTCGACCCAGTTGTTCGCAATAAAGATCTGCATTAACAGTTTCTCCAGGTTTCAGCAATTCAAAATGAACAATTCCGCGAATACTCCACCAAACATACAGAAGCGCCTTTTTGGGATGTAAACCCTTTGTAACCCCTATTAAAACTGCCTTTTGCGTTTTGGATTATCATATAGGACCCATTTTTCATCTCCAGTAATCCAAATGATCCAAAAACGGTTCTGTATGGTGCCATTAAAGCAATATGTTGCATGTGATGGATCGGTTGGCTTTGTTCTCTTCGGACAGATTATTGGGGGGCTCAAACACCTGCTTTGCTTATTTTTCCATTCTTGTTCTTGGATGTTCGACCAAGGTTGGTTAAAAGTGTTTGACATGGATTTGCTTCCACTTCTGCCCTGAGCATGTTGTTGCCGACATGCGCAGAAACGACATTACTTTCCGGTCCCCCTATTATAAAAGAAAAATATCCAAGCAGATTTGTTTTTCCAACAAAGCAAAAATCGTCTAAAAAATGTGCAAACACCCTCTGTAGTAAAAACCGAAATCAAAATAACTGGTTAATTTAAAATAATAATCGCTAGTCGGTAGAGAAAAAAAGAAGCATTTTCTACTTTGAGTCCGTTAGGTTTATTTTGCAGCTGGCAACACCTTAAATAAGCAATGATCTCGCCCGGACTCGTTCCCAATTGCTAGCCGGATGTGCTTCCAATAACACCATGAAAACAGGCGGTAAGGGAGTATAAAACTCCTCGCACTTAAACAGATTTCACATCCTCATGCAATTTCATAAACTTGATTTTCTAATAGAATTAGAGATTACGTTTTCTAATGCAGGGCGAAAAAAAAACTAAATCTGATGAAAATTCTTTGATTCATTCCTAGATGAAACCATATCCAAATATGAAGAACGACGTTTTATATGCGGTGCAGCGTTGCATTGACAAAGAAGCTGATAGTACTAAAGAGAGATTAAAGTCGCATATAGATTCAGAAATGTGCTACATCAACCTGGGACATCCTGATTTCGATGGTGCTGTGTAAGTGCTATTTTAATTTTAAAAATAATATCTGAATTTTTTCCATGAATTTCTGGATAAAATTTATGTGAGCAAGTTTCACACCTAATACATACATGTATTTGAATGTTATTTTATCGATTTATGTCTACATTTTTTATCATTTTATTGAAACTATTTATTTAATAATGCAACTAATAATGAACAGCGGGAACCGGTGTAACTTGAGTAGTTTTTTGAGGACTATAGTTTTGAAGACAAACCAGAACCTTTTTCCTGAGCTGCTGGAGTAAAAAAGATGGGGAAAAAAAAAAAAAAGAAAAAAAGAAAAAAGAAAAGAAAAGAAAACATGTGCCTTAGTGAGAACAGAAAAATATTCGAGAATGTTCAATAAGAAACGAAACCTCTAGCGCCATCTGTTGACCAAAAGATACATGAAAAGCAATTAATAACTAATTTTTAAAAAGCTGATTGCAAAAAGAGATTATAGTCGGAATCTCTTTCCTCTTTCAGTTCTTGTTTATTCCTCGCCAGGAATTGAATCAGTGGTCTTCCGTATTACTCTGGAAGCTAGCTTCCGTGACGTGCACCAACAGTGCCATAATTCATTATATTCCGTAATTCGTATATAATTAAGAATATACCGCAATCTATTACGCCTGGGAAATTCTTCATTTAAATCTACAATTTGTTTAGGCTTAGTGTTTGTATTCGGATTGAGATTTGTAATTTTCGTTGTAATTTATTTTTAATTATGTCTTGATTTATATTATTTAGCTTTTCGAAATATTTATAGATGTTCTGGTACCTAATTCATTGCCGATTTGCGATATAACTTGCACTGGCAGCGCTGTGCACTCTCTTTTAACTGCCGTTAATATTTACATTGGAAAGACAACTTATTATCCACATTTGCGATGCGACCATATAACTAAACATGGGGCTGTGGGAATCAATGTTGAAAGAGCCATTGGCTGTTGTCTGTCCTATAGAAAAAAATGTCAGAGCTTTGGTGGGAACCTTACAGATTGGTATCAAAGGTAAAGGCAGCGATATGAGGGAGTTTGATTGCCGTCGCTGGAAAGGCCGGGTGTTCGATATCAGCAGCTGCCGATTGCTAAGCATGTCGCGCAGTACTGTGGCACGAATGTGCAAGAAGTAATTGAAAACCGATCAAACCAGCGTGAATCTTGAAAAGTATGATCGTAAACCAACAACTCACGTATGAACTGCTCGAAGGCTCAATCATATCCTATCGATGGCGAGAAGCGCAACCTTACATCAGATTATAATACATCTTAATGCAGGAGCTTCGCGTAGCGTCTTCATAAGGACTTTTCGTCAGCAACTGAAGCAACTCGGTTGTAACAGCCGACGGCCATCTAGAACTCCAATGATAATGGAAAGACACAGATTGCTGCCTCTGCGATTTATCAAATTGGCCAATTGGAAATTGCCATTGGAAGGCAGAAGTCTGGAAGTGTGTCATCTGGTTCGATGAATCGTGATTCCAGCTTCTGCAGATGGACGGCGGAATTTTTGTTTGGTGTAAACCTCACAAAGTACTGCATCCTTCCTGCAAAATAGGACATGGATGTGGATAGTGTAACTGGACAGGCGGATTTGTAACCGTCTTGCACGTCTTTCAGCGATCCTTGTTGGATCTCTCGTCACGCTGAGTGGAATCCTGACGAGATCAAGCTATGATAAATTGCTGGCTTGTCATCTGCACCCCTCCATTACGCTTTTGTTTTCTCAGAACGATGCGCTTCTTCAAACGGATAATGTACCATCCCATCGGTCCGCGTTGTACGTGAGCGGGTCAACTAGTTTAAGGTTTGGTTTATTAAGGTTTGGATATTCACATGGGCTAGAAAGGTCCCCAGATATGAATTCTGTCGAACATCTGCGAGATGAGTTGCAACGGTCTTTTCCCTCTATGGACTCACTGTTATGCTCTGTGGCGAATTAGCGACAGAAATTGCAGGATTATTAGAAGACAATACTGTCATGTCTTTCAACATTTCATCGAAACCTTTCCCAGGCGTACGTCGACTGTTATTCATTCAAAACATAGAGCGACACAATATTGAAAAATACTTGCAATAATTTGTCTTTTCAGTTTATTTATATTTGCAGTCTGAAAATGAAATATTTTTAATTGTTTTTAAATACATACATGATTTTTATTTAATAAAATAATGGACAAAAGATACGAATTACTGTTAATAACAGTAATGGGAAGAGCAAAGCGTTATTGGATTCAAAAACCTACGAAGAGTCGGGTCAAAGTGGAAACAATGTTCGAAATTAATCAATTAAAAATGCATTTGACCATCTCTGAAAAATTTATGAGAGTTGAAAGTAATTTTGAGATTCATAATCGCCAAATACTAATGTAAACACCAAAATCACAAACCTTAAATCTTATAGTGATACTGCAACAGAGCTACCTGAGGCACAGTATGGTATTAAGTAGTCATCATGATTTATCTCAATTACAATAATCACTTAATTTGAGTAAAACCATAGCGATTCCTCTGCCACTATTGAACGTCGTACTGCTTGCCAACTCAACGTCGTGGTTTGCAATGTCATCATCATCAACATTTGATGACTTCTAATAGTCATAAAGGATGCAATCACCGCATGAATGTATATTAATTGTATCTTGCTGCATCTGGTTATATTATTACTTTATTTCGTAGGAATACCAGCTGGACATTTGCATTAGAATAACCCACGCCGACATTCATCTAACATCAGCAGGCATACTTTCCAAAATCTCCATGTCATTCCTCTATCTACACGATCTATAGATCTCTAGGCGGTGAACACTGCATGGGATATTAAGGATAGTGTAAGCGTTTCTCAAACTATGGTTCTCCCAGATTTCCAAAAATATCATGGTATTTGGAAACGAAATTTTACATCATTTCTTTCTGTAGGCGTGTGACTAAGTACACTGGAATATCTTTCTCAAAACTCAATAAAGTCAGTGTATTCTCAAAACTAAAATAATTTAATCTTTGTCTTGTCATGTCTTTCTCTTGAGCATTGGCTGTTCTCAGTACCCATGGGATATTAAAAGGGTTTGAGAGGAAACTTGGTTTGTGGGTTAACTGGGTAATGTACCTTACACTAAGCGCTATTTCCAACATTATAGAATACTTTTAGTTGAAACTTATATCGTTATTGGGAAAGAATTATGAATGACATCTATTTGCATCTCCAAACTCTGAGGTCACAGTTCCAAACATATTTTCTAACGATAAATATAATTAAATTTCATGGCCTTTTTTTTTTCCATTGCGATTTTAGAAAAGACAAACTACCATCGAATGAAAAAGAATAGTTAATTGAACTCGCAAATGATAAAATTCCAATTAAAATGAAATTCCAAGCAGGAGGTATAGTTAATTTCTGGTCTTCATAATGAATGAAACGGAATATTATGAACTGTACTATAGTTATTTAAAATTATAAGTGTTTTCTTCTACGTATTTGTCCAAGAAAGGGCTTTCATCACTGATTGAAATAAAACCTAAGTCCCGAAATCGATTTGATGTATGCTCCGATCGCAGACTTATGCTTACCAGCATACATCCGAACATGGAACAGCTGTTTGAGAATCGGTAGACTCATCCATGTCATTAACATGAGCCTCAATATTTGTTTCATTTTTACTTAATACCATAAAGATTATCCAAACTCTAATAGCCTCGAATTATTAAAAACGAATAAAAATTTCCTTCCGTTAATTTAATATCGATATTAAAAATAAAAGAATTTCAATTAATTGGATTTTAACAATTACGAAATAATTTCCTGAGCATCTGAGGATAAAGACGGATCATAATTGGCATAGTTAATTAGAACTGAAATATTCGTATGAAATCATTTACACTTCTGCAGCTGAAGAAGAGGAAGGTTCTATATTTAAACCTTTGAAACTGGTTCTGAAAATTTATGAATGTTACGCTGGCTATTACTATGACTTCCAATAAAGTCTTTACGTTCAGGTATGTAACTTTTAACTGTAAACGGAACTGCTAAACAATATGTAACTGTTCAACAGAATGACTGCTCGGACCAAATGCAACGTTCTATGTCCTTTGGAGCATATTATCATAGTTTTACATTTTCTTTCTACAGCAGCGTAGAATAAATGATTTCGACGATTGCAGGTGCGAACCTGTTAAGCCAGTTGCTGAACCTGTGAAAATATGGGACTCTGCTGGGAAAGTAGAAAACTGCACTACTGCGAATTTAACGGTAAGTTCACTCACCCATCATAAATTTCTTCTTATTTCAAACTGATCACAAATTTTTGTTTCTGTAATCCAATAATCCTGTTTTTAGATTATGATCGTAAGAATATGCAAAGTGTTCATATTCTTACAATCATTATTGTGCTTCAATTAACAGTATTGCGTGCGCACGGGTTCGTAATTGATTGAATGCACAAGTCCGGTAATAGGTCAACAAAAATTTATTTTTATCAAAATATTTCAGAACTCTGAAATTTTCCTCAAAAATATTCGTACAAGTATCACACAGTGTACATTTCTATCTACTAGAAACATTAAACACAATCCAATGCATCTAAAGAGAAAGCTAATCGGATGTATCACAGTTCACGCGGAACTATAACAAATCGCAACAACAATAACTAAGCAACTGAGAGCAGGTGCTCTCTCTCCAGGCTTTTACAGTTTACAATCTTCCGTCTAGATATTTCCGGTACTTTCTGCTTCTCGAAATTAATGGAAAGCAGTACGAGGATGGAATTACGGTTACAGCAAACATAGTGGTCAATTACATTTATTTAATTTCAATACATATTACGGTGATACAGGGACCAGACCAAAATATCGCCAAATGCGGCGACTTTCTACGACTTCTCTCCAAAACCGTCGTCAGTTTGGCTATGTATCGCCAAATTACCGAGATACTCATTTGCTCAATGTTTAATGCACTTGTGCCAGCATTCTTACTTTTTCGGTAGAGCTTTCTATTAAAATTTGTCTCGCCCTACATTTACACAGAAAAATACTACTACTTTACTTATAATTCTACTAAAATTACCTGTCTAAGTACAAAATTTGTTACAACAGGTATTGCACTATTTTAGAAAATGAAGTTAGGTGGCAAGCTTGCACCGAACCCAAAATCTTGCCAACATAGTGCTCAGTTCATATCTGTTTGTCACATTCTCGTCTTCTTCATCAATATTTCAAAACATTTAATCATTATTCGATAAAAATTAGAGGAGAAAAATGTGATAACCATCTACTGTAATACTGCATTCATTACATTAGGTTTTAAAATGGTTATTATATAATTTTTTTTTTTTTTTTTTTTTTTTTTAACTGTCCAACTAGTTTTATCTGCCTTTTCTTTTTTTAAGAATATTGTACTTCCATAAAACTCACACGTTACAGACTGTTCATTCTCACAATATTTGCAACTGTTTTGCTACTATTATATTTGAATTAGAACTATAAACAACCGTGCAATTATCTTTAAACGTTCAACATATAAAAAGCGAAAATTCATGAGACAGTCGCGATGCAAGTTGCAGAAATTTACGAAACATTTGCGGCCTGGAATTTTCACTAACAATTTTGGGAGATTTTTTGATTGATTATTTATAATGCCAATGAGGAAAAATTTCGGAGTCCCTATGGTAATCAAATCATCTACCTCCACATCGGAAGAGTAATGATGAGCAGAGCTGAGGGAAACCAGAGGGAACCAGAGAGAAGGAAAGCCTACATATGGCTGGTGAGTTCATGGTACAACATGAGATCCTCGTTCCGAGACGGTGAGTGTTGGGAGAAATCACAGCTGAGTAAAAAAGAGGATGAAGAATCATTGGCAAATCTGAGAAGAATAAGGGTGGTAGTAGAAGAGAAAGAGAAGAGTGAGAAAGAGCAAGTAACGTACTGGAGGGGTGTTGGTGACAGGAAAAGTTCGGGTTCCAAGATCATCTCCTGTGACGCCATCTATCTGCGTGAATGGAAGCTTGCCGGAAAGTCGAGATTAGGGTTAACTGATCAGTGATGGAGTCGCCATCTAGTGGTGGTGTCTGCAGAGATTAATCTTCTTCAGCAAATCTTATTATTGTCATCGCTGCTTGGAAAACAAATCTGAGTTTATCGGAGGCTGACTTTGCGTTCTCGATCTTTTCGATAAGAGAAATCACAGTTTTTAAAAAGTTCATGATTTTTCCATCTTGCATCCAGGTGAGGGCTTCATTTAAATCTTCAGGTGGTGGTTTAATTTTTCTTCTCATTTTATCACTGTAGGAAATTCCTGGAAGAGATTGTTGAACTGCATTCATCTCTTTGGTTGAAATACCAGGAAAATTTTCAGTATTGAGTTCAGGAACTTTCTCTATGGGAGTTTGTTTTTTCTGCTCTGCAGGCTGTCTCTTTTGCTCAAATCGTTTTTCTTTTTGTAGGCGCTACACCCACGGTAGCTGCTGACACGGTCAGATCCGCAAAAAATACACTTTGGCTTTTCTTCCTTTTTGAGAGTACACTGGTTGATTCGGTGCTGTTCGCCGCACTTAGAGTATCTTAGAGGTTTATTGCAGACTTGTAAGTGCACGAATTCCTGACATCGGAAGCACTGTATTGGGCGTTTTCTAGGCGAGAACTTCTCGATGTTAATATTGAAGCTGAACATTCTGTTTACCTGATGGATAGCATGACCTTCTGCATTTTTCTTTATTTCTAATAGGTAAATGGGTAGTTTCTCAACAGTTTCTTGACGTCTACGAGTAAATTGCTTGACTTTTACCGATTATTTATACTGTTACAAATTTTGTACATATGTAAATAATTTTAGTGAAATTGTAGTATTTTTCGTATAATGCAACATGAAATGCTTGAAAGGAACAATGCTCTGCGGAAAAAATAGGACTCCAGGGGACAAGTCTATTTAACACTGAGTAATGGCCATTTCGCTAAACTGGAAAGATATCGCCAAGGTTTCGGCTACAAATTTTGCCGAAAAACCGCAAAAAGTAGTCTAACTTTGCGAAAATTTAGCGACATTTTGGTCCAGTGTCTGTATAACTATAACTAGTACTGTAACTGTAATTGATCCCTATGTGTAACTGTAACCGTATCAGGCTTTTTTTTGTGCAATTTTAACCGTATATGCTTTGCAGTAAATTCGACAAATGGAAGGTACTAGAAATTTCTTTGCGGCCTGAGGAAAACGAAATGAGCCCTAAGAGAGTATCAGTTTCTCAGTTATTAGTTCAGAGATGAATTTGATTGAACTGTGTGATACTGAGAAGAGCTGTACGAGTACATTTGTGGAAAGTTCAAAACTGTAAAGTATTTCATTCGGTAAAATAAATTTTATGAAGCTATCGTCGGTTCTGTGTACGCACGCAACAATATTATATACCTAGTTGTGAGTGACAAACAAATTCCTGCACAAAACAGTGTTTTCAGCTGGATTAGGAACTTCAGCGGGTTAAATGAAAGTGTACTGAAAGGAATGTACAGCGGTAAATCAGTACTGAGGTGTATACCGGCCGCAGTACAGCAAATGTACAGCTTGATATTATAAGGTCTTGTCTGCATGGCTATCATAAACTGAACTAGACGTTAGAAGACTGTTTAGTGAATATTCATTGATTCCTAAAGTACCACAAAGTCAGAAGAAGGGTTTAAAGATCCCTTCGATATGCATTCTGGCAGGAAAGTTTGGTGGCAAGCATTGCTCCCAAGCTTGAGTTGAAAGCAAGAGAGATTTGAAAGTTGTTTGAACGCAAAATAACTGTTCAATAAATTAAATAAATCCCCACAATACTGAGATATCGAAAATGAGGTCAATGGACACTGGCAGAAAAATTCTAGACACAGTAGTGCATTAAGATTTGAAAATGCATAAAATTTGAGCTCAGAAGCTCACAGATTTGCAGAAACAACAGTGTGTTATAATGTGCCAGGAACTGTTATTTCGTACTGTGCATTTCTCGATAAGATGGAGGAAAAGAAACACGGTTGATGATCTCTGGAAACAAGGAAATGCCAGCAGGCTATCTGCAGCACTCCTCGAGAATGGTTTGCTTGTAATATTCGTGTATGTATTTCGCCAGTTGAAATATGTTCCATTACTTTACTCGTCTTATTCCAAACTTTATTGAACGACCCAAGTATCACACGTTTTTTTATTAAAATTTAACATTTATAAACTTATCCCATTCTCGAAACATTTGATTCGTAACATATTCGTCAGGGTTATTTGACATCAAGATTACCATTTTTAATACTTACGTCTTATCTCGTCAGACTTGAAAGGTGGCTACCATGGAACCAAGAAAAATTGGCAGAGATGCCGTTTAACTTTTACCAATCATTCCTGCGGAATTCTGAAGGAACTGACGCGTCTTTATTTTTCAAAAAAAGCAATCACACGTCACTCTTAATTATACAATGGAGAGATTCAAATTATAAAATCAGCACATAAAAAACTTGCATAAATATTAGTTCAGTTAATCGTTAATTAACAAAGCTAATGATTAAATTCTGCGTCAAATTTTACTGCAATCTCAGCTTAAAATGGCATGAGTACAAACTTATGAGGCAGGTTAGTTTTTCCAATCTTTTTACTGTTTTTTCAGTCACATTCAGGCTTTCTTTTCCTTATTTAACAGATGTTAATTCTCTCGATTAGCTCTATATGAACCGGAGTGCAGTGCCAAATAAGATTCCACAGCCCTCGAGCGAACTTCTTTTCTGAATGGATTTTCTCTTGTCATAATATATCCCACTGTTTCGCCATTTTTGATTTGTTTTTAAATAAGATACGATATTGTGTCCATTAGACACTTTTTTATGGTAAGATCCCATAACTTTGAAAACATTACATTGCTTGTTATTCTGTAGAAATTGGGGTCCCAAATTCTAAATCCTATTTAAAATTGCAAGGGAAAAATAAAGTAATAACAATTGAGTTACATTTTTGCTTGCGTACAGACTCGTAATAGATCGCATGAACACAGAACCGACGGTAGCTTGATAAAAAAAGGAACTCTTTACAGTTCTGGAGTTTTTCGCAAAGATAGCCGTACAGCTATGTTCTTAGTATCACAGAGTATAATCAGTAGTTACACTTCCAAACTGCTAAGAACGTTATAGATAAAGCAATGCAAAGCGCATCTAAAGAGCGAAGCTCACACGGATATCTCTTAATACTCCGTAGTCGACTCTGAACTAACAACTGAGAGCTAGTGGTCTCTCCGGTTTGCATATTTCACAAGTGCACATCTGTGTAGCCACCGAGGGAGTGGCTTCTAGGATGGACCAATGAGCATCCTGTGATATTTCTGTCATGTCACATGACCTTTCGCGTGCTTTAAGATTAAGCAAGATGGTTGAAAATTTTCTGCCACACAATTTTCTGTACAAAATAATTAAAGCATCGTCGATTGCTTCTGAAACTTTTCATTGAGGAGTTAGTTCAAATATAGGCAATTATGAAGATTTCACTACATGGTTGAAATAAATACAAACACATGTTGGATACTTCGCAAAAATATCGATGTGAAATATTACTTAATAAGTGGTAAATAAGATGAAGAAAGAAATATGTGATAAACATCTGAGCCCAAATGGAATCTTTACATAAAACTAAGCGTATGAGAAAAATACTTACACCAGTTCTATATGGAAATAGAAGTCAGCACTTTTTATTGCAGTCTATATGAAAAAGATGTTATATAATAATAAGCAATGCAGAATTTTATTCAAAGTGAACTTTAATAATTAGCATTCAAATACATTTAATGTGTTAAATTTCTCATTTAATAACTGGATCTTAAATTTACTGTCTACACAAGAAATAATACTCATCAAACAGAGTGAATTTATCTTACTCACAACGAATATATACTTAATTTATTTACATATCATTTTTAATGTTAGCAGTGGATATAATCAGATTATATGTAACACACTTGAATTCTCTTAATCCACATAATATGCAGTGAACATCAATCCAAATATTAATGCGTGATAAAAATCGCGAAAGTGAAATGTCAGCGATTAATTAAACTCAGAAAACGAAAGCACTACAAGATTTCTACTATTACGCCATATATTTATAACTGTGAAACAAATGCAAATTAAAACGTAAACAACATATGCTTACATGCACGAAGATTTAGCGTCACAAGAGCAACAGCAGCTCATTGGTCCATTTTCGAATCTCCTCCCTCAGTGGTTACGCTGATGTGCACTTGTGAAATATGCTTCCGGTTTGATATAGTTTTCTCCCGGCCACCGAGAAATCTCTAGTACCTTTCGTTTCTTGAAATTACTGGAAGGCATATATGGTTAAAGTTACATTTAAGGATCGGATACAGTTACACTTACATAAAGGGATCGATTACAGTATCGATTACTTATAGAGGGACCGGACCAAAATGTCGCCAAATGGTCATTAAGTTTGGTAATTACTCGCCGAATTCGGCGATAAAAATTTTTCGCCAAATACATTGCCATCTTGGCGATATCTTGCCAATTTAGCGCAATAGTTATTTATTTGAATGTTGAATAGGGGATATACCCCTGCATTTTTTTTTTCCGCTCAGCTTCGACTCTTCAGACTTTTATTTCATATTATACAAAAGTTTTGCACATAACATCACTAAAACCGTTCTGTGCATAACTTCACTAAAATTATTTACAAAAATTCGTAACAATACCTCTGTTCGTAGAATTAGCACAGATCTGGTTTGCATCGGAATTAAAAGTCCAGGTGTTACGAGTGTGTTGTGAGATCACGCTTATGTATAATTGGCGTTATATCTCGCTACTTGGCGACAATTTCAGGACAGAGTGATAATACATAAATATCCCGTTAAACAGAAATACCCGACAGGCGGTGAAGTGTAACTAGATATACTTTCAGTAACTGACTTTTCATGCTAAGCTAAAAATCCAGTAAAATAGAGGAGAGTTAAAAATTCCGGTTTGAATTTTGGAATAAAATTCCTTTCTTGTGTATTTTTGTGGAAATTCTAATGGAAATTTTTTTAAAAAATATTTAAATATAAGGCTAGTCTAATAACTATATAAAAAATAAGAATAAAAACTGGAAATTGGTAGATTTATTTGACATTCGCGGGGGGAAAAGTCTGATATTAGAAAATTCTCAAAAAAATAATATTTATGTGGAAAATTCGTGCCTCCAAAAATCTACTGCCTTAGTTACAATTTTATTTTAAAAATTCCTAATATCGCCTGTTTCATTTTGGCGCTATAGATGTTCTTGTTATAAAAAAGATTATAACTTTATTGCTAAAAAAAAAAAGAATCATCCTTCATCCTAATTCACTCTCTCAGAATTTTAATGTCCCTTTTGAATTTCTGTAATCGTGAAATAACACTTTATCATTTCTTTTACTATTGTTCAAGACACCTTTACCGTTTATACATTTTTTAACACTAAAAAATTTTTCATTCAAGAAATGTTCTTAGAAAAATTTACTGAATAATAATTTTTATATATTCGATTTCATTTATGATCTGTACACTCTTATCTTCTTTATGGTTACTGTGGCCGAAGTCGAAATCGAAAGACGAACTATTTTATTTTTTATTCTTTTCATATAGTCGAAGCTGATGGAGAATGAAAGTATTCAGCAAAAGGTCCAGTATATCACAATAATTATCATGAAGTATCTTGAAATCGTACAGAAACAAGTCAGTGACACAGCTATTAAATATATCGTCTTCTTCCTCATCAAAAAGGTAAGTTTAATGACCCAGTATATGTCTTTTCAAACTTAAACCGTATGCATTTAGCTCGTTAAACAGCAAATGCTGGAATAATATTTTCATTACCGTCGTTAGCCGGGTGTAACAGACACACTTTGCAATAAAAAAGTAAAAAATATTTAACGTATCTTCAAGGTGAAATCTTAAAAGTCGGCTGAAGACTTAAATTTTCAAAACAGAAATTATTAAAACGTACGCGAATGTAAATATGAAATTTAAAGTTTTAGGTCTGAAGCCTTAATGGTCATATAAAATACACAGTAATTCAAAAAGCATGACACTCATTGTGTTTGAAGTTTCAAGGATTCCACGTGTCCTTGCCAGTGTCATCCATTTAACAGGTGTGAGATTTCGACTTCAACTCCTAGCGAAAGAACGGCTGATTTCTCAAAATTGCCGTACATTGTAATGCATCGGAGATGTAACTAAAAATGTGGCAAACGATAATAAGTCACTACTTTGGTTTAACATGCTGCGTCTCTCCTTCTCCTCCAGTCGCCCTTATGTGAGGAACGAATGCATGGAATTTAACATGTTCCTCCTTGATAACCTTGAGCCCAACAGCGGCCGAGCGTCGTCCGATGCTCGAATCTCGCGAACTGGCTGGCAGCATGGGCGTTTTCGTGGTTTTTCCCATGTGTAACGTGTATATGAGTGAGTTTACCTTAGAAAGGCATCCTTCCCTTAGGCAGATAGCCCTCGAGGCTCTACCGCAATAGCGTAGCTAGGGTGGGGCAAAATGGGACATCTGTCCCCGGGCGCAGCATCCAAAGGGCGCCAAATTCATGTTACGAAATTTTTTAATAAAATGTTTTCCATTTTTGGCACACAGAAAGGAGCGCAAATTCTTCAGGTGTCCCCGGGCGCTGGAAACTCTAGCTACGCTTCTGCTCTACCGTAATCACAAACCAAACCAAATCTTTATATCCTTCCCCCAAGTAGCACATGACGTAGCAAAGACGTTACCACGACCACTTTGCAACGTCTCTGACCAGTTTGCAACATCTTTCCTACGTCATGTGCTACTTGGGTCTACTATGATTGCCTTTAATTCATTTAATAGCTGGAAGATCTTTCCGATGTCCGACTAGAATACTGTTCTTTCGTTTAAAACTTCCTGCTCACAAAGGTCTGATGAATATTATATTACGTTCCCAATGATTTGATATTCTGCAATATGAACTGCCCAGATTACAACTGATATTTCAATCAGGCGGCTATTAAGATTATCGATGGCCTCATGCTGCAGTGTCCAGCAAGAACTCGATTGCCATCTACATATATACCTCACACGTCAGTAACTACCAACGGGGCACTATCGAGGAGCTCCAGTCTTAGCGGTGAAAGAAAGAAGAAAAACATGACGATTATTTATTTAGTTAGGTAATGCAGATTTTATTTTTTTTAAATGTGATGTAGACACCACATGACTCTCTTGTATGGCGTGTTAAATTATACACATTTTTTTGCTGCACCTTGTTTAAACTTATTTCCTCGAATTGCTCTAATTTAATTAACCGATTCCTTAAGGCAAGTTGAAAATTATGTCAAAAATCGCAAATTTTCAATTTAAATGTCCCAGTCAATTTCTGTCATAAGGGAATCAAACTTCTTGAATTTTTATTTATTTATTTATTTATTTATTTTCCATAACCAGTATAAAACTTTCCCAGTAATTTAATGAGTAATTCCAGTATTTTACTGAGTATTTCCCAGTAGTTTAATGAGAATTTTTCATAACCAGTATAAAACTTTTCCAGTAATTTAATGAGTATAGGAACCAAGTGAAAAAGTTATATTCGTATTAAAAGTTAAGTTTCATTATTTGTTCAAAATGAATTTTTTTTTAAATATGAGTTCCCCCAAACATGAATATTTTCGTCATTTAAAATACTTATACAGTCGAAAGTATATGATTATGACCAACAATCGTACCTACGTACAGAAGCCACCAAAAAAATCCCCTTTGAATACATTTTACAATCCATTGTGGAAATAAGAGTCCTTAATTCTGTCCTTACGTAGAGACGTCACGCCTCCCCCCCCCCAAAAAAAAATTATCCAAATAGATTTGGAGGCGGTTAAAATGGATGTTTCCGTTGAAACATAATAAACATAATAACCGAAAATTTTGCGATTACAATATTTCCTTTACTTCGTAGAAAGTAAAAATTGAAAATTAAACTTGGCTAACGATATTTATATTTTCACATTGCTCAGTATTAAGTTATCTAATTGTATAAGGTATTTTCTTCCTCTTTTCTGCATGTCTTTGTGGTGTAACGGTAGCACACTCTGCGCGTATTCGAGAGTCCAGGTTCGAGTCCCGGCGAGGACATTGCTCATTTTTCACAACTTCTGCTTTAAAAAAAAATTCTAACGATTCTACAATTAGAAAAATTCAAAGCCTCAAAGAATTGGCAGAATTGTTGATAATAAATAGCAGTTCATTTTTATCGAATTTTCCTGATGTGTGCACAGCGTGCCTCATGTACTTAACTATTCTTGTTACTCAAGCTAAGGCTAAACGATCATTCTCAAAACTGAAATTAATAAAAAATTATTTGTGAAGCAGTATGGGATAGGAAAGGTTCGCCAGAAACAGAGAGATTAGAAAATAGAGATTTTTGTAATCCAAGTGTAAATATAAAGTGTACTGGATAATTTACTAGTAAACATTTGACCTTAATTACATCGCATGTATTTCGTACAGAGTGTCCCACCCGAAAGAGGCCACGGCAAAAGTGTCATAAAAATCTTATAACAGAAGAAAATGAAACCAAATTTTTACATAACTTGCCTTTATGTTTGAGAAACCAAAGTGCATTAGAAGTGCTGAAAGCGATCTCCTCCCACCTGTATACACAGTCCAAAACGATGTTGCACCCAGATTACACATGGTAGAGTGAGGAAGCGTGGTTCCACTTGTCAGGATACGTGAACAAAGGAAACACACGTTTATGGAATAGTGACACCCAGCATGCAGGCTTCGAGGAACCCTATCATTCGCAGAAGGTGGGTGTGTTTTGTGCATTATCACAGCGGCGCATCACCAGGCAAATTGCTTTTTACATAATTGTCACCAGTGAAGTGTACTAGGCACTTTTTCATGAATTTGTGAACCAGTTGGATGACGAGGAGCTGACACTTGGGCTCACCAGCAAGATTGGGTAACATGCTACACATCTGTAGCGAATATGAACGCGATAGAATCGCTTTTCCCACTTCTCCCTTGAGTTTTTTCAATGGAATCGGCTTAAAGGTAATACGTACAAGGTTTAAGGGTGTGTACAGGTAGGGGGAGATCACTTCCAGGACGTCTTCTAATGCACCTTCATTTTTTAAGCATAAAGGTATGTCATGTAAAAATTTGGCTTCGTTTCCTTTTATTATACGATTTTTATCACACTTTTCCCGGGCCCTCTTTCGAGTGAGACACCCTGCATTACGTTTTAGGTGACGTCAAATAGCTTCGCCTGTCATTACATTAACAAGAATCAAGAATAGCACCTAAGAGCACAAATTAACGAGAAATTTATCGAAAAATATTTCATTAAATTTACATGTGTAGAGCTACTTTCATTATTAAGGAAATGTTAAATCATAATTTAAAAAAAAAAAAAAAAAAAAAAAAAAAAAAAACTGAAATGTTTCAGATTTTAAATTACGTTCAAAGGGGCGTTTTTTAACATTTTGTGTGTTACCTTTCTTTATTAAATATCATGTTCCTCGCACTTAAACCATAAGATCCAGTGCAACAGCAATATCGCAAAATAGTTTTAAAACGAGCATATCTTTAGAATTTCCGATACAGAGACTCACGCGCTGGAGATAAAAATGTTTTTTCTGCACAACGTTGCCATTGCTCGCTTTGAAATCCTTGAGTTTGTTAATCAAAAATTCGTCAAAGTTTTAAAAAATAGGAAATCGATCATAAAACAAATTTCAAATTTCAAATTTGGTCTTCCACATGCTCATATTCGTTGGAGGATTACGTTATTCAAAATTCGATGACTCTATGTACCGTTGTTTTATCACAATACGAGAAATATACATACATTTATGCAGATTTTTCATTATTTAATTTCTTCAAATATAATGCAGGACTCTAACATTTTGTGGCAACAGTTTGAAAAGTGAACCGACATTTATGAGTCCGACGCAAAATGCCAAAACGAAACTAATAGTCCTTCGGGATTCAAATCCCTTTGGACTAAAAAAATTGGTTAAGGGAGAAGCAATAAAGGGATCGCCTTATCGTCTATTGCCCGGTGCTCCAAGTCTGCAGATACGGCCCTGATACCTCATGGCAAATAGTTTACTGATTGTTATCGGTATTGGGTTGGCAAGAAAGTAATTTCGGTTTCTTAGTGTTAAATAAAACGTAATTTTTCATGTACAAAAAAATAAACTTTAATCAGTCAAATATCTCCCATTCCGTTCAGTGATCTTATAAGGTATTTCTCCCACTTTCCTAGCGTCCTTCGTGGTGTAGTGGTTCTGCACACTGAGCCGGTATTTCAGAGGTCCGTGGTTCGATTCCCGGCGAAGGCGGTTGTTAATTTTTCATCTCTCTTGCCTCTCAAAAAATCCTAATGCCTCTACAGTGGCGCCCGAACTAAAAGGGTTGTGGATGATGATTCTCCACACCCAGGATTTGGCGACTAGGTCCCCCTAAAACCCTAGTCGCTCTTTAAAAAGGGGAGTATATAAGGTATTTCTCCCACTTTCCTAGCGTCCTTCGTGGTGTAGTGGTTCTGCACACTGAGCCGGTATTTCAGAGGTCCGTGGTTCGATTCCCGGCGAAGGCGGTTGTTAATTTTCAAGAGAGATGACTCTTGCCTCTCAAAAAATCCTAATGCCTCTACAATCTTTCGCCATCTTTCTGGTAACTTCTTGATTCCGCACTCATCGAACTTCTGGTCTTTATTAGCAAAAAAACTACACCAAGTGCAATTTGAGGTCATTTCTTATCACTTAAATTTTTACCATTTAAAAAGTTTTGTAAACTTCCAAATAATGATAATTCGATGGTCCAAGGTCGAGGCTATAGGAAGGGATGCGACATCACTGCCCAGTCAAGCTCCAGTAATTTCGTACATGTTGCTAAAGATATGTGAAGCCTCAGATTCTCGTGGTGAAGCACGATTCCTTGGCGATTTGCGAATTCTTGCTGTTTTTCCATTTACTCCACTGTTTCCATTTACTCCACGTAGGCACGCGGAAAGAAGAAAATACAGGGTTATCCAAATTAAACTTCCCGAACTCAGAGGCCTGTGCAGAGTGTTGTATGGGTCATAATGTGATGAAATTTTAAAAACAGACACTTCAGATCATGCGCTCCAGATTTATTACACAAAAAAATTAGTACAAGAAGTTGCCGATAGGTGGCGCTGTAACACTAGTAATGTGCATATTGCAGCAACGTGATTGCGCAATATGCACATTACTAGTTCAGGAACGCGTTGCAGTTCCTTACAAGGGATGAGAGTCGATGCTGCTTGGCCGTGGAACATCCTTTGGACGGATGAGGCCCATTTTCACCTGAATGGTCAAGTGAATACGCACAAATGCCGCATTTGGGCAAGTGAAAACCCGCGCGCAATCCATCAAGTGCCCTTGAACCCTCCAAAGGTTACTGTATGGTGCGGTTTCACTGCAACATTCGTCATTAGGCATTATTTTTTTTTTTGAAGAGGTGACTCCAACAGGGTTCAAAAGCCGCTCCGTCACAGGAAAACGGTATCAAGACATGTTGACAACGTTTGTGATCCCTGAACTGCAACAACGTGGCCGCCTCCAGGACGCGATATTTATGCAGGATGGTGCACCTCCCCATATTCTTCGTGGCATTCAACGGGCAACTTTTACCGATGCACGTGTGATCAGCCGCTGTTTCCCTACAGCTTGGCCTCCCCGCTCGCCTGATCTCACGCCATGCGACTTTTGGTAATGGGGATTCTTAAAGGATCGGGTTTACCGAGAACACCCAGCAACCTTAGCAATTATTCGACATGTTCGTGGAATTAATGTGGACTTACTGCATTCCGCTGTGGAACACACTGCTTTGCGAATGGAAAGAGTTGTGGAGAACCACGGCACACGTACCGAACATCTGTAGAATGTCTTGTTGATCTGCAGCGCCACCTATCGGCAACTTCTTGTACTAATTTTTTTTTTTTTAAATAAATCTCGAGCGCATGATCGGAAGTGTCTGTTTTTAAAATTTCATCACATTATGACCCATACAACACTCTGCACAGGCCTCTGAGTTGGGGAAGTTTAATTTGGATAACCCTGTACTTTACCTACTTTCCGTTTTAAAGGGTGACTGAAATCAGGGAAGCCAATCGCCAGATCCTAGTGGTGACGAATTATCGTCAACCGCCGTTCAGATGGGACGCCACTTGTAGAGTCATTTGGTGTTTTTGAAGCTGGATAGGTGAAAAATGCGCAGTACCCTCTCCGGGAATCGAAATCTGGACCTCTCGAATACGCGTCAAGTATGCTTCCAGTTACACCATGAAGGCATGCGGAAAGGAGGGAGAAAATACCTTATAACCTTCAAGTGAAAAATCCCCAGAACGAATTTTTTAAACCAATTCTGACACATGCGTTCTGTTAAACAATCACCGCCATAAACTCACCATATGCGTAAGCCTCAACCGCTTTCTGGCTTTTAGGGAAATAAAAAAGGCAAAATATGTCGAAAATGTTTATTTTTGTACCCCATGTTAAAATTGGTTGTGAACAAAAATATGCAGAATTTGTTTCTATAGCGACTTAAAAGTGTCAGCTGCCAAATCTCAAATAAAAAAGAAAAATTTCAAGATTGACAGAAGAATAACAAAACGAACATAACGCTTTCTATTTATGGAAGCCGAAGTTACTGTCTTACTAACCCGATATTTCTTTATCGTTATAACTTAAATTAACGCATTTTTAATTTTTCAAAAAATAATCCGAAAAATTTAATTTGTCAAGAAGTGAGGGAGAAGCTAAATCTTTCTTATAAGAAATTAAAAAGCTAGGTAGTGAGTGCTATGCAAAAAGACCTATTTGGTCTAAAAATTTTTTGCGCTATATGCTGAAAATTTAAGGAAATGAGAAGAAGATAAATTGTAGTTAGCTAGCCAAAAAGTTACCAGGAGCTCTGGCTCCAAGAAAAAATTTAACACAGTATTTTTTAAAAAAAAATGACATTGAAGGGTGAAAAAATTAGGCTACACGCGAAATAAAATATAGAATATAAAACACAGTAAAATACTAATCGTAGGAAACAGGTAAATGGCAAAAATTACAGTAAAATACCTATCGATGTGATAAGAGAAAAGTTAAAACATATAAAAAACCGATCGATGGAACAAGTTAATACAAATAAAACAAATAAAAACATATGAAAAAACATAAAATTATCAAAATTATAAAGCGAAAAATGGTAAATTAGCTCAATTAGTTGTCCAACCTGGCTTTTCAAGGGAAATTTCTAGTTAAACGTCGAACCAAGCTAACTCCATTACGCGTTTCGCCGAAACAGACAATTGAAACTTTTGTGTTACGAAAATTTTTTTATAATTAGATGAATTGTCCTAAAAAAATTTTTTAGTCTTAATTCTCTGTTCCAATTTCCCAACGCGTCCGCACAAAATGACACATTAAGGTGTAATGCAACTCCGATGTACAGCAATAATTAAAATAAAATAAAAATAAATAGCGGTCTGCTGTTAGTCAAACTATACAATAACGTACGGGCTGCACCTGCAAGCTATAGATTTTAGAAATCTGATAGTAAATTTAAATGAAAACAAACACATTGGGTCTTGCTAAGACCAAGAAAAAATTTTTTGTAAAAGAAACATAAAAATCAGACCTGTGGCTATGCAGTCCTCTTGATCGTGAAGCAAAGCTGAAAAGGGGTTGCAATTCCACTCTGTGTCCTTCAACGCTATCTCACTCGTTGTGTGACGTAAGGCGGAGGAAACAATGTCACTGGGCAGTAGCCAATGGGATTAGACTGTCCGTTGGCGGGAACTCGTCCCCAAGCTAAAATGGGTTGAAAGACTCGAAAAGACGTGGAAAGATTTCAAAATGGCGTCAGTCAAGTTGTCTGAAGAATAAAACTGTTCCTAAATGTGAAAATGGCTAATTCAGTTAAAATTACTCATGGCCACGAAAGTAAGAGTAAAATGGAAAAAACAGTCATTTGTTAATAAAAGTCGTAATTCTTCAAGCTAGAGGGCAATCAAGCTACAATGAAAAACGAAAAGGCCCGATTTGTTAATAAAAGTAGCTAAAATTAACCAACTGGAATTCAAATATTTCCAAAAGAGTCATCCTAAACACAATTTATTCACAGCTACTTAGAATAATAAAAAGAATATGCAATACAACAAAACACCTTCAAGAAGAAATACTATACTTCGTGACAATTTTGAAAAATAACCTAATTCCTAAAAAATAATTAAAAATACCTTAAAAAAAGCTGGCATTAGCCTTACCAATTTTTAGATTTTTTGAGTTAGATAGTGAAATTTTATACTTAAAGCCCAATGGGACGGTATAAAGTGGATGGCTAATTCTGAGAATCTAATGTAAAAATGTACAGATAATTCTTGTGACTACGTTTTCTTTCCTCCAAAAAATTTTGGCACAATACTTTTATTACTATTGTTTAAATAGTTTTAAATTACTTTGATGGCCAATTCTACTACTCTTATTCTTTAAGTTTGCAGGTCCAGCCCGTACGTTATTGTATAGTTTGACTAATAGCAGACAGCTATTTATTTTTATTTTATTTTAATTATTGCTGTACATCGGAGTTGCATTTACATTTTTTACACCTTAATGTTATTTAAGGTCTTATATTTTGTGCGGACGCGTCGGAAAATTGGAACAGAGAATTGAGACTAAAAAAAATTTAGGACAATGCATCTAATGATAAAAAAATTTTCGTAACACAAAAGTTTCAATTGTCTGTTTCGGCGAAACGCGTAATGGAGTTAGCTTGGTTCGACGTTTAACTAGAAATTTCCCTTGAAAAGCCAGGTTGGACATCGAATTGAGCTAATTTACCATTTTCCGCTTTATAATTTTGATAATTTTATGTTTTTTCATATGTTTTTATTTGTTTTATTTGTATTAACTTGTTCCATCGATCGGTTTTTTATATGTTTTAACTTTTCACTTATCACATCGATAGGTATTTTACTGTACTTTTTGCCATTTACCTGTTTCCTACGATTAGTATTTTACTGTGTTTTATATTCTACATTTTATTTCGCGTGTAGCCTAATTTTTTCACCCTTCAATGTCATTTTTTTTTTTTTTTTTTTTTTTTTTTTTTTTTAAGTACTGTGTTGAACTTTTTCTTGGAGCCACAGCTCTTTAACTTTTTGGGTAACTTTTTGGGTACAACTTTTTTTACAATTTATCTTCTTCTCATTTTCTTATAAGAAAGACACATTTTACTTTGCATTCGAGTGTGCGAAAATTCCTGTTAAATCTGGCAACGTTGTCTTAAAATCTAATTATAAAACATAATAGCTTGTAAAAATTTCTTCCATTCATTTTATTTTTAAATTCATTTCCAGACATATTTAAAAGAGACATAAATTGCTGAAGATCAAGTTTCTGTTCAAATTACATTAAAATTTCATATTTTTCCTGTACATATTATAATTTCAAAGAGTAAAACTGTAGTGAAAATTGCTCTTTATGTTTCAGGTACTTGATTTTATCAAAAAGGAATTGGTTCCTACGTTAGTAGATTCGGGACACATGGTAAGAAATTCTCCATTTTAATAGCAAATGCTCATTTTTTTCACTTGCACAAAGTATAAAACTTTTTCCAAAGTCTATATAAAAAAGGAAATTACAGTGTTTCAAATAACAGAGGCTGTTTAGACGCTTTATCGATTTGATGGAAAGATCTTTAAACTGTAAAATATTTCAAAAGAATTATTTGGCGAAAACTATCATTTTGAACAAAAAATGGTCGTCTTACGTTTTATGCATAAACCTTAACTGGAACATAAAAACAGCATAATTCAACTACTTTTTAAAGCAAAAAATGCATATTTTACTATGATATGAAAGTAAAAACTGACATCACTGAGCCAGGTAAGAGAGTGGTGTACAAGAAGATTCTATAGCAGTGCTGTAGTTGAAATTTTGTAAACCTATGGCTATGTACAAAATTTCAACATTCTACGGCTACTCGTCTTTGAGTTATGCAAGATACACATATAGGTAGGTACAGACGACACAAAAAAAATTCTTCTAAATCCATTTTACGATCCGTTTTGAAAAAAAGAGGCCATTTTTGTATTCTTACGTACAGATGTCATGGGGAAAAAGAAAAAAAAAAAAAAAAAACATTCAAATAGATTCATGAGCAGTTAAAAAGAATATTTTCGTTGAAAATGATACCCGAAATTTTTCGCGATTACTATGCTTCCAGCGAAATAAAGAAGCTGCTTTACAAAGAAGTATAAGGAATTAAAAAATAATTATTTTTATGCAAAGTATTAATTATAATTCAGAAATTTCATTCTGAAGTTGTGTAAATAGTGTCTGTTATGTATAGGATCTAAGAGTCGCGTCTGTAATCTAAGAGTATCTGTGGATAACTGTTGAAAATGGCCTTCTTTTTCTGAACTAGTTGTCGTTCCATTTTCTTGGTCCTTCATTGGAGAACTATCCTATCTATACCGTTGATATCGTTGGTAACAAATGCTCTGCTTAAATCGTCCATTTTCCTACAAAGTATAGCATGAGATTCAATGTCCCAGAAAGTATAGCAGAGGAAGCCGACCGCTGAAAATAAGCACACTGGATAGGACAGAGTACAAGGAATGGTAAGGACATGGAACGATGGGTTTAGCTGTGTTTTCAAGAAGAAGGAAGATATTTTTCAGTATTTTGCTGTAGATTACGGAATTCTTTTATTTCATTTCGAAAGAGGTTTTATTTTGTCGTTCACCTTTAAATTGAAATTCTGTCTTTTTTTTTTTTTTTTTTTTTTTTTTTTCTGCACGGGAAGGAAAAAAAAAATCACAGTTCTGCATATCTTTCGAGCCATTTCATCAGTTAACTTTAAGAGTATAATTATAAGTAACTTTCAAAGTATTTAGAATTCATAAATAATTATGTTTGGTTTTATATTGAATGCTCTTCTGTTCGCTAAAAAAATTACGAATTCAGTGAATATTTCCACGAGATGTAAATTATTGCAGATTTCCAGAAACATGTTTCAAGTGGATTACTCTGTGGCATTTGCGAAGTTTATACAAATCTAAGGAAGCATAATTTCATGTGTATAATGAACGAAATGTGAACAATCAACGTAAGTCGCAGTAATATAATCTTCCGAAGTCACAATCAAGAATGATTAAATACTCTGAAATTTAATCTTCATCTAGTATGGTATCAGGTTTGAAGACATTATTATCACATTCATCCAATGAATATTCTATTTTTTAGTGAAATTACAAGCGTTTTTTTTTATCTTAAAATGTTAATGATTTTTATGAATAACTGAATTTTATATTTAAAATCGTCCTGGAAAAGAAAATATTATTTGTGTGTCTGCAAACCGTGAAGATACCGATTACCCGCAAAGTTTCGACAATACTAGTTAAAGATTAAATTTCTGACTTTTGATAGTCACTGGAAGGGAAAAATTAAGTTTCATATGCTGTGTTATTAGGTCAGTTTCGTTTTCTCTTTAATTGCTGAATGATTTAAGAAAAAAAAAAAAAGTTGATTTCAAGATAACTGTTTTGAATTTCAACAGCATGCTATTTTCCGAAACATGTTTTAAATTTTATTAAATAAGAACATTTCAAAGAAATTTTAACCAGAAAAACACAATATTTTCCTTCTTGGACGAAATACTTTTGCCTTTGAAATAATTCATTGTAAATAGTCTAAATTTAACAAATATAGTATCAAATTTTCTGTGTGCTTATTTATGACAAAACACTCGATGGCTATCTGCCTAAGGTACTGATGCCTTCGTGAAGGATTTTCTGATGAAAACCGGCTCATAGTGCTATTGCATTTAAAGACAGCTTTAATACGCACGAAACCTTTTCTCAGGAATTTAAAGTCACATGGAAATACCAGCGTCTAGCGGTCTTTTCCACTCCGCCATTGGTCAGCAGCATCAGTTTGCAATCGAGAGAAATGCATCCAAAAAATGGCATGATATTGCAATCAGAACAAAAAGATTTCCACTGGCTGGTCATCCAGTAAATCTACATGTTGGCGAAAAATTAATCCATGCCAATGTATTTTAATAAAAATGTAAATTAAATAAAAAGAGGAAAAAAAAAAGAATTGTCTCTTTTAGTTAGAGTGTTGCTTTTCATGTGATGTTGTAAGGTCTTCCTTCACTTATTCTTTTAATTAATTTATCACCGGTTAAATTTATGAAACAAAATTAATTTATCATCAGTAATTCATTTGCCATCAGTCAAAAATTGTATAAGACTGATGCAGTTCAAATTTAAACTAAAAATGAATCATGAGCTATTTCTGTAGGTGCTGTAGAAATTAATTTCAGAACTACAGTGGCGCCTCGGTATATGTCCTTAATCCGTTACGGATAGTTGGACGTATACCATTGTGATGTACCCGTCACCTACACATCTGAACATTGTGAGTTCTTCGCTTAATTTTCGACACAAAGAAAAGAAACTGCGCACTCATTCCAAAGTAATAAAAGAAAAATATATTTATGCTTTTTACATAAAAGATCGTTTTCTCTAAGTGACTTAAAACACTTTTCATATTTTCAACATAGTGTTCTCATTCTTTTTAACAGAATACAGAGAAGAACATCGAATATATTCCATTTCAGTTGCAAAAAGTTCCACACCTCAAACCACGTGCATGCCGCTACTCTTATCATCCACGCTTCTCCTTCTTTGTGGTTGCCAGATTACCCTCTCTTTTCCGATCGGAATGGCTGGCCTTGGCAAATTGACCTAGTGGATAGTTGGTTGCCAGATTACCCTCTCCCGATCGGTGTGGCTGACCTAAAATTGACTCTAGCATGGGACTGGTACCACACCGATGTGGCATACAATCGGCAAGGCAAACGCGGCGTAAGATCGACACTAGTATAACATCGACACGAGACAGATTCGGTACGAGCCGCCCAGATGGTATAGTGGTTAGGGGTGCGGACAATAATACCGAAGGACCCGCGTTCAAATCTCGGAGAAGGCATGGTTGTAACTGTCCATCCCTTCATAAGAGGTAACGATGGCCTCCTATTAGGTACCTCCACAATAAAATGGCCACCAGTTACGGCCTTAGGAGTGGCCAGTATCGACAAAGGGCAAAATATTGTCCGCCGTTCGGGGAAAAAAAAAATTCAATACTGTGTAGGATGGATGCCGAAATTGAGTAGAGTCGACATGGCACCGGATCGATACCGGCTTAAGACAAATACCGCATAGTACCCAGTGACAATAATTAACAGTGTCACATGATCAAGAAGGAAATAATTTTATTAAACTATTTTTATGGTACATGTGTAAGATCGACATCAGCATACGGTCCGAATTGATTTCTGAACAGTCATGTCGAAATTATGCCTGCAGATAGGCTGTCGGTTCTATGCGATATTGATGCCATGTCACAATCCTCACTTCTTTGCCCTGTAGCATTGCTTCAGGAACTGACGTATGATATTTTGATATTTTTCAATACAGAACAGAACACCAGAGAAAGATGCTACCAGACATAGCCGCTTAAGGCAGTTGTACGCGGCTAAAACATGCTTCAATCTCCAGATGCCATCCGAGGAGGTACCCCGCTTAAGGTCAATCCAGGTGAATTCAAATGTTTCACAAGCACAAAATAAGAACTCAAGCACAGCTGTGGACGGCATTGCATCCACCGAAAAGAACAAAGTTACAGGTTAGACATCGTCCGTCCCTCAGTATTGACCACAGGGCACCCATCAACCAAGGACAACTTGCGATATCAAACCATGTAACGTCCTCACAACCACAAGGGGCAGACAAGACAGTACCAGTACTGTCTCCCGAGCCTGAACCAACCATCGAATAAACGATGGCTCTAGTCCTGTGAAGACAGTTTATTTACATCAGAAGTCGAGGCTGTCTACATATTGATCTAGCCAGTACACTGGGATGGTCAGTTCCAGTCAACTCTCCTCTAGGGATGATCATCTGAATATAGCTCAGGCGAGCCTGGTTTCCAGCGGGGCCACGAGGAGGCCTATGTAGGATTAGGACAGAAGACGCTATGTGGTGCTCGTCACTACCTCGTAGCTATACCCAATCTCAAAAGGTCCAGATCAATAAAATGGTCGGTTCCAAATATCTGATCCTTCCCAGTCTCGAGGGAGCACAACTACAGCGAAAAGCATCTTTATCAAATTGCTTTGTTGAGTAAATTGTTGTTGAGCTTGCCGATGAAATTTAACGTCTTCGAGTGAAAAGCGTCTGTTGGCCGATTGGCATTTTAGAACCCCTCCTTCCGAAAGGAATGGATGTTGTTCGTATCTCTACAAATATATTCAAGACACGCTGTTACCAGTAAGGAAGCTAAATGCAGAACTTATGTTTTTTGGAATAGAATGCAAAAGCTACGAAATATTCGAACAGCATGGGCACTGAAAGCATTTTTCTTCTAGCCAAATGAATCCGAAAACCTTTTAACGCAATCCAGAATTCAAGTTATGCAAGTATAGTTCGAAATTGCTTGGATTTATCTCATATTATGAGCAGATTCTGATTTAGGTTGAATCTTGTTGAGAACTCAAAAGATATATTCATTAATTAATCAACCAAAGCTCATTGGTTGATTAATTCTAGCACTGCGATATTTCTCTGTGCTGCTCTTATCTGTAACATGGTTAGCGGAGTAGGCTGTCTGACTATAAGATATTTTATGTTCATTAACCAATTTTTATGATTTGGTAAAAAAAAAAAAAATTAAGAGGAGGGTTTTTTTGAAGGTTTTACATGTAGATCTTTTGGTAGCGGCTCTTTCAAGTTTATTTGTACCGCCCTGTTCTACCTGTGAATTTTCTGAGATTAGCCATTTTGTTAGCCGACGTCAAAGTGCGCCATTTAAGTTTTTAGCTAGCTTAGTTAAGCCAAATGTGTGTAGTCTCTGGCTGCGATACTTTTAATTGGTAATTTCACCTTTCTTGTTTTACTGTCGTGATCTGACACAGGTTTTAGATCTCATGAAGTCACGGGATAATCCAGTTTCCTTTCAAAAATACGCAATAAAGAACAGATATCTTAAGACGAAGATCAGAGACGTTCTTATACATATTCAGAGACTCAGACTGGGTATTTGTCAAGTGCAACGTCTCTGTAGCTGTATAACTTTATTAAAATATATTAATTTTACTTCTACAATGTAATATTTCAACAATTTCTCTTTCTTTTGAAAAGTGCAATTGCGTCCAAATTCTCCCCTCTATTTTGGCCACAAAGTATTTCCAGCAATTCACAAACTCCACAATGCAGTGCTGATGGGTGAAGCGTCTAAGAACTTAGCACCTTCCACCTGAGAAACAGCATTTCAGCTAACATTTTGACGCTTCAATTTCTCAAGTTTTCAAGGGTAATCTCCACATATTTGTCTAGTTGCTGCTGCGCTCACCGGCGCCCAGTCGTATAGTACTTACACTAACTGCCATACCGAAGGCCCCAGATTCGAATCCCTGAAAATGTTTGAATGTTTCATACCTTTTCCGGGATTCATGTGTCATTTTCATGTGTTTTTAGATGTTTTGCTTTGTTGTAAGATAAATCACCTGCATGGAAATTTTTTTCAACTGCAACTATATTTTTGAAAATATACGCGTATAGTGTCCAGCCGGCATGGGAGTGCACAAAATACACGGCGAGTCGAACGTCTTATTAACAGGTTGTGGTAATGGAAGAGGGGTGGGAGACCTTCGGATCACAATCCTTGATGCCCTTCCTCAAAATTGGGGTTGAAGCTTAACAGTTAGCTAGTTTCAGCAATACCTCCATTACCTGAGGTGCTATAAAGGTGCTGGCCTAGATTGTACCTGTACCTGTTCTACTGCCCACAAATAACGAAGTTCTGTTTGTACATTCAAGTGGTACCTTCTGTTTAAAGTCAAGTTTAAAAAAAACCGTAGGTCTTTGTTGAATTTATATTACACGGAGCGGCATCTCGCTTCTCGGTCTACTAGGGCCTGAACGACGTTTTAGTTAATATTAGGCAAATAAAATCCTATAATATCGTTACTCCTGGGTTCAAATCCCTGAGAAGTTATGGATATATGGTAAAATCCGACTAAATTTTCTCTCAAAACAAAATATACAGAACTAAAAGTACGGGACATGTAGCTCAAACATCTAAAATGATTAGAAATTTAGACTAAGAAACATTGTTCACGTATTATTCAATTAACCACAAAAGAGAATGAAAATCGTGTCCAGATTTGGCGGCTTCCTCCATTCTATGAAAAACAAGTCATTCATTAATGAATAAAAAGAATACACAATCCTAATCCATGGAAAAAAGCAGGCATAGTGATCAAATTGGTTTGACTTTTCTCTTTGTTTCACAGCTGTATATTCCACTGAAGAATCAAAGGGACTCAGAATCTCTTTGATTACGATCCATTGCCTGCACTTTTATAATACACCCTTTAAAAAAATCGAAGCACCATGAAAGCAGTGGTTGTTTTTGATGAAATTGAATATGTGTGTAGCTCATACACAAATAAAAAATGATTAAAAAATCAAGGTCATAGTCCGAATCTGGCGGCCTACCATGCCCCAGACATGCTCGATTGGTGAATGGTCTGGTGACCTTTCTGGCCAAGGAAGAGTATCAACCGCACGGAGACAGTCTAGAGATATGCAAGCGGTATGTGGCCTGGCATTATCCTGTTGGAAAATGGCCCCAGGATGACGTGCCATGAAGGATAATGCAACCGGCCGCAGGATGGTATCAACATATCGTTGAGCTGTTAAAGATGTTTTTGTTGATAAAAAGGGGTCACGCCTGAAATAAGTAGAAGAAACCTTGATATAATCAATGCATACTAATTCAGCGAGACGCCAGTGTGCCCCCTTGACATCTGGGGCTGTTCTAGTTAATGGTGGACGTGGTGCTGTACTGATTAATCAGTATGGCAGAGGCTCAGTGCCCACGTGCCCCTTCACTTGTACTTGTGATATGCACATTCAGTAGATTTCCTCACATGTGGACATTTGGGGAAATGGAGAGGCAGAAGTCCTGGCAAAGAAGGGTGCCGAGGAGGCTCTGGCTACTTCCAGTTACCTGACTCACTTTGAGCTGCATTCTGCGAGAAAACATTTTAATAAAATGACTTGGCTTGTCCTCGAGTCCAGCTTCTGCTAGACGAGGTATACGACTTTATTAACCTTCAAAAAGTCATAAACTAGCATATGAGACTTAATCAGATCGTCGTAGGACAAACCCAGATACCTAAGGATATGTGCCGGAGAAGCCTGCTCATTGGTACATTTCGAACAAACTGGGTGTGTTTTTTGACCTCCCTGCAAGAGACTCCCAAGGCTTCTTAAATGGCCACTTAGAAAGCGGGAGAGTGCCGTCTGGGTGCATCTCTCACAGTTCATAGTGAGGGATTCAACCCGGTACCAAGAGTGTGTCGGAGGGACAAGCCAAGTCATTTTATCAGTATGTTTTCTCGCAGAATACAGCTCAAGGTAAGTCAGGTAATTGGAAGTAGCCAGAGCCTCCTCGGCACCCTTCTTTGCCAGGACTTCTGCCTCTTCATTTCCCCAAATGTCCACATGTGAGGGAATCTACTGAATGTGCACATCACAAGTACAAGAAGTACAAGTGACGGGGGACGTGGGCACTGAGCCTCTGCCATACTGATTAATCAGTACAGCACCACGTCCACCACTAACTAGAACAGCCCCAGATGTCAAGGGGGCACACTGGCGTCTCGCTGAATTAGTATGCATTGATTATATTAGGGTTTCTTCAACTTATTTCAGGCGTGACCCCTTTTTATCACTGAGATTTTTTTCGCTACCCTCAGGACCCCATAATATTTACAAAATTTTGTGGGACCCCATAAGTATTGCGCAAATCCGACACACGCATGAGTGAAACTGTCAATTGTTTTCCACTTGTACTGTAATAAACTATTTCAGTTTTATGTCATTAACTTTAATTTCTAATTTTAAGACATAGAACAATGTGAAAATTTTAATTAAGTAATAGACGAAATGACAGCGTCACATGCAAACCAAGGAAAATGAACGTTTATATTATAAAAAGAATGCGTCGAAACGTTTCCGTTTTTTTCTTTGTCTGTATATTTTTATCTTTATCTATTTTCAGATACATTGTGTAAAAATATTTGGTAACTTTAACATTATTTTAATAATTTAAAGAAATACCAAAGCTGCTAAAATTTTTGGCGACCTCCCTGCTGCAGGTGGCGCGACCCACAATTTAAGAAACCCTGGATTATATATAAAAATACAGTGTCTTATACGTCGTTCAAGATACATATTACATGATTTCCTACAGCGACCTTGATAACAATTATAATCACAAGCACAAATTATAGTTACACATTGTTACGTTGAATAATACTTTGACAATATATAACTTGTTTAAAATATACTTTGAAATACGTTGAACAGTCTCCATAAGACTTGATTAAAATATGCATGGAAATACGAACACTATATATTGGGATGCGCGTAATATAACAATTATTATATACATTACATATATATGTGCAGTAGCTACTTAATGTAACACAGGGTAAATATATAACATTATGCGGTTCAGGATACATTAGCACATAGCAGAGAGTACAGTACTCGTCGCAAAATGTTATGATCATAGTGATTTGGCTTGGATATATAAAATCACCTATAACTTAGATAAACGTTACACATGCATAGATAAAGAAATACCTATACATGGATAAATAAATGTGCATACATTAAATTAATATTGGATATAGTTCGTATTAAGTATTTGTACATGCAGACGTTACACAAATTGGGGTAATTAAATTAATACATCAACATGCATGAGTAGATACGCATACTTAGAAACACATAATGAAGGTTATAATGATTTTACTTAGATAAATAAGGTCACCTACATTAGATATACATACAGAGGTATATAATAAATGTATTTACATGAATAAGTGCATACGCATACGTTCGATACACATGATACACATTAAATTTGCATTGAATGTATTATATACAGCCTAGGTTAGTAAGTTATTATACACGTTGCGCATTGATACACGTTACAAATATTATTATTATTATTATAAAGAGTTGACTTGGATATGCATAGTCATCTATTAGATACACATTATGCATATTGGGGTAGATAAATAAATATATGGATATATATTTTGACTTAGGTATTTGACTTAGGTAAATGAGGTCACCTACATTGGAAATGCATTACACATGCAGGGGTAGATAGATAGATAAAATCATATACATGGATGAGTAATTACACATACGTTATTGAATATACATACGTTATTGGATACACATTGGGTATAGGTTACACATTGTTATTAGATACACACTGAATTTGCATTGCGTATTGAGTATGTTATATACAGCCTGTGTATTGAGTATAGTATTATGTACATTGGATACAAATTACACATACAGGGGTAAATAGGGAAAATATATATGTAATATAAACATATACATGGATGAGTAAATACGCATGACGATTATAATGAATATACCTGGATAAACAAGTCTCCTACATTGGATTAACAATAAACATATAGAGGTAAATAAATCATACATATAGATAAGGTAGATACGCATACGTTATGTTTATAATGAAGGGACTTGGGTATATGAAGTCGCCTGCATATTACACTTACAGGAATAAATTAAATATATACATATTCATGGGTAAGTAGGTACACTGGTGCGCATTGACGCGTATTATAATTATGAAGAGTTCACTTGGATAGGTGAAGTCACCTATTAGATATACGTAGCACATACAAGGTAATACTAAATACATATGCATAGATAAGTAGATACACATTCATTAGAGATAATTGCATACACATTATATTTTAAGTACATTACATCTACATATAAATATGCGTTGAAATATTCACATATATGGTGAATTATACTTGATTGCGTTACATCTTTGAGTACATTACATCTGCATGTAAACATACGTTAAATTATTCTCATATATGATGAATTCACATTCATTGGATATAAATGTATTATTATAAGACACATTATACATGATTCATTAGAAGGAACAGATCCAGTACTTCATGCATTAAGATAATACTATATGACTTGGCAGAGGTCCTTATCCAGTTAAGTTTTTCCATTGTAAGGATCTTAAGTTTTACTAAAGTTTATTTTTATTTTAAATCTTTACTATCACTTCTTATTTTCTACTTCCGGCCAGAATTAAAAGCTTTAACTTATTTATGCAAATTTGTCTGGCGAACGCCAAGTACTTAAGTTGTGGCTTTTTGCCAAGCGAGAGAGAGGAAGGAGTTAGTCGAAGCAGGCCGCTTACCTTAGCAGTTTTACTCGGTTGCTGGTTGTCTTCCAGGCCAGAGGTTTAATCCTCTTGATAATTTTAAACGTATTGTAGTGTTAACAGTTCTCTGTACTACATACGGCTTCCTGTTAATATACGGCCAATCTTCCACGTAGACCCTTGTTTGTTATTCCAAAGTTAAGTTAAAATTTAGTTAATATTTTTATATTCTTACGTTCAGACCACAAGTAGTTGTTCTCTGTATTCCGAAGTACGGAAATTATTGTAAAGAGTGAAAAATAAAGGGTTTCGTATACCCTTCCTGTGTATCTTGTCTACTTCCCACATTTATTGAACATAGCTTTAGTAAGCTCCCTGTTCCGAGTCAGGTTCCTCAATGTTCCCCAAGCAAGTAAGGAGAAACACTGAACCTGATACCATCATCTTATTGATCTTAATTGTTAGATGTCGTTGTTTCACTAGAAACTTTCAGATGGGGTGTTAATTTGTGATAGGGAATCTGACGTGCGTTGCAGTGGTGAGTGGGCAGCTGGTAAGGTAGTGCTTCGGAGTGCCTGCTTCTCCGCCATGTGCATCTATATCTGTTGCACTGATTCCAAATCTGTGGAAGTACTTTGGAAATGGGCCGTGTCCGATAATATACCTGACCAGCTGTAGGTTGGTAATTAACAGCATCGGGTCTACATACCCAAAATGGTAGTACGTCTTGTGTCCCGTTGTGCTGCAATCCCACTCTTTCTGTCACAGCTTTCAGTCTGAGTGACTTTTTCAGGTGGGAAATAGGCCAGAGGATGTTGACATGGGTGTGCCTCTCCTGTGGCAAGGCGGTACATCGTTTCATTGCCGTCGTGTCCGGCGCAGCTTCCCTTTCCGTTCTGTTACAGTAACTCCAGCTTGCATGGCCACGTAGGCGCACTCGACATGATCATTAATCTTAGAACCATCTGTATAAATGACCTATGTATTCTAAACTACCCTGTGTCGGTGCCAAGAGTGTTAATATGAATTCCATGTCCTTTCTGAACAGGATGGAAGTGTTTGAGAACTGGCATTTCGTAGTCATCCGAGATGTAAGTATAATCTTCAAAGACGGCGCGGCGTCTGAGTTGTTTTATGGTTTGCGATACTGCTGCTGCTTCTATTCTGATGTGGAGCGGGAGCAGGCCTGCTAATACGTTTATTGCGTCTGTGGAGGAAGTGCGATATGCCTTCGTGAAATCGTCTCTATAACTGTCTTATATAATACTTTTTGGAGGTGAGGATTTAGACCTAAGTTTGGCCCTGCAACCGACGCAGTTGTTTGGCTATGACCAATGTTCTGGTCTTCAGTTCCATGCTATGCGGAATCCAGGATAACTTTTCGTCGATGGTAAGCTCCAAATACTTTAATTGTTTGACCACCTGGACTCGTTTGTCGTTTATTAGGATTCTGAACCTTCTTGCTAGGAAGCCGCCCTTTTTGGAGATTAGCAGGACTTTGGATTTTTGTTCTGCTATTTGGAGTTGGAGAGAAGTACAGAGTGTGTAGAATTGCTCTCAGACCTCATTGGAGCGCTCTTGTAATTTATTTCGTGTTCTCTCTTATACCATTAAAGCATCATCATCCGCATATGCATAGATTTGCGTGTGCTCTGGTCAGGGTGCGGTGAGCACCCTATTGAACTTAAGGTTCCACAGATGGGGCCCCGCACAAGGACCCTGTGAGCAACCCCGTCTCTGTGGCTTTTGTATGGTTCCGATGTTGTGGATTGCCAGCAGCCATCTGTCATCCAAATAATGGCAAAGAGTCCTGTAGATATTTTTCGGGCATGTGGCATCTGTCAAGGCGTTCTTGATGGCTGGCCACAATAGAGTATCGAAAGCGCTCTTGTAATCGATGCTGATAATGGCCGTATGATGTCAGCTACTTCTGTTGGCCATTATTGCTTCCTGTATGTCGTGAAGTGCGTGCAGGATGGAGGTACCTGGTCGTAAATCATACTGTCTTGGGCTAAGGTAATTGATTTGATGGATGTAGTGTCTTAGACGGCTCACGAGGAGCTTGTAATCGTCCCTATAATCGTCCCTATGCTGAGAGCAGGTAAATCGTGCCTATGCTGAGAGCAGGCAAATCGGGTGATACGAGCCCGGGTCTGTAGGTTCTCTGTGTTTCTTGAGAAACAGGACGACTTGGCCGTTTTAAACGCTATATGGAAGATATGTGTTGCCAGGAGCTTGTTGAAGTAAATTGCACCTCACAAGAGGACGAGACTTGTTTTAATTTAGTGAGAATTGAAGTTCCAATTTTATCACCAACGTTACACCAGTTTGACAAATGTTGGATGGCACTACGACTATCAGTCATAATCCAGATAGCTTTAGGGTCTAAAAATGACATTATATAGCTCAGTCCCTCATCGATAGCAACGAGTTCACTTTTAAAAACTGAGCTAAAGTCAGGAATTCTTTTCTTTACTTTCACAATTCCATTGGGATATCTGATAAGTACTCCACTGCCGTATGATGTATAGGTACATGTATAAGTGGGAATCCTCATTTTTGCTACCATCAGTATACATAAGGGCCATAAGGATGGGGCCAACGGCCCCAATTAGGCTTTGGGACCGCTGGTCCCGTCCTCTCCAGACACAAACACGGTGGTCATCTGTTTCAAGAAAGAAGCGGGATTCATCGCTGTACACTATACGATGCCAGTCTGATGGCAGCCATAATGATCGGCTGCGACACCACTCCAGACGACTCCGCCGAAGTTGTGGGGTCATACCAAGGCAAATTTCTTAAAAGCCTTCTGTGAGCGTAACCCCGCCTCAGACAAGCACCGTGAGATGATAGATGGTACCACGGGAGGTACAGACGTGGCTGTAGTGCATTGAATCTTCGACAATGATACCGTTGGGGCGGCTAGGGTCTGGCGAACAATCATCCCACCTTTCCTCGTATTTGTGCTCCTTGGATTCCAGAGCCTTCAATTCGTCGGCAGTTTCCTTGTAGCAACCATTGCTGCCAACATCTTTGCACAGCAGTGGCTGTACGCTGCAGGTGGCGGCCTATTGCTCGGTATGACCACCCAGCTTCACGCAACCCTACAATGCGACCACGTTCGAAGTCGTTTAGTTGCCTGTAAGATTTTCGATATCGTCGTAGTGGCATCTTTAGTTGCTTCTTTACGGAATTAAGTGGCAGCAACCAAAAAAGATAAATTTTCCACCTCTGTTACTTGTTTTATGCTTTGCGAATTACGCACTAGAAAGGCGCGTTATGATCGCAATTCTTGTTCATTTGCCTTGAAACTTCGATAATTTGCATGTTCGATGAAGAACGTTTTGCATACCAAATTTCGTCACGAACGCAAAAGTCCTTCTTGGTGCCTCGTTTTTCTTTGCAAAAGAGTGCACTAACAGCAATTTCTTTCATATTTTCATATCACAATCGCCCCAGAATAAAACGGATTAATATCCATAGACGTTTGCCACTCCTCTTTTAATTAACCCGATGAAAAAGCAAAGAGCAAAATTTCAATTCATGGAATACCTACACTTGTCTCACATTAACAAAACAATCTTCGTAATTTTAAGATGGCACAAAAGCAAATGTAATATGCTGCATATTTTTGAGATATTTTGCTTTGTTATTAAAAAAAATCACCTGCTTGGAAATTTTTTTAACTACAACTATGTTTTTGAAAATATAAATTACCGTATGTTACTTAACAGTTTTGTTTTCATGAAAAATGGCGTTTTTAAAGAAACAATGTACGGAATACTATGTTTGTGCTCTTTCCGAAGAAAATTATTCGAACCTAGTTATTAAAAAATCTGATGTGTACACCACATGACTTCCTTGTACGAAATATTAAATTATACGCATTTTTTCTTGCTTTTCAGTTAAACTTATTGGATTGAATTAAAGCTACTTCGTTGATAGCGCATAAACCACAATAGAATAAACGCACTCTTTAAAATTCACTATATTTGTTTACCATAGCGACACTCTGGCGCTAGGCTCACTTAACAGCATTACATTTCATTCATATTATAACTCAGAATGCACAAAATCTATATCATTTGAAGAATTATCTAATCGTTGCCACATGTTCTATTCAAATACTACAGTAAATCTAGAACGATGTATAAAAGAAATTAAGCAAACAAAACAAAAAAGAAACAGTTTTTCACAGACTATTCAGTATTTGTCATTCAATTAATTCAGTTCTCACTTCACGACAAGGTAAAAATACATAAAACTCAAAATAGCTATATTAAAAATTACGAAGTAAATCTTAAACACTTATTTCCTCTAAAAAATTCCAGAAAGGATTAAGCATGATTTAATTCGCAATAATAAATGAAGGTGTTATCTCTGTTATAGCGAAGCTTAGTCTCTCTAGATTTTCAACAAATCTACTGTTCTGCTGTTTAAAATGTAAACAAACATGTCCTCCATGTTACTTAAATATTAGGCTTAATTCCACAAATATTGCTTTCAGATTTCCTAAAGCATAAAAACCTAATTCGGAAGATAAGAACAACATAATTCAATCATTTTTAAAGCAACAAATGCACAATTTACAAACATATAAGAGTAAAGAAACTGAGATCACTGAGCCGCGTAACAGAGTGGATATATATATAAATATATTTATATATGTTTGGTGCGGCCGATTGCAACCAAAATACGAGGTGTACATCTACATGTTATAGCAGTCCTATATACAAAATTTCAACGTTATTAGGCTACTGGTTTTTGAGTTATGCGAGATACATACGTACGTACAGACACTACGAAGAATTCTCTTCAGAATTCATTTCAAAGCAGTTTTATAATTTTTTTGGAGGAAAGAGTCTTTTATTCTGTCCTTACGTACAAATGTCACGCAAAAAACTTCGTTAAATTGCATTCGATAGCGGTCAAAATGGATATTTTCGTTGAAATATGCTGCCTGAAACTTTTCGCGATGACAATACTTCCTTTTTACTTCGTACAAGGAAGTAAAAACGTTGTGAAAGCTACTTTTTTTTCGAAATCTAAAGATACTATGCGTAATATTGTCAAAAAGAAAGTAACAATACACCACACTTTGGCTTCAGATAGAAACATTGTTCTAAATACGTGTATCCAAGGGGGGGAAGGAACGTTTCAAATGTAGCAGTGGTAAGATATTTAATGTGAAAGAAAATTCGCCAAATCAAAGGACAGTTGCAAAACCATGTAGAATCCTTAGGATTTTTTTGGAAGCTGGTGACGGGAAAAATTAGCAATGCCTACGCCGGGAATGGAACCTGGACCTCTACCAGGAAGCTGGACCTACACCACGAAGGCATGCAGAAAGGAAGGAGAAAATATTTTATATACTGCCTTCCCTTTTAAAAGGCGACTGGGGATTAGAGGACCCAATCGCCAAATCCTGGTGGTAAAGAACCATCATCCACCACTTTTTAGTTCGGCCGCCACCGTAGAGCCATGTCATTTTTTCGAAGATGGAGAGGTGAAAAATCTGCAGTACCCTCTCCGGGACTCGCCCCCTGGACCTCTCGAATACGCGTCGAGTATGCTTCCTATTACAGCACAGAGGCATACGGAAAGGAGGGAGAAAATACCTTATACGTATTAAAATACTTTTGCAACTATAAAAAAAGTCAACTATAAACAATATGGCTGGTCTTAATTTGAATTTTAAAAAGGCGAAGAAACATAATGAGCATTGTCTTTCTCCACGACCTATCTGAAGAATTCTTTATTTAAAATATTTATACGGGCAAAAATGGAAAAATTTTATCACAATAGATGAATGTTGGGTGTATTTAAATGACTGCAATAAAAGCGATCCATTTATTATCAAACGGGAGAAAAAAAATTTAAAACACGGTTCAAAGAATCTAAAGAAAGTTTTTAAAACTCCTCCATTCCAATTTATTGCCTTTTAAACTGCTGTCATTAAAATATGGAAAGTAACAAAATTTTACACTTTAGCATTAGTTGGAATTAATGTTAATAGTGAAATATGTCAGCTAGAACAAATGTTTTCACAATACAGTGGTATTTTTCATTAGCATTTAAAGATAATAAATATATAACAGTTTTGATTAGAATCCCGCTGTCTTTTATTTTCTTTAAAGACCGTTCCAAAGAAGCTGGCTAAATTGCCCTGGCTAAATTGCCTGAGCTGAATTTTCAAGAAATTATGTAAATAGACCCATTTCTAAAATTCTTGTTATGCATACTCCATATTTTCTTTTAACATTATGTTTTTATGTTCCGGTTAAGATTACTATGCCTTTAGTTAATATGTATGCAATAATTGTAGAATCATCAACAACTTAAAAGTGCCGTTAAGCTTAATGAGGCCTTCATTTGTTTACATTTGGAACTTAGTAGAATAGTAGTGATTTAAGTAAGTCGGTGCATTACCTTCGGTGTCTTTTTGTGCCAGTGGAACAAAAATTAACTTTCACTTTTGTACACGGGAATTTTGCCTTCCTGCCCATCGGTCGAATTTCTTGTTTTGGTGTAAAAGCTGTAATTTTAATTGTAAAAATTGTTTTTTAGCTGTTTTTAACTATATCCGGAGTTTGGTTTTTCGGTATTTTACAATTTTTCATGAAGATGTTTTGAGGTTTACGTATTTTATCTTGCTGTGAAGTGAGTACTGAATTGATTCAATGAGAAATGTAGCTATAATGAAATTCGGGGAAATAAGTTCAAATCAAGTGCAGCAAAAATGTGCATAATTTAATAGGCCGGACAAGGAAGTCACGTGGCATTCCATATAATTATTTAACAAATGCATACTAGTCTTAATTACAAATCCAGGTATTTTCTGTAGAGTACATGGTCATTCCAAGAACAGGAAAATTTATTTTCTTGAATTCTTCGTTTAAATTTTGATGAAGTTGTACCAACAGTCACATTTTTTTAAATTCTTTTTATTTATTAGAATTATAAATACGTTATTGAGATATGATTATCTTTGGACGTATCTAATCCAATTTTTGCTCAAAGAAAAAAAAAAGAAATTTCCGTTGCAGAATTTTTTCGGAACAGAAGATCATTTCAGTTAAGGCTGATAATACTGCTTCGAGATTCTAACACTAAATGTAACGAATTTGAAGAACATATTCAATCATTTCAATCTCAAATATTTCTTATTACCACCTTCGTAACGAATAGCGACTTTTTATTTTTCAGTTTCCCCAAACAATATTTCCCCAAACTACAGTCTGTTATTACACTGTAGGGATTTATATTTACTTTAACTAATAATTTAAATTTTTGTTCAGACTTTCCTATAAGCCTTCATTTCCCTAATTGTCAGTGCCAGAATAGTTAAATTTGGTAGTGCGCGTGGAAGAATGCAAATTCTACCTTGAGGAGGAAAAGATTAAATACCGAATTTTTAGAAGGGAAGTTAGAGAGTTGGGCTCTAGCTGCCGTGTCAGCCGTAGGTACGTTTGCTGATTGCTGGTTCAAGTGGCTCAATTGCATTGCCATATTGCCACTAGCTTAGAAGGGGGTTGAAGTTCGGGATCTCGCTGAGCCCCGCAGGTTAGCACTTGTTAAACATTTAAACTTTTAATTTTCAATTATCTGCTTTTGCTTTCTAAAATAAATGCCGGGGAGTGAGGACGACACGAGTTACGATAGCCAATGGTTGGCAAGCGCCTTGAAGTGCCTCTTTTAAAATAACAGTTGAGTGATAGCTTTATTCCAAATAATCCTTAAACCATTTTCGTAGAAATACAGTAATACATGTACTCCAGACACCAGAAGAATTCCAGACATTAGACTGCAGACTTCGAGAATTATTAATACTTTGTAAGGGATTTAAGTTTTACAAACGGTTATTTCATTTTAAAACTTTACTATCCTCCTTTATTTTCTATTTCCGGCCAGAATAAACGCCAACAGATTTAGTTATGCAAATTGAGCTTGAAAACTGTTACGTACCATTTAAGTTGTGACTTTTAGCCAAGAGAGAGAGAAACTTCTCGCTACCTTACCTCGCGCGTGCTTTTCAGTCAGTTCTTGAGGCCAGAACTTAGTTCTTTTTGATACTTGAAGGCATATTGTAGTTCCCGCATTCTGCTCACTACATACGTAAAGCTTAAAAGGCCAATCTTCACGTTACTACTCTCTGTAAAATATATGAATTTAGTTCTTACTTAATTTAGTTAATTTGTAGTTCTTATTTTTGCGTTTCAGACCGTAAGTACTGGTCTTTGTATCCCGAAGTGCGGGAACCGCTGTAAACTGTGAAGAGGAAAGGGTAATTAAACCCTTCTCACACTTGCACGAACATAGTCAACTTTCTGTTCTTACTCAGAACTCCAGTATGTTTGCAAAAGTAATTAGAAAAAATAATAGTCCGGATAACTTGACGATAAAAGAGCGATCCATTCTCAAAACACAAATTGAAATTCATCCAGTACAGAGGCTATTCGCACAATTTTTTAGATTTTATTTCGCTAAACTAAATTGTCTGCTTGAAATCGATATCTAAAGCCACGATAGGTAATACTGTCAACAAGAAAGGAAAAAACGTCAAAATCTGGCTTTAGGTGGAAAAACATTTCCAAATACATATCCAAGAAAAAAATCTGATGTGTGCACCACATGACTTCCTTGTACGGAATATTAAATTATACCCATTTTCCATTATACCATACCAAAATACGAGGTGCACATCTACATGTTATAGCAATCCTATATACAAAATTTCGACGTTCTGAGGCTACTCGTTTTTGGGTTATGCGAGATACATATGTACGTACGTACGTACGCGCGGTGAAAAAGGATATTTGCTTTGAAATATGATTCCTGAAACTTTTCGCGATTAAAATACTTCCTTTTTACTTCGTACAAGCAAGTAAAAAGGAAGGTTTCGAGTGTGTCAAACGTAAGATCTTTAACGTTAAAAGGAAATCCGTCAAGTCAAACGACAGTCGCAAAATCATTGAAAGGCACAGTGTCAACTCTCAACAAAGTAGTTCATGCTGATTTGAATCTTAGGCTAAAAAATCTGATGTATACACCAAATGACTTCCTTGTACGGAATATTAAATTATACGCATTTTTTCTTGCATTTTGTTTAAACTTATTGGATTTAATTATATCTACTTCGCCAACAGCGCATAAACCACAATAGAATAAGTGCATTCTTTAAAATTCACTCTATTTGTTTACCATAGCGACACTCTGGCGCTAGGTTCACTTAACAGTATTATATTTCGTTCATATTATAATTCAGAATGCACAAAATTTGTATCATTTAAAGAATCACTTAATCGTTGACACATGTTCTATTCAAGTACTATAATAAAGCTAGAACGATGTGTAAAAGAAATTAAGCAAACAAAACAAAAAAGAAACAGTTTTTCACAGACGATTGAGTATTTCTCATTCAATTAATTCAGTTCTCACTTCGCGACAAGGCAAAAATACATAAAAACTCAAAATATCTCTACTAAAAATTACTAAATATTAAAAATTAAATTACTAATTATTAAAAATTAAGTAAATCTTAAACACTTATTTCCTCGAAAAAATTCCAGAAAGGATTAAGCATGATTTAAATCGCAATAATAAATGAAGGCGTTTATCTTTGTTGTTGCGAAGCTACGTTTCTCTAGATTGGCAACAAATCCGCTATCCTGCTGTTTCAAATGTAAACAAGCAATGGCCGCCATCAAAATAGGCTTAGCGGCACTTAAACAACTTTTAAATTGTTGATAATTCTAAAAATATTGCACACAGATTTACTAAAGGCATAAAACCCTTAACCGGAAGATAAAAACAACATAATTCAATCATTTTTAAAGAAAAAAATGTACAATTTGCTAACATATAAGAGTAAAAAAACTGAGATCACTGAGCCGGGTAACAGAGTGGATTATATATATAAATGTATTTATATACGTTTGGTGCGGCCGAGTGCAACCAAAATACGAGGTGCACATCTACATGTTATAGTAGTCCTATATACAAAATTTCAACGTTCTGAGGCTACTCGTTTTTGAGTTATGCGAGATACATACGTACGTACAGACACTACGAAAAATTCTCTTCAGAATTCATTTCAAAGCAGTTTTATAATTTTTTTGGAGGAAAGAGTCTTTTATTCTGTCCTTACGTACAGATATCACGCAAAAACATCGTTAAATTGCATTCGAAAGTGGTCAAAGTGGATATTTTCGTTGAAATATGCTGCCTGAAGCTTTTACAATACTTCCTTTTTACTTCGTACAAAAAAGTAAAAAACATATTGTTCATCGTCTTTCTCCACGACACATCGCCGAACGCAGAACGTGCTGCAGAATTCTTCCTGTGAAGCATTTATCGGGACTAAAATGGAAAACTTTTTTCACAATAGAGGAATCTTGGGTGTATATAAATGACTGCAATAAAAAGAAATCCATTTTATTGTCATCAAAAGGAGAGAAAAAGCTTAAAACGTGGTTCAAAGAATCTAAAGAAAGTTTTCCAAAAAACATCTATGCTTGTTGTTGATTTTTAATGTAACGGAAAATTTAAAATAAAGAGAGCGGAGAAAAATGTTAAGACCAACTCCATTTATATTATATCACCCAGTTTCAAATATGAAATTCTTTTCACCCACAGTTCCATCAATCAATTGAATTGCATCGAGACAAAGCAAGCAGCCACACGTCAAAATCCACTGTTAATTTCCTGGGGAAAAAATGGAATAAGTACTTCTTCCGATACTATAAAAGTTCTTAAATATACTTAACAACTATTTTCAAATCATTTCAGTCCCTCGCATCCATACTGCAATTCCGTAGTCGCATAAAATGCCATCATCTTCCGAGCAGTTAGCATCTTTTTAAGTTAAAATGGTTACCAATAAAATGGCAGTTCAGACAAAATCGACAATTAAAATAAATATTCTTATAATCAGCAATTAAAAATTCATTTCATTCATTCATGAATCTTAAATGGGAAATGTAACATAAACCGAATACCTTTCACTTTGGATCAAACGAATCTTTTCGTATCTTCAATTTCACTTCCGAGTATTAAGTCGGCGGGGAAAAAACGGGGAGGGAACCAATGATAATGCTAGATTCCCGGATGGCGCTGAGCGTTTTAAGCCTTATTTTCATAATGACAGAATAAACAGTCACAGTTACGCGAGAGTCTGCAATACAGAAGGAACGTTCATGGCTATCGCAGAAGTGAAGGACATGGCGGCGGAGGGTGAGAATTATTCCTTTCATTTTATTTGTTCTTTAAAGATGAATTTTCGTTGGAGTCATCTTTATTTATAACATTGACTGATACAGATAGGGATCTCTAACTCTTTCTTGACTGAATTGGATGATATTTAAATTTCGCTATATATATATATAATATATATTATTTTTAATATAATAGAAAGAAACTTAATTTAATAACTAAGTAAAAACTAATTTATTCGTCTCAAAATTATATAACGAGCATTAATTAATTAAAGGGTAGCAATTTCTACAAAAATACTTTTACTTTTACAATAGGGCTCAATATTTGAGTACATAAGAACGCAGAGGCCTTTTTAAGTATACTGTTTATTATGCAGTAAACAAATTAAAATATCGGGTTTTAACGAAAGTTTCCCGCCACCACAAATATCGTCTACGCAAACAGTTCACGTTTTCGTGTTTAATAAAATTTTATGGAGCGATTTTTGGCATTTGAAAGAAAGAGACTTGGTTTGGAACACTGTATTATGAAATTTGTAAAATAAATGTCGTTATCATTCAATACAAGGTATCTAAAATGGAATTATCACGCTACCAGATTACAACCACCATTTAGTTCCAGTTCTGCTGCAAACAGTCAGCTACAGAATGTCACTTAATCATGTGTCTAGCTTTAGGTACTAATGTTGTATCATATGACACTGTGAAGGTTTGCTACCGAAAGTTCGAAAACAAGAACTATGACATTCCAGAAGCAGAGAGCTCTCGCCGGCCTACTGATGTTGATGAGGCCCCTCCTGCGAGAACTTGCGGAAGAAGATCAGTATGCAACTACTCGAAAGCTTGCTAAGGAGTTAGACCATGGGTGTCTAAACTATGACCGTTTGAGGATAGCACTGCAAAGAAAAAAAAATTTGCGGGGCCACACATACAATATTTTTTAACAAATTGAAAAAAAAAATTAGTTCTATGCTATTTTATTAAAATTAATTAAGTTCTTTTTATTAATATTTTTTTAATTTGAATTAGATATGTATAGTACATATTTATTATTAATTTGTAAAAGTTTCGTTTCATTTAGTTTGGATTTCATAAAGATGAAAAAAAATTTCAAATTGAGATGGATGAATTTGCTTTTGTTGAACAAGCAAATCGGTATCGGGTTCAATAGACGAGGTTCCAATTCTTGATGCATTTTCAAGATTTTTGTCAGTGATCTTTGTCCTGTTCTTATTTTTTGTACGCTTCATTCTTGAGATTAATTGTTCACAAATATAGGTACTGCCAAGAGCTGAAGACATTAATAAAGCATGATTGTGAAAATTAGGATATTTATCGCGGGGTAGGTAATCTTTATAAAACTCCAGTAAAGAAACATTTTCAATTTTTTTTTTTTCAGTTGAATGTCACTTTGCAGTTAATACATCATGACATACAAGATATTTTTATTTAAATTTTTATTTTAAAATAAATTGTCAACGAATCGATTATATATGAATCAAATTCAAACACTTATTTTTTAAATCAAAATGTGGAAATTTAAATACTTTTATAATCTGCATTTGAGCCGCATTTTAAAGACTTTTGGGCCACACTTTAGACACTAATGAGTTAGATTTTAGTGCCATGTCTGTTAGTCACTCCACGCATAGCATAAACTTGACGCGCAAGATCAATCGCTGAGTGCCGCATGAGTTGACTCGAGCAGATATGGACAGACGTGTTCGGGCCCGAAATAATGTGCTCGAATATGAGCGCAAGGACAAAATTATGGACCGGATCTTCACGTGTGATGAAAAGTGGATTTACATGAAAAACACTGAACGAAAAGGGGGTTGATTTGCGACCGTTGGGACCAGCGGCGGTTACAGCCGAAAACATCGCGGCAAAAACATCGCAGACGAAAACGTCGCGGAGAAAACAACACAAGGCGAAAACGTCGTGCTACAAAACATCGTGGGAGAAAGCATCGCAAAGAGAAAACATCGCAGTTCTAAAACATCGTGGTACAAAACATCGTCGTCGAAAATAAAGTGGTTCAAAAACTTCGCAGTTTAAAAACATCGTCGTCGAAAATATCGTTGTAAGAAATAAAGTATCTAGAAATCATCGCATGACGATAACATCGTAGACATGCTTTTTTCAGGCTTTGATAAATGTAAATAGATATTCCCGTAATGATTTGTGTGGGCAAGATGGAAAGAAGGATAATTTTTACTTTCATATTTTTTATTAATCAATACATTTTTGCTGAGAAAATTAAAAGGGAACTTAAGCATAGAAAATTAATGCAACTAATAGCACTTAATAGAATTTTAAACCGACATAGTTAACTAACAAAGGCCATTAATAAATTATTTTTTATAAAGTTCTTACTGGTAATTTTCATGAAAAGTATAATCTATAAGATGCATTTAATTTTCTATGCTTAAGTTTCCTTCTTACTTTTTCAGAAAAAATTTTGTTAGTTAATAAAAAAAAATGTGAAAGTAAAAATTATCCTTCTTTACATCTTGCGCTCACAAATCATTATCGGAATATCCATTTACAATTATTAAAACCTGAAAAAAGTATGCCTGCGATGTTATCGTCATGCGATGATTTCTAGATACTTTATTTTTTACAACGATATTTTCGACGACGATGTTTTTAAACTGCGAAGTTTTTGAACCGCTTTATTTTCGACGACGATGTTTTGTACCGCGATGTTTTAGAACTGCGATGTTTTCTTTTTGCGATGTTTTCTCCCACGATGTTTTGTAGCACGACGTTTTTGCCTTGCGTTGTTTTCTCCGCGACGTTTTCGTCCGCGATGTTTTTGTCGCGATGTTATCGGCGGACACCACCAGCGGCAGCGTCGCAAAGCGCAATTTGACTAACAAAAAGATCATGCTTTGTATCTGGTGGAATCGCCGTGGTATTATCCACTTAAAGTATCTAGGAAAAGGTAAAACCTTCAACAGTGAGATTTACAGCGAGATGCTAGTCCGTGTTGACGCTGCTTTCAAGGGCAAAATGCCAAACTGAGTTCTGTCGCAAAAAGGTAATGTTTCATTAAGATAATGCAACACATGTCTGCATTCACCGTCTGGACTCTGTACGGACTCGAATGGGATCTTTTGCCACACCCCTCCCTATAGCATCGACATTGCTGCTTCAGACTTCTACCTTTTTTCACATCTGCAGCTAGATCTTGTTGGTGCTATCTGCCATTCTGCACAGGACGTCCGAAGTGAGGTTGATCTGTTTTTGGACTCACGGTTACCAATTTTCTGTACCGAAGGCTTTGAAAAACTACCAAAATGTTGGCAGAAAAATCATAGATTTGACTGGTGATTACTATCCGCACTAAAGGTATTCCTTTCATGTTTTTTGTCTAACTTTATAAAGAACTTTTTTGGCAGAAAACTTTCGTCACAATACTATATTTTCGAACTTTCCAGTTACCAGAAACACATATAATAAGCATAATAAGCACAAACAAATATTGTAAATGATACAAGGAGGAAAAAAGAAAAGAAAGTACTTAGAACAAAATGTTATTGCCTTGAATTCACTTGCTGTTAAGTGTTATATTTGACTTCCTGTATTGGAATGTTATTGTGTTAAATTTAGACATTCCCTTGATAACGAAAGAATAAAAAGCAATAACATAATTGATTTATCCTAATTTTCTTATCAACTGACCTCTCGGGCGCACCAGCGGCCGAGCGGTAAGTCGCTGAACACTGGTAGTTCGGTCCGAGATTGGAATCCCGCGAACGGGCTGGCTGCATGGGTGTCTTCGTGGTTTTCCCCATATGTAACGTGTATACGAGCCAGTTCCCTCAAAAAGTCCTCCACGAAAGCATTCCTCCCCTTAGGCAGATAGCCCTCGAGGCTTTGCCATAAGCACTCACACAGAACTGACCTCTCGAGATATTTTGCATTAGAGCTGCATACTCCCTAATTTAGCACTTTTCTGTACATATCGAAGTTAGTCCTGCAAATTTATGAACATCAGGCTGATTCTTCTTACCTTTAGCACCTCCAATAACCGTTATTCATCGTGTTGTTTTAAAAACTTTTTAGAATGTGTCATATCATAAACAAGTTAGCAAGATAAATTACGTTAAGTTGAAATAGGGATAAATTTTGTATTTTACAAATGTATGAAAAGAAACATTTAAAAAAAGTTTTTTTATATGGAAACATATTCTTAAATTTGTACCAATATTTGGAAATATTTTACGTTGATATCAAAATTAGTATGTTTTGTTGATAGCCAGTAAATATATTTGATATTTTCGGTCCGATAAAAGTGATTTGCTTAAAGAAATGCATAGCGCCTTTACAAAGTTACAATTTGTACAAAATCAAAATTTCAAGAAAATAACTGTTATATCTTAGCCTTCGAGATACAATCCTTGCAAGTCTATGCCACGTTTTCACACGTTCACTACAGCTGCTTGATTCCTGCGCAGAACTCAACTTTTCCGGTGCTATTTAAGCCGGTTGCGGTTTTTTTTTAATCTCTTCAGTGATGTGAAAGTAACGAACGACCTTTGACTAAGACTTCATTTTAGGAAAGTGAAAGTAGTCTGAAGACGCCAAATCCACTGAATGAGAGAGGTAGATTGAAAATTGTGATGCTTCCCCTCCCCCATCTAGAAACTGCTTGTCGGGAATGAAATTATTGTTGCAACAGAAACTGGCTTTTCGATTGAGCTTTTCCGTTCTAATGAGCTGAATTCTCTTTGGAATCCTTTCCCTTATGTTATCGTCTCATTAAATCCCGTCTAATTACATATAAGGATCAATTACAGTTATTCCATTACTAAACGAGTTACAGTTATACAGAGACCGTATCAAAATGTCGTCAAGTTTGGCCACTTTTAGGGATTTCTCGTTAAATTTGCGACTAAAATTAATCGTCAAAACCGTCTCCAGTTTGGGGATATCTCGCCAATTAAGCAAGATAGCCATTTGTCTCAGTATGCAATGGAATTGCCCTCAAACATTTCATATTACATTATACAAGTTTCACTAAAATTATTTACACATATGCAAAATTCATAACGATATTATTTCTTTAAAAGAAACCTGCATTCCGATGCCATTGCACAGTAAGTGCAATATCTAAAAGGATATCTTCATTTCTACTTTATTATAACTTGAATTTCGTCTGTTCTGATTGTCGTATGTGTTACTCCTTAGGCATCATGCATAAATAATGCATAAATAACTAGAGAAGGAGAATGGGGAGAAATCACAGACTGAATGCTGGTTCGTGTTTGCTTTGCCGTGAAGGATCGGTTCTTGCGTTAGGGTGCATAAAATTAAATAGTTAGAAAGGAAAGTCTCGGCGTGACCTTCACAGGTAGTTTGCTATGTTTTGTTTTTGTTAATGCCTATCACATATGCTATTCGTAGCCGGAATACAGAGTCAAAAATAACATTTCTCAAAACTCCATTTCCACGAAACCTACGTAGCTGGGTTACCATCTTCACTTGGTAAACAGACTTAAAAGCCAAACAGGAATCAGTTATCACTCAGATTGGCGGAAGAGACGTTTGCTTTCAAATTCTGTGTATGTACAAAATATATTTTGTAATTATTTTAAATACTGTTGGCTCAGTACCTTGGCAAAATGACATGTGTTTATTATATTAATTGTTACTTTTAAATTGTATATTTTTTTACTCCGATTCTTGTAATGATATGCTGCATATATTTTTGCAAATACAATTGTACATTCAGTTGATCATTATTTCTAATTTTATTATTTTATATAGTATTTTTGTATCCATATATTTATTTAGTAACTTTTATGTACACAATATAATGTCATTTACTGATATATGCTTTGTGATGAGTCAAAAACATTTATTTTACCCCAAAATGTTAAATACTTCGTAAAGTTACTTGCTCAATTTTTTCTTTTTTTTTAATTCCCTAGTATAATTACAAATGCAACGGTTGTGTGTAAATGGGTGAATTTGAATGACTAGCCTAATGCACAAATGGCATGTCAATTATTTCTCAACTGTGTATTCCATATCCATGAAAATGTGCGATTCATCTATCATATAGTATTTTCAGAGAGAGAGAGATGCGATGGTTTAGAAGTTGTTGATGTATGTTTATTAGAATTAATGCAATGAATAAGATTTATATTAATGAATGTATCTACAAAGGTTTTTCATCATTCATAATAATAAATCCATAAATTTCTAAGGTTTCAATATATAGCATTTGTAATAAAAATTTGTTCTTAATGTATTTATAATCTAAAGAAGTATTTCATTAATAACATGAAAATAACAGCATAAAAGTTTACTGTGTATTTTCTTTATTACATAAGCTATGTTTTCCTTTTTCAAGCACTTTTTATGTTGTTTACAATATGTCGTTGATTATGCAATTTCAATTTAAAAGATTAGCAGAAACAATTAGCAGAAAACTGAAGTCGCACATATACAAGCAGATTTTTAAAAATATTCACCTTAAATTTAATAAAAAGAATTCTGTTATAGTATAACAATAACATTTCTTTTGACACGATCAGCACGAAATAGGACAAATTTGGCCAACTTTTGACGACGAATAATTTGTAAACAAATCATCAAACTTACAAACACGTCATAAAATACTGTCTGCTCTGAAATTTCCACGATTATAAATTTAATGAGTATGTAAACATTTTAAAAATGACTTAAACAGTTATACTACAATAAATATATATGTAAGATAAAAATGTATGAATCAGAATTATAATATAATTATAAGCATTAATTCTTCCTCTCTATTCTAAAATCGTAATAACTTCTTTGCATTGCGTCATTTCTAGATCACTCTATGATCGGCGCAGCTCTGATGACGTAATCATTGGGAACTGAAACTGTCCTTGTAAACCAACACTTTTCTCTTCGCGTGCCTCCATCTTGTATAACTACGCACTTCAGCTTTTGCTCTCTACTGTCCTAAGATGTAATTTCGCTGGCTTGCTTTCTATCCCAACAATATCAAAAATGTAAATCTTCTGTGGAAAGGCACGACTAGAGTGCCAAGTGATTGTGGCCACAAATATCGATTGGAAATAAAAATAGAATTAAAACTGCCTCGACTGCCAAGTTCTTTAAATACTACGCAATCAAAATTCTTCTTCAATATGGATCTAATCACGCATCTACAGTGTTCCGTCCTTTCTTTGTGCTTTTATTATGTCAATTAAGCCGGTAAGGATAGTTTCCTGCAGCCTGAAACCTCAATGGAAAATTTAATTCAGCTCTTCAAATCATCGTTTTGTGATAAATCCAAGATGATGTGAAAGAAGTGAATCATCAAGTTTGTTTTTTCAGTGTTTAGAAAATAACAGATCATTCTTCTGCTGTGGTGTTTTGCAAGTGCTTCAAAAAAACGTAATCAGGCGTAGTGTTTACAGATTGAAAGTAATATCTCGATAAATTGAGAAGTTCGAATGCCTAGTGAAAGGGAAATCATCAGTGAATTACCGTTTAGGAATTAAGCATTACAGCGGGTTCAAGCGTCACCATCGAGATAGATAAGGCCTGCGCGCTGAGTTACTACGTCACTGCTAGGGGACCGGTCTTCGCGCAGTTTAGCTTCCTTGCTAAACACCCGTTTTTCTAAACCTATTCTATGAAATTGGTATCTCATACTATAAAATCAGTCTAAAACAAAATTACAAGCGGCAATATAATGTTTTACAAAGCTTATACGAATATGAAATATTGTCATTTTCTTTTGTTGGTATTTATTTTCAAAACAAAATTATTTGAGAATGGTTGGTGCTTTTAAAAGCAAATCATTTCTTTGAAGAAAAATTGGTTTTAAAATTCAAGTAGCTAAAATTTTTACTTTGATTTTTCTGCACTGTCTTTGTGTCTCTTGTTGATTCTCATCACCGCATCAAATTTTTTTGTTTCACCCACTACTTTAACAAAATGTTTGCCATTGGGAACACATGTTATCCCTCATTCTATAATTATTGTATATTTTTATATCTATCATATTAATGTAGCAGGATTATAAAACATCAAACGAATGCAAGAGACTACTTAATATTTAGACTAACATTTAAATGCCTTATATCAGTCAGAAAATTTTTCTGAATGTAATAAATTACTAAATAGTCTAGTCTTAAAATTATTTCTTACTTACATATTGTATGTTAATCTGTATTACACTTAATGTTTTCCTCTTAATGCTACATAATTATTCGACAGAATCTGTAGTTAAATTGAGATAATGTTTATTACATAGCTCTGAAGACTATCAATATTAAAATTCCAAATAAGACAGGAAAAAAGTTTCTTAAATATAGTTATACACAATTTTTTTGAAAATATTTTTAAAATATACGAAATACTTAAAAAACTTTTAGAAACTGAAATTTCTTTACATCATACCTATTTAACTATAAGCGTTACCTCTGTTCTGAAAATATTTTTTCTATTAATATCCACATAAAAAGAAAATATAAATCCTAACATCATGTTCAAAACTTTTCTGTATAATGTAAGCAATTATTTTAACTTAACTTACATAGCTTTTGGTGTTGCCATGTACTCAAATTAAAGATTGTAATTTAAAAGATAATTAAAAAATTGTTTTTAAAATTGCATTGAATTGAAATACAATGAAAAAAAGTATGTCTACATATGAATTCAATTACTACTGCTTCTTCAATAACTGTACATTTTTAAAATTTCATTTTGCAGTTTCGCAATTTAATTACCTTAATATGAATCTTACATACATTACTTTAGAAACTTTTCTATCATTCTCAGAAAGATTTATATTGCGTAAAAAATTTTAAACAAACTGATTGCATGATAATAACATATATAAAAGTGAACAGAAGCTATATTAGCTAAACATATGCATTTAAGTTTCATCATGATAAAATGATATTTAATGATTTGCAAAAAACATTGATATTTAAATTTAAGAACAAAGTACTCTGCCAAGAATCAAATTTACTCTGCATTTGATATTCTACATATTATGTAATGAAATAAGTGTTATGCTTTTAACCCCTTAGGACAGTTATTTCATATAAAATTAGTTTCCAATTAAAATAAATAATCATAAATTTTGCTGACAATTTTTATATTACTAGTGTTAGTAATTATTACAAGGGATGATGCTTCAGATGTCAAAAGTAAACATAAATTCAATTCTTAAAACATAATGAATAAAAAATTACAACTTATAAATAAAAGCCGATAAAAAGTTTGCTGAGGGTCCCTTAACCGTGACGTCACAAGCCAGTTTCGTTTCAGAGCGCAGGCCTTATCTATCTCGACGGTGACGGTGCAAGGTCGATCTGAGTTAGTGTTTGCAACTATGTGCGACAGAAAATTATTTGCACTTCCGCTTTTTCAACAGCTCAAAAATTATTACATTCGTGTGAATCTAGCTCAGGAACTAAATTATTTAATGTGCTGCGGGTTCTATAGTTTTCATTTCAACTTTGGTTAAAATTTCTGCAATTTGTTTTGAGAAAATCTGAAATTCTTGTTAATTAATTTTTCTAATTTTTCATAATTATGTGTGAGCAAATTAAGTAATTAATTTTAAGCTATTTAAATTATTCATAGGGAAGGATATAAAGATAAGTTTTTATGTTTTCGAAATTTTGTTGAGAATTTTGAATACGAATTTTATAATTATTCTAAAAATGAAGTAGGTGTAAAAAATAAGTGAAATTATTACAGATATGTAATATGAAGTTATGGTAAATGCATGTTAAAATTTATGGGTTATTGTGTGTCAAGTATAGTATGATGAGGGTGTACTAGTTCCTTCAACAGAGGCCTGTAATTACCTCTGTACAGTTGTTCCTTTTACCCTCTTCATGCAAGATAATGTTGGAGGCTCTCATTTTATGAATGCATGTAAATTTTTTATATTATTATTATTATTATATTTTTTTTATTATGGAATGTATTAGTGCAGTTCTCAAAGGCCAGTTACCTTAATGCAAGGAACGGAGGCCTTTTCAAGTAACTGTCTAGGCACCCTGGGCCACCAGTGCATAGAACACACTGGTTAGCTCAAGAGGACAGCCCTATTGATGGATATGTTTGTTTAGAAATATTGCGAGGCTTCCAGTTTGGTAAAATACAGGAATTGTAAATGAAAGATGATAACAGTGAAACCATAAATTCTGAAAATATTAATCCTATTATTATACGGTATTAAAATATAATTTATCAATATGAAAATTAATATCATAAATATTTATGTTCCTTACATTTATTTATAAGTAATGATTATGTAAAAGTTTATTTTGTTATATTCTGTAATAACAAGAACCTTCCCTGAAGAATTATGATTATGTGAATTCTCAAACAAAAAGACTTTTGGACTGAAATGCTGAAAAATTCAATAGGACTCTAAAAATTAAAAATTTATTTAAAAAAAAATTGATATTTATAAATTATACTTTACAGGACAAAAATTTTATGATTTATTTATTTTTATTTTTTTTTTACATTTGCTAGTGTTTTAACTCTTTCTCTTTAAAAAGGCTTCTCTGTCGCTACGCCTTTTTCTTTTTGAAGGGGGGAAATATGTAAGATAAAAATGTATGAATCAGAATTATAACTAAAAACATTAATTCTTCCTGTCTATTCTAAAATCGTAATAACTTCTCTGCATTGCGTCTATGTAAGATAAAAATATATGAATCAGAATTATAATATAATTATAAACATTAATTCTTCCTCTCTATTCTAAAATCGTAATAACTTCTTTGCATTGCGTCATTTCTAGATCACTCTATGATCGGCGCAGCTCTGATGACGTAATCATTGGGAACTGAAACTGTCTTTGTAAACCAAAACTTTTCTCTTCGCGTGCCTCCATCTTGCATAACTACGCACTTCAGCTTTTGCTCTCTACTGTCCTAAGATGTAATTTCGCTGGCTTGCTTTCTATCCCAACAATATCAAAAATGTAAATCTTCTGTGGAAAGGCACGACTAGAGTGCCATGTGATTGTGGCCACAAATATCGATTGGAAATAAAAATGGAATTAAAACTGCCTCGACTGCCAAGTTCTTTAAATACTACGCAATCAAAATTCTTCTTCAATATCGATCTAATCACGCATCTACAGTGTTCCGTCTTTTCTTTGTTCTTTTATTATGACATATATATATATATACGGCTTTTTCCGTATTTCTTCGATTAAATCGGCTTCTATTTCCACCCTCTAGGATCTCACAATTGCAGCCATTGCAATATTGAAAATTACCCGTGATCCTTCAGAAGCAGAACTTTCATCTGATTGAACATGGCTGTAAACGAAACATTTTTGAAAAAGTTTCAAAATGTTCCTCTTATTCGGGACACCGCTTCCTCGGCTAGACGGAACATTTCTCGGAAACCTCTCGTTTAAACCATTGCTACGGAATCTCGTTCCTTGGAAATGTCCCGCCTAGCTGCGCGCGTCGCTACATATGGTAGGAGTTTAAGTAAGACGAAATCATTCACTGCATAGACGATTGCATTTTAAAATTCAGTTGAGCTCGTTCTGTGAACGCGTTAAGGAAGGGGAAGTTACACGAGTATTTTTTAAATTTTCAGGCCTGACTCTAAAAAGCTGGAGGAAGGGAATATTCGAGAAAGTATGGTATGTAAGACAAATTGTTCTGAAGCATTTAAGAAATTAATATTTAGAATTTAAATCCAACAGGAATATTAAAATAATTCGATAATCTGTTGCAAAATCTAAATCTAAACATCCAAAATTCTAATATAATCTCTTGCCGGCGTAACTAAAATATCAATATAGGCGTATTTGAATGTGACGGAAAATGAAAACAGGAAAGTGCAAGAAATGAAAATCTCCTATTATGGTACTATTCGGTTTTGAGGGCCGTACAAAATCGCCAAACTATTTTTGATACCAATGCTGCCAAAAATAATTGCGGCAACTCTAACGCAAGAAAGGAAGTATAATAAATAGTAAATAACTATCTAAGATTGATGTTTTAATTTAGATGAAAGGTTAATTTCATATAATACGTTTTTATTATTATAATTTATATAAAAAAGGTTAAACATGACTGAATAGAAGCATAAGAGTAACTAACTATTTCAGATCATTATTCTAATTTATATAAAAATTGCTAAACGTAACTGAATGGATGCCTGCATCGCTTTTTTGCTACCGAGTTATCGCTAAAGCATAATTTCATATCGTTGGTTGTTCAAACATAATTTTCATTATAAATGATGCCTTGAAAAAATTCTCGGTAAAGGGCAGAATCGCCCACTTATTTTTTTGCCGCTTTTTACAAGGGTAAAAACAATTGGATTTTTGTCAATTTTCTTTTACTTTTTAAGTGAAAATAGGTCAATGTGTACATAGATAAAATCAAGGGTGTGCGCAGTGCCATTTTTGTGCAATTCTGGGATTTTTTTTTTTTTTTTTTAAGTGAAAATAGGTCGCTGAGTACATGGATAACGAGTATGTGCAATTCTTAAAAACGCGTCAAGCAGTGGATGATTCTGCCACGTTACCCAAAATTCTATTGCAGACTTTTCGTCATGGGCAATTCCTAAATTGTCAAATCCATAGAATATCAAAAAAGGATTTAAAATTAAACTGGTATTTCAATGGCGTCTTAATAAATATAGAACTATATAAACTTACGCAATCTGAAATCGGCGCGTACGCTAGATTTGGGGCGCTGTTAAATGGGCGCGCTTGCTAGATTTGGTGCTTTTGCGCATACATTTTCGCTCCAATTTTTCCTTACGGTCCTCAAAACGAAATAGTACCCATATTATTAATTAATCGTAATTGAAATGTCCTTTTCAGATGTTTCAGTGACGGAAAAGGGAGATCGTGATCTCATAGACATCGTCAACGAGCTGCAGAATAAACTGGCCGCCAGTGGGCACAGCTTGGACGTCTCCTTGCCTCAGATCGTGGTAGTTGGCTGTCAAAGCGCAGGCAAAAGCAGCGTGCTTGAAAACTTCGTCAAAAGGTTTGTTTTGTTGGCTGTCTTTCTGTTAGATCTGTAGAGACATTAGGTTATTTCGAAGCAGGAAAGATGTAAAATGAGCAATGCCCTCGCCGGGACTCCACCCACGGATCTCTCGAATTCGCGTCGAGCGTGCTGCCCACTACACCACGAAGCCACGCTAGGAAGACGTGAGAAATACCTTATAAAGCAATATATTTGTTGGGGAACAGAAGCAGTTTATTTTACTGAGCTTCCCAGACATTGAGTACTCTTGATTATCCGAGTGCGAATCATCGGTGTGCAGATTATCCGTGCTTGGTGGTGCTCACGGGAGAGTGTAAAAAGCAAATACGCTCAAGTCCGAGCAAGTTCGAAAAATCGCTGAATTGCGTCTTTAAGTTTAGTTTCAACGATTACTTCGTACAATTCGTTCTGCTTGTGCATAGTCGAAGGCATCTCTTTAGTTGATTATGGGAATATTTTTGTTCTGTACAAGGTTTCGTACATATTTTCTTCTTATTCATTTAAAAATTGATTTCGAACTTTAGAACTAAAAAATTAATAAAGAACAGGCCACAAAAAATAAAAGCAAGTATACTGTATGCCATACAAGGCAATAACTGAAAGCAGTAATCTAATGTAATGCACGAGTGTGCTGCAACTCTCCTGGCCGATAATAATCGGCCTCAGGTTAAATGCCACACACCCAAATACAGTTAAAAACATTAGACATTTATAAAGTTCACAAATCCTTTGCAAATCTAAACTCTTATAATCAAAATCGCATATCATTCTTATACTTTTAGAAACTTCAATCTTTGAACTTGAGTTCAACAAATAATCTTTCTTTTTTTTCCCGAAATGCTCCGTTTCTTTTTCCAGCAATAATAATAGAAATCCTTGATTTTGCCAATAGTAATTCTTCTTGATGCCTGAAAATCGAACGCATCCCCGGCTAAAACTATGCTAAAAAGTTATGTTATTAATATTTAATATGCTAAAAAATTGAAAATGTAAAATTGTTCGAAAATGTCGATCAGGAAAGCATCCATGAATGGTTCGATGGTGATTCGACTGAGACGAGCTTTCAGGGCTGCAGTAATGCGGATATCGTTTCAGACATCACAAGAATAGAAAATTCAGAAAGTGAAACTGAAAATACAAGTGAAGAACATACGGGTAATAATTTACATTACCAGCAATGACTTCTGCTGAACTCTATTGGACTTCGTCGATTAAATGGGACTCGAATACAATGATAAAATAGCCCTACGAAAAATATGCAACGAAAGTGGGCAAATATTTAAACGCTCTCAAAAACAAAGTTAAATCACTGATTTTTAAGATATAAACTCATACAATATGGTATGAATATTTATACTTTGAGTTATCCGTGTTTTTCAGTTATCCGACTTTAGCTTACCTAGCATTAGCTTAAATAATCAAGAACGCACAGCATAATCCTTTTTTTTATTATTATTATTATTTTTATGTACAAATCGAATGTTGGTCGTAACTATAAATCAATGCAATCTATTGGTTTACCTCATACGGTGAGAATTCGAAATTTGTAAGTTACAATAGTGGTTTCAAATTGGAGGCTGCCGAAGCAATTTTATGTGACTCTCCCCCCGCCCCGTAGCTTGACTTAGAAAAACTCTACAAAGCTACTGGCTAGAATCTGAACCTAGCTAGTCTCGGCCACAGGGGCATACAAATAATGAACCTAGTAGTTCTAGAGGCCCCGGAAAGATCGCTTTTCGATCGGCCCGTGGGTCTGGCACCTCCTACAGCTCAAGGCTCTAGTAACATCTAGCTAGGCTTTTCTGTGTAATGTCCTTGGGCAACGGGCAGCCCATGTGACTGGTAGATAGCAAATTGACAACCAGTGCCGCCAAAGGGCGGTGGCCCTCTCCAAGGACAGGGGTTGAACACCCTGGGCCTGGCTCGACGGTTATGTCAGACTCGTAGTGTTGTTAAGTCTAACGGAACGAGGAATGTCCAATATTTTATCTTATCTTATCTTATACGATCGACAAGTACATTTTTAGTTATGCATTTGTCGCAAAGATTTCAAAATTATAATTTTTTAAAGTCTGAGTTTACAATATTTTCGTCGTCATCAAACGCAGAGGAAAATCTACAAACGATTAATATAATATAATTTAGAATTAATATAATATAATTTAGATTAATATAATATAATTTAGAATTAGATAATTAATTTAGAATGTGATATAAACCTTACTCGAAGGTTTCAAAATACAGATTTTATTTACTTTTGCTGGTACTTGTTAAACAGTAAATAACTTCATTTACGAATTTTTGCACAAAGAATAATCGCTTTGTTTGGAAACACATTTACATGGTAACAGCTCCCCACAGTTGAAAATTAATAAGAAAAGAACCTGTTTGACCTAACAGCATCTACAATCCGTGGTAAATATAATTTTTAGTAATTTCTCTCCAAGTTTGCAGATTGTATCAGAATCCAATCGCCATCAAAAGTGTCAAGCTGTAGTAAGAAATAAAGAAGTTTATAACTATCTACGTACGAACATTTGTATTTTTATTTATACGTCGAAGAAAAGTTCAATCAATGAGAGACCGAAACGAGATTGTTATTATTCATTTTCAAATTTTGTACCATTTGGAAAATGTTCTCTGGAAACTTAGAAAGTTTTCATAACTTGTTTATTTATAATTTAAATTAAAGAAAAGTATTTAAGGATTAATGAACCATATTAGAGCTATTTGAAATAAATGTCAGTCTGAAAATTTAATGTCTAACTCTTAATATATAAGAATTACAAAATGTAACCAACAAAAATGTCTTGCAGTTGCCAAACTTTAGATTTCAGATAGAAAAAAAGTAAATAATAAAATCTGAATTTTTTTTCCTGTTTACAATATTATTATTACTGTTTATGTATTTTATGGGAAATATTTAGTAAGCGAAATTTAAAATTCGTTGAAATATTTTTTTTTTATTTTGCTAATAAAAAATTTCCATTTTATTTAAAAAAATTTCTTCCGTCAACTGTTTTCAGATCGTGCATTGGTCCAGCTTGCAACTTGAGTTTGAGACCATTGAGCTACTTAACTTGCAACTTAACTTGCAACTACTTACAGTAGTGAGAAGAATGAATGCCACAAATTGAAGATTTTTATAAAAAATATTATAAAAAAGAAAAAAATATTCTGATACCTTTCCCCTTCTTTTCCAGGGACTTTCTGCCTCGTGGATCTGGAGTCGTTACTAGAAGACCAACAGTTGTGCAACTGCAACCAACTTCAGGAGAAGGTTCGGGTTTTCAATTTTTTATTCTATTAGTCGCTTGGCCGGTCAACAGCCTAAAATAACCATCATAAAACGGAAAAAATATATAATGATTTTAATGAGTCCATTTAGTGTAAGTTCAAAAATATATTTAATATTTTAATTAGATATCCTCTGATTTAAATGCATTTTTATTTAAATCAATCAGATTAAAAAGTCGTAAACGTGTTCTTAAGAACCGCATTTATTGCTTTTAAATTGCTTGATTTGTTAATCAATAGCAGGTAGAATAAGCCTGAACGTTAAATATCTTACACTTTCATGAATGCAAGACGCTGGCGCGTGGAAGTTAAAAGTATTCTATTTCGGGCACTGGCAACACATCGCTTTTTAAATAGTTACATGCCAGGTCTAATGGTGTAACACCAGCGTACCAGTGCAGAAAGCAGTACAAGCAGCAGGCTTACAAATTCGCCAGCGATAATGGCAAGAACCCAAACTAGTCTTATAAATTTTAAACTAAATCTGAGTATCAATTAGTCCAAAGGTTACGCAAAGTAATTTAACCACAAAAGTTGGCCCTTAAGCGTACAATGTCGCTTGCAGAACACCGATGAGAGAAACTCTTATCGTAGAATAGCAAACTAGTTACCTGGTCTTCAGTAGGCACGCTCTATCTAAACAATCACAAACCCTCACTTAAATACGCGCCAGTTTTAGTTTGCATTCTGGAAGGCGAACGGAAAGAGAGAAGTGACAGCACAGGTTCAGCACATGAAATAACTGTTTAAATAACATAAATAAACCTTCCAGCATAGTTACTTGTAGTGTATTAAATATTGTGAACATTTTGAGCCAAGTTATAATAAAATATACAGAGCTGCGCAATATTTAATTCTTCACGACTGAAAAATAAATAACTTTCATTTTGTAGAATTTGCTAAAATTGCATTTTGCATTTCGAAGTTGAAATTTTGTGCTTTGAGGTTCATATGTTCAGATGGAAGACTACGTGCATTCAAAATCTTGTGGCTCTAAGTGAAGTCTGTTTCCCACTTTATAAACAGATTCTATTTATAAAAATATATATACCTTGTTTCCCTCCTTTTTTTTTCATGCGTGCATGCTTATATGGGCGTTTGTGACTCAGGTTTTATTTTAATTAACTATTTATATCTTATTATTTTGTCTATTCTGTATCTCTGTACTTGTCGACTTCCACCAGAAGGCATATTAGTTTTAAATAATTTCAAAATGTTTTGGACAACGTTTGTTAGCTTAGGCTGCCTAAGTGTTCACCCACATTTTTCTGTTATTTGCTTCAGTTCGCTTGCTGGGATTGTTCATGATTGAGAAGTCAGGAGCAGCCGATGTTGAAGTTACGTTTTTAATATTGTGAATAACCATTCAGTTTGTTTTGAATACGTGGTAAGAAGCCATTATTCTCCCCCACTGGTTAGCAGAAGCCAGTTTGTGTTAATTTCGGTTTGTATAACCGTCAAGTCGGCTTCTTAAAGAATATTTTCTTCTGGATCTCCATAAGCTTTCCATTTATACTATTTTCCTTCTAAATTTTTGTAGACGCACTGCGTATATAAAAAGAAGGAACGGCTTTGATATTATTTGCTTACAATCAGTCTTATTTTCCTTTCATAAACAGAAAATATGCGCGTTAATGCATAGTTTTCAGCATGCTTTTAACGTTTCAAAAGTTATAAATACAAGGAAAATTTGTCACACATGTCTGAAATATAATCAGGGAGTCTTTCCGATGCTCTAGAACAGTGATCGCCCTTTCGGGGACATTTTCGATAGAACGTGTTAACATTCCGGATGCTTAAACTTGATTCCTCCACTGAGCTGACGCTGACGACAACTTTCTAGAGTTGAAACTGATTAGTTTCAAGTTGATATATCTGTAAAATCGCTTTCTTCAAACTGAAAATATTTGGCCTCTTGCTTCTAAAGAAAAATACCCAATTTTGGTCCAGGTTTGTCTCAAAGTGAAGGCAATATTCAGCTCTACATATCTGTTTGCGATTTCTTTTTTCAGCAGGAAATTTATTAAGTACAGAAACAGACTCACTGATGAACACTTGAACAACTTTATTCGAATGGCAGCCACTACCTACTCTCCCAACACTAAAAACCTTGTTGATGACAGAAAAGAGTTCCATCCTTATGATTGAAGTTAAGTCTGATAAAAAAAACTGTCATTACATTTGTTATTTATTAGTAACTACACTTCCTTTTCTTTCTTAGTATAACTCAATTTCAGTTTCGTTTTGTTATATACAGTTTAATTAGAATTTATTTCATATTTACTAGAAATGTAAGTTTGCAGGCAATAAAAAAATGCAAGGTTTAAAAAAAAAAAAAAAATGGTATAGTTCGACCGCCTCATCCGCGACCATGAGCGCAAACACGCATGCGCCATTCGGACCGAATTATTGTCAAAATAGGGTGGAAGGATGGGGACTTTCTTTCCCTCCATCATGGCTCTTTCCGGAGAAGAGAAGACCTTTCACGTCGCAGCAAGTAATACCGCTCCTTTTGGACGAGTCTTTGTGTTTTGGCAGAATGCCAACCAGGGTTGCACTTGAGACTGTCGAACTATAGTTCTTTTGGTTTGTGGCTCACAGTAGGATTTGAAAATGGCACAGTAATTCAGAAGCTTGATAAATTTGGCGACCACTGCTCTAGAATGTGATATCGTACTTTTTAGAAATTAAAAACAAAAATTTGCGAGTATCCATTGACCGTACAGCATTATGACCTCCGAGTGGATTCACTTTCTGTATTATATACTCCCTTCTTCTGCTCTAATTTCTTTGCTTTTAGCGGATATTCTTAACTAATCTAAAACTATCTGCTTTTACGCAAAATATGGTGTTTTTCTGCATAAAGAAGATGAAAAATTCACCGACTTCGAACTCATTAGGAAAGAAATAATGGATGAAACCAACAGAGAACCCGGACCAAAGGGATTCTCGACGAAGCCCATAAGTCTCAAAATCTTTTCTCAATATGGTACGAGCAATTTTATTTTGAATTCTTATGTACTTAGTCAGTGATGCAATATTTTTTATACCTTTATTTGTTACCACTCCTGTGTAAGATGCCTTTTCATATTTCCTCACACATTTCGCGAAGTTTAATTTCACTTATATAGCGTAATTTGACTTCATAGACTTGCGTAGTACAATGGCGTACTGCATGAATGCGCACCAGCTCGTGTCGCATTCGTGTACTAATGAGCTGCCATTTCGAGTACGACAGTAATATGGATCGGTGCAGTGCACAGCATCGTGCCTTTGCTGTTGAAAGTTATTTCAAGAATAACTACTCTGTTACTGCTACCCAGCGTCTATTTCGGCAACATTTAAACTTGGGACGTCATGGGAAAGCTCCAGATGGACGGACCATTGCGACAGACATTTCCAGGTAGAGTAATTTCCCCTTTTGATGAGACGGCTCAGGTGAGCGAGACCTGAGCCGTCTCGCTCACCTGATCTTTCATGTGCAGACTTTTTCGAACAAGAAGAACCTGAAACAAGAAGTTTTCTGAACACGTTGTGCCACCATTTCTGAGTTGAAGGATCGCATCAGAACTGCCGTCGGTAATGTCCCGGGGAATACGTTACGCCGAGTTAGGACAAGCTTCCAACGCCGCCTAGATGAATGTGTTGTGCAGAGGGGGCCATCATTTGACAGGCATCATATTCAAAAAGTAATCCAAGCAATGGACAATGACTTACGTATTAGTAAATGGCATACCTTTAACTATTAATTGACATAAGAGGTAATAAATAAATTGCAGTAACTGCCTTATAGTGTGTTTTTAATATCCTACTATGAACGCTTTCGCACCCTGTACAAATGATAGAATTTACAGAGAGTGTTTGCACAGTTTTAGAACGATTTCGAAGCCTTTTAACTAATGTTTAAAATGTAAAGAAAATTTTTTTAAATGTTCGAACTGATGTCTTTTCCCTAAAATATAAGTCCTCATGTTGATTTCTTTGATAGAAGGACTTTCCTAAAATTTACCATAACAGAAGGGTTTCGATATCTTTCGTGATAAGGTGGCATCGGTGCCACTGGAAAATTCCCGAATTTTCGGTAGCCTCGTCCCTCCCCGAGGATAGGAAGTACAACTTATTTATCACTGGAAACCAATTTTTGCCTCATGGTCGGAAACACAAATGGTGTGCCAGAAGTGTACAGAAAGCTATAAAACTTCATAGCATTTCAGTTGCATCGAAAAGAAGGTTATAAATCTTCCACCAAGACTTTTTCCCTAATACACTGTAGCTCCAAACAATTGTTTCACTCTTTTTGAATTACCCCATGAATGATTCTTCAGTAAATTAAAAAATAATATGGTCGTGGTGGAGTCAGACAGATAATTGCTTACTCGTGATGTCATGTCGACGATGAAATGATACTAGGAAAATTATAAAATGATAAGTATATTTTATTCTATTTATCTATCTCAGTGTTGAAGTTGACACTGGTGGATCTTCCTGGAATGATCAGGATTGCAGTAAGTGGTCAGTCCGAGGACAGTATCAACCAAATTCAAGAAATGGTACTGAACTACATCAGTCAACCAAACTGCCTCATCCTAGCCGTGACCCCAGCCAATCAAGATATTGCCAATTCGGATGCTCTAAACATAGCAAAAGTTGCCGATCCTGAACGTAAGTTGATAACAGTATTCAGTATGATAGTTGATAGAAATCGAAACAAGTTTATTTTCAATGCTAATATATTCTCTGTTTCAGGAGAGAGAACTATTGGAGTTTTGACTAAGCTGGACTTGATGGACGAAGGGACAGACGCTAGAGATATCTTAGAGAACAAGATAATACCACTCAAAAGGGGTAATTATCTCTTACCTTTAAGTGTTTGAACTTACAGTAGAAAAACTAAAAAGTGTTTAAATCAAAGCGTATACAAATTAGTGAAAGTTTTCATTTCGAATTTTCTAAGCTTCATTTTATTGTTTTTATAAAAAATGACAGCTTATGAATGTATTATTGAGTGACGAATCGAATCGTGGTGTAGTATAGATTTAGAAATAGAGAATATAGACTTACTAACAATTTCTTGTAGGGAAAGGATATGTTACCATCTTCTCTCTGAAAAAAAATTTCGATTTTATAGTTTTATCAAAAACAGAAAAGCCAGTTCCTTAAAGAAGAAATCAAAAATGTTTTCATATACCAATCTCTTTCGCCGAGAAAATGAGAGAGAAAATTCAACAGAATTTCTACCAATTTGTTTTAGAGGGAAAAAAATTAATTTGAATATTGTCAGTTAATATCTTTTGAAGGAAAGAAAATTAAAAAGATTTTCAGTTCGTCTCTTTCGAAGAAAGAAATGGAAAAAAAAAAAAAAAAAGACTTTCAACCTATCATTTTTGAAAGAATATATATATATATTTTTTTAAGGATCTAATTTTTTTTCAACCAATTTCTTTTAAAGGAGAGAGTGAAATTTTATTTTCAAAACATTTTCAAGCTACCTCATTTAAGGAAGAAATTAAATACAAATTTTTCGAAAATTGTTAACGGCAAAACAATTCCGAAAGATTTGCAGTCATTCTTTTTTGAAAAATAAATTAAGGAATAAAACCATAAATCTTTTCAATTAATGGGCTACTAGAACTTCTAAAACATTTCGCCTACTAACCCTAATCTGTTTTATGGAAGAAATGATTCGACATTTCTCTTTGCTTGGGAATGTCCATAGCAATATGAAATACGCTATATACCAATAAGTGTTTAGACACTTGTGATAGAAAAAGAAAAACAAAATTTATTCAACTTCAATAGTTAGTATAGCCTTCATGAGCGGCAATTATAGCCTCAACTTTCCGGGGAATGCTTTCCACAAGTCCTTATATGGAAGTCCCTATTGGAATTTTCTTTCTGGCCTTGGAGAAGACATGTCAGTTTCTTCACCGATATTGGACGGTTTGTTACACCCCTTAATTAAGCGGTACAACTCGTCCTGGAGGTTCTCAATAGCGTTCAGGTCTGGGCTTTGGGCAGGTCAGTCTATTCGGTTAACCCCATTGTCATCATACCTATCCATAGTAGACTTCGCAATATAAAAGCTGGCGATGGCGTCCTTAAAATAACATGGGATCAACCCGTAAAACTGCCACAACGTAGGAAGCACACTGTCATCCAAAATAGTGCAGCAGGCGTTGGTGTTCAGTCTACCATGGATTTGAACCAAGGTTTCAATCCACACCAGGAGAAACATCTCCAAATCATAATTCCACCTCCGGCGCACTTTACTGTGGGCACACTGCATTCTGGCAAGGGGCGTTCTCCAGGCAGACGCCAAACCCAGACCCTGCCATCCGAACGATAGAGAGTGAATCTTGATTCGTTTCTTCAGAGAACTCGTTACCACTGATCAAAGGTCCACTGACAGCGTGCTTTGCACCACATTAACCGAGCAGCGCGGTTGGACTTTTTGATCAAATGTTTATGGGCAGAAGCATGACTTTGAAAACCAAGCAGATGTGATTTCTTACGGATGGTATTCATCCAAACAACTCTCCCGACTGCCTGTTGGAGTATGTGGTCCATCGGTTGAGCGCGGTTCTTTAGAACTTCTCTGGGCAGCGCCCGTCGATCCTTATTGCCCAGTTCCACAGATCTGCTGACTCAAAGCACATTCCGATAATCACCGCTTATCTTATACATCTGGTATCACATAGGTATATAGCCTTGTTCTTTTTAAGGAGCATCAAAAGTAGATCCTACTGAATACGAAATAGCGAATTCTCGCAATGTCTTGTAAAACATATGATTGCTGACGAAGATTATAACAACTTTTTTATTTTAATTAAACTGAACAGAACACGCACTCACACAGTGCTCACAATTTAACCACCAGTTGTGGATAAGTAACCTAACACAAAATAGTATGCACAATCAGAATAAATTAAATTTTAACTCGTATCCGCTTCATCTGCTGCACACAGCAAAGCTGAGTCTAGAATATCAATATAAATTAAAGTAAGTGGCTAGCACAAATATTCAGTAGCAGAGCTACTTGCAAACAACGCGGCATAAACTCGTAACTAACTCTTCTACCGCGAATCCTCAAATGCTGTTATTTAAATACTATTTCCGAATTCACTTAGATTTGCATATACAACATTTAAATTTGCATTTTGGCAGGAAATTGAAATCAGAAGCGAAAGGAAAGTTTCTTAAAATAAAATTTAAAAAAATTATTTGTACAAAATAAGGTCTTTACAAGGCCACTGTCGAATTTGGGAACTAGATATGCCCCTTAAGGATCGGCTATTTTTGTGACACCCGACGATTACACCTTTCTCGAAATCAGATAACTCTGAATTTCGTGGCATCTTGCATGCCACTAATGCCAATGTTGTTTCCTACGCGATATTTAATGGTGGAGGGCGTGCTATATATCAGAACCGCGGATATTGGCATTTACATAGTTGTTCAAATACTTATTGGTAGATAGTACAGTTTTTATGTGGTTCTGTCTTTCTGGTTTTTGGGCATTTAAATCAACCAATGAAGTCACTTGTAAGTTCACCTTTAATATTCAGTTGCCATTTACCGTAGGTTATGTTGGTGTTCTGAATCGAAGTCAAAAAGATATCGATGAAGGCAAAGATGTCAAATACATACTGGATAAGGAAAGAAAATTCTTCGAAAGTAAAGAATATTATAAGTGAGTTTTTTGAAGTAATAGTGGTAGTGAAAAATGTTTATGAATATTTAACTGAAAACATCTTAAACTTCTCAAATTTACATTAACTAGTAAAGATAATTTTGCTAGTTCACAATAAAAAGTTAATTATTATTTAATTTTTGCTGCAGTAAAGGAATCGCACATTTTGTACGCATTAATTCAACACAGTCTGACATATCTTAGAAAATGCGAATAATTTTTCTATAGTAACAGTTTTCTATTTTCTAATCTAAGTTTTTACTTTTTGTTCGAAGTAAAGGAAGTATTGTAATCGCGAAAGCATTCTATTTCAACGAAAGTATGCATTTTGAACCCTTTCGAATCCATTTGAGGGATGTTTTTATATCACATCTGTTCTTACGTACGGAATAAAGGACTTTTTTTTTTTCCTAAACGGATAGTGAAATGGATTTAAAATGGATTCCGAAGGTATTTTTTTCCATGACGTTTATACATTATACATGCGTACGTTTTACGAGTCATACATGCATATGTATAGACGTCACGTACGTACGTACGTATGTATCTCGCATAATTCAGAAAACGAGTCGCCGTAAGAACGTCAAAATTTCGTATATGGGACTGGTATAACTTCTACATGTGCACCTCACTTTTTCGTTACAATTGGCCGCACCAAATGTGTGTATATATATATATATATATATACATATATATACTTAATCGTTTTAAGTGTATTTGGTGTTTTATCTTTTTCTATATTTTTCAATTTTTAATGAAGATATTTTGAGGTTTATGTATTTTTGCCTTGCCGCGAAGTGAGAACTGAATTAGTTGAATCACAAATATATCTAATGAAAATAAGTTTAAATGAAATGGAGCAAAAAATGCATATAATTTAATATTCCATGCAAGGAAGTCATGTGGTGTCCACATCAGATTTTGTTTTTTAACTGGTTTAATTGTATTTGGTGTTTTAGGTTTTTCTGTATTTTACAGTTTTTAATGAACACATTTTGAGTTTTATGTATTTTTGCCTTGCCGCGAAACGAGAACTGAGCTGATTGATTGAGAAATATAGCTGTAATGAAATTCGAGGAAATAAGTTAAAATGAAATGCAGCAAAAAAACTTTATATTTGAATAGGCTGTACAAGAAGTTCATGTCTTGTCCACATCAGATATTTATTTTATGCGTCGAAGAAAAAATAAATCAAAGAAAGAGATTAGCTTGTCTTTATTTAGTTTCGAGTTTTATCCCGCTTGAAAAAGTCTCCTCTAAAAAAATCTTAGCAAATTTACATGATTATTTTTATTTAGATTAAAGTAAGTTATTGAATGATTAATTAAGCATGCTAGAATTAGTTGAACGAAATATCCGTTATTTAAAAATATTAAATATTTAGCTGCCAATATATTTGAATTACGTTTTCAGATCGTGCATTCTCCTCGCATGTAATTTGAGTTAGATACCTCTGGTACAGTTAATATAATGGTGATAGACTTTTCGAACAATTACAAATCCATACAATGTGATACTTTCAAAGCTGAGATTCGTAGATACGTTGTTAATTAACAACGTATAATCTATATTAATATGATTTGTTAGTTATATAAACGGTTCGGAATTTCTGCCACCAGGCACATAGCTCACAGGATGGGAACACCCTATCTCCAACAGCTGTTGCAAAAGACCTTGCGCGCCCATATCAAAGCCTATCTGCCTACTGTTAGGAACGAGCTGGCCAAGAAGTTGATTCATTACACAAAGGAACTAGAGGACTTCAAGAACAGCACTGAAGGAGGAGTAAACGGAAAACAGTTTTATGTAATCAAGTAAGTGTACAGGACGTTTATTTCTTTATTCCTGCAATGAAAAGAAACTTGCATGCAGTGGCAAATGCTTTTCCTTTCATTGTAAATATTAGAACGCGATTTTTTACCTGCAACTGGGGAAAAATCCCAGAATGTTACCATGATACATGGCAAACATTTTTTCGGATTAAAAGATAAATTTTCAATCTATGAACTTAAGCAAAAAGCTACATATCATACTTTTTACTTCCTTATACGAAGGACAGGAGGTACTATAATCGCCAAAAATTTCCGTTGTCAGATTTCGAAGGAAATATCCTTTTTGACCGTTCAGGAATCCATTTTGTCTTGGTTAAAAGAAAAATCCTAGTTCGTACGCTAAAATGTCCGCTAAAATACTGTGGTTCCATGAAAACTTTAACATAAGCAAAATAAGTTGCAAAGAAATGTGTTATAAGAGAAAAAATACAACATTTGATTATTTACAAGTAAACATGAATACTAATAGTAAGCAATATGCTAATCTAATTAAAGTATATTTAAAACATTAGTAAAAGTACTTAACATATATATATATATATATATATATATATATATATAATTTTATATATATATATATATATATATATATATATATATATATATATATATATATATATATATATAAAACTTAGCTCACCGAGCCAGGTAACAGAGTGGGTATATATATATATATATATATATACCCACTCTGTTACCTGGCTCGGTGAGCTAAGTTTTTTTTATTCTTATATTTATTCCAAAACGGATTCTAAAAGGCATTCAAAATGGATGATTTTGTGATATCTCGCATATATCTCGCATAACTCAAAAATTATTATCCGCAGAACGCTGAAACTTTGTACAGGGGACTGCTATAACGTTTAGTCGTGAGCCTTCCTTTTTTATTGCAATCGGCAGTACCAAATATATATATATATATATATACACCTACCCTCCCTCCTTACCCGACTTAAAAGTCCTTATCCCTTTCGCAACCGTTCGTTGTATACTTCCAGTTTCAGAAGTGTTTTAAGGGACGAAAATAGTATTCATACTTTGGAAATGACAGATTAAGAAAAAATAATAATTATAATTTTGGACAAATAACGAAATCTAACTTTTAATGCGGTCTCCCGGCGAATATACTTATATTTTGCAAAGTTGTATACTCGTTATGAAAAAATAAAAATGCTAGAAGATGCCAAACCAATCGTACCATAAAAATTGACCAAAATATTTAATTTCAAAATTTGCAGTTTTTTACGTCATTTTCAGCTTGCCGTGAGGGATCGGTTAATTAAGTAAGAATAATTCGGGGAACTAATTCTAAGCGCAGTGCAGCAAAAAGGTATGTATAATCAAATAGGCCGTACAACGTTATGTGATACCCATTCTGGAATTTTCACGATTTTTCAAAACTTACTTCCAGGCGACCTTCAAATTCTCGCTGGTGGTCGATTAACTTGTAAAAACATGAGATGTCAGTAAATATAATCCAATTATGATATCTTTTACTTCCGCAGACTGATCCAGGAATTCATCGATGACGTAACCATTAAACTCATGGGATATTCGGAGCTTGTGAGCGTGGAGAAAGTCTCTGCTGGGGCTCTGATCCAATTCAAACTCTACACGGAAATCCAGAAAAACCTCAAACTTGTAAGCCACAGTCTCTGTTTGCTTAAATGTAACATTTTTATTCAGAATTAACATTCTTTTTGAAATATACGGAAGTAAAATTCCTCATTACTTCGGTTTTCAAAGAAATACAATCAGTTGCATTAATTGCTGCATCCATTATAAACAAAACGTAACCTATAGTTTGCGATTTAACAAAATTCGGGCTTCTGTTCTCATTAATTTTAGAAACAACTATACGTATTTTGAAAAAAATATGATACAAGAGAACGATCCTCAACGAGCAAACGATTTTACAGCATTATCTTTAATAACTTGGGATCTACACAGACACGAATTATCGCCTGTTAGTTGGCTTGGCTTCTTTAATTATGGCAAAATACTCCGAGTGCTATCTATCTAAACAACAAGAAGATTTGGGCATTCCCTGCTCCGCGAACTTAATCGCACTACAGGTCCCACCCCCACTCCTTAGAACCAGGCGCAGAGGTTTAACCTCCACTCTGGCTCCTCTCAGAGAGAGAGAGGTGCACCACCTAGGAGTCTCCCACCCAGGAAGTCTCCCAGACGGCACTGGTCGTTAATTTGCTACCTACCAGTCGCTCAGGCTGCCCGTCGCAGCGCGGCATTGCCCAGCGTATCCAGGGGTGTTTACCCCCCCCCCGGGTTACTAGAGCCACGACGCACTAGGCAGGCCAATAAGGCTGCGTTCAGCTAAATTTGAGCATTGTGGATGTGTCTGCAACTTTCCCGCGCTGTTCTCCTTCCCGCGTTCGCTTTGCTTGTTTTGTGACAGCGAAATCTTCTGTAGAACGCCGCTTCGTTTTAGCTTCGCTCTGATTGGTCGACGCTTATCCCAAACTCGGCGTAAAGTTGAAAACTTTGAACCCTATGCCACGAGCCCTAAACCAGATTTTGTGACGTAGCACAGACTGGTTGCCTTGGCAACGAAGCTCGGCCTTAACCACTTATGCCCTTTACGCCCTGCCCTCGTCTAAACGAAGCTTAAGTGACCTTTCCCAGGGCCTTCAGAACCACCAAGTTCATAAATTTTATATCTTTGTGGCCAAGACTGCCTAGGTACAGATCCTAGTCAGTAGCTTCGCAAAGTCCTCTACGTCGACCCCTGGGGTGGAGGCTATCTATCTAAAAGGGATAGCTTCGTGGAGGAGGTCCTAAAGGAAATTGGATCGTATACACGTTATACATGGGCAAAACCACGAAAACGCCCATGCAGCCAGCCCGTTAGCCTGGAATTGCACTCCGGACCGAACTACCAGTGTTTAGCGAGTTTACCGCTCGGCCGCTTGTGAGCCATCGACTGTTAGTATAGAAGTAATCCTGACTGCAGCGACATATATGTACTATTTATATTTAGCTGCAGTCAGGCGTATATAAATAGTCAAGAGTAAAATAAATAAACTGTAAAATATATAAAAAAGCATTAAAATATAAAAATAATCAAGAGATAGTAATTAAATCAAAAATTAAATTAAGGAAAGAATTAGCATTCTAAAAGGAAGTACACACATCAAAATTGAAGCAAAAACAATTCAATAAAATAACGTAATAAAATTAATGTAATATAATATAGCATGACAAAATTAATGTAAAAAACTATTGGAAGTTCTTCGGGTTATTTTTTAAAGGAATGGTCGTAGAATTTTCAACAGAGGCACGTTTCTGAATTGTATCAGCATGATTGTGAATTCTTGAAATAATTAAAAGAGAGTGGCAAATAAAAATTAAAGTAAAATTATTAATTAAATTCTTTTAAAACTGCAATAATAGAAACATTTTATTTACTTTAATTAATCATCAAGATATAATCTCCTCTGACGTGACCCAAAAAATAAAAAATACTCTAAAAATAAAAATTATAAAAACCAATTGTCGAGTAAGGATCTAGAATAACTACTGGGTAAGTCAAAAGCAGCGTGTTAAATAAACACTAAATAAATTTCGAACCTAAGAAAAAACAGAATTCCTAAAGAAATTTTATAAATCCAATGTAAAAATATATGAAGTAAAAATTTTTTGAGGAAACGAATTTTATTTAGAAGAAATTTACTAAAAGTAAAGTAACAAAGAATTTTTATATAATTTAAGCAGAAAAGTTTCCAAATTGCGGGGGAACTGCAATGGGTTTCGAGTCCATCGCCTTTCGAGCCCCGTACAGGTTCGAACTCACAAGTTCGAAGAAAGCCGTGAGGCTACGAGAATAGAGGTAGAAGCAAAGTGCACAGTTATTCCAATATGGGCAGCTTATTATTATTACGTTTCGAAGTTTTGAGATAAGTTCCGAATTACCTACGTCATCATCATTATGTAAAAGGCACATGATAGCACCAAGCTAGGAATAGGGAGGTGAGTAAAATTAACTTAGGGATTAGTATATACATATATTCCCAAATATATACATATATATTCATTCCCTTACCCGGTCTTTATTTTCGCAATAGTTGGTCGTAGTCATGTACTTAGTCATGTCTAATTACATTTAAAGTATTTTGTTTGATATTTTAATTGTATTTTAAATGACAAAAATGTTCTTGTTTTGGCAATGTCAAATTAAAAAAAAATAATAATAATTTGAACAACTAACAAAATCTAATTTTTAACGCTGTTTCCCAATTGTTTTACGCCCACCAGCGGCCGAAAGGTAAAGTCGCTGAACACTGGTAGTTCGGTCGAGGTTCGAATCCCGCGAACGGGCTGGCTGCATGGTCGTTTTCGTGGTTTTCGCCATGTGTAACGTGTATCCGAGCCAGTTTCCCTTAGGAAGTCCTCCACGAAGGCATCCCTTCCTTTAGGCAGATAGCCATTGAGGCTTTTCCGTAATCACACACACACCCGATTGTTTTACCTATATTTGGTTTGATACTCGTATAAGAAGTTTGATTCCCGTACGACAAAATTTGAGCGGGATGTTTAATATAATTCGAGGAAATAAGTTTAAATGAAGTGCAGGAAAATTGCGTATAATTTAATAAGCCATGTGGTCACGTGGCAGTGTGAAAGTCATGTCGTGTCCACATCAGATTATTTGGCGTTTTGAGGTACTTAGAAAACTGGGCAGAATTGCCCTTCCTAATCTAGCCTGTGGAGGTTAGACTGACAAGGACACCAATTGTTTTGTATTTATATTAGGTTTTAAGTTGCAGGTTGTTGATTCTTATTATTGTCAGCGTAGAAACATTCTGATACATTTAAATCTTTCGTTACACCAACCCCCTGACAACGACGTGGCAAAAGATTAAGTTCCCTTTATTTCGTTTTTTCATTATTGTTTCACACATTTTTTGCACTTTTTCATACATTTTATGGATCTCAGCTCTGCTTTAATTTTTTCACCATGTCTGATGTGTATACAAACAATTATTTATTTTACTCGAATTTAATTAATTTTTATTTTATTTTATTTATTATAGTTATATTATTATTTTTTATTTAATGACATTATCCTATTGGAATATGCAATGGATTTAAATGTTTTATTTTGATTTTTCTCTTAAGAGTGATTATACATTAGACACATTTCTGAATTTATTTTCTGTTTGTTACAGAATTTAGAGGCACGAAAAGAACAGTTGGTTATGCTCACTGTAAACATGCTGGCATTAAGGTAAATCTGAAAAATATTGTTTTTTTAAATACCATCTATTAGGCTACTTTAACTCCTTAACGCACCAACAAAAATTCAGAACGTGGTCATTTTTTCGCTAATTTTTTAGTTCGTTATTTATTATGAAAGAAAATTTAAAGTATCTAGTAAAATTAATGTATATATATATATATATATATATAATTGCGATACTCTCTCTCTCTCTCTCACTATATATATATAGAGAGAGAAGTTAAAACAAGATTCCTCGTTCGTACGCTAAAAAGTTGCTTAGATACTGTGGTTCCGTGAAAATATTAACATAAGTGAAATAAGGTGCAATGAAATGTGTTACAAAGATAAAATAAACAATACAAACACTTGAATATTTACAAATGAAATTCAATACTAATTGTAAGCAATATGCTAATCAAAGTAAGGCATATTTCAAACATTAGAATAAAGTGCGACAAAAGATTTAAGCAAAAATATAAAAACTAAGAAGCAGCGGTAAATGGTAGATTAGCCTAATTCGAATCTCATTATTGCTCTTCAGGGGAAATTATTTTTAATGATTTTCGAATCAAGTTAAATCCATACCGCGTTTCGCCGAAACAGACAATTGAAACTGTATACGAGACTCATTTTATAAATTATAGATAGATATTCTTAAGAATAGTCAGCATTGAAGCGGTAAAAAATTATAAAGAAAAGAGACGAATCTGCATTGAGACTGCTAGATTGTAAAAAATTTATATTAAATGAAAAAAAGTAAAAGAATATTAAATAAAAATTTTGTTCCAAAAATTATAAAGATCTACCCATTTCTTTCTCCGGGAAAAGGATACAAAACCGAATAAACGCAAATGAAGGAAACAATTAAAAAACGGAATTCTTAAAAGAAAATCAAAAAATTAAAAATTACAGAACATGAGACGTAATAAAACGAATTGCAAAAATATGTCCAAAAAAATTTTTAATCTCCTCTTTTTAAACGTTTCAAACAGAGCTTGTCAAGGAAAAAGTGTTTTGAAGTCTTAAACCAAGTTGATTAATGAGTTCTGAATACATGTTTTGTTCTTCTTACTAAACCATAATTTTAAAAAAGAAATTTCGAATGAGTCTCAAATGCTCAGTTCTTTCCCCTACATACATTCATACACAAAGTAAAAAAATACAAAAAATGAACAACCAAAAACTAAATACAAATGCTTAAAATTAGTAAAAAATCTAAGAGTAGGCAAAACAAACTTAATAAACAAAATAAAATTGAATCAAACAGAAAAAAAGTTCTAAAACTAGAATTAAGGAATCTCACTAGTTTTTCCCACTCTATACAGCTGGAAAAATAATCAGTTACAGAGAAAATAATGAGAAATTTAGAGCCAGAATCACAAAGACAATGAAATTTTTTTCATGTCTTCAACATCACCATCTTTATGTTCTGAGTTATGACTGAGATGTTTTACAGAGATGTTGCTGCCACATGAATAAGACGCGTAATAGATGGATAGAAACCACAATTAGCTGGATATTGACTGCGTCATGTCGAGAAAAATCTATGTCATATGCATGGACCTTATAAGAAATAGACTAACCCAAATGGAATTTCCCCCTCGTCTTACGCGTTCCCGGCTGTCACCTTGATCACATCCGGAGGAGTAGGGACGACTTGCAGAAATTTAACAGTGGCTGCCTATTGCAGCGTGTATAATTGTCAAGAAAAAGCTGGTTGTAGTGCCTCATTTCACAAATTAGAATTTCTACATATTTTTATTTTTGAAATTGAGATTGGTTTTTAAAAATTTAGCATATTTATCATGCATAATTAACGTTCCAAATTATTATAAAGCTATTGCATGCTTTCAGGGCTGGATATTTTTTTAGCTTTTCCTATGCTGTAAGGAAATTTGTAACTACTTCTTTTAGAAAATAATATTTTAAATCTGAACTAAGAGAAAATTTCAAACAAGCAATTTTTATGCTTTTTATTGGTGTAAATAAGTAAAAAATACTAAAATATTTAAAAACGAATTTTTAAAAGTTTTGTTTAAAATTCTAAATTGTGCTGCGTTTTTAAAATTACAGATGAGTATTATAGCACAATTTCTATAAAGGAATTTTATTTCAATTGTATTTCATAATACATCATAGTGATAAACACTTTTGACTCCTTAATTTTTACACATTTAATTCTAATATTAAAATTGTATTTAACCGTAATAATTAATTTTGCTTGTATTTTACAGTGATTATTTTTTAAATTTATTTTTAGTTCTGCATAAGATTTTTTTTTTATTCACGGTTAATTTAATTTATTAGCTCGAAGCGGCATTTTGCGCTGTTTCACTATAAATGTCCGTGTCTCCTTGCAATTTGTTGTTACCAAATATTATCGCCCTGTATTATATTTAAAGAAGTTAAATAATGAAGAATCTGAATGAATACATGTATGTTTCTTGCACTGTGACAAAAAAGACGGTATCTAGAGCCATCAAATTTTGAATAATATAATCCTCCACCTGAACATATCCATCTGGACGAATTTCGAATTTGCTTTTTTATCTATTTCATATTTTGTAAAACTTTAAGGAATTTTTGGTTAACAAATTCAACGATTTTAAAGCGAGCAATGGCAACACTGTATAGAAAATAACATTTTTATCTCCAGTGCGGAAATTCTAAAGATATGCTGTTTTCAAATGTATGGGGTTTACGGGCGAAGAACATAATATTCAATAAATATAGGTAACACACAAAACGCTAAAAAAATTTTCCTTTTGGGCGTAATATAAAATCTGAGTGCTTCTAGATTTTATCTTTTTTTTCCCCCTTCATTACACTCAGAAAATGTTATGCTCCGAATTTTATAAATTACTAAAATAAATAATTCACTTTAATGTTAATAATATAATGATGATATAATCAAATAAATAATCGTTTTATAATGTTGTTATAGTTTTGAAAATCACTGCTTGAAAATGTTCATTAAATTAAAAAGAAAATTATCAGATCTTGTTTAATTTTACCTTATTTATTTTAAAACATCATGTACTATCAATCTTATTTAATTTTACTTAATTTTTACGCAAAATTAAGTGCATAAATTTTGTGCTTAGAGTTTTTACCGTTTTATCAAAGTAAAGATGTTTGTATAAGAATTACGCGTGAAAAAAATTCACGAAATGCAGTAAAAAGTGCTTTAATGAAATTAAATCCTATTTGAAAAAAACAGTGACTTTCATAATCTCATTACTATACAATGTATCACATTAAATAATTAAAAACAGTTTTGTGATACAAACGCCATAGGTTTCCGTGTTAAAGTAAACCAGATCGTCCCTACTCTTCCTTGCGGACATGTCGGTGACGCGCGACCCGCCCACTGGTATGAATTGGTATGAATTGAGGTATCTATGAGAATATAGTCCTGGGGACTTTTACTCAGAAATTATTTACCTTGCGGGGTACTTCTTAGTGAGAAGTAAATCCACTTTATTTAAAGTGGAAAGTTTCTGGTGAAAACATCGTCGCATGAGTGTCGCCATCTGTTGGAACATCAGGAAGTAACAAGAAGTAAAATTTTGAACTTAGTTTTCCTCTTCTGCGAAATCAAGAGCAATCTTTACTGCTAAGAAAGCGATAGAAAGTTTTTCTCTACTGGATTTAGCGGATTTAATATTAACTGCAACATCGTTCATATCTTGAATGAATTTGAAAACTTTAGGATTTGAAAAAACTTGGGATATTGGATTATCATTATCTGCTGGGATCTTCTGCTGTTTAAAGACGGCGCTGAATGGGATGTTTCTTTGAATTTCTTTAATTTCAGTTTCAGATTTAGATGCGAGTGCTGGGAAATCTTTAAGATGTGGAATCTCTTGGGTTTTCTCTGCAAGTTTAGGAGTTTGAAAACGCTTTTTATAAATCGGGCAACCACGGTAAGACGATACATACTCCCCACGGCAAAAATAGCAGATGGGTTTTTCTTCACGTTTTAAAGAGCAAGTATTAGATCTGTGATTCTGGGAACATTTACAACATATTTCTTTTTTATAGCAATCCGCCTGTGAATGTCCATAGCTCTGACACTTGAAGCATTGAATTGGTCTTTTAGTTTTAGGTGCATATTTCTCAATAGTGATATTGAAGTTAAAAGTATTATTTAAGTTGTAAATCGCTTCTCCTAATTTATTCCTTTCAAGTTCAATGAAGTATATGGGTAATTTTATGATATCACTTTCTATTCTCTTTGTGAACTGTTTAACTTTTAGTACTGGGAATTTTATATGTTTTAGGTTTTCAAATATTGCAGTTTCTGAGATGCTTCTGGGCATATTTTTTAGAATGACTTTAATGTTAGTTTTGGAATAAAGTTGATACGTATAGAATTCTATGCATGATTTCTTTAGAAATTCGATGGCGCTGTTGTAATCCTCTTCGGTGGAAGTATTTAAATAAACTTTTTTGGCTTTCATCTGGGTTTCATATTCGTTTTTTAGGATTTTAGTACTTAAGATTTTCTGTAGATCAATCCAATCTAATTCAACTTGCGTGATGACTATTGATGGGATTTTTATTTCAGATTTATGATTAGTTTTAACTTCAGTAGTTTCATTATTTTCTTCATCATTTAAAGGTTCGAATCTGTTGTTTTGTTCTATTTCTTCTTTTTCGCTAGGTTTTAGATTAGGTTTGCATGTTTTTGAGAGAATTGACCAATTTTGTTCTTATTATCTGCTTCTGGAACTGTTAAATTGTTATAAACTTCTTTGATGGAGTCCACTAATTCTTCGTGTTCTTTCACATTTTCTGCGTAATCTTTCTCGTCCATCGATCCGGTGTCCATTAAGTTCGATTGTTCAATCATACGCTGTTGGGATTTATTTAAAATTTCAGTTAGGGCTCCGTTTCTGAGTATTTGATATCTGGGATCTTTATCTAATTCAGTTCCGAGTCCTTGAAATAAGTTAGGGAAAATATGTTTATACTTTTCCATGGTGTCGCGAAAATCTTGGGTTTTTGGAGTCGCAGTGCTGGGGGAGCTACTTTTCTTTATTCTTTTAGGCTGCTGCAATTTAGTTTCTAAGCTGGAGGGTTTTAGAAAATCTTTAAATTTTAATTTTCCGCTATTCTTAGATGAGTTGAAATAATCTGAGTCGTGATCCACGTCGCTGTGGCTTTCATGCCTATTCCAAAAACGATCTGGTGGTTTTTTGGCCGCCATGAGGAGAGAAAGCAAAAATACTTACAGAGCAAATCAGGATGCGTGCGTCGCGCAGCGACGCTAACCTCTGAATATGAGCCCGCCCACTGGGTTAGTCTATCTCTTGTAAGGTCCATGGTCATATGATTCTTACGTAATTATGATGATGTAAATGGAACTAAAACTAAACCAGCCAATAGTAATTTTACAGCAATATTAACTGTCCAATCAGAATGCTTTGAGAACCAAAACTAACTCCGTTTGATTTCAGATTTCATCCTGAACATTACGCACTTGCTTTGCACGCTTTGGCCTAGCTGCACTGCTGTCTGTCTGCCGCTGCTTTCTTGCTACAAAGTTATCAAAAATGTAAGCCTTTTGGGACAGGCGCATTTAATGTGCCGACTTGTGTGTAGCTGCAACATGTTGCTGAGAATAAAACTGAAGATTTAATCTGCATTCGCCTCCAATTTCCTATTCATTATGGATCAACACTACTACGCCATCCAAAATTTCCTGCTCCTGGTCATTGTTTCTGAGTTTGAATATATTACATATATATCTTGCTTATTTCAAAACGCATATTTGGCAGCTTTGCTATAAAAAGAGAGCAGCAAGCAGCAGTCTGTCTAGACTGAAGTGCAAAAAGCAAGTGACTTCTGTTCAGAATGAAATCTTAATTCAGAATGAGTTTGCTTCGGTTTTCAATGCATTTGATTGAATAATTAAGAAAACTGTAAAATGATTATTGGCTGTTTTGAGTTTTAGTTCCATTTACATCACCAGCATTATATAAGAATCATATGACATGGATTAATCTCGAAATGTCGAAAAGCATAAAAAAGTACTGTTATTTTTAGAATACAAAAGGGAAATATCCAAATTAAAATTAAGCATTAAGGAGCTATTGCTAAATTATGTTATAATTTACATATTTTTTATCTTTCTTACACACACACACACACACACACACATATATATATATATATATATATATATATATACGTTGTCTAACTAGTCTTGATCATTATCCATGACAAAAGTACGAGCCGAAAACGTCGCGGAGAAAACAACGCAAGGAGAAAACGTCGTGCTACAAAACCTCGTGGGATAAAATAAAGTGGTTAAAAAACTTCGCAGTTTAAAAACATCGTCGTCAAAAATATCGTGGTAAAAAATAAAGTACCTACAAATCATCGCATGACGATAACATTGCACACATGCGTTTTCAGGATTTAAAAGTTATAAATGCATGTTCGGATAAAGATCGTAGAGCACAAGAAAGAAAGAAGGATTCTTTTACTCCTATATTTCATATATTTGAACGAATTAATAAATTTTTGCGGAAAAAATAAGAAGGAAAATTAAGCATTTAAGAATTGAAAATAAGTAGAAAATTAATGAAACTTAAAAAGCTTAGTAGAATTTTAAATTTATATAGTTAATTAACAAAGGTCATTAATAAGTTAAGCTTTTTTTATAAACTGACAATTTTTCATGAAAAATACAGTCTAAATATGCTTAAAAAAGGAAGATAAATAACTCCGTGAGGTTACCTCTATAAAAATTACTTTATTAATGATAAAATTATTTTCCTTCACATTTGTTAATCTGATATTGTTTTAATGAAAATTACATATTATTTTTTTTTTCGTTTATTCTTAAAGTGTCGTTAACATTTTCATGTATAGCGTGCAGTCAATTTTTTTGGATGTCGATTTGTTAGTTATAACGAAAGTCAGTTACATAATATGTTACTATGCGATGATTTGTAGGTACTTTATCTTTTATGAATGATATACGACATAGCATTTAGGACGTTATAAGCGAATCGCTAATCCGTGTATCCAAATACTGCACCGCTGGAAACAATGAAGATTGGAAAACACCAACTACGGAAACACATAAAACACCAAAACAGAACACTATTTCACGAACAGTATATTCACAATTAGCATTATAGCACGCTGCATTTGATATTTTCTAAATGATTTATCCAAACTTTTGGTGCCTTCTTGTAGAGCAGCTATTCAGAAACAAAATAAGCTCAAATTCGGCATTTCTACGATGATTTTTCCTCAATTCAGAGGCTTCCAAACAGGAGCTCTCAGCAATGCAAATTCGCTTACTGAAGGCAGTAAGTAGATAGGGACAGAACAATGATAAGATTCACAGTGCGTTACATTTACTTTTAATTTAAGCAATATTATTCATATCAGTCATTGACTGATTCAATTTCAAACATGAAGTCAGTCTTTTTAAATGCCTTACAAATGGCATCTTTACCAAATTACTTGAAAGAACTGCTGGAATCTCAGTTAATTACGAATTTGGCAGCTAGTCAAAGCGCGCAAGCCTCGAGCTCAGATGTTCATTTATATAATCATCTAGCAAATAATATACATGGAATGTCAATCGGTGGAACAGAATTCAGTGTAACTTTTCAGCGATTTATACGATTGCATAATTGCTAACATGTAATTTGCATTGATTTCGGAAATATGATTTTTTAAAATATATAAAATGCGTAACTCAGTAACTTACTTTATACATTAGTTTAATTTTTAAACATTTTGCTATAATATTTATAAAAAAATATTTTAAGTATTAATTATTTTAACAAAATTTTAAACAATAATTCAGCACGTATTTTTAGTACTAACCAAATTTAATAAATCAAAATTATTTATATTAAATTTATATTTCATTAGAGGAATCTACCTTAGATTAATATATTTAGATGAAGTAAAGTTATGAAACATTGCAAAATAAATCTTATGCGAACTTCAGATTCTTGAAAGGGCAGATTTAGTCTCTTTCCTTTCTAAAAGTAACGCTGTTGAACTATGAAAAAAATGCTGAAACGACCACGTCTAAAACAGGTCATATCATGACGTTTCAGCGACGTAGACAAATTGCCAAGATACAGGGGCAAATATTTTGCGTCTTCACAACGTTGTAAAGATGTCGTAAAATTACCACGACCACTTTGGAACCTCTCGGACCAGTTTGCAACATCTTTGCGACGTCGTGTGCTACTTGGGATTTATAATATAAATTATAGATTACAGATCGGCGTTGCCAAACATCGATTTTTCCTCAAAATTATGTTATGATTTTTATTGTTTTAATAAATTGCATATTTGTTACTGTAACTTTGTAATCAAACAAAAATGTTGCTGTTATTATTTATTTTCCGTTTATTTTTTTATGTATTCTTCAAGTGCTCGTTTCATAGTTATGTTTTGTTATTTGTTTTTATATATTACATTTTATTTTTAGATGTTATAAGGTATTTCTCCTGCCTTCGTGGTGTAGTGATCAACACACTGAGACGGTATTTCAGAGGTCCGTGTTTCGATTCGCGGCGACGGCGTTTGCTAATTTTTCATCTTTCCTGCTTCCAAAAATATACCTAATGTCTCTAAAGTGGCGCCCGAACTAAAAGGGTGTAGGATGATGATTCTCCTCACCCAGGATTTGGCGATTGGGTCCCCTAAAAACTCAGTCGGCCTTTAAAAGGGGGAGTATATAAGGTATTTCTTCCGCCTTCCTAGCGTGCCTTTGTGGTGTAGTGGTTCTGCTCGCTGGGCCAGTATTCCAGAGATCCGTGGTTCGATTGTCGGCGAAGGTGATTGCTAACTTTTCATCTCTCTGCCTTTCAAAAAAGTCCTAATGTCTCTACAGTGTGAGTCACTTTATATTATGAAATAGGTCATTCGGTGACCCGCGGGTCATAGGCTGCCGAGGCCTGGCATAGCGTGTTCATGTGTAATGGTTTCTTCCGTTAAAATAGCTCAATGCGAAGTCTGCCATGTCATGAGTTCCAATGTGTTTTGCGATACCTCCTGAATAATATACAGCTTCAGTTCGCCGTGTCATTATTGCCATCTGTTGCTGAGGGCAATTCACGTCAGCCACCTTTCAACTATTTCGTTCACTAGCATCTGTCAACCAGAAACGTCCTTACTGCCTGAAATTCTTTTTGCTCAACAGCCGCTCTCTAAACCTCATTGAATCAGCTGAAAAATAAACTTTGTTTTGTACAGTCATACGAAGTTGGTCTGCTACGTTTTGAGCTAATTTGTGCCGTCGATCTGTTGTAGTTTTTATTGAAAGAGGCAGTTGTTTGTAGTTATCAACTTTTTTTAGGTCTAACACGCACACTGCATCAACACAACACATGGAAAAGTAGACGGAGCACCAGAACTTCGCCTCTAGATTTACAGGTTTTGTTCTGTCGCACTACTGTTCTAGCGCAACATCCATCATAGTGCGTACTGCGCCTCGCCTCGTGATCCACCTCAGCAAGGAATCCACTACACAATTGCAACGTTCTCACCTTCCTCCAAATGGGTGACCCCCTCCGTATTGCCTGCCTCCGGCATGCATTTTACGTTTCGCTATCGTTTCGCTATATACAATTCTATGTATTTTATTTTGAAAGACCAAATGATAGTATGATAATGCCTTGATGTCTGTACATTTCGTTGTTCATAGGTACGATTTTTATTCGGTTCGTCGAGGATCCTGTTGGATGAATGTATAAATACTTCATTTCATTAGTTTATAAGGTATTTCTCCCGCTTTCTTGGCGAGCCTGCGTGGTGTGGTGGTCTGCACACTGGGCCGGTATCCAGAGGTCCACGGTTCGATTCCCGGCGAAGGCGTTGCATATTTTTCATCTTGCCTGCTTCAAAAAAAAAAAAAAATCCTAATGTCTCTACAAGTTTTTGCATATTTCTATTCTGTCACATGCCATGAGCCTCATCATAATTTTCTACATTTTTTGCCTTAACAGCTTCACACTCAGGATATATCCGATAGCTTCTGGTGTGAAAGGCTACCTGATTTTGCAATGGTTTTCTTTTGTAAGTTGACAGCTAAATATATTATGATGGACGAAGTGACAAAGACATTATGAGATGTGGTTAAATGTCGGGGACTTATGCATTTTTATGTACTCTTCTCCCTTCTAGTGCTTTATTCCACCCGTTTTTCCAGATTTCAAGTGTTCTTAAGGGGACCTTAAAACTGTTCTTGGAAGTAGTATTCCTACTATAGTGATTCATTCTGTGCCCCTTCTTTGGCAAGAATAACTGCTTTTTTATCATACGCTTGACCAGCAAGGGCTTTTAGCCATTTTATTGCTATTTTAATATTGTCGTTTCCAGTGGTAGATCGTGAATCTCTTGTACAGTTGGAGATTAATTTTCGTAATCTGCAAATGCTTGATTGACCAAAAAAGTGGTAATTAATTTGACGTTTCGAAGTGTTGCCCAAATAATCAAAAATTTCCCAGAACCAAAGTCATTTACTAGTTAAAGACGATTTTTAGGTATGGTGAATTTTTATCACAGATTCATACCAAATTGTGCGAAATTGCAACAACCATTAACAACATTGCTCAGTGGTATTAAAAAGAACTGCAGAAAAGAAATAACCTGGGCGGCAGAAACAAGAAACGCCTTACAGATCTTAAAAGATGCACTTATTCATGCCACAAACTTAACTCACCCATCCGAAAAGGCTGAAATATCGCTAACAACTGATGCTTCCGATACTGCCATTGGAGCCGTTTTACATCAGACTGTGAATAATAAAAAACAACCCTTAAGTTTCTTTTCCCAAAATTTGACATCAGCACAACAAAAATATAGTGCCTACGACAGAGAACTCTTAGCCATCTATACAGCAGTAAAACATTTCAAATACATCTTAGAAGGGCGAACTTTTGCAATATACACGGATCACAAACCACTAACATTTGCCTTCCAACAAAATTTGGAAAAAGCTTCGCCACGACAAGCTAGACAACTATCATATATAGGCCAGTTCTCAACCGATATCCGATTCATACAAGGGCATGAAAATACCGTTGCTGACGCTCTCTCTCGCATAGACACCATTTCTGTACCATCTGCAATAGACTTACAAACTATAGTAGACTGTCAAGAAGATGACGACTTGGAGATACTAAAAAACAACCCAAACTTAAAAATCCTACAGATCCCTATACCGGACAGCGACAAGAAAATTTACTGTGATACTTCTACAAATTATAATCGACCATACATCCCTGCAAAGTTTCGGCAGAAAATATTTTCTTCAATCCATAATTTATCTCATTCTGGAATAAGATCCACGATAAAATTGATAACACGACGTTTCATATGGCCCAATATGAATAAAGACTGCCAACTATGGACTAGAGCATGTTTATCTTGCCAAAGATCTAAAGTTCACAGACATACACATTCATCTTTGGGAGAATTCAAAGTACCTCCACACAGATTCCAGCATTTAAACATAGATCTGGTGGGTCCGCTACCTCCTTGCAAAGGATTCAAATACCTTCTAACCATCATCGATCGTTATACACGATGGATCAAAGCGGTACCGTTAGAAGATCAATCAGCAGAATCTATTGCTAAAGCTTTGATTTATACTTGGTTTTCACGCTTTGGAATTCCGAATCGCATAACATCTGACCAAGGTCGGCAATTTGATAGCCAACTTTTTCAAGCTTTAGGAAAATATCTTGGTTTTCATACAAACACTACAACTGCGTACCATCCACAGGCAAATGGCCTGATTGAAAGACAACACCGAACTTTAAAAGCAAGTCTGAAATGTCATCTACTCGAATCAAAATCATGGCTGGAAGCATTGCCTTTCGTTCTTTTAGGCATAAGATCTGCCATCAAGGAAGACCTAGATTGCTCATCCGCAGAACTTGTATACGGAACCTCTTTAGCATTACCTGGTGAATTCTTTTCAACAGTACCTCATATGAAACAGTCTGAATTTTCTCAAAACCTTCGGAAAATAATAAGAGCTATGAAGCCAAGTTCTACCACCACTCATGGAAATAGAAGTCTTTGTTTCTAAACATCTTTCCAACTGTTCTCACGTATTCCTATACAACAACATTAATAATTCGTCGCTACAGCCTGTCTATCATGGACCGTATCCTGTAAGAGCAAGAAAGGATAAGTACTTCGATATTGAAATCCAAGGAAAAGTTAAAAGAGTTTCAATAGACAGACTAAAGCCATGTTTCCTAGTGCAAGATTCTGATATTCCTTTTCCAAACTCCCATTCCAAGAAAGCGGAACTTGGGGAAACACCTGCACTCAAGAACACTGAAGAAAATTCAGAAACTCGTCATGAAACCAAGACTACTAGAACCGGCAGACATGTGAAGTTCCCCAGTCACCTTAAAGATTATCTTCCATAATCGCTGTCACTAGGAAGGGGGTGTGTAGTGTCACTTCAGTTCCGTCAAGTTTCTAATTAAATTTAGTTAAAGCGGAATGACAACACCTTCTAGTCTCCGCGAAGAACGAAGTAAACAAACTTCGAGTTTTTGTCACGCGATGCTACGTGCATGTAAAATGTAAATAAATCTTATGAATAAGAATCTATAACATCGTAAGGAATAAAATATTGGTTCCATTGGAGTCAGAGAAGTGTTATTTTTCTATATTTGCACACCAGACACTTTCATATACTTTTTCTTTTTTATCATGACTATTTTAGGCGGCTGGCCGCGCGAGCAGTTAGTTTTTAACGAAATAATATAGCGATTATAAAAATATATATGGCAACTCTTAACACTCTGATGGGAATTCAAAAGATATACTGTTTTTAAATATTTTGTAATTCTGCTGTTGAATGGAATTTTATGTGGCTTAAAAGCAAAAAACGTACTTTTAAATAAATAAAAGTAACACATAAAAGTTAATAATAAAAAGACTAAAAAGATTTTGTAAGCCATTTTGTACTAAGAAAACTGAATATTGATATGATGAACTGAGAAAAGATTTTAAAAATATAAAAATGTATGCCAACACTTAACACTGCATTGAGAATTCTAAACATATACTGCCATGCGGCTTTTAATAATTTTGTCATTTTGCTGTTGAACTGTATGTGACGCAAGTGCGAAGAAAACGACGCTTAATAATAAAGTTAAAGAGGGGAAAAGGGGGGAATCAGGAGTGAGAGCAAATGCAAACTGGTAGACTGCGTGCTCAGCAAAAATTTAAAAACTCTTTTGGGTGACCGTTAAAATCTTTCAGATTTCTTTATTATTGTAATTTTTTAAGAAAATTGGCAAGTTAAAAAAGAAGAAAAAATTGGTTATGTTATAAATTATTATTTCCTAAATGTGGGTTCTTTGTTTGTAAAAAAACTGTAATTCGAAAATTTTAAAATAAAATAAATACTTTACAAATATTCAATGATACGGCCTATCGACATAGGAGCAGCAATAATTTCTTACGTGCACATACATATGATGTGTAAACTTCAAAGATAAGTTTTTGAGGGAATTTTTATTTCCGTTTCTATTACAATGGGACACAGAACTGTTCGCTTTTTAGCAAATATCAATTTATTCAAATACGAAAACCATCCCTTGATAAGTCTATAAACTTCCAATATAATATTTCAATTTAAATGTCTATTTCCAATTCTGTTATAGTTGCGAATGAAAGGAACATGGGCATTATAAATGTATAATTTTACACCCCCCCCCAAAAAAAAATCATGTATTTTTTTAATTTATACTTTGAATAATATATTTTTAGATTCTGAAAAAGGGTAGTTTCGTTTTTAAAATTCTTTTATCGCTATTTATTTATTTGGACTTGATGCAAAATTTCACTTTTTTATCCTTGCAGGGCAGAAATAGTTGCACCAACTGCTGGAACGACAAAATTTTGGGATTGCAATGATGCAGAAGAGGACATCGCGACGGCAGACGCAGGGGCTGTGGCAGTAAGTCTTCCCTTATTTATTCCTGGAGCTGTGCGTGAGGCTATAAATTTCAAATTCTTCGGAAAAGAAACACGGAAAGGTTGCGATTTAATAAAAGCAGTTGCTTTAATTTTGTATTTTTGCCCGTGACAAGATTTATTGGTTAATTTGAATGCGGCAAAGTCACGACAGCTATCTGCCTAAGAGAATGGAGGTCTTCGTGGAGGACTTTTCAAGGGAAACTGGCGCATATATATATTACATATGGGGTAAACCACGAAAACAAAATATGCAACCCGTTTGCCTGGGATAGAAACAAAACCAGGTCAAACTACCAGTATATAATTGTTTTAACCACACGGCCACTGATGGAACTATAAAGGCCAATAGAGTTCTATAGGAATTCCTATAAAACTTTATAGGTAATCATCTACAGAACATCTTCTCTATGAAATTCTATAGAAATTTTATAAAACTTTTACAAAACAGAATTCTATAGAAATGTTGCTTTAAAAAATCATAAAGAAATTTTATTTATATTTTAAAATTATTTTTATTTAAAAAATTATAAAGTCTTTATAGAATGATAGTTCTATAAAGACTCTGTAGAAGTCTGCAATGTTTTCACACTATAATAAAAACAAATTTGCAGTTTCTGTTGTATTATATGGGATGCAGAAATCAAAGATAAACACTTTTTATTCATAAGAACTGATAAAAGAAATTATTTCTTTAATTAAATTTAACTATTATTTAAAACGCGTTTATTTTTATTTAAATATTTTTTAATGAAAACAATACTTAAAATTTTATTAAGAAAAAAATCTCATCTATTCCAAAATCTTTTATTCCCTTTCCCTCCGAGTCATGGATAACTTTAAAATTTAGATTAAATTTTTTTTTAATCTTTAATGAAATTTTTGTTTATTCTTTAATGTTTTTAAATACTCAAAAGCTTCAACAAGATCTTTTATAGAAAGTTAAAACAAGGAAGTGTCTTTAAAATTCTTAAGAATTATGTCTGTATTCTCTATAAATTGGATCTAAAGTTTTCAATAGAGTTCTATTGATTCATTCTGTACACATAAAACATTCTATACGTGGGATCTTTAGAAACTACAAACTTTTATAGAATCTCTGCTCAAATCTCTATAGGATATCTGCATATATCTCTAAAGGACTGTTATACATAACTCTATAGAAGGCATATATAGAATTTATAAAATTTTAGAAAAGATGTCTGAGTTTATAGAAAATTGTGCCATAATTCTATGGAAGTTTAACACTGGATTTTTTAAAACATTTTTCAGCTCCATAAATTTCAGAAAATCGTCTTAAAACTGTCTGTTTTTTCTCTACAAAATTTGAAGGAGAATTGCATTTTTAAATTAATTATATGTTAATAATCATTCATATATTAATTTAGAAATCAAACAAAAAAATCAGCGTTATATTTTCCAATTTTTACAGGACTAGTTTCGATGGTTTTACCGAACCATCATCCGCAGCTGCAAAAGCGCAAGCGGCAACAGGACTAGTTTCGATGGCCTTACCGAACCGCTTGCGCTTTTGCAGCTGCGGATGATGGTTCGGTAAAACCATCGAAACTAGTCCTGCGAAAATTTGAAAATATGTCGCTGATTTTTGTTGTTTGACTTCTAAATTAATATTTGTTCGGCGTGTTATTGTGTCTTAATCATTCATATGTCGAAAATAAGGTGTATATATATATATAAGCTTATTTTACATTAAACTTCTCTGTAACATTGGCTTTTTTTTTATCATATACAGGTAATTATTTTACAAAATTTCGTATTTATTACACATCTGGAAATTTTACCTCTGACTTAATATTTCATCTCGATATAATCTATTAACGGCGCAAGATGGATATTTTTTTAGTAAATTTTAAAACAAGGAACAGACGAAAATGAAAACATGCAATTTACAATAAGATAACTGAAAAGCTATTTTGTTTGCTTTTAATAATAGGATTTCTAAAAGTCTATTAGTTTGTAATAAAACTTTACTGAGAGAAACTTTTAGAAAATGCCTTACAATGTTTCTGTAAGTAAGCAGATGATTTACTACATATTCCATATGGGAAAGAAAGCCTAGAAACTTATTTTTACGATCAACTAATGCTATCTAGAAGCAGAAAAAACAATCTAAAATATACTGGATAGTCAGAAATTACAACCATAGAAATGAGATGCCCGTGCCACAAACGGGCAAAACAGAGTGAACAAAAAAGTGTTGCCAGTAGAACGCACGGGTAAAACTGTAAGCACTTGAAATTTTTGCAAAATTAAGAGAATTCGCAAATTATGTGTCATTTTACGAAAAGTATTGAACCCAAACTACTAATTGTGTCGCCGAAAAGTTATTCAGATATTGAGAGTCGAATACTTAAGCTTACACGTGCATATCTACGGAGCTGCGATCTTTGAGGGGATATAAGCATACGATGAGTTTTCGGAGATTCGTATGCTCGTCCTCCTTCATAACACTGGCGTCTTTTCCCTAAACGTTGGGTAAATTTTATAACATATCAGGTCAAACGAGTATCCACGAACATATGCATGACGGAACGAGATGGAGAATTGTTGGTAAATTGTAGACAGACACAGAGTTATGGTGGTGGATGGTTGCACAGCTCAATGCAACTTCCAGTGACATTTGGTATTTGTGGAAACAGTTTCAAGTCACTGGATCCATATCGAGAAAACCTGGACCAAGATCCACAACGGCGAATGAGGATCATTATCTGGCACTTACAGCGCGGCAACACTAGACAGCTATAGCTTCACAGCTCTCACGTGATGCTTGCTGTCATTTGAACACGAGTTCACGATCTACATTTGCTCGAAGGCTTCAGGACACAGGGCTGTCTGACAGGAGACTCGACGTTTGCGTCCCACTCACTGTAGTACACAAGAGATCGCTTTTAGCATGGTGCAGACAACATGCGCCTTGGAACAAACTTCGGTGGAACTCCGAGTTTTTTACAGATGAGTCGAGATTCAGCCTGAATACTGATTTTCAACTTGACTGTATCTCGAGAGCGCCTGAAACACGATACCATTCCTCCCTCATCAGGAAAAAGGATCATTACGATGGTAGATGCGTAATGGTTAGGGTAGGCATGACGTTGGGCAGCCGCACAACCCTGCATGTATTTGAAAAAGGCTGTCTGATTGCTATGAGGTACAGCTGACAGTTGAGAGCAGAATCTGGACTATTCGTGCGGCTTACTTAGACTATTCGGGTCTAGTCCAGGTTCCGCAACTATCCGGGGCAACACCTTATGGGCCCTATAAGGGCATACATTGATCCTGTATACATGCTTACATAGTTCATAATATATGCTTATAGTTACATAGTTCATAATATATGCTTACATAGTTCATAGTACATGCTTATATGCAAGTAGTTCATAATTCATAGATCTTTCATAATACGTGCTTACATAGTTCATATATATACATGCTTACATAGTTCATAGTTGCTTACACAGTTCATACTATATTGAGTCTGTTACATAATACATACATAGATCTAATAATTTTCATTGGACATAATACATACATGTTTCATAATATATACAGTGGGCCGCAACATGTTTCATAATGTATGCAGTTAAAAAAAAGAGAGAGAGACTATTCCACACTGCACAAATCTGTTCCCAATTCCTCCAGTTTCTGCATTAATGAAAAACAATTCTCATCCACATACGGCTCAGCTGGTCAATGATTACTTTGAAAGTGAGAATATTCGCCGCATGAATTGGCCAACAAGATCTCTTATAGAGCACGTCTGGGACACACTTGAGAAGTTAATTTTATCACGTCATCCCCCTCCGAGAACCGTCCAGGAATTTAAAACTGCCTTGCCGGAGGTGTGGGTTTGACTGTCACAGAGACTCCTCATCTGCTTCCTGTCCAGTATGCCGTCATGCTGCATGACCTGCCTGGCTGTGAGAGGGGAACCATACTCATATTATACTCATTTTCTGTTCAGTATCATGGATTGGGGATATCCTTGCACTATGAGCTTTCCTGATAATATTTATGCACATAAAATGACTTTTGAATGACACATCTCTTTCTCTGTTATAAGTGTATATTAAAACCAAATTTCATTAAAATTTATTCATTAGTTTCCCAGAAAGTTAACATAATGTGTAAATTCCCTTAATTCTGCATACGAGTGTAGAATTATATAAGACATTTTCATAAGGGTCTGTTGAAGATTACACAAATCATAGTTTGATAGAATAATGCTTTTTTTTTTTTTTTTTTCCTTTATATAGGCGAAGCTGTTTCGGAACGAGCGAATGGAAAAATCAGTGAGTTACATGACGGATATAATCAAGAGATACCTTGAAATAGTTCAAAAGGCTATGGGAGATGTAGCCATCAAATACACTGTCTATTTCCTAGTCAAGAAGGTGAGTCGGAAAGAAAGAAAACTATCAAAGCAACAAAATCTTCTAAACCTTAATTTCTCATTATACTTCATCGTGACCTCATTATACTTAAAACCCCATTATGCTTAATCGTGAACAGTTGAGAAAAATCTAGCATCATTACTTTTCTTTTTTTGCCTCCCGCGAATCCATATACATAGGTAAGAGAGGTAATGTTTTCGGTTCAAAAATTCGATGATGAGTTTTTGTGAATAAGCATGAATTACGCTCCCCACAACACGCTAGGTGGCCACAGGCCACGAGATATGGGCTACTGGTATAAAACGCTTAAATATGCGTGCTGGGCTCAGTATAAAACGCTTAAATATGCGTGCAAAATTCTCAAATTTCAGTGTACAGTATCAGCAAATGTTTCTATTAAGCTCTCTCTCCGCGTTTCTGAGGCGCCAGAGAGTTCTTGTGCTGTACACTTGCGGAGTCCAGAAGATACCCTGTAGAGTCATTAGGTTAATTGGAAGCCGTAGAGATGAAAAATTAGCAACCGCCTTCGCCGGGAATCGAACCACGGACCTCTGGAATACCGGCTCAGCGTGCTACCGTTACACCACGAAGGCACGCTAGGGAAGTGGTAGAAACACCTTATAACCCAATGGTCCTTGTAAGGTGGCCGGGTGTCCGGACTTGCTCTCACCTGTCACTCATGTATGTGTCCGTATGTCGGTGACAATTTTTTCGTCCATGATAACTCTCATATAAAACTTTACAAAATTGCACTTTGTGTAAAACTGGGCGACCGGAAGTGGTTTTTGAAGCCCTTAACCGATTTTATTGATATTAAAATACAACAAAAAAAAACTTTTCAGTTTTAGTATTTAAGACTTTTATTTTCGGTATGAACAACATAGTAGATTTGGGTTAATTGAGCAACCGGAAGTGATATTTTACTTGAAGTTCTGAGCCGACTTACGTCAAAATATATATTATGATACAATTTTTTAATCCTTAAAGCTAACGAGCATTGTTTACTGAGACTTGAATATCACGGTGATATACAAGCAGATCAAAATGAATTTATATTTGCTGAAACTATGCAAATAAAATAGAAGGAAATTAAATTATGGTATTCGATTCAAAATATTTATTTTAAATATGTAATAAATACTTAACTTTCTTTAATTAAAACCAATATTCATTTTAAATATGTAATAAACACTTAACTTTCTTTAATTAAAACCAATTAAATTATATGTTATTCAACTGCCCAATAAAATGCAGTTTTTAATAAAAGATAAATAAAGGAGTAAACATTTGATTAGGTAGGTATAAAATTCAAAACACTAACTTTCTCACATTGTTAATTGTTTCTAATAAAATATCAATAATCTAAAATTTCGCATTGCAGCCTTTTCTGTAAAAACAAGTTAGGTGTTGTTTACAAACGATCAACTGGATGTGACATTTTACTTAAAGCTCATTGGTTAAGCATGGAATTAGCGGGGGTTCACGTGCCGACCACATAAGGTTTTTTCGAATTAAATAAATTAATATTTAATGCTAAAAACTGGGGTGACATTTTATGCTTTTAAATATTTTGGGGAAACGTTAAGAAATTCCTCTTCTACCTTAATTTATTTGTGCTTCGCAGCTAAATGCAAATTTTAAGGAATTTTTGATGCATGTATACGTTTGGGAGTATTTCTTATAAGTAAATCGTAATACCAGTGAATGTGATGTAATAAAAAATATTGACTACAATTCATTTCATCACATTTCAAATTACATTTTCCTGTCTTAGGTACATGTATCAAGTTTGACCTCATACCAACTCTTGTCGATTCGGCAAACATTGTAAGTATAATTTCTGTTTGAAGTTTTTTTATTCTTGTATTAAAACTGGTAATGTGTCTTCTCTTTAAAATCTAGTGATTGATTTTGCATATGTAAAAATTTAGCCTTGACATGTAGGGTCCTTTATCTGGTATAACAACTTAACTCAATGTTTTTCAGACCCTACTAGACCGACAGGCAAGTTATCGCTCTAGTTTGAATTCAGATGAAGTCCAAAATAACATTCTGAACTTTTGAAATTAATACAAGGCACCGCTCGTGCCACAAAATGTAACTGTTTTAATCGCGGATTTTGAAAATAACATGAGATGAAGTTAAACTCAAATTTAGGTAATGTGGTCTACGACTACACGTTATTGTTGTTGCTAATGCTCACTTGTCTGAGCCTCCCAAAACCCAGGAAATTCCTCGTGGCAAGGAGCGCAAGTTTTACGCTTGTCGTTGGCAACAGGCTTGAGCACCTTACAGTTGACAGAGCGATTTAGCGCAGTTCCGCCTCCAAGTTTTATGGAGAGTGCCCCGGGGGTAGGAAGGGTACGAGAGTGGCCCGACCCCTCTTCCTCTACCACTAACCTCTCAACAGAACTTTCGGCTCATGTTGTACGCACACTATACATTTACAAACATCCATACCTTCTCCGGGATTCGAACCCGGGCCTTTCGGGACGGCAATCAGGAACGATAACGTCTATACCGGTTGGGCGGCACGACTACACTTAAAATAGTCCACTTAAGATGTCTGAAGTAATTAACGACTCGCTTTTAAAGCTGGCTAGTATGATGGCTGAAGCAGAAATAAACTTTTGCAGAGTTGGCGACAGTAAGTAACTGAAATACATGGCTGCAAGAAAGTCTAAATCTAAAATGGATACGGATTATGAAACTGTTTAACAAGCTAGATAAGAAAATTTAGCCTCTGAGTGCACATGACTTCGACGAGCTACCAGGTGAATCTCCAAGAAATGTCAAGAAAGTCAGGTCAAGGTAAGGAGACTATCAACTTCTGTAATGCAAGGTAGCCAAACAGATGGAAAGCGACGACAGGCAAAAGTCACGCCACACCAGGATAATAAATAAACTTTAACAGTCCGTCTATGTTTCAAAACTGGGCTCTCTAATCATGTCTGTAGCAAATGGCTTGACCAAATTATCTTCTGAAATGATTTGGTAGTTAAAAACTTTCGAAAATTTTGCATCTCACAGCTATCGCTGAAGAAACGCGTCTATCGCTGAAGTCTATCGCTGAAGAAACGCGTTTTGAGTTTCGTAATGTGGTCTACTACAAGGTCGATTTTCAGGTCATCACGGATCAGTTTGTTTCTAATCGGGTAATGAGCATTTGTAGTTCTTCTCAGAATCTTATTCTGTATGACATGAAGTTTGTGGAAGTCAGCATTTGAGGCTCAGGCCCCACGCTGGATATTCGCAACATAAAACTGGCCTTAAGATTGCATAGGTAAATCCTTCTTTTCTTCTTGAGAGACAGCCCAGACTTGCTTCTGAGCTGCACACAAAGTTCGTTGGCAATATCAGAGGCTTTTTCCACGACGTGCTTAATATGGCAAGTCCATGTGAGCTTTTGGTTAACGATAACCCCCAAACCACTTTCATTATTTACACGCTTGTTATTTGACGAATCTTGCGCCTGTTAACTAGCAGCAGCTTAGACTTTGAGGAACATATAACTCTAAAATATTCAAACCGTCGTCTTAAATACTCGATAATTAACTTGCGTTCTGAGGAGGATTAAGAAAAGAAGAAGTTAAATAAAAATTCAGATCATCATAGCTAGTTAATTAAATAAAACCCTACAGACATTTGACAAACTCTATTACTATCCCTTGTATAAAAATACTAACTATATAAGATTTATTAATAGCAAATGCGTATAAGAATTACAATAATTAAAATTAAAGTTAGACAAATGTCAGTTTTATGGTAAAGGTTGTGTCGGAAAGAAACCATATATAGGAAATATATTTAAAAAAAAAAAAAAAAAAAAAAAAAAAAAAAACCATTTAAAAAAAAAAAAAACTGAAATGTTTCAGATTTTAAATTACGTCCAAAGGGGCGTTTTTTAACATTTTGTGTGTTACCTTTCTTTATTAAATATCATGTTCCTCGCACTTAAACCATAAGATCCAGTGCAACAGCAATATCGCAAAATAGTTTTAAAACGAGCATATCTTTAGAATTTCCGATACAGAGACTCACGCGCTGGAGATAAAAATGTTTTTTCTGCACAACGTTGCCATTGCTCGCTTTGAAATCCTTGAGTTTGTTAATCAAAAATTCGTCAAAGTTTTAAAAAATAGGAAATCGATCATAAAACAAATTTCAAATTTCAAATTTGGTCTTCCACATGCTCATATTCGTTGGAGGATTACGTTATTCAAAATTCGATGACTCTACCGTTGTTTTATCACAATACGAGAAATATACATACATTTATGCAGATTTTTCATTATTTAATTTCTTCAAATATAATGCAGGACTCTAACATTTTGTGGCAACAGTTTGAAAAGTGAACCGACATTTATGAGTCCGACGCAAAATGCCAAAACGAAACTTATAGTCCTTCGGGATTCAAATCCCTTTGGACTAAAAAGTTGAACAAAGGTAAAGATAGTGACAATCGCAGTGCCGTCTATGAAACAATATGCTAGAAAACTGATGTTAAAAACTTATCACACAAATTGTTGAATACTGTAATTTTTTTAATTATATTTCAAATAAAATCGATTTAGGTATTACATTTTGGTAAATGCAGTAGAATGCAAGAGACAAGAGTTCACCAACCATGGAGGATTTTGAAAAATTTTAGAGAAACCAGTTTTAAAAGAGGTTTAAGATACCAACTGGAGAGCTAGGAGTAGCTACGTAAGGTTTATTAATTTAGTCTAGAGCAAAAATTTAATCCTGCTTCATTCTGATTCAAACCCCGATTTCTCACTTGTGTTTTAGAAAGTGATTTTTTTTTTTTAATTCCTACTCTAATTTTGCAAAATTTTATTCATGCCCTCTTTTCAAAGTTCTTCTTTTTCTCATCAGCGCCTCTTTCCATGGCTATTTTTATTACTTCCGTTTTTATTCTTACTACTTAGTACTACAATTACTAAACCCAATAGTAACTGAACGGCTAAGACGGCTGAATCCTAGTAGTTCGATGCCGGTTAGAATCCAGGCCTGCTGGTTTGGTTTTAGAAGTCGGTTTACATGTTTTCCCCATATGTAATGTAATACGTTACACATGGGACCAGTTTCCCTTAGAAAGACCTCCACGAAGACCTTCCTTCCCTATCTGGCTAAGGAGTTGAATGTATTCGGCAAATGTCCTTATCTGCTTTGCCATATTAATTTAACGAACCAAATTATAATCACTACTATTGACGACTATTAAGATGACGAAGATTACTATCCCCACTCCTCTTTTCACTAATACTGCTGCTGCTGCGATTACTATTACTATAGATTTTTGTAGAGATAGGAAATGGAAGCCAAATCAGTAATGTAATTAAATAAGAATTGGTTAAATTACATGCTGTCAGTAGTAACCTGTATGACTGGTTGACCGGAACAGACAAAATTTATGCCTCGCTTCTACTACTTTTTACTACAATGATGATAACTACTACTATTAGTAATAATAATAGTTATACTACTACTACTAGTAGTAATAGTAATACTACTGCTACCAGTAATAATAAAGATAATAATGCCGCTACCTGTAATAATAGAAATAATAGTAATAATTGTAATACTACCAATGCTAGTAATAGTAATAATAGTAATACTGCTGCTAGTAATAATAATAACAACAATTGGTTTCCATCTTCGGGTAGCCCACCAGCGGCCGAAGCTGAACACTGGTAGTTCGGTCTGAGGTTCGAATCCCGCGAACGGGCTGGCTGCATGGGCGTTTCCGTGGTTTTCCCCATGTGTAACGTGTATAGAGCCAGTTTCCCTTAGAAAGTCCTCCATGAAGGCATCCCTCCCCTTAGGCAGATAGCCCTCGAGGCTTTGTCATAATCACACACACACACCATCTTCGGGTAAATTAAGCCCATCAGTGACCAAATGTTAAAGTTGCTAAACACCGGCTGTTTAACCCAAGTTCGAGTCTAGGCGAACGGGCTCGCTGCATGGTTTTCCCTATGTGTAACGTGGATATGAGGCAATTTCACTTGGAAAGTTCTCCACGAAGGCATCCCATCTTAGGCAGACAGCCCTCGCGTGATTTGCCATAATCAAATAAATCAAACCAATCCGGTAAATTATGGCTGTTATACAGATTTCTAGGTGTAGTGCATGCAATAATTGAAAGCGGGGAAAAAAAAAAAAAAAAAAAAAAAGAGTAGGAACTGGGAGTCTCAAAATTATATATCAAAATAAAGAACAAAAATGGAATCGGGCAGAAGGAAATAAAAGATTCTTAAAAATTCTTATTCCTGGGAGGTCAGGGCTTGATCTAAAAATGGCCGATTTTCAAGTTTGGCTCCATACTTTTGTCGCGATGAATAGTTCGCAGTTTGTTCCTCTTTTTTGTCAAAAAATATATGAATGCTTCAAATTCCCCGTTAAATACGGGAAGAGAAATTAGGCTGGATGAACTGAAGATGTTTATTTTTGCAGCCAGAATTCCTGATATCCTGATTTGCCGAAAATTCCATTAATTCTTCTTATCTTAACTCTTCTGTACATGAAAATAAATCTAAAATCTTCACACCTCATCCAGTATTTTCATTTTATAAATGTCCAAAAGTTAATTGTTAAAATAATAGCCTCAAAGTGCTAACTGTAGCTATAACTCCATTTCTCCCCATTTAGGGTTTCCGTTTTTTTTTTTTTTTTGGAGCAGTGGGAAAGAGTAAAAAAAAGAAGATATCTCTACGTCCAACACTGCCTTTGTAGAGAACAAATTTCGAACATAAAAACATTTAGATTTCAAAATAGAAACAACAGCTTTCGTTTGTTCAAATTCAGCTAATGTTACAACTTAAATTTTTTATTCAAATATCTAATTATACGCTGCATTCTTTTTCAAATTTTAGTTAGTTTCTTCATTAAGAAATGTCTTTTCTTCTCCGCAAAAAAGCTTTACAATAGAGTCAATGTCTTTAAAATCGAAAGAGGCACTCTTTGACAGTTATTCATTACTGTTATTATTATTGCTGTATTACTACTGTTACTATTGCTGCTGCCATGTTAAGAAACTATAATCTGGATGTGTAACATAATAATCAAAAGCACACGACTCCAAATGCCTGTTCCATTTCAATCAATAGAAATGGCTGCGGAATCATTGTGTGTTTCTTACTTGTCATTTTTGCAAGGATATGATTGAGTTCAGAACTATTTTACTCGACAGATGGCGCCACTTGTAAAATAGTATTTTAAATTGTGATTGAAAAGAAAAATGATCGATTTTTAAAATTTGTCTATAACATAGAATTCTAATTGCTCGAATTCATCTACCCGGCTACCCGGCATTCCACTTTTTCTGTCAGATTTTTCTTTCTTTCTTAGGCGGTGTAAAATTGTTAATTTATTTATGTATATTCACTACCAATTTTTCTTTGTTTCGTATGTACTTCATTAAAATCATAATTTATTGCAAAATATGAATGATATATGTTAATTTTATTATTAATCTTTAGTAAACGAGCGGGACGTACGTTTTGTTTCAGTAAAATGCAGATTAATTATAATTTTTGTATTACACGAATTAAAAATAATTTAATTTAAATTTAAAATATTAATAAAAGTACGATTATGTGTTTAGCTTTAAAGCGTATGTAAATGGCAGTGGCGTAGCGAGGGGGGCAAGGGGGTGTATGATGCCCCGGGAGCTGCTCTCAGAGGGGCGCCAAATAGTCTCCAAACAAGATTTTCATCATATCACTTTTTTCATCATATCTTATATTTTCTAGGGGGGGGGGGAATGCGCCAAAAAGGTATTTTGCTCCGGGCGCCAGTTATGCTCGCTACTCCACTGGTAAATTAAATGGAGAAAAATAATAATTTCATTTCCTTCTTTTAAGTGAAATTAGAATAGGTTCTATATTTAAATAATTAAAGAAATTTCACCGTTGTTTTTTGACTTAAAAAAAAAAAAAGCTTTTGTTGCATGTTGTTCTGTAGTAATAATTTTTTTAAAATTTTTATCATTAATTTTTTTATTTTTAGTATAATTTAAAAGCATTATACTAAACGTATTTGGAAAACATACGTTTAGTACAACCTGTTTTCCATTCTAGTTTTGCTTTCTTCGGGGTTCTTTTTAACTGTGTTTTTTTGTGCTCTTGCGTTTTATATTTTATATTATTTTTATTTAATTCAGTCATAAGCTGTGTTTTCTTTTCTTGGGAAAAACCACCCGCATTCCATTAGACAATCAATGTGCTCTCAACAGACAACACTTTACTCCTAGACTAATGTATGAGAAGTCGGTTTTGCAGCAGACGGATGGTGCCACCCATCTTGGCGGTATTTTTGACAAGCGCCTAACCTGGAGAAGGCAGTTGCTAAGGCGCAGTGTAGGTTACCTATCCTTAAACGCTTAGCTGGTGTTAAATGGGGTTGTGGTAGACAGACTCTCAACTCGACGTATAAAATGTATATTCGACCAATACTACATTATTGCTGTGAGATATTGATCTCGGCTACGTGAGATGTGATACAACGTCTGGAGGTCTTCCAAAATCAGGCACTGTACATTATAACCGGGGCTGTTAAAACGACTCCCATTCTGGCAATGCAGTTGGTATCGGCAAACCAACCAATGACAAACCTGATTCAGAAAAATGCTTTCATCCTTTTCCAGAGACTTATTCGTCTACCAAGTAACCCTCATTGGAGGAATTATGATTATAATAAACAACGAAATCTGAAGACACGAAATGGCTTTCTGCAGTGTGTCTCTCGCCTAGAACAATACAATCATTTAAGAACACTGAAACCGGCACTGCTGTTTTTGCTAAATCCGGGTTGGATTATAGCTTCCTTGATGTGCGGTTGGACCTAGAAATGAAAGTTGATAAGAAGGAAATGAGTCCAGAGCAAATGAGAATTATAGCTTTGGAAACAACTGAGCAACGTATTCCGGCTGAGGAATGGATACATGTATATACGGATGGCTCTTTGACCGATAGGATTCAAGGGGGCTGAAGCTGCAGTTTTTAGCAAGCTTTTCAGCTTCTACATAACTGTAGGGGCTTACTCCACTCCATTTTGCCACTCGGGCTATGATGGAGAACTGAAAGCCATTCATGTAGCTCTCCAACAATTATCATTGAGACAGAGCTCGTTCAGGAGGGCTTTTGTACTGTCTGATTCGACTTCAGCAATGCAGGCCATCTCCTCTTACCAAGAGTGTAAGAACACATGCGTTCAACAGTGTCAGGCAGTAATAAAAGAACTTTCCCACAAGATATCTTTTCAATGGGTACCTTTACATTGCGGTATTTATGGGAATGAGATGGCTGATATGTTTGCAAAAAAGGGGGCTACGGTTCTCCAAAAGCCAAAAACGAGTGCAAGCCTCCATGCTATTAAGCTTCTGACATCGCTAACATATCAAAAGACTTTTAGAGATTTTGCCACTCGGGCTAATGAGGGCAAGCCTTGGAGTGTTCTCTCATCAAACCCAGCTTTTGTTCCTGACCATCCGCGAACAGTTGCGGTTGCATCTTTTAGACTATTGACGGGACATGACTGTCTACAGAATCATTTATTTCGCATTGGACTAGCTGATTCGCCGTTGTGTGTTTTATGTAATAGTGGACGGCCAATGACGGCGGAACATTTGGACGAGTGTCAAGCACTGACAAATTTTTCTTGTAGATTTCAGCGCTATTGGCAAGCAAGGAGTTTAATGGCCTACGGCCAATGTAACTGGCATTTGGCAAATAATAAATATTACTTTTATTGCCTAAATATTTTTATGGCATTTAAAAAATACTATTATTTTTTAAAGTTTATAAACTAATTTTAATGTATTTTTATATATATTTACATATGATACCTTCCTTACTAAATGACACAGCTTTACATCAATAAATAATTAATTATAAATTTTGTTATTATTTTTTTAACGAGATCCTGATTACGTCGATCAGTTGTCGGTGCATATTTGGCTATCGACCCCTTATGATCACTGATCCCGTTTAAAATTTCATTGGAGGTCCATTCAGAGGAAGGTTTTTGTCACCATAACGCTTTATAGTTTAACCCTTTGCGGCACAGTGTGTCCGATCTAGACATACCTAAAAATTTCCTTCTGTACGCACAGAAAAATTGAATGAAAAAGGATTTATAGGTTACTATAGGTTACTCTGAACCTTCTTTATTTATAGTAGATGGCAGCTCAACACAAACAAATCCATATATTTTAGCCATGTTTAGTTTTTTAAGACCCTCATTTTTCAAAGAAATCTTCTAGATTTTTTTTAGGGTATAAAAGGAATTGTTTGAAAAAAAAATTTCTATGTTATTTTTTTGGCTGTATGCTAATCTCTTTATTCTATATTAGTTTTAAATTTTTACCTTGAAATCTTGCTTAAAATCAAACGGTGAACCCTAGGTGTGCCCAGACCGTTCTCACCGATAATCTAGGACAACTGAGAGTCTGTATTCTTTGTTTCTCCGCATCTCATCGGTCAGTTCATTGACAACAATGCTTGTTTCAGCACTCTTTTCATAGCTCTACCTATCGAGTGTGCCACTTTCAATCAGTGTTCAATCAGTGTGCCACTTTGGGCACACCCACAGAATTAAAACGATAAGTGCTATCTTCACAGAATTTTACTTGTGTACTGCTGTAGACCTAATTAGACTGCCTACCTTTTTTTTTTTTTTTTTTTTTTTTAAATCAAAACTCCGACTTTAAAAGGTAGCGTACCGGAAAAAGTTAATGCATAAAAGTTATTAAATCCATACACATCTGTTTAACAGGGTTTAAATCGTAGCCAATCAGGGAAGAAAAAGTTGTGCATCAGTAAATGTGTAATTTACTCAGCGAATACCGCCGATCGACGTTTGCTTCCCTTTGGCTGGTCGGCTGCTATACAATTTCCCATTAATTAAATTAGAATTTTAAAGCAAAGTCCTTAAGCCAGTTTTTGTGACGTAGCAAGGTGTGGTTGCTGCTAAGCTCGATTTAGGTGTCTTATAATTTTAAAAGCATTGTATTAAAGAAGCTTATAAAGCGACTGGAGAGGTCGGGACCCGACCGTCAAACGCTGGTGGTCGAATTATCGTTAGCCAAAGTCATTAGGCTTTTCGAAGCAGTAAACATAAAATGTGCAGCGTTCTTGCTGGGATTCGAACTCCGGAACTTTATTCGCGAGTGCTTTCAAATTATACCACGAAGGCATGCGGTAAGGAAGAAGAAAATACCTTACATATTGACTGTCGATATTTTTCTATAAACTAGTGTGGAGGATTTGAAAGCCAAAGTGTTCTCTGAATAGGAGTCCTTTAGGCTTCTAGACCTCTGGATATTCATCAGGGTTTATGAGTGTTAACAGGGTCTTAAGTCAAAGCAGCATTTTATGACCAATATTCGGGATAAAAAGTTAGAGAATCATTGCATTGATAGATTGCCTGACGTTTCAGTCTACTCTTTTTTATTTATTTTAACCTTTATTTTCAAAAGATCAACTTTTTGAATCTCGATAGGTAATTTGACTTTTTCGTGTTTGTTTTTCTTGTTGTAAATATAAAGTTCCTAACTTATATTTTCTTCTTACTCCACCTTCCCCTTCTAGAACTCTTTGACGGAAGACTGTGATGACGAATTCCGGAGGAAAGAGGAAATAACTTCTACGTGCGCTTGTCTACAAGAAGCTCTTGATGCCATTCAATCTTTTTAATATTTTTAAGCCTTTTCTAACGATGATATTTATTTTTTCTTTTGTTGTTCTAAACTTTTACATTTTCTTTTAATTCTAGGCTATTATAGTTTTTATTATTGCGAATATCATGAATAATAAATTAAATGTAAAATATGAAAATCTGATCAGTTCCACGTGAGATTAATTGAAGGAAAATTAATCTACCTGCCATCAACGAAAATTCATAAAATGCCACTTTAGATCTAAAAGTTCAGGTTTCCCTCCCTAAATTATATCTTAAAAGTGTAGAAAAATAAACTGTGTCCCTGTCAACCGTGTTTTTATTTATGCAATGTATTTTCGATATCAGGATGCTTTTATGATTTCTTGTTTATGTATTTTATAAGTAAGTTTTTAACGCTGTGAATTAATAAAATGACTCAAATTTTCTTAAAGAATATATATTAAGAACGAAAAAATTAAAAAAGAAATAAAAATAATTTGCTCTCAGAAAAGTTTAGGTGACAATCTTATCTTTCGACGAAAAGTTTAAATTTTTTTTTTTTTAATTTTAAATGTTTCACAATTATTGCGCATATTTTCTTAAACAAAATAACAACAGCTTTTGTCAGCTCACAAGACTGGATCTTTACAACTGAAAAAATATTAACACACAAAAAGAATTTCAATTTTAAAATTAATTCAGTTTTATTTCTGCATTTTTTTTGTAATCATATTGTGAATAGAAAACACAATAATTGTCTCGAGCGAAATTTAAAAAAGAAATATATAAAGAAGCATCTTTCAAAATATAACTTACCAGTATGGATGCACACTTTTTAAATAATTCTACTTTAATTAAACTTAGGAGATAATATAATCAATTAATCAATACTGTTTAGGAAATATATATATATATATATATATATATATGTGTGTATAATGAAGATAAATGAATGATTTTATGTCCTGTCAACTGGCAACGACATCTATTTAATAATGGACAGAATTTTACTGTTAACAGATTAACTTAAAAATGGGTTTCAATTAGCCCAAGATTTAACGTAAGTTAACAAACTAAATGCAGTATACATACACTAACGCTAAAATCAACAAGCAAATGATCCGAATGCGAAATGATCGAGTATTTTTGCATTTCTGTATAGAATGAAATGAGAAATAGCGTTTACACATCGTTTTGACCTGAAAATTGATTCCGAATAACAAACAATTGACATGAGTTTACAGTCCTACACAAACGAAACAAATTGCAAATTTAGTTTCATTTCTCCTGGCGACAAAAGTTCCTTTTCAGCATGCGCTGTAAGTGAATTTCGTATGATATTGCTAATTCCATTTGCGGTCTGCCATTACATTATCGGAACTACCAAAACGAAAATATTGCTGATAATATCTGGTAGTTAAAGCTTTGTTTAGATACTTAAGCATCTTCTCTGACTTACAATTGAGATTAAATTATAAGTGAATCTTTCTTTAAAATCTGGGTCGTTCCACTTTGTTTGCCATAGAGTCGAACGTTTTCTTTTCAACAAGGATTTCAAACTGTCAAAGGAAGTCATTACTTCAAAATCATAAGGGAGGATAAAAAGTGTGTGTTATAATCTGTGAAATTTCCAAAATTTTATAGTCGATCCATTTTTATATGTTGAAAATTCTCAATCATGAGTGTCAAATAGTCTTAAAAAATGAAACGATTTCCAAAAATAGGAAATTAAGTTACAATCTGCATTTTCCCTCTGTATTCAATAATTCAAGGAATCGAATTCTAATCTGCTTAGTTTGCTCGTTAAACCAAGGTATGTGCCAAAAATGGTTTAAACATCAAATAAAAAAAAATCTAAATCGAATTTTGAAAATAATCCCTTCACCACATTGTCCGTCAACTAACAGTGCGTATACACTCTGCACACACACACACAAAAGGGGGGGGGCAGATTTCTATATCTCCCATTCTACTGAAACGATTAACGAAATTTTAACTTGCATTTTTCATGTCCCGAAAGCGCTGCTTAGAATATATTAAACTAAACTCGGCGGCACAAACAGCCCTTAGAGAGCCATGGCCGGTAGTGCCCTGATGTCTGTTTTCTAGACCGTGTGCTCCGAAGTGCTTGTGCATCTGGATAAGTGGTCAGCTTGTCTCAGGAGCTTAGGATGTATATTAGATCTATATAAAGCATTGCTCTAATAGGTAATTTGACACAAAATCGGAATTTTTCTGAAATTATATACCTTTTTTTTTTTCATATTTCGATTTTACAACTCAAATTTTCCCTAAATATTAATTTTTTTTAATTTGGTGTGAAATTTACCGAAAATTTGAAAATTTACCTTGCAGCACTTTTTTCAGTTTGCGCAGAGAATAATTCACTTGCCGAAACTCTTAATTTATGATAACCTATTTTCTTTTCCCTTTCACTGTGCACGAGCAGGGGGGGGGAAAAAAATGCACCGTTCAATTCTTCAAATAATTTTTAGCAAAGTGCTTAAACCACGTTGGGCGTTATCATTGCTTATATGAAATATGCCAAATTTCAAATTGTGCCAATATGTAAATTCACGCAAATCATATGAAATTTTGAATAAAAAGCTCCAATTTTTTGTATGTATACCTCGAAATTCCTCTACTTTAAGGTAATGGTAAAAATGAAAATAAAAAATGGTATGTTATTTCAGAAAAAGTCCGCGTTTGTCTCAAAATACCTATGTTAGAGCAACGAAATATATAAATCTAATATATGTCCTAAGTCACGTTGTCGAGACATGAAAAACACAAGTTAAATTTCGTCAATTGGTCCAGTAGAATGAGAGATATAGAACTGTTCCCCTCCCTTGTTTTTCCATAGCTTATCATGAAGTAGGTTAAAAACCGATGAGAAAATTCGAGCCCCAGAGAAATATAAGTACTATAAATACTTATTCAATAAGTGAACTACGCGAAATCTTATAATAATATAAAGAACGCTACCAAACTTTTTAAAACTAAGTTAAATTATTCCGCATAAAATTATCGCGATATAAAACACGATTATTTGGCAACTAAGCGAAGTCACGCTCCCTTAATTTCAAGTTTTCTAAAGTTCAAAGCTAAATACATTCGTAGCAATAATATATATATATATATATATTCTCTCCGAAATCGTGTAACTAAATTATAGAGATTCCAGCATTCGCGTGTAATTTGATGATAAAACCTTTATGGGTCAGGTTAAAAAGAAAATGAACCCAAAACATGCTTTTCCAACTCTTCTACATTTGATCTAGTTGCAAGTTAAAGAGAAGTTTTGTGGCGATAAAGAAGAGAGTACATATAAATTTAAACGAGAACACTGAATGCGACACGCTTCGTTTGGTACTATTTTACTTCGAACGATATATTTTTAACTTAGAATGCACGTCTAGATCGAGAATTAAATATTTGCCTCTTAACTGAAAATACTAAGCTTTTACCTGTATGATGATCTTTTGTTAATTTTTATTTTATTAAGTGACTTTTATCAGTCACGCTTTTCATCATTTTAGGTTATATTGTCTTCTTGTATTCATTCTCTAACTCATTTTTCATTTTAAATAAATGAGTCCTTCAAAAATGGTCATATTTTTCACATTTGATAAATTGTATGATAGTATTTTAAAATACAAATATTCTTCATTTGCTGTTACAGACATTAAATAAATACTTATAAATGCTAAGTTCATTCTCCATTTTTAAATAAATTAGTCAGTTAATCGTGGCAACAATTTCGACTTCGAATTGTGATAAATTCGATGGTAGTTTTTCATAATAAAATATTGCTATAATCAGGAATAAGAATCTAAGTCCAGAGAGGGAAAACTGACAACGTCAACAGGTATTCCTCTGTTTCCCGTAAATAGTCAGCGGGGTATTTCCTATCATTTTGTGAGTTCCGCCTTTACTGCTGAGTAATAGTTCGTGAAAAATAGGTGCCAGGATAGAATTTAAAATTGTGCGTTGTGTATGATTTAAATATTGTGTTGCGTTATTATTTCTCCGAGAAGCGAAAATAAATTTATGTTATTTTATTTTTATGCTTCAAGTGCAAATTTACTTTCGTTGCAATTCATTTAGAGTTTGGACACTGAAATGAAAGTCGAGTCAAAAATTCTCTTTCCAAGCTAGGAAGTTAGCATTGATTCAGATGAAAATGTGCTGGCACATTCATGAGGGTTTCTGTCTTTTCGTCAAAAGAATAATTTATATAGATGTGTCGCACCTGTGTGGCAGGGCGGTCATAACGAAGGTTTCTATCGTTTCCAACACCAAAGGACTTGCATGAGTCCTTTGATGTTCGAAAAAATTCATGAAAGTGTACCAGCACCTTTTTGAGCTAAGTAGTCGTGTATGAGTTTCTCTTCTCGAATAATAGACGATTTGCATAAAGGCGACAGAGTCTTTATGACAGAGCGGTCATGTGAAAATCTCAGTCTTTCCGAAGCCCACCAGCGGCCGAGCGGTAAAGACGCTGAACACTGGTAGTTCGGTCTGAGGTTCGAATCCCGCGAACGGGCTGGCTGCATGGGCGTTTTCGTGGTTTTCCCCATGTGTAACGTGTATACGAGCCAGTTTCCCTTAGAAAGTCCTCCACGAAGGCATCCCTTTCTTTAGGCAGATAGCCCTCGTGTGCTTTGCCTTAATTAAATAATCCAATCCAATCCAGTCTTTTCGAATGCCGGAGGACTTCCATCGGTGTAGCAGAACCTTTGAGGTAATAACCCTGTACGTATTTCTTTCTTCTCGAAAAATGCACGACTTACATAAAGGTGCAAGAACCTTTGTGGCGCGATAGCCGTATGCAGGTTGTCTTTTCAAACAGTTGATCACTTGCATAAAATTCCCTGCACCTTCACGACTGAGCTCCCCTAAGAAGGTGGACCCTTCGAGCGATGGACAACTTTCATAAAAGTGCAGAAACACATAATGATGGCTAAAAGTAAACGGTTGAGTCGTGATGTACGGAATACAAGGTGTCAGAAATAACTTGATGGTTAATTACAAAAAATGATGAAAATATTCATCATAATAATAGTTGAACATATTATAAATGAAAATGGATTAAAATTATATCAGTTAGATATATTATTCCTTAGTCTCACTCTTTTTGGTCACTCCAAGTCCAGACTAATAGAACGAAGCGAATAATCGCTACGTCTAGAAGCCAAACAGAAACGTAACGAAGATGTAAAAGATCCTTTTATTAAGAACTCAAATAATTGAACAGGAACTTTTGGTGCTCAAAAAATCAGCCTGCATTTATATGGTGTAACTCAAAAGGTAGAATTTCAAATTAACACTAAGTTTACTTAGCCAGTGCCTGTACGAAAATATTAACGTGCAAGTTGGCTCAAACTTGAGTATTCACACCTCATTTAAAAACGTGAAATCTAAAATTTGCATTCTGGCAGAGAAAAGAAAAGGGAGAAGTGACAGTATAGATATTGAATATAAATACTTTACATATTAAATATGTAAAATAAACATTAACACTGTTAAAAAATACTTTCACTGCTTTTCAATCGCTTACTTTATCAAGCAACTATTCTCATACTGTGAAAGATAAAAATCCTACGTCACATCTAATAGCAGTTTTCTGAGTACCAAAAAGTTAAAAAACATTTTCCGGTTACTATTAGCTGATGCCCTCTCTTTGGAAATTATCTTTTTATTCAGATATCACAAGAAATTTCCAGCTTTATAGCCCATTACTTGCATAAAAACTTCAATATCTTCTACGAAATTCTGTTAGCAGTACAGAGAGTGACAACGCTGGAAAAGATGCAGGAAACCTCAATTTGTCGGAAATAACAGTTACATCATGCAGTGGGTCAAAATCGTGAAAGCTATTCCTTCGAATATTCCATAAATAAATGAATAAATAAGAGAATAACATATGAATGGTAAACAATAAAAGAATGTTTACCATCACTACACCACCGGTATTTGCTAGCGATAAAAAAAATCTGATGTGTGCACCACATGACTTCCTTGTACAGAATATTAAATTATACGCAGTTTTCTTGCATTTAATTTAAACTTATTGGATTGAATTAAATCTACTTCGCCGATGACGCATAAACCACAATAGAATAAACGCACTCTTTAAAATTCACTATATTTGTTTACCATAGCGACACTCTGGAGCTAGGTTCACTTAACAGCGTTACATTTCGTTCATATTATAACTCAGAATGCATATAAATTTTTCTCATTTGAAAAATTATCTAATCGTTGCTACATGTTCTATTCAAATATTATAATAAGTCTAAAACGATGTATAAAAGAAATTAAGTAAACAAAACAAAAAAGAAACAGTTTTTCACAGACGATTCAGTATTTCTCATTCAATTAATTCAGTTCTTACTTCGCGATAAGGCCAAAAATACATAAAAACTCAAAATATCTATGTTAAAAATTACAAAGTAAATCTTAAACAATTATTTCCTCGAAAAAATTCCAGAAAGGATTAAGCATGATTTAATTCGCAATAATAAATGAAGGCGTTACCTTTGTTGTTGCGAAGCTTAGTCTCTCTAGATTGGCAACAAATCTACTATTCTGCTGTTTCAAATGTAAACAACTATGTCCGCCATGTTGTTTAAAAATTAGGCTTAACCCCACTTAAACAGCTTTTAAATTGTTGATAATTCTACAAATATTGCTTGCAGATTTCCTAAAGGCATAAAACCTTAACCGGAAGATAAAAACAGCATAATTCAATCATTTTTAAAGCAAAAAATGTACAATTTACAAACATATAAGGATAAAGAAACTGAGATCACTGAGCCGAGTAACGAAATGGTGCGGCCGATTGCAAACAAAATACGAGGTGCACATCTACATTTTATAGCAATCCTATGCACAAAATTTTAACGTTCTGATGTTACTCGTTTTTGAATTATGGGAGATACATACGTACGTACAGACGCCACGAAAAATTCTCTTCAGAATTCATCTTAAATTATTTTTACAATTTTTTGTTGGAAAAGAGTCCTTTATTCTCTCCTTACGTACAGATGTCAAGCAAAAACATCGTTAAATTGCATTCGATAGCGGTGAAAATGGATACTTGCGTTGAAATATGATGCCTGAAACTTTTCGCGATTACAATACTTCCTTTTTACTTCGTACAACGAAGTAATAACAAGTTGTTGTGGAAATTACGAAAATACATTTTTTCTCAATGTCTTTGAAGCTAAAATTTTCATGATTTATTGAGAAGGGTCCCTTTTTACTTCCTCGTTAGGAGCAAAGGAAGTATTGGAAGTACTGTAATAATAAGTAAAATTTCAGGTATCATATTTCAACGAAAATATCTATTTTGACCGTCCTCAAATCCATTTGAATTTTTTTTTTGGGGGGGGGGGTATTATATGTATGTATGCAACAGAATAACGGACTCTTTTTCCCGAAATGAATTATAAAATACTCTTAAAATGGATTCAGAAGTGATTTATTTATTTTTTTTTTTCGTGACGTCGTACGTATGTACCTATGTATGTATCTCGCATAACTGAAAAACGAGTAGACGTGGAACGTTGAAACTTTGTATAGGGGACTGCTATAACACGATAATGTGCACCTCCCTTTCTGGTTTCACTCGGCTGCATGAAATGTAAATATATAACCGGGTAACAAACCCTGTTACCCAGCTCGGTTAAGCTAAAATTTTGTTTCCTAAAAAAAATCATGCAAAACTTTTCAATATCTTAAAAACAGTGGAATAAGGGGTAAATAACATAAAAGAAACACACACACACACACAGGAAAAAAAAGAAAAAAAAAACTGAAAAGGAAAGTATAATTAAAAATATTTTACCTCATATTTTCAACAGTCAGCAGTCCAGTATACAAAGCATTGAATGAAAAACTGTTGCCAAAAACCACATTTCTGAAAGAATGAAACTATTCACAATGATGCGATTTTATCAAAAAAAGTAAAATAAAAAAAAAATTTGATTCGAACTTTGAAAAAATCGCTTCGAGGTACACTGCCTCTTGTCTAGATGCACCTATGTACCAAATTTCGTAGCCCTGGGTCTATTAACTTACGCGCAGCACGAACGAAAAACACACAGATAGAGACTCTTTCTTTTATTATATGTAGACATATGTTTTCTATGTGTTTCAGCTTTATGTGGAAGAAGAACGACGCCAATATGAAATATTGTAAATTAGGTGTAATTCAAAATTAGATTGACTTTGTTTTACCATAACAAACTTATGCCCATCGACGAAACTTGTTACAGGTGCATCTTATTCAACGAGCAATAATATAATGTGCCATTTGTTGGAAATATGTAATTGAAACAAATGAACTGCTGATGCGGAAAGCTGCTTAAAGCAGCTACTTTTAAAAAAAGAAAGAAAAAAGTGATTATTTTTATGAGTTCAGCTAGTGAAATCTCATAAAATATTTAAGATTTTTAATTAGCTACATCATGCATTAAATGTATTTTTATTTAAATCAATCAAATTAAAGAGTTAAAAAAATGTGTTTATTGTTTTTAAATCTTTTAGTTGGTTGATCTAGGACAGATATACAGGGAAGTCCTAAAACGACCGCATAAACTTTGCACACCTAGATTCCTCGTTGGAAGTACATTGTGATGGCCCCATAGGAAAAAATCCAAAGGTGTAAGATCTGGCGAACGTGGCGGGCATAGAACCGGACCATCCCCGTCCGATCCAGCGGCCGGGGTATTCCATATCCAGCCAACCACGTACAGGAGCCCCATCATGCTGGAGCCAAAGTCCCTGTATTGCCACTAATGGTATGTCATCGAGGAACTCGGTAAAGTTCTCATTGAGAAACACCAAGTATGACTATGACAGTCCTGAGAACCGTTCAGGCAACAGATATGGTCCAAGCAGGAGATCCCCGAGTATGCCGGCCCACACGTTAAGAGACCAAAGTTCCTGATGTTTCTGCGGCCGGATTGCATGCGGATTAACCTGGGACCACATATGGCTGTTGTGATGGTTGAATACCCCATCACGAGTGAAACATGATTCATCGGTCCACAGGATATGTACAATGAAACCATTATCTGTGTTCTGTTGCTGCAACAGCCATTCACAGAAGGCCACGCGGTTTCTGAAAGTCATCTGGTTTCAGACCTTGCACGGTTGTGTACCGAAATGGGTGTAGCCTCTCAGACCGTACAAGCCTGTGCACAGTACTTTTACTCGAAGTCATTTCACGGGCTAATGCGCTTGTACTTACCTCGGGCGTCTCTTCTACCCGCTGCAGTATTGCAACCACCGCCTGTGCTACCGTCAGGCCGCTCCGCGGTCCTCCAGTATCGTGAAGATTGGCTGTTGGCAAGACGCTTCCCGTATTTCCCCTATTTCTTAGTCTGTCGTCGAGCCTACGGATGGCGTTGACATCGGGAGGACGGCGGGACGGATATCGACGGACATACTCCCTAGCAGTTCGTAAGGCATTTCCATTACATCGGCCGTACATCAAGTACATGTCGCAGTAGTCACGAACGGAATACATGGTCACCATACGAAGACTACCGGTAGTTGTTGATATGTCCAATAAAGCGTTTTTTTCTTGCACCGGCAGTGACGTCATACTTTGATTTTCGCATTTTTCTCGTAAACTATCGATCGTACAGGAACGCTTCTTTGGGCAGTTTTTATGTACTCCCAACGAGGAATCTAGCTGTGCAGAGTTTATGCGGTCGTTTTGGGACACCCTGTATAAAATTATAAAAGAATTTTACAATTCGCCGAATGACAACAAACTGGGACGCCGAAGATAAAACTGTTTCATTCCATTGCAAAATAATTTTAATATGAGCATATCTTTAGAATTTCCGATAGAGAGTCTCGTGCGCTGAAGATAATTTTTTTTCCGTAAAGTGTGAAATCGATAATAAAAAAAATTTCAAACTCAAATTAGGGCTTCCACATGCCCATATTCTATGGAAGATTACGTTATTCAAATTTCGATGGTTCTAGGTACCGTTGTTTTATCGCAATGAGAGAAACATACATACATTCATGCAGATTCTTCATTATTTAATTCCTTTAAATATAATACAGGACGATAATATTTGGTGGCAACAATTTGAAAAATAAAACAACGCTTATTGTGAGTGAACGCAAAATGCCAAAACTAAATTAACAGTCCTTCTGTGCAAACTGCTCCTTTGGACTAAAAACAAATTCGGAATTCGGGGTCTGGGGTGCACATATTCGAGATGCGCATGGATGACTACATGTGTTTAAAAGTTTGTGGCTGTAGATGCCGTTGTTTTTCCACAATGCGAGAAGGAGACGAACTAACCAGCGGAAGAGCGGTAAAATCGCTGAGCACTAAAAGTTCGACCTAGATTCGATTACAGGCAAGGCGATATGGGCGCTTTCGTGGTTTTCTCCATGCGTAATGTGAATACGAGCCAGTTTTCCTTAAAAAGTCCTCCACGAAGGCATCCTTCCCTTAAGGCAGATAGCCCTCGAGTGCTTTGCCTAAATCTAATAAACCAAAACCAAACCACCATGAAGGCATTTCTCCCCCTAGGTATATTGCCCTCTTGTGCTTTACCGTAATCAGTTTAACCAAACCAAACTAACCATCCTCAGATAGCGCCAGAACTGCTGTACCCTTTACTATTATTCTATTTATTTTATTGCATTGTAAATAAACAACAATACTTTCAGTCATCAAATTTTGAATAACTTAGTCCTCCACTCGAACATGGGCACCTGGAAGCCCGAATTTTAAATTCCGATTTTGTTTTATTATCTATTTCATATTTTGTAAAACTTAACTTTTTGATTAAGAAACTCAACGATTTCCAAGCGAGCAGTGGCAACACTGTATGGATTAAAACATTTTTATCTCCAGCTCGCGAGACCGTTTATCGGAAATTCTAAAGATATACTTTTTTAAGTGTTTTGTGATTTTGCCGTTGAATCGAATCTTATGTGACGTAAGGGCCAAGAATGTGATTTTTAATAAATTAAGTAAACACACAAAATGTTAAAATAAAAAAAAATAAATAAATAAATAAAAAAAAAAATGTTTATGTAACGGAATGGTACTAAGGTTTGGTTTATTTAATTACGGCAAAGCGCACGAGCGCTATCTGCCTAAGGGAAGGGATGCCTTCGTCGAGAAATTTCTAAGGGAATCTGTCTCGTATACAAGTTACACTTGGGGGAAAGCCGCGGAAATGCCTATGCCGCTACTCCTTTCGCCGGGATTCGAGTCCCGAAATTAAATATTAGTGTTCAGGGATTTTACCGTTCGGCTGCTGGTCGGCCGCCCATTTTAGTTAGAAAACTGAACACTGATATGATGAACTGAGAACAGCTTAAAATAAAAGTATGCCAAAGCATAACGCTGCAGCTCTGCCTTCTCAAATAGAAATTTATACAGACGGCTCGAAAATCAACGAAAACACAGGCAGTGCTTTTGCTGTTTTGCGGGATCATATAGTTACACATCATTGGAAAGGTCAACTGCGCTCTCAAAATTCAGTCTTCCAAGGTGAAGCGATTGCTATTGCACAAGCCTTACGCTACTTAATCTTTTACGGTATTAAAAAAGCAGTTATAAAAACAGACAGTCTATCGTCGTTGCGTGCTTTAGGTAATCCTGACCATCCATCTACCATCATCCAAACCATTCAGCAGGACCTAAGAGAGCATTTCCCCCATCAGCTTAAACTTGAGTGGATCAAAGCTCATGCTGGGCATTACGGAAACGAAACTGCAGACAGTCTAGCCAAAGAGGCAGCTTCAGGCAATGCAGATACTCAAGTCAATATCCCATGGCCTATTTCTTATCTAAAGAAATGCCCGAGATTGAAGGCCATTGGACGATGGCAAGAGGAATGGGACGAGGGCTCAAAGGTCGACGAACGCAGTATCACATAGCGTATGTGGACACTGACCGTATCATTTCCAACCCTCAGCTCGTTCGATTTATCACTGGCCATGGTCCATTTCCGCAATATTTTGCAAAACACGGGCTCAGCCATACTGAGTTCTGCTGCTGCGGAGATATTGGATCCCCAGAGCATTACCTGACCACTTGTCCATTGACATCTGATCTTCATATTCAACTGCCAAGTACCATCAGGCAGGCCTTCTGCAAATTTATCATAAAGCAGAGATATCTGATTACAAAGGTTGTCAATTTAATGGACAAACTGTCTGCGCTGGGCATGGACTTATGTCAGACAGCGTAAATTCTCCTGCTGCCATAAACGTATGCTCCGTATCGATTATATGCAAATTTGTACCAACAATATAATAGTCTTACACCAGCAAAGTATAGTACCGGTACTAATCAGTATTGTGTCAGTATTAATACCAGTAAAGTATTGTATCAGTATTGTAACATTTAAATATTATATATCCACATTTGTATCAGTAATGTAACAGTCGTAATTGAGTAAAGTATTGTATCAGTATCAGTATTTCCCATTTACAATTAATCACTATTAGTCAGTATTGAATGAGTATTAATACCAATAAAAGTGTTGTATGAGTATCAATATCAGTAACGTATTGTATGAGTATTAATATCAGTTAAGTATTGTATGAGTATTAATACTAGTAAAGTATTGTATATGCATATTTGCTCATGCATATATCGCATGAGCAATGAAAACAGTCTTACAATCAGTAAAGTATTGTATCACTAATATATCAGTCTTGTATCAGTAGTGTTTACAATTAATCACTATTAGTCAGTATTGAATGAGTATTAATACCAATAAAAGTGTTGTATGAGTATCTATATCAGTAACGTATTGTATGAGTATTAATATCAGTTAAGTATTGTATGAGTATTAATACTAGTAAAGTATTGTATATGCATATTTGCTCATGCATATATCGCATGAGCAATGAAAACAGTCTTACAATCAGTAAAGTATTGTATCACTAATATATCAGTCTTGTATCAGTAGTGTATCAGTTATATTTCATCAGTAATGTACAAGTAATGTAATAGTAGAACATTGATCTATGATATTTTAATTCTCATTTTTCTTTTTTTTTTGGGGGGGGGGATCTCTGTAACGTATAATTTCGTGGATTTATTTACCGACTTGTGCAAAATCATTCCCATTTCATCAGTATTAATATTCAGTTTTATATCAATGTATCAGTAATGTAGCAGTATTAATCAGTGTTAATATCAGTACCAGTATTATATCAGCCTTTAATCAGTTCTGCATCTGTCATATTTACATCAGTAATATACCAGTAATGTATCTTGAATATTAATCTGTAACTCTGTAACATGTTATATTGTATGTCTTGTCGTGCACGTTGATTACCTTTCAGGTGGCATTATGTATTTTGAAGGGGTGCTATAGATAGTACAATAGTACAAGAAATGTAACAGTAGAACATTCATTTGGGATATTTTAATTCGCAATATTTTGAGTCTCTGTAACGTATTATTTCGTGGATTTATTTACCGACTTATGCAAAATCATTCCCATTTAATCAGTAATAATATTCAGTGTTATATCAATGTATCAGTACTGTAGCAGTATTAATCAGTGGTAATATTAGTATTATATCAGCCTTTTATCAGTTCAGCATCTGTCATGTTTGTATCAGTAATGTACCAGTAATGTATCTTGAATATTAATCTGTAACTCTGTAACATATTATATTGTATGTCTTGTCGTGCACGTTGAATACCTTTCAGGTGGCATTATGTATTTTGAAGGGGTGCTATAGATAGTGGTGGACGTGGGGCTATACTAATTAACCATTTGATAAAGGGATAGTGCCCACGTCCTCCGTTCTCTCTCTCTCTCTCTCTGGGAATTCTAAACGTATATTGCTAAGCTGCTATTAAATTTTTTGTAATTTTGCTTTTGAACCGTATACGGCTTAATCGCGAAGAAAATGATGCTTAATAATAAAATTAAAAGATAATAAAATCTGAAAGCTTCCAGATTTTATATTACGAACAAAAGAGCGTATTTTTAAAGTTTCCTGTGTTGCCCTTTATTTATTAAATATCATATTCTTCGCCTTTAAACCATAAAACTCAATTCAACAGCAATTTCACAAAATAATTTAAAAAGAGCATATCTTTAGAATTTCCGATACGCTGGTCTGGCGCGCAGGAGATAATTTTTCTTTACCCCGTACATAATTGCCATCGCTCGCTTTGAAATCGTCGAGTTGTTAATTAAAAATTCGTTAAACTTTTACAAAATATGAATAGATAACAAAACAATTCCAAATTCTAAATTTCGGCTTCCAGGTGCTCATATTCGAATGGAGGACTACGTTATTCAAAATTGGATGGCTCTAGGTACCATTGTTTTTCACAGTGCGAGAAACATGCATATATTTATGCAGATTCTTCATTATTTAATTTCTTTAAATATAACGCAGGGCTCTAATATTATTTGGTGGGAACAGTTTGAAAATGAAACACCGTTTTATAGTGGACGACGCAAAATGCCAAAACGCAATGAATAGCCCTTCAGAGCAAATTGTCCCTTTGGGCTAATAAAATGGGTAACTAGGAATCAGTGTAATAACAGACTGCTAGAGTGAGAGCTCGGCGAAAGCGTAAAAAAACTTCAACAAACCCTTTTGGGCGACCTATAAAATTTGAAAGCTTTCAGATTTTTTTTTTTTTTTTTTTTTTTAAATTTTAGGTTTAGTTTTTGTTCGTTTGTTTAAGTCATAAGAGATCAGTACTAAGCCTTGGAGGTCGATGAAATTTTAAAAAGAGTTAATGATGATAACAGAATAAGCACCGATAATTGATCGACAGAATCAAGATCCATAAAAAATTAATATTATAAACTTGATAGCTAATTGTTTATTGACGTAAAGCTGTAAAGGATATAGGCTGTGAGGATGAAACAATATAAAATAGTATATAGGAAAAATACTCTAAAACTGTTTAATATATTTTAAAATTCAAATATATTTTTTTAAATATGTAAATTTTTTATGCAATAAGTGCGCTGTTTTAAAGCTATGTATCAAAGCAATAAATACTATTAAACCTAAAGCTTTGAATGACCACCTCCTTGCGCATTTGTGTGACCACCATGATGAATGTTAAAGCAAATGGCTCGAACTTTTGTGCATTGCGAATCTGGGATTTTGTTTTTAGATTCTTATTTGTGTTTCTGAAATTAAAAAAAAAAAAAAAAAAAGTCCGATAAGGACAGCACTGGACTTCCTCATGTACCTATTAAATTATATACATTTTTTGAGGCCCTTCGTTTAAACTTCCTCGAATTATTCTAACTTAATACCTCAAGGCAAGCTGCAAATGACATCAAAAACTGCAAATTTTGAAAATAAATATCCCCTCGGTATTCTTGGACTTTGTTAGTGTTGTACGGTAAGGACTGGTTCTAGTTTTCATAATTAAACAAAATATGTTTTCGAATGTATTTTTGTGCAGTTTTTCTAGTTTTTTTTTTTTTTTTTTTTTTTTTCTTTCTGTATATTTTGTTTATATATTTTTGCAATTCATTTTGATTTGATTTTGAGTTTTTTTTTTTTTTTTAATTTTTTTTATGTTAATAATTGATAGTGACGAACTTGACAATGTGAGATAGTAATGTTGTTTAGAACTCGCGAAAATTTAATTAACAACATTTGAGTCGCATATTGTCAAGAAGAATGTCAGGACATGTGTTCGGCACTAATTAATCACCCGGATTTAGTGTTTCAAATACTAAATCCGGGTTTCCTTGAAAAGTTCTTGACTTTATTAATCAAAGGATGATTGATTGTTTCAATACAGATATATATATCGCCAATAGTAATAAAAAGAGAGATGCACAACTAGATGTTATAGCAGTCCCGTATACAAAATTTCAACGTTCTACGATTAATCATTTTTCAGTATTGCGAGACACATACGTACGTGCAGAAGTCACAAAAGAATCCATTTTTTAATCTGGTTTACAGTTCGTTTTGGAATAAAGAGTTTTTTAGTCTATTTGTATGCTGTTTCTGTTTGTAATACAAAGAAAATGAAAGAGGCGGAAGTGAAGAAAACCATTCCTTAAAAAGGAGCGATGCCAGAAAAGTTGGGAATCCCTGATTTAAATCCCGAATTTCCAATAAATTACACAAAATATTATTACTTCTTGACGTAGAAAGCTTTTTGCGCGTGTTTCTGGAAAATGATGAAGTTTTCTATAAAATCAAATTTAGCCTAATAATGAATTTTTCCTAATTTTAAAGTAATTAAGCTCATCAAAACTGACAGCCGTACATGCGTCGCGTTATAACAGGATTCGCGCTATAACTGACGGTGTTATAAACAAAGTCGATCGGTATATTTTAAGTGCTCTTTGTGACACAATTTTAAAGCGGTAAAGAAACCTGACTGCAGAAATAATATTAACAATGATCACCTCATCATAAATATCTCTTGTATGAGAGATTTCGTTTATTCTTTCCTTTTTTCAATCCCTGCAAATGAAAGAAGGGACCGAGTGACTGATATATTAGGGGCATTAAAAGATTTTAAAATCTAATCCAGCGTATCGGCAGCACTGATCGCATGTCGATCGGATGAAGTAAAAAGAAAGGTGCAGATTCCGATTACTCTTGCTCCCTGAGTCACAGATCTTCCCTGCCCGTCCTCCCCCACGGTTTCCTGATGATCTTATTTGGGTTACCATTTTCAAATGATTATCTCTCTCTTTGGCAACTTCATCATTTGCAAACCTAACCACTATGGTTCGCGGAATCAAGGAAATCTCATGCCGCCTTTTAAATTTCTTTTCAAAATTTTTGAATTATGACTGCCTCCTTCTAAATTGATTCTGGTCCTTATGTTTCGACGCAAAATTTAATTAAAAAGACCTTCTTTGAGTTTTTACCTTTTTCTCATGCGGGAGCGGTTATCTTAAAAAGCTATTATTTTATTTTTGGCTTTCTAAATTTTTATCCCATTTGATGAACCCCTCTATTGATATAATTCATTTTTATCTTTGATGATGGGGAGCTAAAGACCTAGCCTAGCGAACTCCGTAAATTAAGCATCCTTCATCCCTATAATCCGCGGAACTTTGGAATTCGTCTAGAGAAGGGCGTCCAAGTCAGCATCAGAATTCGAAAAATTTGAATACGTCATGGGGTGAAAAATTAGAATGAGGTGAAAATTATCTGAAATACCTAATTAGATCATATTTTACACATCTTTTGTTATTTAAAATATTATGAAGTAAAATCCTCAGGACTTAATTTCTAAAATTTGAAGTGCCGGAGCCCTGTGGAAGACTGTCACGAAAAAAGGAAACAATAAACAAAATAACTAAATTAAAATGAAAAGAAATGTAAAGAGATAAATAGAAATCTATAAACTATTAAATAAATTATAAATAGCTAAATAAAAAAACAAATATTGGACCTCGTCCTTATTTTGGGCTCCGATTGAAATTAAAATTCCATTCAAAAGCTAAAAGGTACTTCAGCCGATCTCCGTTTATATATATAATGTACTATTTCAAGGGATGATAAATACCAAAAAACCATTCTTTTTAGTCCAAAGGGACTTGAGTCCCGAAGGACTATTGCTTTCGTTTTGGCATTTTGCGTCGGACTCATAAATGTCGGTTCATTTTTCAAACTGTTGCCACAAAATGTTAGAGTCCTGCATTATATTTGAAGAAATTAAATAATGAAAAATCTGCATAAATGTATGTATATTTCTCGTATTGTGATAAAACAACGGTACATAGAACAATCGAATTTTGAATGACGTAATCCTACTACGAATATGGGCATCTGGAATCCCAAATTTGAAATTTGGAATTTGTTTTATTATCGATTTCATATTTTGTAAAACTTTAACGAATTTTTGAGTAACAAACTCAACTATTTAAAAGCGAGCAATGGCAACGTTGTGCAGAAAAAAACATTTATATCTCCAGCGCGTGAGTCTCTGTATCGGAAATTCTAAAGATATGCTCGTTTTAAAACTATTTTGCGATATTGCTGTTGCACTGGATCTTATGGTTTAAGTGCGAAGAACATGATATTTAATAAAGAAAGGTAACACACAAAATGTTAAAAAACGCCCCTTTGGACGTAATTTAAAATCTGAAACATTTCAGATTTTGTTTTTATTATTATTATTTTTATTTTATTTTATTTATTTATTTATTTATTTATTTTTTTTTTTTTCAGCATACTAATGAAAAAATGATAAAATGATTAAAGCGTTTCTGTGGAGAATAGTGAGAATTCTAGAAACAGTATCAGGATATGAAAGGAAATTTTAACGGAAAAGTGCAGTCTTGAAAAGAGGGAAGAATCCAAGACTTTCTGATCGCGATGCCCTGCCGATATAATTTTAGCCGTCAAACAGAAATTTTCCCCGAATACGATCCGATAACAACGGGAGAATAAACGTTAAGACTCCTCTATACAAATGATGACAGTAGTGGTCCCCCCACGTTTGGTTATATTGTTCAAAAAGTGTCTACAAAAGGAACTCTACAAAAGGAGCTCTACAAAAGGAAGTTGGTAGCATGGTACGTGCACGACCAGGATGATTAATTACTTTTAGTATTTTCAGAAGTAAAAAATTAACCCGTTCTCATAAATTCATTGCAGTTCGTAGAAAATGAGCCATTGGCATGTGGGTGAGAGCTATTCTTTCCTCAAAAGCCTCAACCTCTGTCCAAGGTTTGTGTTGTAGGGAAAGACAGACCTTCACTCAGAACTTAGAAGCGATATTTAAGACATATTTATTATTAAAGGTTTTGGGGGGGGGCTAAAATTATGATTTATCTCAACTGAGAAGTATCGGAGCCGGGCGTACTCACTTAGGTCCTATTTACAGACCGCAAGTCATTATGTTAATACTGAGCAGCGACTGAGCTACAGATATCGCACTGCAGAGAGATTGCAGGGAAAGAGTGATGTAACATGAGCAAAGGGGACGCAGCAAAGCGTATCATTTGAAGCAGCGATGCGTTTAATTAATATAAATTTGAAGATCTATTGCCAATTAATTCCAATTACGGAGGTGCCAATAAAGGGAGGTGCACAACTAGATGTTATAACAATCCCATATACAGAATTTCAAAGTTTTATATGGTTAATCGTTTTTGAGTTATGTGAGGTACATACGCACGTACGTACAGACGTTACAAAAAAAAATCCCTTTTGAACCCCTTTTAGAATCTGTTTTGGAATAAAGAGGCATTTATTCTGTCCGTACTTACAGATGTGCTGCAAAAAGTGGCCAAAATGGATTCGGGAACGATCTAAATGAATATTTCCGTTGAATTCTGGTAACCGAAATTTTTCGCGATTACAGTACTTCCCTTACTTCGTACATGGAAGAAAAAATAATAACGCGATTTCAACAGGTGCATACTCTTGTTATGCCCTTTTTATTAAAATTAAATTATGATCATGGTGACATTTATAAGGAAGAATTCCTCCTTAAGAGAGAAATATTTCAAATATTCAGTATACAATACTCTCCTTTTGAATTTCTGCAATCTGGGAGAAATACAATCGCAGAACAAAGTTTCAGTTGTTATAATATTATTATGAATGTTTCTGAAAATTTCTGTAACTGTTGCTATTGCCAAAGAGTATTCTAAATAGAAATCATTAAGAATGTTTCTTAGAACTACAAATGCCCATTCTGCATTTACGAAATCTTTCTATACTTCCTAAATAAAGAGCAGTGGAGTAATCAAGTAGACCTCTATGATGTCATGATGCCATCGATGGTTTTTCGGACAAATAAAAAGAAAATAATAAATAATAATAACATTTTGAAATGTTGGAATTAAAGTTTGCCTTCAGAAATAAACATAGAGTTTTAAATTCGTTTCTGTATATGTCCTTTTCACACTTTCTAAAGTTACTTGCTTGTATATCAAAAACGTCGGCAAATTCAGAGACTATACCAGGCGTCTATTTCAAGAGCCGCTCGGAGCGGCAAAAGCTCTAAATACGCCGTTGTTTTCCCTAATATTTTAGGGGGGGGGAAGGGAAAAACATGTATATTATCCTGATGTTCTCAGACAATTTTTCATTTTTCCTCAGGCATTTTGCAGGACTTTGCAAATGAGTGAGAATCTTGATTTAGTTATCGGAAATGTAATTTAAGGAAAAAGGAAAGAAAAATGTTTCTACCATTATCACCCAGCTGGATAAAGAGTGGCGGCCAATTCAGGGACCGCCTAGCTAGCTGCAAACTTAAGGAATCCCGGGCGACAAAGGAACGAAATATATTCATTGGAAACATTTGAAGCGATTTTAGGCAGACTCTGAAATAGCGTGGCCAATTCACGTTCTTTGATGTGATCCCACGGAGATCTATTTTTACTTCCATGATGCTTGGCCCACCACGACGCTACATGTTCCACCCCGTAGAGATAAATTCTGGTTTTACTTTACAGGTGTCACGCAACGAGTTTAACTCAAAAACCTGAAGAAAAAAACTTGATGCCGACACCACGACTTCTTTGTCCAGCCTATTAAATTATACACACTTTGTGTTGCACATGATTTAAACTTATTTCTTCGAATTATTCTAAAATTAGCCGATCCTTCCACGCAGATTGAAAATGATATCAAAAACTGCTCATTTTGAAATTACATATCTTCTTCAAATTTTCTCGTGCGGGAGTCAAACTTCTTGTATTTTCATTTTATCATAGAGAATGTAAAACTTTCCGGAATATACTATAGGAACCGAGAGAGTTAGATTTCGTTATTTGTCCAAAATGAACTTCTTTTTATATCTGACATTGCCAAAACATGAATATTTTTGTCCTTTGAAACACTTCTGCAACTGGATGTACGATTTTTTTTTCTCCCAATGCTTCAGCCGACTTCGGCTTGACCACTACTAAGGCCAAAAGCGGTGGTCATTTCTGGCACTTGATATCAGCCCTAACCACTCTATCGTCTGGGCAGTGGAGGTATGAATTAGAGCTGAAATAGTAGAGGGGATACAGATAAGAAAAATGTAATTAAGAGCCTAAGACTAATATTTTTGTGTTATGCGAGATAAATAAGTACGTACAGATGTCGAGGAAAAAAATCCATTTTACAATCTACTTTGGAACAAAGAGTCCTTTATTCTGTCCGTACGTACAGACGTCACGCAAAAAAAATATCCAAAAGGGATATTTCGAAATTTTCGTTGAAATACGATACCCGAAGGTTTTTTTTTTTACTTCCTTGTACGAAGTAAAGGAAGTATTGTAATTGCAAAAAATTTCGGGTATCGTATTTCAACGAAAATATCCATTTTGATCGCTCTTAATTCCATTTGAACAATGTTTTTGCGTGACATCTGTACGTACAAACATAATAAAGGACTCCTTTTTTTCAAAACGGATTGTGAAATGGATTTAAAATGCATTCGGAAGATATTTTTTCATCACGTCTGTACGTACTTGCGTACGTACGTACAAATGTCATGGAAAAAATTTTAAATTATGAAAATTGAATTGTAAACAAATAAATAAATAATTCATTATTGCTACTAACTAATTCGCAATGTCATTCAAATTCACAAAGCATAAGTAAATTAAGTGCAAGCATCTAAATACATGAAAAAATACATAATAATACAAAAGTTTTATCTTAAAAACTTTAAAAAAACTTTTTTTTTTAAACTAAATTAATGTGCATAAAGTGAATAATTGTTGAGCAGGCAGGCGACAGATCTTTCCATGGAGAAGTTGCCTCCAAACCTAACTCTTCAATTACTCAATTTGTGTTTCGTCATTCATATAGGCATAGGTAAAGAATTACGCGAAACCAAAAGTGAACCAAAGTGAGAAATTTAATAGTAAAAGAATTTCGAGTAATTCAGTAAGCAAATCCCCTATAGGAAACAAAATTATTAATTACAAGTACATAGCCAATGTAATTAAGAGTACAAATCCAAGGTAATTTAGAACATTAACCTGTACAGATACTTCCCCGACACGAATTGTGCATGCAGATCATAAAAATGAAAAATAATAATATAAAATAAATACGATCTATAAAAATAATACAAAAAAGGCAAGTAAATAGTAAGTTTCAATTTAACTTAACATGTAAGTACATATTTTTGTACGCGGGAGAGTGGTGAAGCATTTGCTAAAATATGTGAGGTTGAGTAGTTTATAGCTTCTAACTGTGTAAACAGAGGGCGTTGATTCTATGTAAGGTTGAGGAGTGTTGAGCTGCTAACTGTATTGGACATTGTAAAAATGTAGCTGTGCTTACTCTAAAGTAATGTAAAATGGATGTACTATGTGAAAAATGAAAAGCAATAAATGTAGCTGCTAACTGCTATGGGATTGTAGAAATGTAAGTAATGTGTGAAAAATGATGTAAATGCTCCTGTGAATGTTTCCAGATTTTGAATAAAAGTACGAAAAGATTGAAAAAATTGAAAAATTAATAAAACATTTTAATGAACTTAATTTTATTAAAACTGAAGTTAAACTAAAACTTTATCTAAATACTGGCCAAAAGTAAAGAAAATTAGAAAAAGATAAAAATCTTCGCTCAATTCGGGCTATAACTGAGACTTTAGAAAAGAACTGCCCCTCCATTAATAAAGGGAAAGAATCCAGTATTGATTAAGAGAAATATACATATTTACAAGAATTAATCCATCTTCAAAATCCCCCATTACCCTCCAGTTAAACTTTACCTTAAAGTTATCGTACCATAAAATGCTACAAAATTAAATAGGAAAGTTAATGCCTGCCTTTTTAATATATAAATTAATAAAGCGTGCTGGGACCTGGTTATTTACTTGTACATTAATTAACTTTATTATTTCTTCTTTTAAATCTTCTATTTCAGTACATATATTTTTGAGTCTAATGATTTGGCTATAAAAAGTGTTACCTATTACTTTTTTAGAAATATTAGAGTTCCAATTAATTAGTTTGATAGTCTCAAATTGGAAATCTCTCCTTTTATAATATAATTTAAATTTGTTGTGTTTAAGAATTTGTAGGTCAAGGTATTCAATAATATCCTGATTCGTATTAGTTCTATGAAGTGTTAAACCATCTGGGTAAATTTTGAATTCTTCAATAGTAGAACCATTGTTGAAAGTTATATCATCAGTGTATCTAATAGTATTTGCAAATAACTTTAATTCATTATTATTCAAACCTAGTTGGAATTTATATTCTTTAGCAAAAAGAAATAGATTACAGATTCGTGTAGAACTGTTCGCTCCCATTGAAATATCTCTCACCGGCTGAAAGATATTATTATTGAAATTAATATAGTTATTAAAAAATGTACAATGCAGGTATGTTTTCCATTTGTCAAGTCAGAGGATGCTTAGCATGTCAGGAAAAATTGTGGTAGTTGCATTAAACTAGTAATGCAACTAGCCAATTTCGCCGAATGGTAGAGAAGTATTAAGGTTTTCGAAGTCACAGCAGCTAATATTCTTGATTTCTAAACTTTTAAATTTATTGAGAACTGGTTCGTTATTATAAATAATCCAACAATAGTTGTGCCGCTTGTTAACTAGTTGATGAATTAAATTACAGATTTTTTAAGTTTAATTGCAAAGATGTAATCTATATTCTTTTTACAATCATTTGTACCATTTGCAATAAATCTAAACTTGAGCGGTGATTTATGGAATTTAAGAAGAGCATAAAGATTTGCTAATCTATTGTAGTTGCTTTAAGTTTGAAATGCTTTACGCCCAAGGGGAGACTTTGGTGTAAGCCCGAAGAAAGGGGCCGACTCTTCATCTTATTTTGAAAGAAATGAAGGGTAGTTAACCCTTTTCGAGTCTACGCCTTAGTTGTTTGAACTCAGCGATAAGTCGCTAACAAGTTCACTAGGTTCCTCACGGTTAATTGTAGTACAAAAAGAGTGAGGAATTCTACAAGTTGTAGAATTATTAACAATTTAAAAGTTAATTCAAAAGTCAAACAACAAAAATCAGCGTTAATTTACAAAATTTTCACAGGACTAGTTTCGATGGTTTTACCGAACCATCATCTTCAGCTGCAAAACCGCAAAATTAATTTTACGGATTTTGCGGTTTTGCAGCTGAAGATGATGGTTCGGTAAAACCATCGAAACTAGTCCTGTGAAAATTTTGTAAATTAACGCTGATTTTTGTTGTTTGACTTTTGAATTAGTATTTATTCGGCGTGTTATTGTGTCTTAATTAATTTAAAAGTTGTTTAAGTTCCACTAAGCCTAACGACGCCGCCATTTTTTTTTACATTTGAAACTGAGTAGCATAGTGAATGATGTCAGTTTCTGCACCAACTTCGGTGTCTTTTTGCCGAATGGGATCAACAGTTTTTGCACCGAAAAATCCGATTTTTGCCTAATTTTAGTTAATTTAAACTCTAATTTTAATTCTAAAAATCCTTTTTTGAAAGGTTTTAAAGCTTTATTTAACTCTATTTTACAATTTTTAATGAAGATGTTTTGAATTTTTATGCATTTTTGCATTGCCGCGAAGTGAGAACTGAATTGATTGAATAAGAAATATATCTCTAATGAAATTCGGAGAAATAATTTTAAATGGAGTGCAGCAAAAAATGAGCATAATGTAATGGGCCATACAGGGAAGTCATGTGGTGTCCACATTAGATTTTTTCGAATACACACAATGAAATAAGAAATTTTGGGTTGTGTCATAGAAGAAGGAAACGTTACGGAGAATGCCATATCGAGTTAGCTTTGTAACCCGCAGAAAGGAGTATAGCAAAAACTTGATTGGCATCTAGAAACGTTGCATCACAAAAAGTTCACTCGTGGAAAAATTCGTAATCTTCTGAAATGAACAAACTTTGATATTTCCTTCTTGCCCGCAGATATTTCATGGATTTTTGTATCATAATTAATTTTTATACAAAATGCACAAAGTTGTCTCAGTTTCCGTAAATTTATCTTGGATAAATGATTGAAAAAATTAAAGTAACTTAGAATAGCTTTATATCGCGTGATTTATTGACAGTATTAAAAAATAACTTAAACACAAAAAACATTGTGAAGACACTCGATATTTAAAAGCCCATTAACGTGTTTTTTTGTTTTTTTTTTTAACCCAAAAAGGCAATTTGCCCAGATGGGCTATAAATTTCGTTTTGCATTTTGCGTCCTCCACTATAAAACGGCGTTTCACTTACAAATTGTTGCCACCAAATATTAGAGCCTTGCTAAATAATGAAGAATCTGCAGGAATGTATGTATGCTTCTCGCACTGTGAAAAAAGAACGAAACTTGAAGATATCAAATTTTGAATAGCGTAGTCCTCCACGCGAATATGGGCATTTGAAATTTGGAATTTGTTTTATTATCTATTTCATATTTTCTAAAACTTAGTTGATTAACAAACTTAGTTGATGAAAATAGTTGATTAACAAACAAACTCAACAATTTCATAGCGAGCAATGGCAACACTGTACGAAAAAAAAAATTTCTCCAGCGCCCGAGACTGTGTATCGGAAATTCTAACGCTTTGCTCATTTTAAATTAGTTTGTGATATTGCTGTAGAACTGAAGTTTATGGTTTAAGTGCGAAGAACGGGATATTTAATAAATAAATAAAGGTAACACACAAAACGTTTAAAAAAAACGCTCCGTTGGGTATAATATATAATCTGAAAGCTCCCAGATTTTTTTTTTTTTTTTTTTTTTTTGTAAAGTGTAGTTTATGGTTTTAGCTGTGAAGTTCTTGGAGGGGGGGGGAAAGAAAAAATTTAATTTACGATACCGGAATTTGTCAGCAATGATATTTTATGTTTCTATGTGTCTCTAAGTATCAGTTTCTAAGTATGCACAAAAGTCAAAACTTTTTTTTCCAAACATGTGCTATTTATTGACAGTCAATACAACATGAAAAGCCGTTTTAGATATATCAGTAAGCATTCTTTTAGTGGCATTTATCAATAAGCATTTAAAAACAGGTAACGGATTTCCCATTTTATCTGATATCAAATCGGTTAGAGTTTCAAAATATGCATTTGATAATTCGATAATTTTCTGATGTTAAACGGATTTAAATGTTGGAATTAATTGCTACCATCACTTTTCTATTATAGTATAGACTGTATCAAGTATTTCGCAGCGGTTCTCAACCTTTTGACTAACGCGTACCACTTAAACAAAAACTGAAAACCTTTAGTACCACCACTATAAAGTACTACTTCTACCACCCCTCTTGAACGAAGCTCAGATCGGATAAATTTACAAATGTTAGAGAAAAAACTCATTCAGGACGTTGAGGTTTTAATTTTTTAATTTAATAGTTTAAAATACTTTGCTTCTTTGCGTACCACATACTTTTATCTCGCGTACCACCAGTGGTACGTGTACCACCAGTTGAGAACCCATGGTATAGAGGCATCATCTATTGGAGCAATTTGCTTTTAATATCCATTTTGGAATTTCTAAAATTTTCGAAAATTTGATTTTGAATCATCTTTTATGAAGGTATTTAAATAAAATTATATTCATGCAAAATAATGATGTGGGAATTAAATATAAGAGATGAAAACATACAAGCTGATAGAATATATTCTGATGTTTCAGAGAAAAAACGTATAAGCTGTAAGATAATTTTTACTTCCTTGTACGAAGTAAAGGACGTAATGCAATCGCGAAAAATTTCAGGTATCATATTTCAAGGAAAAAAAAAATCCATTTTGAAGGCTTATCGAATGCAATTTAGTAATGTTTTTGCGTGACATTTGTACGTAAGGACATATTAAAAGACTCTTTTCCCCAAAACGGTTTGCAAAATAAATTTAAAATGAATTCAAAATGAATTCAGGTTTTTTTTTTTTTCATGACGTCTGTACGTACGTACATATGGTATCTCGCAGCATAACTTAAAAACGAGTTGCCTCAGTACGTTGAAATTTGGCCATAACATGTAGTTGTGGACCTCCCTTGTTGATTGCAATCAACCACACCATAATTATGTAAATATATATAACCCACTCTGTTACTAGGTTCGGTGATCTCGCTTTTTATTCTTATATATCCGTAAATTGGGCAATTTTTGTTTAGAAATGATTGTATTATGTTTTTCTTATGTTCCAGTTAAGGTTTTCTGCCTTTACTCAGTCTGCATGTAATAGTTGTAAAATTATTAATAATTTAAGTACTGTTTAAGTGCGGCTAAGCCTAACTTGGCAGCCATATATTTTACATTTGAAACTTAGCATAATAGTGAAATAAGTCAGTTTCTGCACCTTCAGTGTATTGAGGAATGGGACCAAAAATAAACTCTCAGTTTTGTGCTCCAAAAGGTTTGCCTTTTTACCCGCTGCCCGAATTGCTTGTTTTTGAGTAGAAAATCTAATTTGAACTGTGAAAATTTTTAAATTGTTTTAACTGTATTTGGTGCTTTATGTTTTTTATATCTTTCAATTTTTAATGAAGATATTTTGTGTTTTTATGTATTCTTGCCTTGCGGCGAAGTGAGAACTGAGTTAATGAGAAATATATCTCTAATGAAACTCGAGGATAGTTTAAAGGAAATGCAGTAAAAATATATATAATTTAATATTCCGTACAAGGAAGTCATGTGATGGCCGCATCAGACTTTTTAGTAATCGATTTCTAAGATTTCTAAAAAAGAATCTCGAGAAATGGATTAATTACAAATTCAAGAGCTGGAGAACGTAAAATAATATCGGGAAAATACAGTGCAGCAATCACTAACGGTAATATTCGAGAACATTTTCAAGGTTGATTGAATCAACAATATTCCACCAAAAAGAAATGTGCCGTTTCGTTATCGGTACCTTTGTCGTCCGGAAACTGAAATGGAAAACGCGTGTTTCGGAGATGAATAAAGCTTTTAACTTCTGTGGATTCGTGGAACGATTCCGAGATGTCCTCAACCTCTGGAAACCGCGGGATGGAAACAATGGAAACCAATTGCGAAGTTCACAAGGAAGCTATTTGTAAGAACGCCTTTTTCCTGTCAAAAGAAATCTTCCCAGCAAGTTTCAGATATAAGAACTCTCTTTCTTTCGGAAGCAAATATTTTCTATGGACTCTATTCATTATTTCTTTTTAACTTATTTCTATTTATTCTTTTCTTTTTTCTTTTTTTTTTTTTTTTTCTCGAAGAGGATGATGTGCATTATGCCAGAAAAAAGGTTTTCTGTTGACTGTTGAATTAGAAATGGAAATGGAATTGTATTGGTTATAACTTAAATTCTGACTAGACACAATCCTCCCCCATTCCCCCCTTAATAAAAGAATAAATTTTGTTTGAATTTGTGCCTGAGTCTGTGAACCTGAAAAACGATTCTGGGAACAGAAAAGCTCCTTTAGGAGTATTCCTGCATTACTTCCTTAACCATTTCCTTATTTTATTATATTCGGTATAGTGTCTAAGTGATGTAAATTAGAATATCTTAAATTAATATTTTCAAGTGATAATTTTTATGAATCTATCATGTTTGCAGCAATCCTGCTGCAATAAGCAAAAGGTATTTCTGATGGCATACGATTAAGTATTTAATTAATACAAAATCATTTGTTTTTGTATGATTTTTGCTATTTAAATTTTTTAATATTAAAAAAAAATTGAAATTTTTAATGTTAAATAATTTTTTTGATGTGTTAGACGAATCTGCTCGAAACCATCAAATTTCAGTTTTATTGTTATTGTGGCTAATCTCACTTGTGTGAACTAATCGGAACAAATCCACGAATTTTACTAAGGCAAGACTGCGTCTGTCTTTGGCACTCATGCCTTCAGCAGCATGAGTGACAGTATGAGTCACCACGAGGATCTCCGACCCTCTCTTCCCATACCACTATTCTCTCGAGAGGATTTTTCAGCTTGGCGTATATTTTGAGTGCCCCATGCCCCACAGACACTATACATTTACAAACATCCATGGTTTCTCGGTGTTCGTACTCGGATCTTCCAGTATAGTAGCACAGTAGGCAACGTCATTAACCCTTGTCTCGTGGGTGGCAGCAGTTTTTCTTTTAATTGTCTTGAGGAAAACTCTTCCAAGTATTAGTTTTTTCAGTTCAAAGATTTCACGTTGAGAATATATATAACGGGTGTACGACTACGTGTTCGTGATGGATTGCATGCACACAGAATCGATGATAGCTTGATAAAATTTATTTTCCCAAAAGAAACACTTCACGGAAACAGCAAAATTTTTTAAAAACATTTCCCTTGACCATCTCGAACAGCACAGGTTAAATATAATGTTTAATTTTAATCCCGAGTCTAATTCTTTACGTAGTAGACTTGTAGTAACTTTCAATTTAGTTTCTAGATTACGATCAAATTTTGGAGAAGACCTAAGGGAAACTGGCGGCTCATGTTCATCTTATGCATGAGGTAAAAAAACGAAATTTATACGTATCATCTCAGTATTCTACTTTTAACATTTCCATTCCTCACTAAAAATAAATTGACAGTAGGCACTCTCTTTTAGTTTAAAGACACGCCGGTATTTTAATGCCTAGGATTGTAGAGTCATTAGGTTACTTGGAAGCAGAAAATATGAAAAACATGCAACCGCCTTCGCCGGGAATCGAACCACGGACCTCTGGAATACCTGCCCAGCGCGCAGAACCACTGCACCACGAAGGACGCTAGGAAAGTGGGAGAAATACCTTATATACTCCCCTTTTTAAAGGGCGACTAGGGTTTTAGGGGACCTAGTCGCCAAATTCTGGGTGCGGAGAATCATCATCCACAACCGTTTTAGTTCGGGCGCCACTTGCAGAGTCATTAGGTTAATTGGAAGCAGAAAAGATGAAAAATATGCAAACGCCTTCGCCGGGAATCGAACCACGGACGTCTGGAATACCTGCCCAGCGTGCAGAACCACTACACCACGAAGGACGCTAAGAAAGTGGGAGAAATACCTTATAGGATTACTAAATGAAGTGAGCGGATGTTACAGAACAAATAAAAAAAACACAATATTTCACTCACAGATATATTTCATTTTATTTTTTTATTACATTTATTCATTCAAAATGATCCTATGTAAAATAAGTCGATGATATGAGAAATAAGATGTCTGCAGTTATATTCCTAGTAAATATTAAATCTATATAAATGAACTGCCGAGTGTACTTGGATAGTTACTTGACACTATATTGAGATTCAAATGTATAAGGTATTTCTTCCACCTTCTTGGCATGCCTAAGTGGTGTGGTGGTCTGCTCGCTGGGCGCGTATTCCAGAGGTCCGCGGTTCGTATCCCGGCGATTCTCATTTTTCATCTTTCCTGCTTCCAAATTACCTTATGTCTCTACAAATGATGTTTCATAAAATCAAATGCCTTTTCATTTCGTTTGACTTCTACACTGAAATCTCCCATCGTAATAACAGGAAAATCTGTATCTACAATAAACTCTTCATCGATCAATAAATATATCATCGGTACCCTAAACGAGAACATCTTCAAATCTCCTGAATTAAGAGTCGGATGAATATATACCGGATACTAGAATAAATCCTGACTGTCCATTAACAATTAAGTCAGTCATACAAATGTCTTCTGCTTCTGAATCCTGTATTCTTCTACGCTGCTTAACAGCAAATTCTGTTAGTACGCAATCTGCTACACTCGTCAAATTTTTATAGATCGCAATACGACTAGATCGGCGAAATAAAATAATATTCAGCAGACACCACCCGAACGCACTGACTGTCTACCAGACGACAGTCTATCTGATGATGTATTTAGATTGATTGTAACATGCGCAGTTTCGAAGATATAAGCATTCGCGCACACCTCAAACAGCGTTCTAAATTTTGCTTTCCCATCAGACCATTACAGAGGAACGTAATCCTTCGTTAAAAGAAATTTAATTATAACGTTAAAAAAGATAGATGAGACGGAATCTACCACTGGCCGAGCGGTTAAGACCGCTAAACATTGGTAGTTCAACCCGGGTTGGAACCTCGGAGAACGAGCTGTTTACATTAGTCTTTTGGGTATTTTCCTCATGTGTCTAGTGTTCCCACCTCTTCCGGAGTTGAGTCCTGTAAAATAAAATCTCCCGGTTCCCGGAAGGAATTTAAAATAAATATTACTCTCCCGGAATATTAAGTTTCTCGAAAATAACGACACAATGTACACGGACGAAATGGTTGAGAGCATCGAAAATCACACGATCGCGCACAGCAAACAAAAGAACGTCTATGTCAATACATATTCTTTGCAGCAGCGATCTACGGTGAGCGTTGAGTAAGCGCCGTACGGAATGAGTCGTGGTTTCATGCCGGCGTGTCGCGCGCACGCGCCCTCATCTCCCCTCACCCTCTCATTTTCAATCTATTCTTTCATTTAGTCTGCAGTTAGCTAGCTAGCTATCTACAAACAAGTGCGTATTTTTGAAATTATTTAAATGCGTTCATAATAATGTCAGGTAAAAAAAAAAAAAAAAAGATTCTGATTTTACAAGTAAACAAGTACTAAGAAAAAAAAAAAAAAAAAAAGACAAAATATTTGACGTCGTTTCAAGACAGGTGATTAACTCAATTTGGTTAGCTGATGAAGAGAGACAACTTTAACGGAGAATGTAAAGTATATCGGAAAACGGTTAATATTAAGTGCAAGGATGTTAGAGCTTTGGCTGTACATTCCCAAAGCAAGAAACACCACTCGTTAATATTGATTAAGGATTCTCCGCAATCGGTTTCGAATTTGTTCGTGAAGAAATCTTCAGAAGAGCAAGACAATATATCAGCAATTAAAATGATTTCAGTTTATCATAGAATTAAGAACCATCACACTTTTAATAGCCAGGATTGCACAAATTGTATAGCACTCTATTTCCATATTCTTTTTTGCTAAAACGATTTCCTGTGATCGAACAAAATGTACAAGTATTCGCGAGAGTGTGCTTGCTCCTGCAGCTCAAAAAATACTTTTAAACGAGATAAGGAGGCAGTTTTTTCCTCTCCCGGATTTTGTCAACCAAGAGGTGGCAAAGCTATAGTGTAACGCGTGTAAAAACCAGTTTTCCTTAGACAGTTCGTCATGGAGACATCCCTCCTCTTACACAGGTAGTCCTCCTTGTCGCGTTTAAATATTATAATATTTCGTAGTCTCAAACTGGCGAGCCGTATGCGGCCTGCGGATCCATTTCGATTATGATCTGAGTTTATATTATTTTCATTACCATTAAAAACGAACATGAATAACGCACCGGAAAATCTATAAATGGAGCTAATTAATTTACAATGTCATATAAATCTTATTCAAGGAGTTGAGTGTACAGATCTGATTAACTCTCAATCGTGTTTTTTTAAAAGTAAATATGCTGTATTAAGAAATTTTGCACTAAGAATAATCTTTTCATTTCTGAGTACATTTCTATGTGAACAGCTTTTTTTTTTTTTTTTTTTTTTTTTTTTTGAGTAGTTGAACATTAACAAGAAAAGAAGTTGATTGACCGATGAGAATCTATAATCCGTGATGAAGATAATTTTCGGTCATTTTTCAAGGCTACAAGTTTTTACCAGAATCGAAATGCTGGCATGTGTCGAATTGTAGTAAGAAATAAAGAAGTTTATAATGGTTTACATGCAATCATACTTATTTTTACGTATCCGCGTTCATTCACTACCTCAAATACAGGCAGAAGGGATTCTACAATATCCTAAGAATCCTAAGAAGAATATTTCAAATATGAATAAGCATCAAATAATAAAAATATCATTTAAGTATACCATTTAATCTTAAAAAAATGATGATGAAAAAGCATTAAATTGACCCCTTCAAACATTACAAAAAACTGTGTTTTTAGTCCAAAGGGTCAATTTGCCCAGAAGAACTATTAATTTCGTTTTGGCATTTTGTGTTGATCCACTACAAACTTTGTTTTACTTTTCAGATTGTTGCCACCGAATATTATCGCCATGTATTATATTTAAAGAAACTGAATAATGAAGAATCTGAATGTTTCTCACATTGTGAAAAAACAACGGTATGTAGAGCTATCCAGTTTTAAACACCACTCGAATATGGGCCACTTCCACTCGAATATGGCCATCTGGAAGCTCGAATTTCAAGTTTTATAAAACTTTAACGAATTTTGATTAACAAACTCAACGATTTCAAAGCGAGCAATGGCAACACTGCACGGAAAAAAACATTTTTATCTCCAACTTGCGAGACTATGTATCGGAAATTCTAAAGATATGCATGCTGTTTTTAAATATTTTGTGATATTGCTGTTGCATTGAAATTTATGTGCTTTAAGTATCAAGAACATGACATTCCATAAATAAAGGTAACACACAAAACATTAAAAAACGCACTTTTGGGCTTAATATAAAATCTGAAAGTTTTCAGATTTTCGTTTCATCCCCCCCCACTTCATTTTTTTTTTCTTTTGAAAACTTGGAACTTTTCACAATTAATTTATTTTTGGTTTAAATTGAATTTAGTGACTAATTACCATATGTTAGAATTATTTGAAAGAAATGGCAATTTGATATTTAGCTGTCAATATATGAATTACAAAGTGTAACCAAGAGAGAGATGTCTTATAAGTTCCAAACTTCACATTTCAGACAGAAAATAAATATAAATTTGAGTTTTCCCTTTAGGATATTTTTATTAATGTTTATATGTATAAATATTTAAAACGCTAAATTTAAAACTTATTTTAAATATATTGTCATTTTGTTTATTAAAAAAAAGGGGCAAAATTCTCGTCCGTCAGCCGTTTTCTGATCGTGCATTCGGCACGGATGCAATTAGAGTTTGATACCAGTGCCTTAACGTAAATTACACATAAATATATATTTACGATTAAAAGTGTATACATATATAAACTGTAATACATGGCGAATATTGCAAGTACCTGTGTACCAATTCCTCTCCCCAGGCCTTTTAAATAAGAGGCCTGGGGGAGGAGGAAGTCATGTCACGACAGTCATGTTTTTCCTTTAAGTCGACAGTATAGATTAGCATATGCAAAATAATAATAATAACAATAACAACAATAATAGACTTTTAACCGGTAACCGAATTCGGCGAACAATACGATTGACAGATACTAAATTCGCCGCGAATTTACTCATCTTGGCGACACCGGCGAAAACAGTGGCGCCCTCTTTCCTCCAGCAACCCCTCCGCCGGTAGAAAGACAGAGGGAGAGCGTGCGAAAGCGTCAGGGACGGCATTCTTACAGCAAATCGTCTGCTGGTTTGCACTTGTTTAGGGGTGACAGAGCAGCTTGCAGTGGAAAAAGAGAATTTCAACGGACGGTGAGTGTAATTACCATTTTTTTTTTTACAGACTATCGCAAATCATAATGATTGGATATCTCTGTACTCGAGCCTTGGGGTTCCCTGGATGTACCGAGGGTTCGAAGACCTCGGCACCCTGACTCCATCCCCTCCTCCGAAGAATGGCTTCACCCCTGTCTCGTAAGCTCCATCGGACGCCATTGCCCGACGCTCCTCAATGAAAATACTTGAATGTGTTCTATGAATCGTTTGGGGTTTCCCGTGCGAGGGGCCCTAACAATCATGGAATGTCGTTGACGCTGTTTGATACATACCACAATTTGTTTCATTTTTCAGGACGTGTGCCAGCTCTCTGTATGTCTGTATGAGCTGTCTTTGTGAAAGAGAAATAATAGTTAAAGTCATACGGTTTTATAAAATAGATTACTAGAGCAATTAATTAAGTATGATAATTACCCTCCTTTTTTTTGAGTGTATATTTGACTGCCGTATGTTTTAACATTTTAAAGAAAACCAAGTACCGGGTGTCGTTCCAGGGTGTGTTAAAAATATTATTTTTACTTGTTGTTATTTAGACTAAAAAATCAGTTTTGAATTTCGCATTACAGGATGGGTACTGTTCTGTTATCAGGACCGGCTTCAGAAATGTATGGATGTGTTCGTGTATGTACGAATGTATGTGTTTATGCATATATATGCACATACATACATACATACATTTCTGAATCCGGTTCCGATAACAGAACAGTACCACAGGATGTAGTCGAGCTGTCACGCGCTTTCCCGAACCCTTCGTTAAATTTGTCTGCAGTTTTGCTCCTTTATGTTTACTTCTTATGTATTCCAAAGAAAATACGTCTTCAGTGCCATAATCATACGTACCTTAATCTTCCTAATTTTTGGAAATAAGTGTCTCGTCTTGTATCATTTAAATTCGGTCAGACGCATTGTGGGTAACCTAAAATTTAAACAGGAGCTTCAAAATAGCGTAGATTTAGTCATAGTTTGGTATCAAATTGTTTAACATCGAGTCTTGTTTAGTTTTCCATAAATGTTTAGTTGTTTAATGTTCTTTTAAATTGGAAACTTCTGGCGTAAATTATGCCGCCTAATTACATTTCGTGCGACTGTTATCACATTTTGCCGTTTTTTAAAATGTTTTTAAAATCCCCCACCTTTTTTGTGTAAAAAGTGAAACATTTGATTAAAAATCTGATATTTTGTTTTTGCTAGATAAATTTGCTTACGTTCATGTTTCATTCGACGAATAATTATGTTTTGCGAAATTCTTTTGAAATACAACCTTGATAATATAGGAGAGTGATGACTCAACATACATTAATTTTCAATCATGTTCTTGGATTTAATGTGTCCACGAAGAAATTGAAATAGTTACATCAAAACATCGTTAAACGTGAAGTTTGAGTTCCCTGGTTAGTTATTTCTTGCATACTTAGCAAAGAGTTTTACAGCAAATTTATGCGTAAACTACTCTTTCTGTAATGTTAACTTAAGAGAACTAACGCATTTACAATAATTTACCCTCTTAACGATAAATTCAGAAACAATCCCTTAGTACCAATGTGTGGATCAGTAAGAACATAATTTTCATATTTTTCATTATTGCTTCAAATTTTTCGTATTACTGGCATTAAAAGAATTTTCCAGCTCTACAGTGTAACATGCTTAATAGTTAATGAAAATTAACGTACGTTTTCATAAAATAGAAATTTAAAATTTATGTCTTTGATGAGTTCAGAGTTGAATCTTAAACATGCAAAAGTTGAGGTAGATAGGTATTGTCTTTTTTTTTAAATCTTTACCTGTTGGTTAAAAGTTGTCTTTGCATGCGTGCGTTTCTTATCTTTATAAGCCGTCTTACTAAGAAAACTGAACACATATAATAAACTGAAAAAAGACCCCCCCCCCCAAAAAAAACTGAAATGTTTCAGATTTTAAATTACGCCCAAAGGGGCGTTTTTTTTAACATTTTGTGTGTTACCTTTATTTATTAAATATCATGTTCTTTGCACTTAAACCATAAAATTTAGTTCAATAGCAATGTCGCAAAATAATTTTAAAATGGGCATATCTTTAGAATTTCGGATACACAGTTCGACGCGCTGGAGATAAAAAGGTTCCCCCCCCCCGTAGAGTGTTGCCACTGCTCGCTCTTAAATCGTTTAGTTTATTACTCAAAAATTCGTTAAAGTTTTACAAAATATGAAATCGATATAAAACAAATTTCAAATTTGGGATTTCAGACGCCCATATTCGCAGTAGGATTACGTCATTCAAAATTGAATGGCTCTAGATACCGTTGTTTTATCACAATGCGAGAAATATACATACATTTATGCAGATTTTTCATTATTTAGTTTCTTCAAATATAATGCAGGACTCCTTAACATTTTGTGGCAACAGTTTGAAAAGTGAACCGACATTTATAGGAGTCCGACGCAAAATGCCAAAACGAAAGTAATAGTCCTTCGTGGACTCAAATCCCTTTGGACTAAAAATAAATAAAAAAAATAATACCAACACTTAACACTGCATCGGGATGTTGTGATTTTGCTGTTGAATTGTTTGTTTTGTTTTGTTAGGGCGCAGCCTGGTCCACCTTGCAAAACAAAGTTTGCCCTATGACCATATGCGGGCTACGCCAGTACAAAAATCACCACACAACTATACACTATTGAATTGTATTTGATGCTTAATAATAAGGCTAAAAAGACGAAAAAAAAAACTTTTTATTTTTACTTATTTATTTTGAAATGGGGAGGATTCTTTGAAGTATTCCCCTCATTTATTTTACTAATGAATAAATTTATGAATACTCAAATATGCACAAAGTATCGTTAAGTAACTAGTTTCAATTTATTTTTAGTTTCGGTGTCTTCCATATAAAAAAAAAAAAAAAATTGAAAGATTAAAAATGCTATTAATGTTCATTTACAGTAAATAATATACATCTGCACCTTTTCTGAAATGAAACAGTCTCACTGAACAAATAATGAAAGTAGTAAATCCTTAAAACTTAAAATACTATTTATGTATTTTTATTTATTTTTCAAGTCCGAGTTTGTAAATATTAGCTCTTAAGTAAGTTGTTTAACAATCTGGCCACTTACAAATATCTTGTTTTCATTTTCTGAATCATTATTTGGCGTATATTCCAGCATCAAAGCAGTTTAGTTCAAACGGTGCTGAAAACTGTATCCTAGAATCATAAACATGAGTTTTATCGTACTTCAAATTATCTTTGTGTACAGTATTGCGTATAGAACAACACAGAGAGGATATAGTGCAAGAAATTTAGAATGCCATTTTCAATTACGTTTTCTTCAAAATAACTGCATTAATTCAAAATCCCAGTTGAGAATGTTCACGTTTATGTAAAGTAGCCTGTTGTTTGTAGTAATGTTGAATAGTTATAAATTTGGTGACTATCAAAAGTATGAAAACCAAGTTCTCTTACAGGAAATCCGTTGTCAGAAAGAATAATAAATTTTGTTAACCTTGTCGGGGGCTGCGGCAAATAACCTCACGAACCGCCACTGGCCATTCTCATTTCCAGAGCATCTGTTTGTCAAGAACGTATGGTTTCCATTTAACAGAGTATAGAATTAGGCGTGCGTTTCTTATCTTCGGAATACTGCTTGCTGGATTATGTGGTCAAGATAGGCAAAGGTCGAGATAGGCTTAACATCCTATATTTAACTAGATTTCTATTCTCGATGAGATATTGTTTCTTAGATAGTAAATTGATGACCTTTCTCCCAAAGACTTTGGAAGTAATATTCCCGAGTTGTTTTAATTTAAGCCATTTTCTTTAATATTTAAGTGGCAAACGTTTTAGGGGGGGATATTCAGTTGATTTTCGTTTTCTTAGAATTTTAAGTGTAACGGCAAACGATGTCGGTAAGATTATGAAGTAACTTTAAATTTATTTCGCTAGAATAAATGTGTAAAACTGCATTTAATCTGCTCATAACTAAAAAATGTTTCACATCATCGAAACGAATCTTAATCATCATATATAGTATCATTATAAAACCGGAAATAACTGCATTAAATTTTGGGCTTTCAACATTGCAGCTGAAATATGTGCGTCATGTTGAGTATTCCATGTATAGTCATCTCCAGATTATTCGGGATTAACGGAGACCCTTCTAAAATTAAGTTTGTTTACTGCGGAACGACATAATAATTACTCTCACAGGCCATTAGCGTAAAACAAAACAGTCTATGGGAAATATAATATTAAAAAAATGCCTGGGATAAATGCAGTGGTAGCTGATATGTATAAATAAGTCGACAGAATAGATCAACTCGTGAAATTGATCGAAAACATTACCGTGCAGAGTATTCTGGGTAAAAACATTGTTAAACTTTGATAAAGATTAGTCAGGTGAGTGCTTACGACAGGTACGACAAGCACATTGATCTTTCATGTGATATATTAATTTTTCTCTTTCCCTTTTCTGATATTAAGATATTGTTAATGCCATCATTAGAGATTCATTTCTAATGATGTCTATTCTTCTCTTATTTATGGACAACTTGCACACAAAAAAGGAGATGGTTCTATATCTCCCGTTTTATTGGGCCGATTGATGAAATTTAACTTGCATTCTTCATATCTCGGAAGCGTGCATATCAGATTTATATATGTAGCATTGTTCTAATATAGGTATTCCGATACAAAATCGGACTTTTTCGGAAATGACATATCGATTTTTTTCCATATTTCGATTCTACAACTCAAATTATGCCAAAGTGCCAAGTTTTGTAAAAATTGCGCGAGTAGTTTTTCAAAAATTAGCTCTAAAATTTTTAGCTTCTCAATGTCAATTGGGCATATATTTATATAAATCTCTCTTTTTTTTTCCTTATTAAACTTGATTTCTTTCACAATTTAAAAATTAGGTTTATGTCCAAATAAAATGAATAGATTATTTTCTGATTTATTCTTTAAATTTTGTATTTTTAGTAAATTTTCGAAAAAAAAATTAATTATAATCTATAAAACATTTCACCATTACCTTAAACTGTATGCGTTTCTAGGCATGCTTCCAAAAAATTTGTTTTTTTACTGAAAATTTCTCAAGGTATATGTGAATTTATTATATTGACGCGTTAAGAAATTTGGCCTATTTGTTATTAGGGATAATAACGCCAAATGTGGCTTACGCACTTTGTTTGTGTATTAATTATTGGAAAGAAGGAAGGATGCACATTTTTTTTTTTTTTTTTTTCTGTTGGTGCGCGATGAAAGATAAAGGGAAATAAGTTACTCGGTAAAATAGATTTCTCGTTTATGAAAATTAATTTTTCAGCAAGTTTTTCATCAAATTTTACAAAATTTAATATTTAGGCATAATTAGTCATAGAATGGAAATATGGGGAAAAAACAGAAAAGTTCCGGAAAAAAATTATTTAATTTCAGGAAAAGTCCGATTTTGTGTCAAAATACCTATGTTAGAACAATGCTGTATATAAATAATCTAATATAAATCCTAAGTCGCGCTTCCGAGATATAAAAAATGCAAGTTAAATTTCGTCAATCGGCCCCGTAGAACCAGTACATAGAAATTTTTTTTTTTTGGGGGGGGGGGCACGAGTGTACCTTTTTTTCTTTGAATGCTGATTTGATTTACGAAACCAAATGAATTTATTCTTTAAACTAAACTGCTTCATAGTATTAGGTAAAACACTAATACTATTTTGTGTTAATTATAGTACGAATTGCTGCTGTTTTTGGCATGTTTATAACTGTCCTTGGATTAACAGTAATTTTAGTTAACCGTGGAATACTGCCTTCGGTATTATTTTAATTAAGCTGAAATGAACATAGTTTTATTACGATCAAACTGTATTTTTCGCAGTGTTTGAATGTATTCAATTTTTTGTTAAATGAAAATTTCATTGTCGTGTTAGATTTCAAAATCGTCACAAATATTGCAGTTGAACTAAATTATACGGCTTTGTGTATTCGAATGGCCTTCAAAAATTCATCCGGAAATAATAACAGAATTATCGAAGTGTTTCGTTTTCCTGAAAGCCAGTTTTAATTTCTTGGTGAAACGTAATTAAAATCATTCGACTGTTTTTACTTCGTCATAAAGAAGAAAAAAAACTCTTGCCTAAAAAGTAATGTTGAAAATTTAAATCGAGTTTTAATACAAATTCGTGTTTTGCCTATCGTGTGTTTTATTTATTTAATTTCGCGATGACTCAAGATACAAACATTAACAAAATGCAATCATTTTGTCGGCAAGTGGCAACAACTTATTATCCCAGCAATACTTTAATTTGGAATTAATTTTTCATAAAATTTAAGGAAAGGGACGAAAGAATAATTATGGAAACTGTGTATCGAAAATAAAAGCTAAGTTCATTTTCATCACACGTCACAAAATTACCGCATACACAGTACAGGCTGGTTAATGTTGTCATTCGGATATGGTTATCGAATTGCAGAAGTCCCTCCCACTTTTATATACGAAAACATAGAAAATATATCCTCTATTGGGGTCAACAGTTCGGTTAATATGATCAAAATATGACAGAATTTTTTTTTTTTTTTTTTTTTTTCCTTTTGAAACTAAAGTCTGCATTTAAAACCCAAATAGACTGTAAATATTGCGAAGTGACAGAGAATGTCGCCAAGTAAGGGATTAATATCGCCAAACCGCTTGGTTTCGATTTCAGGCAGGCATTTAAAATTAGGCAAAGGAGCTTTAGATTAACGTAAATTTTGACAATAGCTATCGATTTTAACGGTGATCAGACCCATTTCGCTCTTCTTCAGGAGCAAAAACATTTTTGCAATTTTTTTATGCTGGGGTGGGGGAATTCCTAGAAACATCCACGCTAAACTAAAGTTGCTTTTTTTTTTTTTTTTTTTTTTTAATTTTGTAGGCATGGTCTCTTCCAATGAGGGATACGCTCCAAGTATTAGGGATATAGCACCGGTCAACAATTTCCAAAAACGTTATGAACAGTTAATAAATGAACTCTGCATTAAAAACGTTCATAAACAATCTTTTACGTTTTCTTAGTTAAAATGATGAAAAGTACTTATTTGTACGTTTCTTTCCATATTTATACCTAATTAATAACATTGCACTGCATTTTTGAAGGGCATTTTTGTCTTGTTTAACGTTAGCATTCGGCTAATGTAATCAAAATAGGCCGTGCATAAATGTGATCATATTAGACGGCGCCTATTGTATTAAGTGTTAACTCGACATGTTTAAATTGCCATTACACTTCTTGAAATAAAAATATTCAAAAGCAATTTACCCTAGCTAATACTGCAATATAAACTTCAAATAGAATTTAGGGGGAGAATCTTAAAGGTTTCAGATTTTAAATTACGTCCAAAGGGGCGTTTTTTTAACATTTTGCGTGTTGCCTTTATTTATTAAATATCATGTTCTTCGTACTTAAACCATAAAATTCAGTTCAAGAGCAATATCGCAAAATAATTTTAAAATGAACAAATCTTTAGAATTTCAGATAGTCTCCCGCGCTGGAGATTTTTTTTTTTTTTTTTTTTTTTACCGTACAGTGCTCACTTTGAAATCGTTGAGTCTGTTAACAAAAATTGTTACAAAATAGGAAACCGATAATCAACAAATTTTTATTAACAAACTCAAGGATTTCAAAGCGAGCCATGGCAACGCTGTACAGATAGAACATTTTTGCCTCCAGCGCGTGAGACTGTGTATCTGAAATTCTAAAGATAGGCTCATTTTAAAATTATTTTGCGATATTACTGTTGAACTGAATTTTTTTGGTTTTGAGTACGTAGAACATCATATTTAATAAAGGTAACACACAAAAGGTTAAAAAAAAATGCCCCTTTGGACGTAATTTACAATCTGAAACATTTCAGATTTTTTATTTAATTATTTTAATAGATAATTTTTTATTAATGATTTTATTAGTTATTTTATTTAATTATTTATCCTTGTTCCTCTTTCCTTACGGTCTTCCATAGTGCTCCGGCGCTTCTAATTTTAGAAATTAAGTTATTCAATGGATAATTAAACATGCGAGAATTATTTGAAATAAATGTCAGTCGCAGAATTTAATACTTAGCGGTGAATATACTTTAATTATGAGGTGTAACCAACGAAAATGTCTTGCATGTAACAATCTTCAGAATTTCGGATGTAAATTTTTGATTTTTTCTCTCTACGATATTATTATAATTATTATGTATGTTTTGATAAATATCTAGAAAGCAAAGTTAAAGAATTTTTAAAAATATTTATTAAAAAAAAAAACCTGGCTCATCAGCTGTTTTTAGATCTTGCATTCTGCCCGCAGCAATGCGAGTCTGAGACCGCTGCATTACGTAATAAATTCGAGTAAATGCGATTTTAAGTATATTTTCACCATTTTGTTTTTTAACGGGGGACAGATTTTCTTGAAGAAAACTTTTAGTAGCTGCCTCTAGCTCGCATGTTAAAATTCTTCTAACAGTGGCTATGTTTGGGATATTGTTTTCGAGGAATTTATTTTTTTGCCCCTGTCGCCGAAAACATAGCCCTATACATTTGAACCGAGACTTTGCGACGCCTCTCAACTACCGGTTTTACAGCGCAACATGTGCGTGAGAATTTCAATTTGAGTTTTTTTTTTTTTTTTTCTAGTAGTATATCATTCTTCCAAAGACGCCCCCAACTTGAAATTCTGATTTACCTCTGTGCTTTAAGTTTAAGAAATCTGTTTTCCGAATTTTAGGTGTTCTGGCGTATCAGTTTTTGCATTTGAGAATTTTTTTCCCCTAAGAATAATGAAATCGCGTTTGCAGTTGTAACTGAAATGCTTTCGCATGTTTTCGCTTTGAGATCCCGATACTTATATTATCGTTGATGGACATTTTAATTTTTTAATTTTGGAAATAAACTGTTTTTAAATATTTTGTGATTCTGCTGTTGAATTTGATGTGGCGTAAGTGCGAGAAACGTGATATTTAATTAATAAAGTTAACATATAAAGTGAAAAAAGAAAAAAAAAAAAAAAAAATGTCAGTAAGCAGTACAAAATTTTAGTTGCATGGATATAAATACCTGGATGTTTAGCTTTTACTTAGGATTTACAGCTGATATGCATAATAAATGAAAATCCGTTTGCTCTGTTAAGGTTTACTACACATTTTGAGATCATTAAATATGATTGATTGGTCAAATAAAAGTCGGATATTAACCATTCATGAAGTCGTTTTTCGTTCCGCAGGGATGATACGGGACAGTACTGTCAGCCAAAATGACTTTCCATTTTTCAGCTAGGATATTAAAACTTTGTTGATGTATTGACAGCTCGACACTTTTTATTAGTTGTCACTTTTGAGTGCCGTTTTTTCATAACCACAGTGACGAAAGTTTTTGCACTTTGTATATATATATGTAAGTGAAATAATGCTCTTAAATGTTCCATAATATATGCAAATAAATTCTATGAAACGGATTTTTTTAATTCGAGGAAAATCCTTATACAGACTTTAATATATTTGTTATGTTTATGCACAAAGTAATACTGTAAGTTTATGGCACTTTGAGCAAAACTAACTGAAAAACATTCAGATGCAGTGACGTCTACCAGTAGCCCAGTGGATGAGATCGTTGAACACTGGTAATTCCTTCCGTATTATTACCTGGCGAATGTACCGACTTCATAGGAGTTTCCATGATTCTGTGCACGTGACGAATGTCAGCCAGGTTTTCTCAGAAGTTACTGCATGAAGGTATCCTTCCCCTCAGGCAAGGAGGCCTTAGCGTCTTTGCCTTAATTAGTTAAATAATTAGTCACAAAGCTACACACTTTTAATGAGAGAAATTAGAAGCTCTTGACATTGTATGAAAGAAAATTTTAACTCATTCGTAATGGAACTTGTTATTGATTTATGAATATATTGCCAAGTATGTAATATATTCATATTTAATTTAACTGTTCTGCCCTTAGTTACCTACCACCTCTAAACCCTGGTAATTCGTCGCAGGTTCAAACACGAGCAGGTTTCTCTTAGAAAATCCTTCACGAAAGCATCCCTCTCCTTAAGCAATAATTTTCTTAACCAGTAAACGTGATCTAACACAGACGAAGTAGAGCTTCGATTACTCAAACTGTATATCATATACATTATTGTAAAGTAACTTGTATAACTTGGATTTTATTTTTTCAATCTTTTTAATTCGGTTCACTAGTGACCGAGTTGTTAAGATTAATGCAGCACTGGTAAACTGGCAACCATGCGCATAGCAGTTCTGCAGTCAAGCAACGTCGCCATTTTTGTATGTGCTCTTTTTTTGTTAAATTCCAAGCAAGTCTTGATATTTTTTTGCCTTAGTTTTAAAATATGAGCTTGTGGAATTTGCCAGCAATGGAAAAAAATTGGATTAAAATTTCTGAAATAATACAGAACTTTTGCTGAAAATTTTCTAAAGGGAACAACGAGGAAATGCATTTTCTCGATATCCGCTGTTGCCGACAATTGCACGAAGCCGAGTCTCTGTAATTTCCTGTCTTTTTTTAAGTGAAAATAGATCGTCGTGTACTTTGGGAGAAGAATAAGGCAAATAAAAGATTTGAAGAATGTAAGGATTTTTATTTGTAATGTATTATATTATCCTTATTTAATAATTCAAATTTGTAATTTAAAGTGCTAAAGTATATCTTCTTCTATTTCATATGTTCATAATGTTTACCAACTTACGATAAATATCGGTAGTTTATAGAATCTTTCTAAGCCCAACGCGCGATAATCACCAACCTACACCCCATAAGTAAATTTTACATTTTCATCTGTGAAAAATCGCCATACTGCGCCAAGGTGGTTACGTAGTACTAAAATTACTATCACAAACCATCAGATCAGCGTAAAGCTAAACAGTCAATGTAAAACACAGATGGCAAAAGGAAAATACATGGAAAAGCAACAGAATAGCAGATGATATCATAGTCATTCGGAGTTTAGTCGTACGTACTTCAGAATACTTAAACATAACCAGAATAGAAAAGCATCAAGTTCTAATCGACTTTTTATGCGAGTTTGGATTCAGTAATTTGTTCAAATTCTCTTGCAAACATTTTTGTTTGAAGCTATTTGTTATTTAGTAGTTATCCTTTCTAATAGAGTTCATCCTATTGTTATTTAAGAGAGTTATTTAAGAGAGCTTTTTGGATTTGAAAGCTGAATTAATTTACATAACTAGATGAATTTATTTTCCAGATTAATCTACTTGAAATTTTAGTTATGTTAAGTGTTCTGTTACATTAAATGTTCTGTATATTAAGTGTAAAATGGGTTAATTTTTCCTGCTTTTTTTTAACTGCTCTTTCTAACTGTGATCTTCAGCTAACCGCGAGCAATCGCGTCCCATATCATTTCATTTGATTAGGACTTGACTATATTAAAAAAGTACACGCTTAATTTTGTTATGCGAGTTTTTCAAGAATGAACTGCGAAATGACAATGTACCGAATTTGTGTATCATTAAAAATTGGTTAGTAATAATTGCACGAACTGAACTTCGGTTTCAACAATGGATGGCAAAATTCAATGTTTCGAAATCGACGCCTAGTGAACTGAATTTTGCGAGAAAAAATAGTCTCTAATGTGTGAAAATTCCTTGAATTTTCATTTCATTGTATTTCGTCTTCACATCAGTGTCATAAACTTACAGCATGATATAAGCTGAAAACAGCTTGATGTGGCTGTTTCGAGTGTATGCCTGTATCCGTGCTTAGTTTCGTGCGTGATCGTGGAATTACTAGCAAGAACTCGGATCACGACCGCAAGTAGTGTACTAAGCTGCATTCTTTTGTCCATGAACGAGTTTATTGTGTTCTTGTGTTGTAATGAATGAGAGAGACTTTTTTTTTTTTTTTTTTTAAATTTTATTCCGCATATTTTTGCCTTGTTGCAGCTGTATTGGGTCATGGGGTCTGCAAGCGGATTGCCAAACGATCTGGATGAGGTAGTTTTTCTAAGAATGCTTCCTGTTGTGTTGACTTGGACAGCTGTACTGTAATATTTTTCTCTGTCTAGTCAGACATCATTACAAGCGGTCAATCGCATTTCCTCTCTCGCTTTTCCTCCTAGCTTTTTAGAGGCATGTTCTGAAAATTTAAAATATTCAAATAATTTACCCTTTCTTACTGCGTTAAGAGAATGAATTGCCCTAAATTTTAAAATAGATTCATCCACGCAATGATTGTTTTCGTTTTACTAACAAAGAAAACCTAGCAAACTCTCCTAGGTCGAAAGTCTCTCCGAACCTTTCTCTTCTAACTGTTGAACTTTATATCCGCCAAAAACAATAACCGATCATGCAGTGTGGAGTTATATAAGTAATTTATTCATTCGAAAATGAAAATCCTCTTCAGACTACTGGTAGGAAAAGAGAGTTACAAAAGCTATTTTGTAACATTTTGTAATGCCCCCGTTCTTTGATGCTTGAGACATGTGCTTATATCGCATAATGGTTAACCCAACCCTGGTCGAAAACAAATTCAGAATATCAACCAAATTATGATCACATTAACTTTGATAAGGAAGAATTCCTCGTTAAGAAAGAAGTACTTCGGAGTTTTATTCCCGTTATTGCTAAAGAGATTGAAACACGAACGAAGAAGAGCAGTCATTTTGAGTTTTTGCAGTTGATGCTAAAATAATGAGCTCCACAACAAAGTTCTAAATACTGTAATACTAGTGCCAACTTTCCTCTCAAAGTTACATTTTGTGAGAAACGTTTTCTAAATGAGAAATCATTTAAAATGTATTAAATAACTACAAATGTATATTTTGCATTTAAGAAATCTTTCTCTACTGTCTCCGTTAGCAGCAAGAATATTCGAATAGACATTCACAATGTCATCGATTTAAAATGTTTGAACTAAAATTTTTCTTCCCCAAAAAGTGCACGTTTAATTTTTTCCCCTTGCATGTCGTTTTGATATTTTTTGTATTATCTAGAGGGGCGGCAGATCTAGGGACCGTCCCAGGCGGTAAGAACTCTAGATATGCGACTGTGAGTTTTTCTGTTTATGAGCATTTTCAAGTAACAATAAATGTTCTTAGGCTGCTGTATTTAGTAATTATATGAGCGTATTTTGTGCGGTTTCAATCCTGCTGCTTTCATTCGGCTGAAAATTCCATTGACCTTTTTCGCAGAAAAATGTAGATAGTCTCGTTCTCGGCCGCATTCACATCTCATTCCGTCCGCAAGGGCAGCCTTTTTACACGGCAACTTCCCGTCGTCCGTCGCGTCCCGATCGATGAGTAGGAGGAAAGGCCGGAGACCACCGAACCATTACTAATATCCATTTTCTACCGCTCCTTCCAAGGCCGATCCCCCACCATCTCTTCCTCTCGTCTCCCACATGGCTCCTCCCGCACGCGCACACGCCGAGACACTGCCTGCTCCACTGTTCGATTTGTGCCTCAGTTTCGATTTCATAATCATGTTGCCCGCCAGCTGGAATTGTCCCCGATTTCCTTGTTGGGCATCGCTGTTCTTCGAAAAAGAATATCCTTGTCTGGACAAAAATGCTTATTTTGTGGAATTAAATGAAGTAAAAATAAATAGGAGAATAAATGATAAAAAATAAGTCTTCAGTAATTCCGCAAAGCAACCCTAAAAATTAAAACTAATTATGTATATTATAAAACTAATTATGTACTAATTTGCTTTTCGCTTTCTATATTATAAATGCGTATAGCTTCTATATAGTGGACCTCTCTTAAGACGATCGCCCAGGGCCGGCTGCAATATTTGGCGAAATAGGCAACTGCCTAGAGCGCCAGCCGAGTTATTCTCAAAAACTACAACTAATTAAGGTTTATTTCACTTTAAAGTACCAGTTATGTTTAACTTACACAGAACACCAAGGGCACGATCGCCTAGGGAGCTAAAAATGCTGCAGTCGAACCGTTAATCCGTGGTTGGTGTGATCCTGAAATTCTGGTCTTCTGTACAGGCTGTCTTTCGTCTTAGAGATTTGCTTTCAAATACTGGCCTCTTTCAGAGTTGCCAATTCGGCTCAGGGAGCTGATTATTATCGGGAGGGGGATTCAATGTATTTTAAATGTGTTTTTAATATTTATTTTTTGGAAAATGTAGGGATTCTAAAAAAAAAAAAAAATTTAGTGTCACATGCTCTTTTTGTAGACAGAAGAACCCTTGTTTAGAAGAGATTGCTTCAAAATGATTACCTTAGACAGAGACACATGAAAATACCTTTGCGAGCTGGATGAGAAATTTAGAAATTATTTTTAGATGAGAAAAAAGAAACGCGTCTGTTTTTCTGGTCTCATAACAATAGAAATGAAAACCACATGAGCGTAACGACCACAGCCTCCGGGCAAATAAATGCATGTCGCCAAATCTAGAATGCGGTTAATGTAACAAACATGGCGTTCGAAAGTGCCGTTAAACACTTGATTCGGAAATGGAGATGTATTTGCCGAAGTTTTTTCCGTACAGTTTACGTTACTTGCAATCAATGAAATGCATAATTTAGTAAAATCCACCACATTTCCGAGACTGCCTTTTTGTACCAAAAGTGGGACAAGTGATTATGTGAAGTCATTTGGAATTCATTGTAGAAGGTACAAACGAATGATTATTAGACTGGTTAGAGGGTAATCGTTTATATTCTGTATTGGGTCGATTCAGAAATATGTAGAAGTTTAATGGTTCTAACGATTTTATTTCATTTGCGGGAGTGGAACAAGATCCATCAACATCATCCATTATCCATGAGCTCTGAAGCTTGGCAATTTAATAAGCACGTTAAGGAAGCCAAAAATGGTGGGATATATAACGAAGAGAAATATCCTCGCAGATATATTTCGATCTGTTTTATGACTGCTATGGGAAACAAACCCTTAGTGTATATTTGAAGGACCACGATAGTCTTAGTTAGCCGTTAGTCTTGTTGTCGTCTGTATTGTTAATTTTAATATCGATAGTGACTGATAATAACTAATTCTTGAATGGGTATTTGTAAAAAGCGAATTTATGTTTCTAATAACTGATTTCATTGCTATACACACAGAAGACATGCAAAGTAGAATTTCCTCTAACGCAGTGAATGGGTCTCGTATCTTTGAAACTTATTTAATAATAAAAGTTTAGGACGCATGCTTTTAATGCTTTAATCTATGTTATAGTTGCATGTTTTAATTTGAAAAATTTTGACTGGCGTATATATCGAACAGTTTCGGCATCATAAAAATCCAACCAACCAGTGTGTTTTTAGACACTCCGAATCTTATCAGCTGTTAGATATTTCCAGTTGTTACTTTATCCCACGTGCCCATTGCCATGAATGGTAAGGGCCGCTGAACAGTGGTATTTCGACTCGCATTTCAATCCTGGGGCTGGTTGCATGAACATTTTACTGTTTTTCGTCGTGTATAACGTGAATACGAGCCAGTTTCCTTTTGAAAGTGCTGTACGAAAACATCTCTCCCCATAGACAGATAGGTATGGGACAGACTTTTTTATAATCTAATAAATCCAGATTTTGAGGAGACTGAACTGGGTTGGAGATTCACCCCAAATCCGGAAGAGGCTCTGCCAGTGGCCGAGAGATTAAAGACTGATGAATTGTGACAGTTTGATCCGGGTTTGATGCCAAGCGGACGGGCTGGCTAGTTAATTTTTGTGGCTTTCTCCATATGTAACGCAAATGTAAGCCAGTTTTCCTTAAAAAGTCCGTCACGAAAGACACCAAGTTAAGCAGGTATCCCTTGTGCACTTTGACATATTCAGATAAGAAATAAGCATCAAATCCTGCGAAACGAACTGCATAGGGTATTTTTTTTAATGCATAACGTAAATTTCATATTTTTTCTTCGAAAATTTCCCACCAGTCTTCTGAATCCTACAGCCCAGAACTTTCACTTAGATGTTCCAAATAGATTTTCCCGAAAATGGTCAACTTATTAAGGTTGTTATTCTCCGACGCGATCATTTTATAGATTGATAAGTTTCTTTGCTCTGTGAATAAACCGAATATTCATGGTTAAAAAGTCATGATTTCTTATCCATGCGAAATGCAGGTCTAACACTTTAAAATCAATTATTCTTCTTCTGTCCTGTTGAGCAAATTTCTTGTCCAAGCGCTTGAATGATTCGTCAATTTTTGTACAGTAGACTGTTTTCTGTATTTTCTAGGACCCACAAGATTTGCCTAGCTGATCGGCGAAAGATGTATCGAGTTTGTGAATTATTTTCAATAAATCTGCTTCGTTGTTGCAGACCTTTATCTTATTTATTTACTACCAGTTTGCATTATCTCCTTCATTCTTCATTCGATCTTTAAATGATTTTCGGCTATTAGCAATGTTTATCAACCTCTTTGTGGGCCAAGCTAGATAATGATTATCGGAGTTTCAGTGACTTTGGCCATGAAATCTTCGCCTAGCAACTTCTCTCCTGAAACTGTTGTGATAAGATCAACATTTCGCTACTGATCGAGTCAACATGTCTCGGTCTGTGAATACTCTGTCAACTCGACCGAAATCCAATCACCTAAATCTAGGTTCCTCAGATATTTTCCGTTGAGTTCTTGCTTCGAATGGAAATTTTGAATTTGTCAATCATATTTACTTTCAGCAAAGATGTACTGTGATAAAAATTTCAAAATATTTACGATTAATTTTTTATTGTGTGTATTAAATAAATTATACGAACATTTAACAAGCACCTTAAAAGAACACTAAATGATTTTGCATTACCTTACGACATATTAGTGTGGTAAACAGGACGTATGCAGATAAAAATAAAATTTTCAAACTGTTTCTATGCTTTCGGACAGTTTTTATCCGGCGCCTAGTTTGAGAAGTATTTATCAGAATGATGATAATGATGTAATTTAAATATAATGACGTATGATTATTTAAAATATTCGAATGAAGGTAAGTGTAGCTACAGAAATCACACTTACATATACAGTAGACCCCCGCTTAATATGATCGCGGTTATTGTTATTACTCGGATATTGTTATAGAACTGCCGAAGTCCCGTCCGTTTGTATACGAACACGTGGTGTGAAAAACTATTCGGTTAATATGGCCATAATGTTATAGAATAAAAATTTTAAGGGCCCACCAGCGGCCGAGCGGTAAAGTCGCTGAACACTGGTAGTTCGGTCCGAGGTTCGAATCCCGCGAACGGGCTGGCTGCATGGGCGTTTTCGTGGTTTTCCCCATGTGTAACGTGTATACGAGCCAGTTCCCTTAGAAAGTCCTCCACGAAGGCATCCCACCCCTTAGGCAGATAGCCCTCGTGTGCTTTGCCATAATTAAATACACCAGCACCAAATAAAAATTTTAAACTGAAGTCACCAGATATGTTTAAAATTGATTTAAAGGGGGAGGTGAATTCCCGAGTGACGAAAATATCGCCACTTGAGGGATTTAAGTCGTCAAACTGGTTGATTTCTGTTTTAGTCAGTTATTTAGAATTAGGCAAAAAACAACTTTTGCCTGACGTAGATTTTCAGTAACTTTATCGATTTTGAGAGCGATTCGACTGAGGTTCCCCTTTTCAGGAGTAAAGATGGTTACAGTTAATACACTTTATCAACTGATAATTTAAAATCCAACCTCAAAATTGGACGGGGGAGGGAAGACAAACACTGGCACTCGAAGTTAATCAGAGTAGGATTTTCAAACTGGAAAAATGATAACGAAAGTGAATTTATAATAGATATTAAAAATAACTTTTTTTTCTTTAAACAGATATTAATATAATAAACTAATTTATTGAGAGATAAAGCATTTAGATATTTGCCCTGAATTTTAAGCTGCAACGTAATCTCACCTCCGAAGTATTTGAATGAAAGGAGCGGTTTAAATTCGAAGTAATATGGAATATTAATATATATGATATTAACCGGTAGTGTTTCGCAGCTGATGCCCACCACAAGGTGCCGAGCGGTAAAGTGTTGCTGAACGCTAGTAGTTCTGTTCGGGTTCGAATGCCCAACACTGGGCATGGTCGCATGGGAGTTTTCATGATTTCCCCATGTGTAACGTGAGAGATGAGCATACAAAAATTAGATTTCTGCATGTACCTAAATGCTGTTTATTTAAAAGAAATGGCATGCCTTATGAACTGAAAAATCTTCATTATCGGATAACATGAAAAGTTTGAGTTATATTCGTCTTCCTTTATATCTTTAGGCACATCATCGAATTCTGTTTCATCTTCACCATCACTGATCCATAAATAAATATAGTACAACTCGCTTATAACGAGCCCTGATTTAACGAGGAAGTCGAAAATACTTGGTTGGTAGGATGTTAAGTCTAAGGGAGCATAACTCGCTTTTAACGAGCAAAACCCCGGTTATAGCGAGCAATATTTTTGTGGTTCAAAAATTTTATATGGAATTCCACCTTTCCAGCTCAGCTAATCATTTCTTGGAAACATTTCGAAGTCAAGCGAAAGTTGGTGATCAGTCATAAATCCTGCGAGCACGTGACAGCGGCCTCTTCTTGGGGCATGATCAGGATTAAATTTTTACCATCGAATTCTGCAAGTGTAATGCAGCTATGGACTAGAGGATCATCAGAAGTTTTTAAGTCAAACTTTCATAAGAACCCGATTTGGTTGCTTCTCAATAGAAGATAAAAAATTAGGAACAACCTCAAATGCTTAATCTAAACGTACTCGAAGCGATGCGTTTAATGAACGATACATAGGAAAACATTACATTAACATGCATTACCAGTTGCTTTCGTAAGGCTGAATTGGACATTCTCAAGAGAGACGTCTTGGAATCTCAAAAGTAGACGTCTTGGAAAATTTGGAAATGAGTAAAGAAGAATTCGAAAATCATGTATCTGTTGACGCCAATGTTATCACTTCTGAGATACCTACTCCCTAGGAAGAAGAGCAGTACCAATGATGCCCAATATCAACAAATTTTCCTAGAGCATAGAAGCAGTCATTCTAACTACAAAGCAATTTTAACTAATCGCTCAAAGAATCATGATCATGTCGGAGCAGCTTTTGTTTGTGATAAAGAAATAAATAGTAAACTTCATAAGGCTGCATCTGTCTTTACTGCGGAAACTTTTGCCATTTTGAATTCCTTAATCTTTATCTCTAGGCAGAATAGCAGAAAGTTCATCATCTACTCTGACTGTCTGAGTGCTCTTGAATCAATAAATACAAATACCAGCTACCCTTTGGTCTTAGAAATTTTAAAGGCACACCTCCGTTTGAGAAGCGCAGGTTATTATATTGCGTACTGCTGGGCGCTTGGACATGCTGGCATCAAAGGCAATGACCTCGCCGATATCGCAGCAAAATCTGCTGATATTACCTCAGAAAATGATGTTCATTTTATAGACATACGGAATCACATCAGAACAAAGAACTCTGGGAATGCCAAACTGTGAACAAATTAAGGCAGGTAAAACCCAATTTGGAGTATTGGGAGTCTAGAGGGAATCGAAAGGAGGATGTACTATGTACTCGCTTACGAATTGGTCACTGCAGCCTGACACATCAGTATCTCTTGAAAGGAGATAATGAGCCTATTTGTGGCACTTGCAACGTTCCCGTTTCAGTCAATCTCATTTTAACCTGCTGTCCTGCTTTTAGTCAGAAAAGTGAATTTTATTTTAACTCGACGAATGTTAACTTAATAGATCTCATTGGAAGAAACCCTCACATCAACCTCATGAGATTTTTAAAAGAGATCTCTTTTTACCATATCATTTGAACTACATTTTATCCTGCTCTACCTGTTGCTAGAGCATTTCTCAGTCATTTCTCCATGCCTTCATCTCATTGGAAGAAACCCCACACATCAACCTCATAAGATTTTTAAGAGACATCTCCTTTTACTATATGATTTGAAATTATTTTCCTTCTATCCTGCTATACCTGTTGCTAGAGCATTTCTCAAAGTCATTTCTCCATGCCTTCATCAGCATTTCAGGTTCATTTCATTAATTCACTCGATACAGTGTGTTTGTGCATTTTGAATTTTATTCACCATTTGTCTGGCGCATAATAACCCTCGAGGTTTTGTGCCATTAAAAAATCAGCCAACCAACCTACTCCCGAGGATATTGTAGCTGAAAACGACAAATGTGAAGAATTTCAAGCTGAACCGTCCCCAACATACTCAATATTTTTTCGGGCCATGAGTCTTCTCCGAAGAACAATAACACAAGAAAGAGAAAATAAGGCAGTTCAAAGCAAATTAAACTTCTTTTGCATTGTATAGAAGTAACAAATTAAGTAATGTGTATATAATATAGTAAGTACGTATAATTTTTTCACGAACCCGTTTTCTACGAGCACTCGGTTACAACGATGTCCCTTCGCGCTCGTTTTGACATATTTCTACTGTTATAATCATCCGTTCCATCTAGATTGTTAGATATACTACATTTTTAAGTGACTTTTGAATTATGTCCGGTTTAATTTCATTCCATGCTTTCATATCCTGTATGGTACTGATGAGTGGACTTTTACGGTATATGTAGCATTTTCTGCGTTTGGCCTCGTTTCGCGAATGTTTTGCACCTTTTTAAGATCCACGTATTACACTGTCGCGTTAAATTTCCTTTAAATCCTTTATTGGTACATAACCTGGAATAACTGCCTTATCTCTGTTATACCCTTTCATGAATTTCTTCGCATTATCCATTAGATCGGATTTGAACATGCCCCAGAACAATACTTCCTTGTATTCTTTCCGCGAATAAATTCGAGTCCTAAGTGTATTCTTGACCCAAATTATGCCCACCTTTTCTCGAAACCCTAGAATAATATTCTTGTGTGCACCTGCATTGAATACAACCACCCTGTTTGCCGAATTATTCATTCCTGTTACCATTTTTCCCATGAACATACTGTTCCTCTTATTGTTTGTCAATTCAGTATACCATTGTTCGAAAACCTGGGAAAAATCTTCGAATGAATGACTTCAAAAGATAAGAGCACCGCGCATGTACCTTTCAGAAAAGAGTACGCATTATGAAGACGTTTTAAAAAATCTGAAAACTCTGATTTTATATTATGCTCAAAGCAGCTCGTTTTCTTAACGTTTTGTGTATTATTAAATATCATGTTCTTCTCACTTGAACCATAAAATTTAATTCAACAGCAGTATCGCAAAATATTTAAAAAGCACATAACTCTAGAATTTCCGATACAGTCCCGGGAGCTGGAGATAAAAAAGTTTTTTCCCGTACAGTGTTGTCATTGCTCGCTTTGAAATCGTTGAGTAGTTAATCAGAAATTCGTTAAAGTTTTAAAAAATATGAAATAGATATTAATACAAATTCGAGCTTTCCAAATACCCGTATTCGAGTGGAGGACTACGTTATTGAAAATTTGATGTCTTTAGGTAACTTTTTTTTCACAGTGCGAGAAACATACATACATGCAGGTTCTTCATTATTTAATTTCTTTAAATATAATGCAGTGCTCTTATATTAGGTGGCAACAATTGGAAAAGTGAAACGCCGTTTTATATCGTGGACTGCGCAAAATTCCAAAACGAAATGAGTAGCCCTTCTGGGCAAATTGCCCCTCTGGGTTGAAAATGTAGTTTTAAATTATAGGTGCGTGTTATACGCCGAATTATACGGTATGTAATGTGACATGTTAAAGCTCTAGTTAGCAGAAACTGAACGAGAACGATCATGTTCACGATCTGCATTGGGAACATGCGAAGAAACTATATATTCAGATTAAAATAATTTGTTACGAGTGATATACATCAAACGTAGATAAATCAGCTAACGTTAACCAGGCCAGAATTATTTTTGTTCCTAGTTTTTCCCGACATGCTTTTCCCTGATGTAACATTTGACAAAAACCAGGGCTAACCTTTATTACATTACATCGAATATCCCTACGTCGCGTGACATTCGTGCCGTGTGTTCGGGGAAGTCCTGTTTTCCTCTTTCAGTTCCAGTTTTTTTTTTTTTTTTTTATCTTTCTCATGCCGGAAATGAATCCCAAATGATTTTCGCTGCGAGTGACGAGATCGCTTGGTGAGTTACTGGACATCTCCCTCCCATTTCACGTCACGCAGACGAAATTCTCATTCCAATTCGTTGTCCGGCTCATTAGAATGCAGGACACATAGGAAGAACATACAAGAAGCTTTTTTTTTTCTCCCCTCCGTGTAGATATGTTTATGAATAACTGAACAATTATAACTCCTTTTACGTAGGAATGAAATGCGGCAGACGTTTTGCGAAGCACGCCAAAAAATTCTTAAATGGAAACAAGTCTTTTCAAAATTATGCTGATTTACAAAATGAGTTATTACTAGTAATATTAAATGTGTAACTCAAGCAAATTCGAAATGAATGCTTTTTATTTTTAAACTGAATTTAAATAACATTTATGCTATTGGAAGTATGACTACGACCAACGATTGCGATATTCAAGTCCTGATAAGGGGTTGGGTATGTGTTGATTTCGCGTTGTGGTTACTGCAGGAAAAACGTGATGTAACATGGTGCAATATGGAGTCTTGAAAAGGGGATGTATGGAATTAAAATTAAAGTTATGCATGTATGCAATTAAATTTAAAGTCGCATTTTTATATTTTATACACGTTTGATTTTGCCGACAACAATTAAGAAACAGAGATGCTCAGTTAGATGTTATAGCAGTCCCAAACACAAAATTTCAACGTTCTACGGCTAATCGTTTTTGAGTTATGAGAGATACGTACACACGTCAAGGAAAAAAAAAATCCCTTTTGAATCCACTTTAAATCTCATTTACAGTTTGTTTTGAGAAAGAAAAGGGGTCCATCTGTCCTTACGTACAGATGTCACGTAAAAAAAAATCGTTCAGATGAATACCTGAAATTTTTCATGATTTTAATGCTTGCTTTATTTCATGCAAGGAAATAAAAAGGAAGTGCACATCTAGATATTATAGCAGTCCCTGTATAAGATTTCAGCGTTTTATGGCTGATCATTTCTGAGCTACGCGAAATACATACATATGTACGTATAGACAATGCGAAAAAAATCCCATTTTACAATCCGTTTTGAAGTAGAGTTTTTTATTCATTTCGTACGTATAGACGTCATGCAAAAATATCGTCGGAATGAATTCGGAAATGGTCAGAATGAGGTATTTGAAAGTCCAGACTTCGAAATCCGGCGAGGGCATTCCGAATTTCTTCCATTTCCTTGCTTTGAAAAAATTCTAAATGAGAAGTGTCTCCCGAACGGAAAGGTGGAGGACGATTGTTCTTCACCACCAGGGTTTGGCGACCGAGTTCCCTAATCCGTAAACGTCCTTTAAAAGGTACTTTTTCTCTCCTTTCCGCATGCTTTCGTGGTATAATTGCAAGTACGCTTAATGCGTATTCCGGATGTACAGATTTCGAATCCCGGATAAGGCGGTGCGCATTTTTCGTGTTCCACCATCGATATAACCTAATGACTCTACAAGGTTTAAAACGCAGAGCTGGCTTCCGGCCTGGATATATCTGGGTATACCCATACGGAATTGAGTGCCAACCCAGCAGGGACATGCCAAAAAGGACCATCCTACGGTAACACAACGCCGTGGACACCGCAAATTGAATGCTCTATTACTAAAAAACAAAAAGGAGGGTTCACAACATGGGCACAGTTACGGGACCCTTGAAGAGTTGCTAACATTCTATTGTCATACTGCATAGTTAGTAATAGGGGATTACAGCTGAATATGAAAATACATACACTGTTGTTGCATTACATATAATTAAGAGGTACAAGTGCGTAGATTTACATAGAGTTACAAGTTAATAATAGACATTCATATGATATTGGTACAATTAAATATATATAGAGAGGGAGAAAACAAAGAGGGGTTCACAACATGGGCACGGTTACGGGACCCTTGAAGAGTTGCTAATATTCTATTGTCATACTGCACAAAGCAAGTAATAGGGGATTGCAACTGAATATGAAAATACTTACACTGTTGTTGCATTATATATAATTAAGAGGTACAAGTGCGTAGATTTACATAGAGTTACAAGTTAATAATAGACATTCATATGATATTAGTACAATTATATATATAGAAACTCAAGCAATACATAGAGAAATGCTAGTGGTTACCACCAACAGGGTACAGACAGAACAGGACTCTACAAGGTAAATGACAGAAAAAAAAAAAAACTCCACATATAAATGTTTATGCAAGAAAATTTAATATCATCGAAACAGAACATTATTTCCTACTTTGTCAAATAAACTTCTTAAGCGAACTACTTTAACAGTTTTTACTGTATTAAAGAAGCGCTGAACTGAAAGTGTGCTCTAGGTTAGAGATATGTTTCATAGAATTCTGTAACATTTTAGATACAGCTTCTATAAAATTATGCATAGAGGTTCTATAAAGATTTGGGCAGAGATCTTAGAAAAATATATGGACTTTTTAAAAGTCCATGCATAGAAGATTACATAATGTGTACACAATCAACGAATAGAATTCTACTAAAAATATCAGATCCAGTTTATAGAAAATTGGATAATAATTCTAAAGAATTTTAAACAAGTTTCTTTGATTTTATTTTGTATAAAATATCCTACAGATGCTTTTGAGAATTTAAAAAAAAAAAAAAAAAAATATATATATATATATATATATATATATATATATATATATATAAAGTTTTCTTTTGAGATTAAAAAGAATGAATTGAATTTTAAGTTTTGAACATAATTTAAAAATTTAAATTAAAAAATTATCTATGACATCGGAGGGGAAGGACAACAGATGTGATTTTTTTTTCCTAATAAAAGTTTTCAGTTTCTTAAATGAACTATTTCGCAGAAGGTGCGAAGAACATGTGAATACAGTAGTAGTGTCTTCCATGTAAAGGTAGAATTTGCGCATTTTAAGCTAACAGTCGAAACTTTGCGAGTCTTCTGCCTTTATCAGTTCGACATCCGGACGTCGATTGAACGCAACATTAATTTTCGGTACGATTGAATCAGCTTCATCAGCATCCGTGACGGAAATGCAGTTGGATGCGCGACTGTAGTTTAAGGATTCCGATTTCATTCTAAGGAATATTCTAATAATCGGAGCTGCTGCCATTTCCATTCGAAATTAAAACCCGAAAAAATGGTCTAAGGGTTAATAAATCAAGTCATCAACACTGTCTTTTTATTATTAAATTCCTACTATTAGTTCACATTCTTCCTATATTTTGTTCAAATTTTAAATCGTTAGTAAAACATTTTTTAGTCATCCACTTAAGTTCAAATACATTTTTTTTAAACTGTAGTGGATAACACTTGATGTTAATGCCGTTTTTCACATATTTCACATAATAAGTAGGAATTGACATATTTATTCCTGTTGTCGGAACTAAAGATATACTGTTTTTACTTCCTTGTACGAAGTAAAAAGGAAGTACTGTAATCGCGAAAAGTTTCAGCCATCATATTTCAACGAAAATATCCATTTCACAGGTATCGAATGCAGTTAAACGATGTTTTTGAGTGACATCTGCGCGTAAAGATAGAATAAAAAAACTCTTTTTCCCCCCCCCAAAAAAATTATAAAACTGATTTAAAATGAATTCTAAAGAGAATTTTTCGTGGCGTCTGTACGTACGTATCTCGCATAACTCAAAAACGAGTAACTTCAGAACGTTAAAATTTTGTATATAGGACTGCTATAACATGTAGATGTGCACCTCGTATTTTTGTTGCAATCGGCAGCACCAAAAGTATATAAATATATGTATATTTATATCTACTCTGTTACTCGGCTCAGTGATCTCAGTTTCTTTATTTTTATATATTTGTAAATTGTACTTTTTTTTTTTTTTTTTTTTTGCTTTAAAAATGATTGAACTATGTTTTTCTTATCTTCCGGTTAAGGTTTTTATGCCTTTAGTTAACCTACATGCAACAATTGTGGAATTATCAACAATTTAAGTTTTCTAAGTGCGGCTAAGCCTAATTTTTTATTACTATGCCGTCCATGTTTATTTACATTTAAAACTTAACAGAATAGTGGATTTGTTGCCAATATAGAGAAACTAAGCTTCCCAACAACGTTATTTTTATATATAAACTGTAACTTTAATTGTAAAATTTTTTTAAAAATTCTTTTAACTGTTGCTGTTTTATGTTTTTCTATAATTATAAAATTTTAATGAAAATATTTTGAATTTTATGTATTTTTGCCTTGCCGCGAAGTGAGAATTGAATTAATTAGTAGCGCATGCGGTAAGTGGCGCTGAATCGTGTCCAAAAAAGTTTTTTTATTTGTTTAATGTCTTTTATATATTGTTTTAGATTTTTTATAGTATTTGAATAGAATTAATGGTAATTCTTCAGATGATATAATTTTCGTGCCCTCCGAGTTTTAAAATGGATGTTAATGCTGTTAAGTGAACGTAGCGTCGAAGTGTCGCTATGGTAAATAAATATAGTGAACTTTAAAGAGTGCATTTATTCTATTGTGGTCTAAGCGCTATCGACGAACTAAATTTAATTCAAAATTCGTTAACTGTTAATTCAATATGTTTAAATCAAATGCGGGAAAATGACACATAATTTAATATTTCATTCAATGAAGTCATGTGATGTACACATCAGATTTTTTTAAATATATGATAAGATTTACAAATAATGACCGTTTATTAAGAATTCTCAACGTGCTGTAAAAATTAACTTTTTTAACAACTTATAATAGTACATGAGTGTGATAAATGGCATTGTAATATTTAACAAAAATAAGTGGCAACAGTAAGACAGAGTCCTAAATAATTTTAAAGTGTATGGAATTAAAGAATTGTAGTTTTATAGAGTTGAACGAAGCGGATGTAATGTCTCATTATGCAGCGGAAATTGTCCCCATATTTCTATGATAACATGATAATAATATATATTTAAAATATAACCCTTTAAAATGTCCCTTGCTTCACAAACGGAGGATGCGAAAAGAAACTACAGCACAACGCAAGCGACGATTAGAGGAAAAAAAAAAAAAAAAACATAAGCGCCAAGGAAAGCTTTCTACGAAAACTCTTCGCAGTAAGTCAAGCATATGTCGCCTTGAGTCGTGTGAAATTATTAGATGGAATATTAATTGAAGGAATGGACTGCTCGAAACTCACTGGAAAGGTTCCCTGCAATAATGAAGCATTACAAGAGATGGATAGAATGAGAAATTATAGACCACCATAAATTATAATATAAATTATAGACAAACGAAAAAATGTCAATTTTAATAAAACGTAACTAAAATAAAATTTTTCTTTGTTAAGTAAGAATTGACTTTCAAAAAAACTTTTTTTTGTATTACTTGTTAACTTGAAACTGAAAATATTCAGTCGTTAATTATCGGCAGAATAAATGACAGTATGTATTGAAGAAACATATAGTACACAGCGCACTTTAGAAACATTGAAAATCGATTAGATATCTCTTACTTCTTTCGCTCCTAGTGGTCTAATACTGAAACCACGTACTTTAAATTTTATTGAATGTAAAATAGGGGGTTTCCTTGCGCAACCAGATTTATAAAGCATAGGACGGTGTCTTTTAAAGAGCAGCGGAAATTTCAAGATAAAATGCAGTGTTTCATCAATATCGGCATTTTATCGATGTGATACCACCTTACTTTTTGTGTATGTTATGCAGTAAAATTTCAGAATCGCTTCTGAAATGGTTGTTATTTTCTGAAAACTGGCTTGTCAAGGCGTTTAGACATTCTCTGCAAAAGGAGAGGAAGGCCTTCGTGGGGGACGTTTTAAGGGAAATTGGCTCCTATCCGCTTTGCATATGGGAAAACCCGAGAAAATGTCCATGCAATCAACTCGTTCGCAAGGAATCAAACCCAGGTAGAACTACTAGTGTTCGTTGACTAGTTGTCCTTTACTCCAAAATAAATTGTCAAAACAATATAATTATACACTGTGTTTTTTGTTTATAAAATTTGTTATGTTGTCTTTATTTTTGCTATCTTTGGTCGCAAGCTTGTATTTCTAATTACTACCCCCCCCCCGAAAAAAAAAGTGTTTTAAATGAAGGAGTTATTCATATTATACTGTTTCTAAATATAAGAAATCAGTTTTGTGAAAATTACAAAATCTGACATTTTATAAAGTTAGTCCCCCAGTTCCTGGAGTCCCGTTTAGTAGAAGCTTATGCTCATTATAAAAAGTAAAACTTGAAATTTGGCTTCTGTATGGCAAAAACTGAAATGCTCTGTATTTATGTCAAACTCAAAACCAGCATTTCTAACTTCATTTTCATAAAACAACGACTAAGGTACTTTCAACATGCTTTAATATTGCGACGAAACTCTTGTTTTGCGTCGTACATTCGTAACGTGGCTTGAAATACAGTATCTGCAGTTAAAGTTAATTAAGTACGAGCGTAAACCTCATAATATGAAAGCCAGTGCTCGCGTTTCTTTCAGAGTAGACACGGAATCAAATGCTCTATTAGGGATTTTCAATGAAGTAATCAATATCATTAGCAATCCCGAGCATTATTTGCAAGTGAATATCCTTGCCTCGTTACTATGACAACGGCGCGACTACATGAATGGAAGCTGGAATGTTTCATTCGTCGTGAATGGGATCTTTCTGAATATAGTCCGATGTGGAAACATTTCAGTGAAAGTTATGAACTTAAAACACAAACGTGTTAAATACCAAAAATTACGTACCATATATTCCGCTGTATAACGCGTATCCGTAATTTCAAACTACATTTTTTAATTTTTAGGTATATTCGCCGTATAACGCGGACCCTTTTCGTTACGAAGAAATCTGAAAGATACACTTACGATGCTGTTATCTTTTGAAGTCGATCATTCGAAGATTTTTCGCAGACTTTCGAACAATGCTATATTGAACTGACAAGCGATAAGGAGAACAAACAATATGTGTGTGGAGTAAATAATCCTGCAAGTAGATGCACAGCGTAGGTCACTGCAGGTATGCACAAGAATGTTATTCTAGGGTTTCAAGGAAAGGGGGAAATAATTTGGGTTAAGAATGCTTCCGACGCGAATGAATTTGTGGAATTAGGTGTCAGAAGTTTTCTCTTTCTGTAGTCGTTTGAAGCCGTGATTTTGAAGTGGACATCGGAGGATTTAGTAAATCGCATTTGCTCTATTTGAATACAGTTGCTCTAGTGTTTCTTTTAGTAGTAAATATGACTCTTACCAAACTAAAGTGCTGATCTCAAATGCCAAGGTCATTCAGTTAGCGAAAGAAAATGGAAAAGGATATTTGGTGGTGGTGAAAACTCCATACGTGATGTGGAAGAAAAAATGAAATCACAGTAGTTAATATGTCAAACATTGAATGTCCTTTGCGGAAAAGAGGAACGAAATGGCCTATCCTAGAAGAGTGTTGCGAACTGGGCCCTAGGAAACCGACAGTAACCGCATTTAGGAACATGCTGAAATCCCATTTTTGTATGCTGCTTTTTATTTCCTTATTTTTAAATCTATCATTTTTATATCCGGCGTATAACGCGCACCCGTAAATATCGATCTCATTTTTTGTATTTAAAAGTGCATGTTATACCCCGGAATATACGGTATTTGCATATTTTGTTTGCGCTAAATTTAAAACAACAACCGATATTTAAACAGGCTACGTCAGAAATCATTTGTAAACTTTTCTTTACATTGGCGATAACAGTGCAATGTTTATATGCCTGAGACAAAAATGTCCAATTTAATTTCGGAAAGTATTTCGAGTAATAAGTAATTCTACTTATTAGCCCAAAGGGGCAGTTTGCCCAGGAGGACTATTAATTTCGTTTTGGCATTTTGAATTGGTTCACTATAAACGGCGTTTCACTTTTCAAGTTGTTGCCTCTAAATAGTAGAGTCTTGCATTACATGTAAAGAAATTAAACAATGAAGAATCTGCACGAATGTATGCATGTTTCTCGCATAAGTGAAAAAACAACGGTACCTGGAGACATCCAATTTTAAATAATGTAGTCCTGCACTCAAACATGGGCATTTGGAATTTATTTTATTATGTATTTCTATTTTGTAAACTTTAACAAATTTTTGATTTCAACGATTTCAAAGCGAACAGTGGCAACACTGCACGAAAAAAAAAAAAAAAACATTATCTCCAGCTCGCGAGGCCCACCAGTGGCCGAGCGGTAAAGTCGCTGAACACTGGTAGTTCGGTCAGAAGTTCGAATCCCGCGTACGGGCTGGCTGCATGGGTGTTTTCGTGGTTTTCGCCATGTGTAACGTGTATACGAGCCAGTTTCCCTTAGAAAGTCCTCCACGAAGGCATCCCTCCTCGCCTTAGGCAGATAGCCCTCGAGGCTTTGCCGTAATTAAATAACCTAACTTAACCTAACCTAACAAGCTCGCGAGACTGTATCGGAAATTCTAAAGACATGCTCTTTTTAAATATTTTGTCATATTGCTATTGAATTAAATTGTATGGTTCAAGTGCGAAGAACATGATATTTAATAAATAAAGGTAACACGCAAAATGTTACAAAAAAAAAAAAAAAAAAAAAAAAAAAAGCCTTCAGGAAAGAGACTCTATGGATATTTTGAAAACAGCATTCAAAAAGTAGTAGGATAAATTGAAAAAAATTATCGAAGAAAATGAACGAGCCTTTTTCAATCATTTTTAAATTTGAAAATTTCTATTTTAATGTAATAGTTGAACTGTCAGTTGTATTAGGTGACAACGAATCGTCTAATTTTTCACGTACTTCATTTTACCGGAAATCAAATATACTCGCATCTGCGTGTTGTTATTATTCGTGATTAATATAATTATAACATTTTTTAATGTATTAAAGATTTATAAATCCAATTTTTCATGTGTTTTGTTTTACGTAGACAGATTTTCGATTTTTGAAAATTCTACATGATAAAAAAACACATTCGAAATTCTCATAAGTTTAATTTTCGGTGTGACTTAATCACAAGATTTTTGGCCCTTTTTACTACCTTTTTCGAAATAAAGGAAGTATTGTAATCGCGAAAAATTTTGGGTATCGTATTTCAAGGAAAATAGCCATTTTGACTGCTCCCGAATCAGTTTGAATGACTTCTTTACATGACATCTGTACTTACTGACAGAATTAGACTCTTTTTTTTTCCAAAATGAAGTGTAAAATGGATTCAAATTGGATTTAAGGATTGGATCAAATTGTATAAATTCCCACTCTGTTACCTGGCTCGGTGAGCTCTTTTTATTCTTTTATGTTGGTAAACTATGCATTTTTGCTTTTAAAAGCGGTTGAATTATGTTGTTATGTGCCGGTTAAAGTTTTTATGCCTTTAGTTAATCTGCACGCTACAGCTGTAGAATTATCAACACTTTAAAAGTTTAAGCGGCGCTAGGCCTAACGATGCTGCCATTTGTTTACATTTGAAACTTAATAGAATATTGAATTAAGCTAGATTGTGCACCAACTTCAATGTCTTTCTGCCCAGTGGGGCCAAAATTTAACTTTCCATCTTGTACACCGAAAATTTTGTGTTCTTGCCCGCTGGAGAAATTTTTGCGTAAAAAATATTTTCAGCTGTTTTTAACCGTATTGGGTGTATTAGTTTTTCTGTACTTTACAATTTTTAATGAAGATATTTTGAATTTTTATGTATTTTTGCCTTGCCGCAAAGTGAGAATTGAATCGTTTGAATGAGAAATATGTCTCTAATGAAATTCGAGGAAATAATTTTAAATAAAGTTCAGCAAAAAATATGTGTAGTTAAATAGGCCGTACAAGGAAGTCATGTGGTGTCCATCGGATGTTTTATCACGAATTCATTCTTTACTTGGATGAGCTATAGATTATTTTTGTTCCTCCAAAGAGCAAATTAAGGTATTTAATTACAGATCTTCTTTTGGCAAGACACAGCTCGCCCCATTCTGCGAACTTTGGGGGACTCGAACTTTGTATCCGGTGAATTTTTAGAAAGGGGTTTATCTGGTGGCCCGCAAGAGATTCTGATCTCACCTCACTGGACTTCTTTCTTTGTCAAAAATGAGATTTGTGGAAAGAGAATTGATAATCCTAATAATCTTGAGATAGTCCTGAAGATCGTGAACTTTTTCTGTGAATAAATTAAATAAAAGCACTTCTAATTCATTTCACATAATACGTATTCCATAGAGAACGCATGGAGTCCCACCATTCATACTTCCAGACTTTTTGCAGTGATTAATTTCATATAAATCTTCTCATTTGGGACACTGTCAAATAAGGGACTAAAGGCTCAGTTTATTTCTTAATATCTTGTTCGAGTTGATCCTCCTACATGAAGTTAGTTTGACTTGAAAAGCTTTTAAACTGGTAATTTGTGAGGTTGCATTCATACTCATTAGGGTTGCCTTAAGTAATCGATATCGCATAAGACTTACCCATAAGTTTTTTCATTGGTTTTTTAATATCCACATGGAGTCATTAATGATAGAGTCGAACTAAACTTCAGAGACTTACAACAATTTACGCTGGGACTGGAGGGGGGGGGAGTTGATTGAAAGCAGCATTTGAAATGAAACTCTATGCCCGTTGAAAGCGACCTCACTGTGTTTGTTTAGTTTGTGGGTCAAGTGAAGTATTAAATGCCTTATATATATATATATATATATTTATATATAATATCATTGTTGCCTATGTGGAGTGAGTAAGAGGACTTGGATGCGTTATAGTTTCCAAGCTATGGATGTGTTAAACGTTTTCTGTAGTTGCAATAGGAAGGCCGTCGTCTTTTTGCTCAGACGTTCGTAGATGTTTAGTAAAATATCTCATGTGGACACCACGTGACTTTTACGGTCTATTAAATTATACACATTTTTTTTCTGCTCTTCATTTAAACTTATTTTCTCGAAATTCATTAGAGGTATATTTCTCATTCAGTCAATATCGAAAATACTTAAAATCTCGAAACATATTCATTAAAAAATGTAAAATACGGAAAAGTATAAAACATTGAATACAGTTAAAACAATATTTTTTACAATTAAAATTTAGAGTTTCTATGCAAAGAAGCAATTCTGCCAGCGGCCAAGAAGGCAGATTTTTTGGTGCACAAAACTGAAAATTTACTTTCGGTCCCACTCGGCAGAAAGACACTGAAATGGGTGCAGAAACTGAATGCATTTCTCTAATAGGTTTCAAACGTAAATAAATCGCGGCTTCTTTAACCCTAAAGAAGCCGCGATTTAGTAGTACTTAAACAAGTTTTAAATTGTTGGGGATAATTCTACAACTGTTGCATGCAAATTAACTAAAGGTATAAAAACTTAACCGGAACATTAGAACAATATTATTCAACAACTTTTAAATCAAAAAATCACAAGTTACCAACATATAAGAATAATAATTCCGAGCTCATCGAGCCATGTAACAGGGTGTGTATTATATATGTAAGTGAAAAAAAAAAGTAAATCAAAATTATAATTTAAACTAGCGGTAACCCCTTAATTACCCCATTCTATTCTAGAAATCATAATAAGGTTTCTAGATAAATCTATCTCGCATGGCTTGTGTAACGCTGATGACATAGCTGATTGGGAATATAAAATCAAAATTTTGAGAACTGAAACCTTTCTGACCTAAACCAAAACCTTTCTCCTTATAGCTTCAACTTCTGTACTGTTTGCACGTTATTTCGCCGAGCTGTCTTTCTGTGGCAACAGTATCAATGTAAACTTTCTGGAAATAGGCACGATTAGAGTGCCAAGTGAATTGTGAACACAAAAGTCAATTTAAATACTAATGGAATCTGCTTCGACTCTCAAGTTCCTCCATTATTTCTTAATCATTCAACGTTTTAGCATTCCGCGCAATCAGACGTCTTCCTCTTCAATATCTCTTCAATGTTCCTATGTACGTAATGCGCAATTAGCATTTCTACCTTTCTGCATCTCCATCTCGGTATTCTTGCATCGATGCTTCTCAATTTGTTTTTACTATATATATAAAATCACGAAAAAAAATCTTCTCTGAATCTAATTTAAATACATTTTACAATTTTTCATTGAAATATAACACTAGAAAATTTTCGCGGTGGCAATACTTCTTTTGCTTCAGCACAAGGAAGTGAAAAAGTTATATTTTCTGGTATTTGTTAATGACATATTGTTCCAAATATAAATATCAACTTTTTACATAGCTTACTAGTCATTGACTGTTTGTGGATGGCAGTGCGATTTTTAAAATTCGATTTAGGTGATTTGCTTCGATTTTAATTTAATGGTCAAACGATTTTTCATCTATATCTTCGTTCAACGTACAAACTAAAAATACCTGACTTTTACCGTTTGCACCATCGGATAAGAGCGAAAGAAAATCTTTTAAATGCAATTTGTAACATGATTTCTGAATTTTCGACTTATTTAGAAAATCGCTCGATATTTTTCGACTATTTGACGTGTGTTATTTAATAATTGTAAGATCTAAAAATATATCTGATATAAAGTTTTGAAATTTTCACGTATTATAAAATAAATGTTTCGCTCTCTTTTAAAACAAGAAAATGATAAAATATTAATTTGATTTTCTATAGTTATGTAAAATATATATTTCAGTCTGAAGCAGAAGAAGGTAGGGGAAAAAGCCGGCTCTTCCAGCCATCGCTTATAGCATACTACTTTAAAGATTATGATGCCATTATATCACGGGATTCTTTTTGCTTCTGAACAACAGACTTCTCTGCATTTACCACTTATTTCGTTTTATTTATCTCAAACAATACAATTTTCTCAGCATTTCATTTTAAAAGTTGATTTTTTCAATTTTTTTTTTTATTTTTTTTTATTTTTTAAATTTTTTTTTTAGTTCATGGATTATTTAACATTTTTAAATAAAAATAATAAATAAGTTTAAATAAACTTTTTTTAAACTTTGTTTTGTTGTTGAGTAAATATTCTTCGTACTCTGACGCCATACAGTATTTATTGTTGGCAAATCAAATCTTTCCTCGATTAGTATACTCAATCCTATTTCGTCGCCTCGAATTTGGGCTCTAAAACATTTTTTCCGCGCAAACCACTTATTAACTATTACTTCCAAAACTATTTTCTCATGGAACAGCTGGCTATTATATTTGCGTCTGAAACTAAATTATTAAGATTATGTCTTTGGGCATGACTGGAGTACATAATTTATAGCTTAGCAAAGAACTGGAATCTGTGAACAAAAATAGTTTAAAGTACGACCGGAAATTGTGTGAAGAAATAAAGAATTTAATGATTTAAAAAATAAGAAAATAAAATGAAATAAAAATTTGGTCTCTGTACTGGAAGCAAAGTTTTCCCGAGTAGTTGGATCGAGTTCTTCCTATTCTCATGAACTTCTTGATGCTGGGCACTTATCAAAAACATCATGGATCACATTTGGATGTTTTTGCTGTTTCACGTGCTTCCTAAAACTTTTTGCTCGATGTTTAACTTTTGTTTTACAATTATCTTTTTCTGTTTTGTTTGGGGAATCGATCTCCTGCGAGTTTTCTAAAGCTAATGATCTTTCCTGCTTTACCCGGATTGAAGATTCGGGACATGCATGGAAAATTAGTTTTTCTGTATTAGATTGTAAGGTATTTTCTCTCTTTAATGGGTGCCCTCGTGGTGTAATTAATAAGCACGCACGGCTAGCAAAACCTAATGTTTCTACAAGATAGCTTAACAATTAGCCAGTGGCGACTCGTTATAAGCACTGTGGAACTGCAGCACCCCTATTTCCACTTATTATTATTTTTAATATAGTGTGCCCTTCAGTCTTTAATTCTTCCTTTATACTTTTATAATACATAATCCTTAAGTCAGCAGCCATACCCCTCTTTGTGAAAAACGTACGAAAATCTCTGTTTGGAACTCTGCGTTTCACAGTTCCAGCGTCGTTTGGCTGTTCTGCGCATGCGCATACTGAATAAATAATTTTAAATAATTTAGAATAAATAATTTAGAACTCTCGTGCTACAGAAAGTAGCACGCGAGCCGGGTGGAGAGAAGAGCACCGTCGCTCTTGCAGTGCCGAAATTCTGGCATGTTGTTGGAAACGTGATTTTTTTTTTTTTACTCCGCGCATGTGGTATTCCTTCACAAGGTTCAGAAAGGTTAGAGTTCGTGAAAATTTGCAACCTTTAAAAAATTGCCTTACTGAAATTCAATCAACATCAAATGCAGACCAAACTATTGCAAAAGCAACAGGAATTTTAAAATATCTAAAAATGATAATTTCAAGTTTTGCTTAGAGCTTTTTTATCAGATGCCTCATGTTGAAATAATATATATAGCTCCCGCTTTCCTAGCGTGCCTTCGTGGTGTAGTGGTCAGCACATTGAGTCGGTATTTCAGAGGTCCGTGGTTCGATTCCCGGCGAAGGCGGTTGCTAATTTTTCATCTCTCCGGCTTCCAAAAATTCCTAACGTCTTTCAAAACTGCTATTTTAGAATTAAGAAACTCAAAGTACTGTGAGAATTTTCAAAGACACTGATTGCATAAGCTAAGGAAATATGTGACTTTATATTATGTATTGATATAATGCACAGATATTCTTCCACTAAACGCTTAGCAGCTGCTAAATTGTTTAACAAGGAAATGCTTCGCTAGTTTTAGGAATGATCATTCTACAGAAGAAATAGTACTGACCACTGAAGCAATCTAATGATTGACAAAGAAAATCTTGAAACTGAATTAAAAGTATTCTATTGTACGTCTGATATCCATGCACACTGCAAATTAATTGAGTTACTGAAATTTATCTTCGAAAATAATCTAGATGGTGTTCTTAGTGAAATTACGAAACTGATAAAAATTCTTTTGAGAGTTCCCATGACTACATCAGAGGCAGAACGCTGCTTTTCAACATTGAAAAGAACGAAAACTTTTCTAAGAAGCACTAGGAATTCGGAAAGACTAAATGCGCTTGCATTGCTTTCAACTAAGAAACATTTCCTCAGTTGTCATCCAGAGATCAAGGAGAAAATTATTCATCTTTTCGCGGAAATTGAAACAAGAAGAATGGATTTCATTTTTAAATGAATAGACAAAGATTATTCTGTAACAATTTTGGTTAAAGTAATTAAGAAATGCTGAATTATTTTCTTGTAAGATTTCATGAAGTTTCAAATTAAATTTTCTTTTTATACATGTTTGTTTCCTTTTACACAATTTTAAAACAAAGGTTAAATTTTTTTTTTTGGAACAGCACCCCCACTAAATTTATCCACGAGCCGCCACTGCAATTAACCATCAAATGAGTGGATGTAAATGAAATTTATTGACGGATATAATTTCTGTGTCAAAACGAGAGATGATAAAGAAATTGTGTAAAATCTAAATCGGCCGCTGGTGGGCTGTATTACACAATGTTATATTACATATGATTAGAGTCGTATACCATGTTGTTGCCCTGTTGAAATATGAAAAGGGCATGCTTAAGGTCTCTAGATGTTCTTCTGCAGTTAAATATTAGTTAATCCACAAGTTAATAGCAGAAAGCCAACCACAGGATCTGTCCAAATTAGTGAGAAGTTAGTGGTGCTGATTGCCCTGTCGAAGGTCCCGGTTCGGATCTCGAAGATGGCATGAATGTTTGTAAGCGTAAAGTATCTGTGTGGCAAGCGGTACTCAAAATACGCGACAAGCCGAAATCTCCTCGAGAAGTTGGTGATAGGGGAAGAGAAAGGGAGACCTTCGGACTGCACACCGTTCTTTCTCGGAATTCCATCCGGGATGAAACCATAGGCGTAAGCATACCTTGTTTGACTACATGGATGCAGAGGCTCCGGCCTTGCTTTCAGCATGTACCTCTGACTTGCAGTGTATGAAGTTTAGAGTTTATTAGTGGAAGTGTGCTGTTTCCTTACTTAATCTTCTCCACTGTGGCAACCCTTAGATATATTAAAAAAAGAGAGAGAGGGAAAGAAGTTTGTACACATTGCAAGGGTGTTTTTTTTTTATATTACATTAGATTTGTTTACAACGTTAATATTTGCTAAAAAATCTCTTGTACGGTCTATAGTTTACATACTTACTATAATGCCTGAGGCACCTAAATAACACCTGTTGCACTGTGAAATGGAAAAAAAGTAAAAGGTTCATTTACACTGTGGCCATCGTCGAAATCTGTGACGATAAATTTCTAGATTCGCTATTCTACAGCGCAGAGATTTCGCCTTTAAGGGAAACCAGTCTTAGCTTATCGCGGCTGAAAATCTTTGTGATCTGTTTCACAATTAAGGAGATGCCATCTTTTATGATTTTGCCGGTCATGTGCAGAATAAATAAGCACAAAGTGCTCTCTTTCAAAAATGTCTTTGGAAGTACATCGCGGAGGAATAGTCGTCCATTCTCAACAGCCTGGCCTGTGACGGGTTACATTTTCAAGGTCAGGGTTATCGGAATTATCTCGTTAATTGTTGAAAATTCTTTCGTTTCGTTTTAATCGTTTGTCATCAACGAAAGGAGTGGCAAATTTTATCGTAATAGCAATCAAAGACGATATATAGTATAGCGTCCATTATCCGAATTCTTTCAGATGTCTGCGAAAATTCCCTGAAATTTTTAGAACAAGAAAACGTATATAATAGCTGTTCTCAATCTATTTTGCCTCATGCACCCATTTCACCGCTGCTGGAAGCTCATTGTACCCCCTTTCCGAAATTCGAAAAATACGTGTACATTTGATACTTACGTATTATTTCGTGGACCGTGAAAGTTGGCGAAGATTCAGGCAAAGTTGCGCCAATCATTCTTGCAGAATTCTGAACTGGAGCATCTTTAATAGTTAATCAGTATTCGACTCGCTTCGTTTTTGCGGTTCATGAAAAGGCTTTTGTTGATCTCTGCTGTTTTGTTACGTCCTTCAATTTACTGGATGCTGTGTTTAGAAAGCTGTCAGTACAAACTTGCCTAGTTAATTATTCCAATATATTATTTTTTTCGTGGTCGATATTTACCTCACCATGTCGTGTCCATTAATATACACTTTTTTTGATGGCAAAATCCCATAACTTTGTGAAAATGACCCACTGTTTACCGTCTGTAGAAGACAGGTCTCGGATTTTATAAATTTTTTTAAACTTATCGAAAATCAATAAAGATTACATCAAACGAAAATGCAAATGTTTATGAGTGCGTTGTTATGTTGTTGGACGATGCTTCAAAAAAATTGCTGGATATTTATTAGTGTAGAAGAAAAAAGTTGTTTTTCAAAGTTATGTGATGTCCCCTTCTATTGCCTGTCATTGTTGGCAAACAATTTGGATGCTGAACGATTCTTTTTTTAAAACGCGATATTTAATGAAGAAGAGTTTGGCGTAGGCAATATACATAAAAACAAAATCCAGCTAAGTTGTTTATCTTAATTAAAGCAGTGACCTCACCAGTGACCGATTGGTTAAGACCGCTGAATATTGGTAATTCTACTTGAATTCGCCCCTGGGCGAACGAACTGGCTGAACAGTTGATTTACCCTATGCGTAACTTGAGTACTAGACAGTTTCTCTTAGAAAGTCTTCCAAGAAGACTGCCTTCCCTTAGCCAGGTACCTGTCATATGCTTTGGCATATTCAAATAACCCAACATGATCTAAACTAACGGTACTGAATGTATTTTTAGAATTCTGTTGGTTTATAAATTTAAATTTCAAATAAAAAATGGGTACTATGAATTAAGTTGCATCCTAGTTATTATTTTATATATTGACGAAATTGAACTTGATTTTTCATGTCTCGAAAGCGCGATATAGGATATATTACGTTTTTATATAGTCTTATTTTAATATAGGTATTCCGACACAAAATCGAACTTTTTCTGAAATGAACATACCTTTTTTTTTTGTTCATATTTTCATTCTACGGCTCAAATTATGCCAAAGTGCCAGGTTTCGTAAAAATCGTAGGAGTAGTTTTTAAAAAATGGTGTCTTCCTGTTTTCGCGGTTGTCAAAAACGTTCCCATTCTCGCGATATCATCAGTCTTCATTACCCCCTTCTCAAAGGAATGAAGGTAAGAATGGACTTACTTCCTACCTCCATGCTCAAAGGAGTTACATAGTGTGTGTGGGGGGGGGGGCGCCTTGGCCTCTTCCGAAGTGTAGGCAAGCAAAAAATTTGTAGATTTATAAAAAGATTTTATCGAAAAATTTTTACGATCTCTGATCTTTGCACGAACGAAGCTATTTAAAAGTAGAGAGAGATTTTCAAGCTCTGCGATGATTTTGGCAGTGAACTAAAAGATCGTTTCCTAAAGCAAAAATAATATGCTTCCGAAATTCTGTATAAAGGAGAGTTATAAGAAAATCTTTCAGAATAAATACTCGTTCTAAAACGACGACTTCTTTGGTCTTTGCAGCTTTCTTTCATTTAAATGCAAATACAATAAACTATATTTTCCTTATTTCTATTCCCAATCAGTGTTGCCAGAACTTTTTCAACTAAAGTAGCAAAAGAAAGCTAAAAAGGTCGCAAATGATGTCAGAGATCACGGCATTTTCGTGACGTCATAGTTACTTCGATCCTTAGTCGTTTTAATTACGTATCTTAGCTTTAACGAAAATTTGAAAACTATATTGCTCGTTTTCAATTGTTTTTAAATATCCATTCCTTTTTTAATTAATTCTCATTTAATTTAGATTTCTGTTTTTAAATTAATTTGCTAAACATTCCTCACGTTTAGGTTGTTAAGGCTTTTCTACTAAATTTTTGAGTTGCAGTTAATATTTTAAACCTTTTTTTTTTTTTTTTTTTTTTTTTTTTTTTTTTCTGAATTGTGAACATTTTAATTGAGGAATGGTTTTCAGTGAGGTTTCCGTTTTGCCTGGTGGGCTTATTTCAGATTCTGATTACTTAAAAAAGCTTTGTTTGTTCTTTCGCTGCTAAATTTATTTGTGTTATTATTTAGTGTGTGTGTGGTGTGTGATTATGGTAAAGCTTCGAGGGCTATCTGCCTAAGGGAAGGGAAAATTTATGTTTTGAGGTATAACTTGTCCTCGTATTTTTGCATTCTTCTTCGCTCTAAAATCATTCGAGCTCTGAATTACAGTTTCATAAAACATGCATAACAAGTCGCCTCTTAAAACTTGCAGGTAAAGACGATGAGAAAAAAAAAATTTTTTTTTCCAGTCTGGGAAAAGTGAAACTAAAAAATGGTGGCATCATTCCGTGGCAACCTTCCTCCTGAACTCGTCTTCGGGTTACGACTTTATTTAACGCGAAACATTATTATTTCAGCGCTTGCTCGGTACAAAATGCTCCGCGTGTTTCTCTTTTTAGTTTAGTTCATGGCTCAAAAATGGCTTTGACCGGCTGAGGTCGGAAAGCTGCTCGTGTACCAACTTCACAAAATGGCACAATTCGACTTGCACGCCAAAAATGGGCGACTTCCGGCGCTGGTTAAAAGGACGTCGGTATCACTTCCGCTCCGACAATGTTGAAAGGCTGGATTTGTTTCATCTGCTCATTTAAGGCAAGTGAGGGAGAGACAAAGAGAAAAAAAAAAAAGGAACATTGTACAAGCTTTCTTTTTTGTAATAAACGTCCGTTCATTCGGTTCGTACAGAAGCGAGCATACAATTTGAAAATCTAAAAGGGTATTCTGTATATTTCTGCGAATCGTGGCTTTTCGCAGTTAGTTATTATTATTCATGATTATGCTATTTATCCATCTTGCAAATAACGGGGAATGTCTGGATTTTTTTGGCTCATATTGCCTTTGTTGACGTGGTTATAGAGCAGGTTGCTGTTGCTATATATCTAGGCCGATACTGCATTTTGGTTCCGGCACTTTTATGCAAATTTGTTTTATAAGACAAGCTTTCCCTGGCATATGCACCTTTCCGAAGATCCGTTTCTAACTTGTAACAGCAGCGTTCATAAAATTTCAAGTTCAGATTTCTATATGCATTTTTATGAGACACTGATTTTTTTTCACAAAGTCTGTTCTTTTTTGTGTCAATAATATAAATCTACCCGTCGTCGTACTATTACGTCACTTTTTAATCGATATTGGAAGCATCAGAATGTTAACATCGTCTTAAAACCATACAGCTCTGCTTAAGGCTTCGGCATGGCTAATTTTTTACATTGTAAACATTTCCGTTACATCATCATCACTGTTAGCATTGCACATTTTTTTTGTTCTCTGTCTGTAAGGCACGGGTGATTTAATAGAAAGATATGTTATGGTTTTTAAATACTATAAATAACATATTTCAATACATTTAGTGATTAAGCATATTAAAATATAATCGCATTGAAACCGCAAGTATAACCGTATTAAAATATACTATAAGCATCCAACAACTACCCCAATTAGTGGGCGATTTGTTTCGTGGATACGGGTTCGTAATAGATTGAATGTAAACAAGTTCGGAAAAAAACACTTTACAATTCTGGAACTATTTGCAAAAGTACTCGTACATCACTTATCAGTATGACAGAGGCACAATCGGTAGTTACCACTTCAAACTACTAAGAACGTTAAACACAACGTACTACAAAGCGCATCTAAAGACCGAAGCTCGCACGGAGATCCCTCAATACTACGAACTCAACTCTGAACTAAAAACTGCCCACCAGCGGCCGAGCGGTAAAGTCGCTGAACACTGGTAGTTCGGTCCGAGGTTCGAATCCCGCGAACGGGCTGGCTGCATGGGCGTTTTCGTGGTTTTCCCCATGTGTAACGTGTATGCGAGCCAGTTTTCCTTAGTCCTTCATGAAGGCATCCCTCCCCTTAGGCAGATAGTCCTCGAGGCTTTGCCATAATCACTCACACACACTGAACTAAAAACTGAGAACTAATACTCTCTTCGGTCTTATATCTTTTTCTCGCGGCCGCCGAGAAATTTCCTGTACCTTCGATTTCCCGAAATTTCTGGAAGGCACATGCAATGAGTTACATACACTCACATCCAAAAGTTAAGTACGGAGAGGAAAATGCTATTTTCCGGAAGCCAATCAGAATTAAGTGGATGCAATTCGCTGCAGAGGTAGATGGAAGTATGCAAATATGTTAGGTAGCAGCTAATCGTGCTTTCATGTCAAGAAATATGCAAAAAAGGCAGTCTTATAAGAAGCCAGCTTTATGAAGGGTTACACAAGTTGATTGTAAGTGCTGATAGAAGGTGTTTAAAACTTTCGTACAATTTGTTTTCAAGACATGCGTGTTTCTATGACTTCCAGAATACGAATGGAAGATTCTGAGTGCTGGCGTGCTGTGGGGCGCATTGATGCAGGACAGTCGATCATAGATGTTGCTCTTCGGCATTCTGTAATGTCACGGTTATGGAAACAATTCCAAACCACACAGACAGTTGTCCGAAGACCCGTAGCCGGTCGCCCAAGGGTTACAACCCCCGCGGAAGATCGATATATTGCTATTGTAGCCAAGTGGAATCGCATAGCGACCTCCACACGTGTAACATCTATGGTTACAGCGGCCATTGGTAAGGCGATATCTGCAGCTACTGTACGCCGAAGATTACATATGAGTGGACTGTGTGCCCGGGTACCTCGAGTTTGTGTTCTACTATCCGTCCAATCAAGAGGGGCATGATTACAGTGGTGCCGGAAACATGTCAGTTGGAATGTGTCTGACTGGGGCAATGTCATGTGTACTGATGAGTCAAGATTTTCTCTGGAGCCAGATGACAAGCGCATAAGGATATGGTGTGAACAACGAACACGCAATCAGTCCCAAAACATGACGAACATCACGCATTCCGAGGCGGAAGCATTATGGTGTGGGCAGGGATTTCATTAGGATACCGCACTGACCTGCACATCTTTAAACGGGGTTCTTTGACAGCTGTGCGGTATCGAGATGAAGTCCTAGAACCCATTGTGAGATTGTATGCTGCAGCAGTTGGCCCTACTTTTGTTTTAATGGACGATAACGCACGTCCCCATAGAGCTGGCATCGTCGATGACTGACTACCTGGAGTGAAGGGATTGCGCGCATGGCCAGCATATTCGCTCGACCTTAATCCCATTGAAAATCTTTGGGATACTGTCGGCCGTGCTGTATCTTCACGTTTCCCACCTCCAGCTACTCTTATTGAGCTGGAAACTGATCTACAAGAAGAATGGCGATTGCTTAATTCTGCGGTGATTGACCACCTAATTGAAAGCATGGTCACAAGGTGTAAACTTTGTATACAGATGGGGGGATCACATACCCTATTAATGTCCTTTTTTTCATTTTATGCTGCTTATTTTCACTTTATACATAATTCTGTTTGTCTCCAGTATGTCATTATCTGATAACTTACAAAAATTTAATATTGTTTTCATTTCTGTATATAATTATGGATTTTGTGTTATGTATAAATATATATGCTACTTTCCTGCCGAATTTTGTGTCAATCAAAGCAGTATTTGTTGATTTTTTTGCATTTAACGTCTTCGTGCTTAACTTTTGGAAGTGAGTGTATATTGTTGGATACAGTTACGTATACGGATCAAACCAATACGTCGCCAAACGGTCGGCAAGTTTAGCGACATTAAGTGATTTCCTCGCGAAATTGGCGAGATAGCCGTTTACCACAGTGTTAAATGGACTTGTAACCCTAGTTTCCCGAAGCTTCACTTTCTATCCTGCAATTTTACATACAATTTCACAAACATTATTTACATATATACAAAATGCATAGTAATTTGTTACTAGAAGTGCAAAACTGTTAACAATTGCCGCTGGTACTTGCATATTACCACAACTACTTTGGCACAGTTTAGCGAATTTTACGGATAATGAATTACTTTAATTATAAAAAAAAATTATATATTATATGCATACATAGGGCACGTTTAACCTATTCCAAAAGACCAATAAACCTAGTTATAAAAGGATTTTTGCCGCCTAACCAGTATAGTGGTTAGCGTCTCTGACTGCCGTGCGAAGGGCCCGCGTTCGAATCCCGGAGAAGGCATGGATTGAGCTAAATTGCACTGTCACTTATAAGTTGCTCAAGGCTGTTGCCAACGACATGCGTAATCTCGCATTCCATGCCGCTAGGAATTTCGTGGACTTGGCCTGATGTTACAGTCGGACAAGTGAGAATAAATAACAACAGCAGCAGCATAAACGGATTTTGTTTTTGTGGTGGAAATTTCGTAGCGGTCGCTGTGAGAAAGGTTGGTTTGTTTGATTTAATTATGGCAAAGCACATAAGGGCTGTCTCAGGGAAGGCATGCTGTCGCGGAGGACTTTCTAAGGAAAACTGGCTCGTATATACGTTACACATGGGGAAAACCACGAAAACGCCCTTGCAGCCAGCCCGTTCGTTGGAATTCGAACCCCGGACGGAACTACCAACGTTCAGCGACTTTACCGCTCGGCCGCTTTAAGAAAAGATTCGAACATTGTTCCTTTAGTGTTCTTACTTGGGAGACAAAAAAAAAAAAAAAAAAAAAAGTATCTACAGAAAATTCACCTCTTTTTTCCCATTATAAGAAAATCCTACAAGCACAAATTTTAAAATCAAATTTAAGACGACAAAAAAAAAAAAAAAAAAAAAAAAAAAAAAATCATTTTTCTGTAAAAACCGTTGGAACGTGGGGGGAAAAAAATATGAAAATGGCGACTTTGGAAAATGAATTTTTGTCATGCGTCGTGGTTACCAGAGTTTGTTGCATTCTGAAAGCAAACAAGTGTACAGCGACAAAGGCAAACCCCCAATCTATTAATTGTATCTTGTTTCTTTCAGTAGCGGTCACTTACATAAACTCAGTGTAGATCTAAAAGTATATACTCATTGTATTTACAACTAATACATTCTAAAATGTATTCACGGGCCGCATAAAATCGCAACGTGTGCTACTTGCAGCCGGCGGGCCTCCATCTTGAGACCACTGCTCTATACCACAGTCTAAACAATGATTCGTAAACTGTAATCTGTAAATTCCTGAAGATCTTGAGTTAATAGCTTAGTGATACATAAGAGAAGAAGACAAACGAAACCATTCTTTGAAGTTAATTCGGTAGATAATCTAGATCTAATCTAAATCTAGGTCCAGAAATTCGCAGCTTTTTGCATAGCGAATCAAGTGTATCAAGGATGACTTCATTCTCTTGTCCTTTACTAGTCTGTCAGTACCTACCGTGCGTTGAATTTGCAAAATCAGTTTCTCACGCATGGTATCGTAATGCTACACAGTCTGAAATGGTAAATTTCTATGCCATTGTTTATTGATGTATTCGCTGGTGATTCCACAATGCTTGCTTAAATACAGTGATGTACGATGAAGCAGTTACAGGTTTATCAAAATGTAGCGAATTGGCTAGATTTGTACGGAATTTTTCCGAAAATCTGTGCCAGGTGTTGGAGATATTGTAATCTAGATACAGTTAGCCATTAAACTCTGCGCACAGACTAAATTTTAAATTAAAAGAAAACACTTAAAGCATAGAAAAATGTATTTTAATCATTGCATTTCTTTCTTCTGTTAGCTAAAATTGTAAGCTTAAATAAAAAGTAAATAATATCAGTGTAATACTTTTTACATTTTTTCAAAAATATATTTTGTCAAAAATACTCAGAAATTCCCTCCAATAAGTCTGCGTACACTTTCAAAAAATATATATATATATATATATATATATAAATTTTTTTACATTGCACTATTTTGTAGGATATCCTTTATTCTTCAAAACAGCTTGCAGACGTCTGGGCACTGACTGAACTAGTCTTTCAGTGTCATCCGACGTAAATTTCGCCCATTCTTCCTGCAATTTACTAATTAGCTCATTTCGCGATGTAATATTGTGTTTTCGAATTCGTTTCTCCAATTTTGCCCACAAATGTTCGATTGGATTGAGGTCTGGTGACTGTGGAGGAGTATACAACTGTCTTGGAGTGTGATAGAGGAGATATTCCTTCACAATTTTAGCTGTATGTTTCGGGTCGTTGTCTTGTTGGAAAATAAAGGTACTAGAAAGGTTTAAATTTCAGGCACTGTCTCGTAGATTTTTCTTCAGAATATCCAGGTAAACATACTTATCCATGACTTTATCAATAATGTGAAAACTTCCAACTCTTTGCAACGATATACACCCCCATACCACCACACCGCCAGCTCCATGTTTGACAGTTGGATTTAAATTTCTCAGATTCAGTTCTGTTCCTGGTTTTCTCCATACAATAGGGTGGCCATTAACTTTAAATATTGTAAATTTACTTTCATCTGACCAAATTACATTGTTCCAGAAGTCCTGCGAAGAGTTTAAATATGTTTTGGCAAAAGCAATTCTTTTCTTTCTATTTGTCTCGGAAATGTATGGCTTAGACCTAGGTTTTCGTCCATGATAATCGGCCTTTCGTAGCACGTTTCGTACAGTTTCAGGAGAAATTTCCTTGTTGCTAGTAAAAAAAAATGCCTTTTGCAATGCTTGCAGCAGAAAGTTTAGGATTTTGTCTAATTCGTAAAAGAATTTTTCTTTCTTCTCTCTGCGTTAGATTCATCAGTCTCCCACATCTTGGTTTTATAGCAAGACTACCAGTGTCAAGATAGTTTTTAACAACTCTTTGCACACTAGAAAATGGTTTTACCAATATAACGAAGAGTTTTACCTTCATCTCTCAATTTGATAATTAGTTGTCTCGTAACTAAAGGAATTTCTTTATTGCTTGTCATTTTCGTCAAAGAAAATAGAAATAACAACTTCCAATCAACGTGAAATTTGCTTCGGAAGTCAATGACCTTAAAAGTGTAACTTTCTTTGCATTCTCAAGTTTGAAGTTTAAAAGTTAGATAAGAAATTCCCCGCCTCCTTCGCGTTGCACGCAAACTTTATTGGCTTTGATTTCTGGCCACTTATCTTTTAAAAATTAGTGTGCATAAATTATTAGATATGAAAATATTACAGTTAAATAATTTCAAAGTCCCTTATTGAAACTAAATATTTAAAAAAATAAAACTTTAAGAAACTACCCTTTTCGCACCTTAAAATTTGGATTTGATATTACTTTTCTTGATATACGCAGACTTTATTGACTAACTGTATATTATAGATCTACTTTGAGAATTTGTTTTCTGGTCTAACCCACAAAAATTGTACATCTTGCTGCGTTTCATTCAGCTGCAGAAGATTTTAACGAACAGGACATCTTTATGCTGCAATGTCGTCTTCAGTTAAGAAAATCTGATCCGTGTAAATTAGATTAGTTGTCCGCCAGATCAGATCCAGCTACGTAGAAATTTGAAAGAGAGAGGAAACATATTCTGTATTACTTTTTCAGTCCTCTTGTTCTGGCCGACTTGTGGGTCGAGGGGCTAAGGTCACTGAAGACCTGGTAATTTAACCCAGGCTCGTATCCTGGCGAACTGGGCAGTTAAGTGGTTGCTTTCTCCATGTCCTAACGTGTATGTGGAACCAGTTTCCTTTAAATCAGGGATGTCAAACTCATAGGTACACTTGGGCCAAACAAACAAGGTTTAACTTTAGGCAGGCCACAAAAAAAAAAAAAAAAAAAAAAAAAAAAAAAAAAAAAATCAATATTTATAGAAACGTAGATTTATTTTGAATAATACAATAATAAACATATATATATATATTTATATAGAAAAGAACAAGAAAAATTTAATGTTTACGTCCTGATACTTGACATCTCTTCTCTGCTATTATCTTTCCTATTTCGGGAGAAATTTTGTTTGCAGTGATAACTTTCAACGCTGACCCAAGGTGAGCATCATTAATACGGTTTCTAATAGGAGACTTATTACCTTTCATGACTGAAAATAACTGCTCTCACCGATAAGTGCTACCAAACATGGAAATAATTTCATATGCGAATTTTCGAGTATTTTCAAACCTGGCTGGTAAATATTTGTAAAATTCAGGCACGCCCACTTCAATGAATTTTGTTTTCAAATTTGAGTTGCATTGAATCTCGATCACCTCCATTTGCATGTGGCTAGGTACTGAGTCAATACTTATTGAGAAAAAAAATCGAAGAAAACAAACAAAAAAAAAAAAAAAAAAAAAAAAAAAAAAAAAATCTGAAATGTTTCAGATTTTAAATTACGTCCAAAGGGGCGTTTTTTTAACATTTTGTGTGTTACCTTTCTTCATTAAATATCATGTTCCTCGCACTTAAACCATAAGATCCAGTGCAACAGCAATATCGCAAAATAGTTTTAAAACGAGCATATCTTTAGAATTTCCGATACAGAGACTCACGCGCTGGAGATAAAAATGTTTTTTCTGCACAACGTTGCCATTGCTCGCTTTGAAATCCTTGAGTTTGTTAATCAAAAATTCGTCAAAGTTTTAAAAAATAGGAAATCGATCATAAAACAAATTTCAAATTTCAAATTTGGTCTTCCACATGCTTATATTCGTTGGAGGATTACGTTATTCAAAATTCGATGACTCTATGTACCGTTGTTTTATCATAATACGAGAAATATACATACATTTATGCAGATTTTTCATTATTTAATTTCTTCAAATATAATGCAGGACTCTAACATTTTGTGGCAACAGTTTGAAAAGTGAACCGACATTTATGAGTCCGACGCAAAATGCCAAAACGAAACTAATAGTCCTTCGGGATTCAAATCCCTTTGGACTAAAAAAAAAAAAAAAAAAAAAAAAAAAGTCTTCGAGGGAACTAAAACCATTAAACCTCGTTTAAAATTCAGTTGTTAAATTTGCAATTTTTTCTGCGTATTTTTGATACGAACAAGTATCATCTAAACTTGATTTGTTCATGCTGCACGTCGGGAAGTGCGTCAAATCTTCATTTTTAAGTTGTTTTTCCCAAAGAACTAGTTGACATTTGAATGCTTTATTTATGTCAAACATGTTCGTAATGATATGATCTTTTCCTTGTAACGATAAATTTAAATCGGTTAAGTGTTTGGTTATATCAACCAAGAAAGATAAATCTTGTATCCATATTGGATCGTAAAACAAACTTACGTCTTGATTTTTCGTTTTTAAAAACTGACATATTTCTTCTTTCAAATCCCAGAATTGTTTGAGAATCCTGGAGCAAGATAACCAAGGTACCTCGGTATAGTAGGACAAACCCGAATATTCACTATCTAACTCACTTAAGAAAGCAGTGAATTGACGCTGATTTAAACCTCGAGATCTTATAAAATTTATAATTTTTTTTATATATGACAAAACATTCTCCATATTTATTACTTTCGTGCATAGAACTTCTTGATGTATAATACAATGCATATGATGAATGTTTGAACCGTGAATTTCACTAAGTTTTTTTTCTTAGTAATGCTACGAAGCCCTTGTTTTTCCCGGTCATTGATGGAGCTCCATCTGTAGCTACAGAATTTAATTTTGCCAAAGGTAGATTGTATTTCTGCAGAAGTCCAAAAACACAAGTAAATATATCTTCTCCTGTGGTAGTACCAGGCATCGGTATTAGTTCCAGTAATTCCTCAAAAATGTTAAAATTCTTGTCACAAGAACGAAGAAACACTGCTAATTGAGCTATGCCACTAATGTCCGTGCTCTCGTCACAGGCAATGGAGAAAGTTTCGAAACTAGATGATTTTGCTTTGATCTGATCACTTAAATTCGCGGCTAAATCAGTAACTCTTTCCGCAACTGTATTTCGAGACAATGAAATTGATTGAAAAGCCTTCACATTTCCAGGACAAACAATTTCTCCAGCTTTCATTAGGCATTCCTTGATGAAATCACCGTCAGTAAAAGGCTTCGAATGTTTAGCTATCAACTCGGACAAGACGTAGCTTGCATGTACTCCCGCTTCACTTTCTTTCAATACTTTACTAAACATGGACTGTTGCTTTTTCACTCCTAACTTGAGCTCTTTCAACTTTTCTTCTCTCATTAATCCTTCGTAATTGTTATATTTCGATTTCTGTTGTTCGTAATGACGTTTAATATTATATAACTTTGGTGCATTAATAGTATTATTACATATCAAGCAGATTATTTTATCTTTTATTTCACAGCAAAAATATTCTAATTCCCATTTTACTTGGAATATTCTATGTTCGTCAGCGATTTTTCGTTTAATTTTACTACCACTTGGTTTTGATATAGACATACTGAATACAAAGGGCTGGAATAAACACGGTTAACGTTAGAAAGTTAACAAAAATTTATTCTTTCCACAAGAGATAAATCAAAATGCTGAAATAGTTCTTCAAAAATATTCTAACAATATCACAAAATGTCAAACGTTTAGCAAAAATCAATTCAAGACAGAGAAACTAATTCTATCTCACAGCGAAATCGCTACAAATCAATCACAGCATTAAGTAAACAAACAGTTCGCTAGAACTACAGCTACTACTGAGATGAGTTGTTTGTTCTCGGCTTTTATAAGCTTTATAATTAATTTCTCGAATATACTGGAAACATCTATAAATATCTGGATTTTTGTGGATGGCAACAGCAATTACGAGATATTTATTTTTTAGGTATTAAATGCACGCGCTGTTCTATTTTTTTATTTTATTATTGTTTTATTTTCTGTCTTCAAAAATCGTCTGCGTTGCCAAGGCAACATGAAGCAAATCTAATTACAATTCTAAATAAAAAAAAACTAAATAAATAAATAACTATGAAATCCGTAACAATATGAATTAAGTAATAATTAATAATAAAGCAAAGTGCATGCACATGCATGCACCAATATATCGTACAAAACTATGATTGGAAAACTGAGACCATGAGTTCGGCCACATTCGGCTATCGGGGGATGCGTACAAGTTCTGAGTGCACGTGTCCCCCAAAAGCCGAAGGTAGCTGAACGCAAGCTACTCACACGCATTTGTAATTTAAGTAGTGTGTGTGTGTCAGCTCGCTGTGAGTAATCTAACAACACTGAATAAATTATCGTTAATTACTTAGCAGTAAACATTTCATTTTTTTCTTCGTCGATATGTTATTTTATTATTATATATTATTATTTGCTGATATATTGGCCGGGCCGCAAAAATATTTGTTGTGGGCCGCGAGTTTGACATCCTTGCTTTAAATCATCCACGAAAGGATTCATTCCCTTAGCTCATCAGTGCGTTGCCTTAAATTCTTCCACACGTTTTTGCTTTGCGAAATATATAGACCTAAGATTTAAATTCTCGAAATAAGTTATTTAAAAAACCTCCGCATCTGCTAAATTTCGTTATTTGAGACTATCTGCAGAAAAGCCCTCTCCACTAATTGGAATTTGTGGATAAAATGCCTTATTACTGTCAGTAATAAAGCATGCACGAGTTTTATTGAAATGAAACCACTTTCAAAAATTAGATTCTCCATTTATGTGCTTCTCGACCTATTTCATCTACTATTTATTTTACGTCTGGCGACAAATTGTCTGAAGAACAGATGCTAATTAACAGATGCTTTTTCATTACATTGTTTGAAGAGAACTTTTCCACATGTATAGAATTTTTCTGATTCGTCGTGGACATCATCCACATGCGAAATGGAACCGCCTCCGCATTTACTATTGGAAATTGAGCTCCCGCCACCACTCCGTATGCTGTGCTCCCCTTGCGACGACGATGAGATCTATCGATGGCGAAAGGGTTAGTTGTAGTACCTCTTTGTCTTCTGCTACTACGTATTTCAATTCGAAACTTTTTTGGAGAATGGGAAAGTTTTGATGGATTCTGTAGTTGGTTCTTATTAAAAGAAGCTGCTTGATGGCTGCTCCAGTTGAAAAGAAATTAAAAGTTGAAAGGTGTAGCTTTCATGGATAGTTCGAATTTTTCGGAGAATTCTGTGGTTTCTTTCATTTCCTTTGAGAAATCTCTCAGCTTAGTTGCAGGTTTTTTGTGTTATGGGTTTTCTGCATCATAACCAGATATTTAATATTGTTGAAGCTGTTGTTATGCATTTTATTTTGTGTGACTGCACTTTAGGTTCTGGTAGGTGTAATGAGAACACGTACAAAGCTAGAACGAACTTTTCACAGCTTTTCATACGGTTCTTCAAGTTATCCATACGCAGCAAATTGCTCACGGGTATTCAGTCCCTCCGATTCGCTGAACGTTTGGCGACTTCTTGCCAAATCCAGTGTATTTAAATAACAATCTTTTTATGCAATGAAGCTGCAGTTGAAATTGATAATTTATTGTAATGTAAAATGTAGGCCATGTTATTCATTTTGATTTATACGAAACTTTTCACTATTATCTAAATGTGACGTATACAAATTTGATGACATTTAAAACCTTGCAGTTTGGGTCAGTTTCCCCCCCCCCAAGACCGTTCGCTTAGTTAAAAGTAAAATATAGTATAAATTTTGAAAATCTGGTAGTAAGTTATTGTCTCTTGATTTTTAAGAGTTTACGCAGCTTGTTGCTACCAAAACAGGGAACCAGGGGAAAATTTTCGATTTTTATTTTTTAAAGACGTTAATTTGATTTTAATTTGCCGATTGTTTAAAAAACTCCAACTATATTTTATAGCAAACATTTTAAAAACTATATCCTGTATTAATTGTCTCCTAAGACCAGCGGCTGAGCGGTAAAATAGCTGAACACTGGTAGTTCGGTCCGAAGTTCGAATCCCGCGAACGGGCTGGCTGCGTGGGCGTTTTCGTGGTTTTCCCCATGTGTAACGTGTATACGAGCCAGTTTCCCTTAGAAAGTCCTCCACGAAGGCATCCCTCCCCTTAGGCAGATAGCCCTAGTATGCCTTGCCGTATTTCTCAATACACCAATAATTGTCTCCTAAGACACATACACTTCCAGTCAGGCTCAGATAATCACCCTCCTGGACTACGTTGTATCCTATCTTTCTGATTATTGTTTAAAATAAATAAATAAAAAAATAGACTAAATAAAATAAATAAAAAGACTGGAAACTGAGATCTTTAGATTGCAGTCTTACGACTTAAGAGTTCACTATTAAAAATTTGAAGGTATTCGAAAATATTAGCATAAGAATAAGATTAAAGAAAACAAGAACAAAGAACAACAACATTAAGAAACAAACGATCTTATACCTATTAATTAATATTAAACCAATTAATTCCATTAATAAATTAAAATTATAACATTAGAAATGTCTTATATTAGTTATAACAAAGAGTAAATGTTCATAAGAACTAAAAAAGTATAAAAAGAATTAAATTCTTAAGAAGTGCGTTTATTGCTTTTAAGACATTTAGCGTATTAATTAACGACTGTTTGTAAAAATAAATTAAAGATTTTATGCTTTGACGAATGAAACGTCTATGCGCGGCAGGGCGTGAAAGCTGCCTGAAAATGGCGTTGCACGGTATTTCATAACGGGCCGGATTAAGCAATTAAAAGGGCCGCGTTCGGTACGCGTGCTGCCCACCTCTGCCTTACATACACTGAAATCTCAACTGCCGAATAAGTCGATATTCCTGATAACTCGATGTTCCTTAAATTTTTTTAGTTTAAGCAATTTTTGCTTTGGAGAAAAATTCCTGTAACACGACAACGAAAAATGTATAGCATTTTAAGTCGACATAAATTCGTTTTCTTTTCAACGAAACCATTTCTGCACCGCATTTCAAAAAGAAAATGGCTGACAATAATTTAGAAAATGAAGACTGAGAATTTGAACAACATCGGCTATTTCCGGTAAGAAATAAAACTCTGAAAATGAATTTCACATTCTAAATATGCAGATACCTTTGATGACGAAAAAATACTCAGAAAATGAACTTAACATTGAATACAATAAACATAACTTATAAGGTATTTTCTCCCTCCTTCCTGCATGCCTTCCTGGTATAACGGTAGCACACTCGGCGCGTATTCGAGAGGTCCAGGTTCGAGACTCGGCAAGGGCATTGCACACGTTTCACTTCTCCTGCTTAAAAAAAAAAAACCTAATAAGTCTACTGTGGCGCCCGAACTAAAAAGGTGGTGGACAATAATAATTCGTCACCACCAGGGTTTCCCCTAATCCCAGTAAAGAAGGCTTGCAAGCTATAGATAAAATTCTCTATTTATCCGGGTACAGATGCAACTTTCAAAAAACAAACTCTGCTCAGAAGCTCTTTGAACATGTTTAAAAATAATCTTTATAATTAAGTTCAGGCATATTTGATGCCCTGCAGTAAGTGTTGATTTAGTATGTAAATTAATATAGACAGCAAACAGATCTAAAAAATTCTTAGTATTAAAGTAAATAAGTTAGTCTTGGTTTTTAGGAATTTAAACTGTTTCATTTCAATGCGTTCTCTCTCGATAACTCGACCTAAATTATTTAGTTTTGTCCACTTATCAAGATTTTACTGTATATACATACAGAACAGTCTTTTTAATGGATACGTCTCTACTTATGTTCAAGAAATTGCCTCCCAGGGTGGCTTATGGTGGTTACTGGAAACTCACTGCGAGTCAGAAACCGAGGCGCAGTGGGCAAGCCTCATGAAAGATTCAATACATGTGTGTTATTTTCCCAATCATTGCAGGTGTAATACTTGGGTTGGCCATCTGTGGTGCACCCCAGGAAATGTTTCAATGAACACTTAATCAGCAGTTTCCGGCCCAATCCCCCCACCCCCCCAAAAAAAGGTTAAAATCGACAGATTTTATGCGATCAACCGGCATTTCCGATGTTTTATTTAAAAGTTACGCCAATCTAAAGTTGCCCGTTTTAAACTGAATATAAATTTAACGTCGACTTTTCTCTTCCACATTCTTTGTTTTTCTTTCATAACTGAACTGTATTATTAGAGCGTGGCTAGATATATTGCAACTATTTCCCTAATGGAATAACCTAATGGGAGAGCGTTTTCGTGGTAAACCTTTAAGTGTAAACCGAATGAAGATGGAGAAAGTATGAAATTAAAAAAATGGCGAAAGTCACGAAAACGTGGACGCAGCCAGCCCGTTCGTCAGGATTTGAACTCAAGTGTTCTTCATTGAGTGTCAAACTTCTGCCAAAACAGAAACGGGGGAAGGGGTTGAATTTGGCAGAATTTTCATGCATCCAAAAACTAAAATATTGTGAAACCTGCTGTGTATGCATACTGACATACTTGTAAGGTATTTATGATAGTTAACCAGTTTTTATGATTTGAACTTTTACTATAAATTTTCTTTTACGTTAACCCTCATAATGCAAATTAGATTAAAAAATATTTAAGGCGAGGGTTTTAAATGTTTTAGATGTAAAGCTTTTGGCAACGACAATAGCAGTTTTACTTTTGATCATCTAGCTCGGCCAGTTAATATTCCGGCATTATTGCATAATACTAGTGGACGTTAAATCGCACCATTGTGTTGCTAGCCAGCTTAGATACGCGCAAATTTTTGTGGTCTCCGGCTACGATACTTTTCAACTGTAAATTCAGCTGTACGCACAAGTAACGGATTTTTTTTTTTCTTTTCTAACGCATAAATGGTGCCTTTTGTTTAAATTCACGTTAAATAAAAAAGACTATTTAAAACTTTCATAGTACTATGCTGTATTCATATTAGACCAAGCGATAATTAGTTTGTCACTCTGCTAGGGTCTGAAGGACATTAGAGTTGATAATACACAAATATGACCCTATAAATCTCAACCTTTTTTGTCCCATGCACCCCTTTCATGATTGTTAGACCATCGCATCCCCCCTTTCCTTTCCAAAACTCGAAAAATATGTATATATTTATTTAGATTATATTTTAATGCATTTTGTAAATTGAACAAGAAAAAATATAGAAAAAGTTGATAAATAACAAGAAAAAATGTAGAAAAAGTTGACAAAACTCGAAAAGTAGTTTTTGTATTCGTAAATTAAACTGCTGTATACTGAACTTCCTTGTTATCGAAATGAACCCTAAATAATGCTGCACATAGCAATATTAATGAGGCAGCAATTTTATCGTTGGAGGGAGAAAAGAAATTTACGACATAATTTCGGGTAAATCATGAAATTTCGAAGAATTTCGCCGTTTAAATACCAGCTATGCTAACTTACACTATATACTATAATAATTTTATACTAGCATTTTTTAAAGAAGTTTATTATGCCGGCAGGGCCAGCGCTAAACATTTTTCCGTTTGATGCAATTTCTGTGGCTCCTAAATTCTGCTGCCAGGTGCCTCCCTAAGTTATAAAAAATTCTGCTCCTAGTGTCTATAAAGTAAATTATAAAAATTTTAACATTTCTAAATTTTCTGTTTGACGCTTCTTTAAATTCTAAAATTTTTGCGTCCCCTAAATTCAGCCGACAGATGCAGGCGCACCGGTGAAGCCAGCTCTGCTAGATAGTGATACTATAAATGCATAATTAAACACGTTGCATTATTCATTTATTTTTAATAAACTTTTCAAATGCTAGAATTGTAAAGAAATTTGTCACATGAAATTGATTTTGATGGTATCAAGATTTCATTATTTTTATTTGATTTAAATTAGCAGCATTTTGATACAAAGGCATTTCTAATTGGTTACAATTGGGAAATTCTACTGATACGTTCTAACACTAAAATGTCAGTGCAAATTGAATACGCTGAGGAATAAATAAATGATAAAAAATAAGATAAATGAAAAAAATATCAAATTAAAAAAAAGAATCTGGAAGCTTTTAGATATTATATTATGCCCAAAGGGGCGTTTTGTGTGTTGCTTTTATTTATTAAATATCATGTTGTTCTTCGCACTTAAGCCATAAAATTAAACTCAACATCAATATCACACAGTAATTTAAAAAGAGCGTATCTTTAGAATTTCTGATATAGTCTCGCGCGCTGAAGAAGTTTTTTTTGGGGGGGGGCGAGGGTACAGTGTTGCCATTGCTCGCTTTGAAATCTTTGAGTTTGCTGATCAAAAATTCGGTAAAGTTTTACAAAATATGAAATAGATTATAAAGCAATTCCAGATTCCAAATTTGGGCTTCCAGATGCCCATATTCGAGTGGAGGACTACATTATTCAAAATTGGATGTCTCTAGGTCTCTGCGAGAAACATGCATACATTCACGAAGATTCTTCATTATTTAATTCCTTTAAATATAGTGCAGGGCGATAATATTTGGTGATAACCATTTGAAAAGTGATTGTCTTTTATAGTGAACCAACGCAAAATTCTAAAACGAATTAATAACCGTTCTGGGCAAATTGCCCCTTTGGGCTAATAATCAAGGGAATATAATTTACCAATAAACTAGCCCTCAGAGCAAAACGCTAGTGCGGTAGAAGAAGACAAAAATCATGGAATGTTTTTGAGATTTTCAGAACCTACCTCTTAAAGATTACGGGGAACATGTGCGAGGAAACACGGTATATACAATTTCGGGTTCATCTAAGCATGTTCCTTGTTAAATTGCAAAAGAAATAAAAGCTGAGAAAGATTAAGACCTCTACCACCATCCTCGCGAAAGCAGAACTGCAAACATCTTAATCTCACTTTGAAATTCTAGATTATGTACGTCGCGGGAAGTATTTAAAGAACAGCGGGTGGGAAGATCGTTTGATTTATTAGTTGTGAGTGTCTGCTGCGCTACAGGGGCTATCCGATTTCGAAACATCTCACCACGCGTTGAAGATACCCTAGTCCTCACAAACCACGCATTCAAAGCGATGTATTCATCGCTGCCTGGATTAATAGTATTTTAAACGGACAAGTCTGGGATTTTTTCCCTCTGTTTCCGCTTTGGTGTGGTTATGAGAATTTTTCGTAAGGCATTACCTATTGTTTAAATTCCCTTCTCCGGAGTAAAATGCAATCATGTCCTCTTATTTCCTGTTTAAACGTTTGCAATTTATTTGCGGTTTATCGTTGCTAAAAGCATGAAAACTGAAGTGATAAATAAAAGTGAAGTTGGAAGCGTAAATTGCTGAAAAAAAAAGGATCGCAAATGTTTTCGACACTTTAATTGTTCTGCCACCCAGTGAATGTGCACACGACATTATCATGCTACTCTTGTGTTATTTACAATACTAGCAGACAGCCCAGACGGCGTAGTGGATAGTGAGCCTACTGCAGGCATGGATGTTTGTAAATGCACAGTGTCTTTGCGGCATGGGGACACTCTAAATATATGACGAGCCGAAAGTTTTGTCGTGTGGCTTGGTGGTAGGGGAAAGCTGGAAGACTCTCGTACCCGTACCTGCCCCGGGATGCTCTCCTTCAAAATTGGACGTGTAACTGAGGAAAGTGGTACTGTCACCTATGTAGTATACAAGGCTGTTGCCATCGTCGCAATCTTGACCTCTTGTCGCAATGAATTTTGCAGGCTTGTTTTGATATTAGAGACCTGATCTGATGTAACTGTCGATCGGGTGGGATAAACCACAAACAACAAAATATCCTCCGACCTCTCTTAAAGCATGATCTTTCTAAGAGGCTAATGGAATTTATATGATGGTCGCAATGGATGTGTATTTCGATGTGAACATAACACACTTGATCTTAGATATTTCAAGTTAGGTTAATTGATTAAGGCAAAGCAACTCCTCGAGGACCATCTGCCCATGCGAGGGAGATCTTCGTGAAGACCATTGGGGTGCTTTTCCTCAGAATTGGAGTGGAAGTAGAAGTCCAACTTCCTTGAGATTCTGGCAACCATTCTTCCATGAAAATTCATGAACAGGACAACAACAACAGTACTAGTCGCCTAAAACGAAAATAGAAGAAATGCATAATGGTTTTAACGAGTCCAGCTGGTGTCATTTCACGGGTTCAAATAGTAATGAATGATGAGTAAAAAGATAAAGAACTGCATTTATTGCTTTTAAATCGCTTAGTTTCTTAATCAGTAATAGACGGATTCAGTTTGACAGAAGAATAAAATATTTTACGCTTTGCTGAATGGCAACAGTGGGGCGGGAAAGGTGAGGCACGGGCTCCAAGAGGCTGTTCGGTGGAGGACTTTGTATACTCAAAGTTCGGTGGCTCTAAGTGACGCCGTTTTTCCAGTGTTCTGGGAACATGCATACAGTAAACCCTTGCTGAACCCTCCACGAAGCCCCCCTCCTACACTTAGGTAGATAACCGTCACGTGCTTTACCGTAATTAGAATGCTATAGACCCTTGCTGAACGCGGAGATAAATGAACGTACGGCTAAATTCCGTTGCTTTAAGATAATTGTGTACAGGGAGGGCATTAAATTCAGATTAAGAATGTACGCATAATTTAAACAAATCTGAATATTGTTCTAATTAAAAAAGAAAGAAAAGTTAGTTGAAATGATTTTTATTAGTGCTTAATAAGTACCTGATATAATTATTTTTTAAAACGAAGCTGGCTATTTTTGCTTGGGACAGTGACTGACCCAAGTCTTTAACAGTTTCAGGGCAAGGACAGACGAGTTTTTGAATGCCTCTTATAAAGTGTCCTCTTCCTTCTCCATTTGGTTCAATCTCCTTTGCAAAGTCAGACCGCCTTTTTGAACAATTCATTTAACTGCTTGTAAGTTAAAGGCATTTTACCTTTTTCATTATAACTGCTTTCGCTGTCGGCTGGTGTGATAAGATCATACAGTTCTTCATTCGTTATTGCCCACCAGCGGCCGAGCGGTAAAGACGCTGAACACTGGTAGTTCGGTCTGAGGTTCGAATCCCGCGAACGGGCTGGCTGCATGGGCGTTTTCGTGGTTTTCCTCATGTGTAACGTGTATACGAGCCAGTTTCCCTTAGAAAGTCCTCCACGAAAGGCATCACTCCCTTTAGGCAGATAGCCCTCGTGTGCTTTGCCATAATTAAATACAAACAAACAAACAAAACTTCATTCGTTATTTCTTGGTCGTAGTTTTCTCGAATTAATCTTTCACTTCAGTTATCCTACTAGCGGCTGAAAACGGGGCCACCAGTTGCTGAACATGGATAGTTCGGTCTGGCAACAGGGGTGTTTTTGTGATTTTTTCCATGTGTAACGTGGATACGATCAGTTTCCCTTAGAAAATCCTCCATAAAGGCATCTCTCCACTTAGGCAGACAGCTTTCGAGCGCTTTGCCATAATTAAAAACCTTATTTCATACCTGAAACTCTTTCGCTGCCAGTTACTTTTGCAACTGGTTTCATTTTCAGTGGAGGGAAATGCTTTAAAATGATAGATAACTTCGGTCCAGAGCTGACGCCAGCAAGTATTCATTGTTTGATGAACGAATGTTGAATCGCGTATGAATGATATTCTAGCATTGGTCAGATTAAATGGGCACAATTAAGACTGCTCGTGGAAATACCGCGTTCGGTAAGGGTTTACTGTACACACAGATTCTTCATTATTTAGTGGAGATTTTTTTAAATGTTTATTTAATTTGCTTGAAATAAACTTATTCTTCAGATTAAAATGCAGGAAAATTATTTATAAATATTTTTCTGTTAAATATAAAATGGGTTATTCTTTTATTTTCCTGTGATTTTTCAGCTGCCTTTGGATGAACGGCGTTTTTCAGTTAACCGTGTATATCGCTCTTGTATTACCCCTTTAATCGGCACTCGAGTATACTTTCAGTAACTGGAACTAAATCGAATATCCTTGTTCACACGAATTTCTTCCATGTACTTTTCTTCCATGGTATCATTAGCCGATTAAGGGCGTGTGCCATCCTAGGTCAATGACGTCAGATTGCCCCTGCATTCAAAAATTAATGGTGAGATCTATTGCTTGGGGCGTTGAATTGATGCGCGCGGGATTCGTTGTATGTGTTTCGTCCCTACGGGCAACAGCTTTCATTGGTCGCTAGGTAGTGATGATTGCATTAAATTCTCCTAGACTTTCCTTATATTGCTAAATTCTACTTGTATTGTAGTTTTCTTCCCCATAATTAAAAGGAAATACACCCAAAAAGAAATTAATACCATATTTGTATGTCTTCCCCCTCCCAGCTTTCTAAGTGACGCTAAGTTCTGAAAATTTAAAACACGTTCGCATAATTTACCCCTTCTTCTAATGTATATACACTCACGTTTGTGAAAATTGCAACACCAAGAAGGAATCGTCATAATTGAATGCAATTTAATACACAGTTGAGTGGTAGTGGTACAAATAAATGATTAAATGTTCAAAGCAAACAAACAAGAACAAGAGATCAGAATCAGTATTTTGTGTGGCCACCACGCGCCGCAATAAGTGCTGCTACACGACGTGGCATGGAGTCAAACAAAGTTTGAATGTCTGACTGAGGAAGAGCATTCCATATCGTTTGTACGCGTACCCAAAGTTCGTCTGCAACAGGACGAGGATCACGAGCAAGACGCCGACCAATGACATCCCACACATGTTCAATTGGCGACATATCCGGGGAACACGCAGGCAAAGGAAGAAGCTGTACCTGCTGCGCTGCAAAGAAGGATTTAACAATCCGAGCAGTATGAGGGCGGGCATTGTCCTGTTGAAATACAGCGCCTGGCAAGCTTTGAAGGAAGGGAACAGCTTCGGGCTGTAGAACTTCACGGATATACCGGTTGCTGTTCAGATTGCCCACAATTCGTAGCAATTGAGATCGTCTATGATATGCTATGGCGCCCCAGACCATAACTCCGGGTGTTCGTCCACTGTGGCGTTCGATAATGCACTCCGGAAGGTGGCGTTCACCGGCATAGCGTCTGACACGAATGCGGCCATCATGGTACCACAAATTAAAGCGGGATTCGTCAGAAAACACGACATGCTGCCAATCAGCACGCCAGTCTCTATGCTGATTGGCCCATTGTAGCCGCAGGCGGCGATGGTCGTGCGTTAGGGGGATCCTGTATAAAGGAGTCCGTGCGCGCAGTCCACACTGCAGCAGACGTCTACGAATTGATGAAGCACACAATGAAACACCTGTAGCTATTGACCACAGTGCTGCCAATTGTCTAGAGGAAGCTGTACGGTCCGTCCGCGCCATGCGGACCAGGTGTCTATCATCGCGAGCTGACGTCACATTTCGGGGTCCACTCCCGGATTTCCGAGTTGTCCGACACTCGTCCGTCCACTGCTTCCAAACGCGCATCACTGTGCTGCTGTTACGCTGCACACGAGAGGCTACTGCACGATACGACAATCCAGCTTCACGAAGGCCGATGATTCTCCCTCGTTCAAACTCTGTAAGTTGTTCAAATCTCGCTCTCTTTCGTCGACGAGGCATAAGTACAGATTGAGTTAACGTTTACGACTAGCAGATAACCACCGATAACCATACACGCCTCGCTACAGCCATCTATTTATTCGGATCCATCAGCCGTTCAGAGGGCGCTGCTCAGCATACGCATGCGCTACGGATTTGCAATTCTAATCATTTGCATATCATGCGCTACTTTGCATTTCCTGAAAATTTCAGCTCACTCGCGTAAGTCCTTCATGGTGTTGCAATTTTCACAAACGTGAGTGTAGTTTTTCCTCTGAGGTCAATTGGTCCTTGATTATTTTTATTCAGTTCTTCCAGTTGTATCTGCATTTTGTTTTAACATTTCATCCATGTTATTTTCCCTTGCTTTTATTATTTGAAACCCATTTTATGCAGATTATTGGTTAAGCCGCCCGGACGAAGCAGGTGTTCTTACACTTAAGAAACATTCGAAACATGTGGTTTTACCTTACTTCTTATTCATGTTCCAGCTCACTGTAGCCTTGTTTACTGCTTATGTGTTTGATCATTGGAAATCCGGATATTTTATTTGCCCCTCATCCCTTTCTTCCTCCAGTGTTCCTCTTGGAAAGTGCGGTCAAGGTTCTATCATGTGAGGTGCCTCTCTGGCTTCACAAGGTAACTGAGCTGGATCGCGATGAGTCCATATCGATCAGATATTGTAATATAAATTTTACTCTGTATTCTTATTGGAATATAGATATCTTTTAAAGAAATAGTGCTAACGGATAGGTGATAATAGTTTATCCACGACCACATTTTATTCGTTATGTGCTTGCTGTAACCACATTTTTCGGAAGTTCACATAATTTTCCCTTCTGGATTTTCGGACGATAAATGCGTTGAAAAAAGTGAAAATATACGGTAGTTATTTTTCGAATAAAATGCTGGCAAGTATAGGATATATTTTCAATGCTTTATTAACATTTATTTTTCGCTAGATAGTTATGAATTCCATAAAAGAGTATAGCTTTAGAGGTTCCGCAAAATTTAGCTTTGGGGTTCCGTAAAAGATTCGGGGGTCCCGAAGACGACAAATGTAAACAGTATTAAAAAAAAAAAAAAAATACAGGAGGGATGGAATTTGGTTACTATTCAAAGTACGTAAACCATATCATATAAAAATATTCACAATACGTCGTTTTCAAACAATGCGGAAAATTGGGGAAACCATTTGATCGTGTTTAGTAGGAATCAATTACATTTGTATACCAATAGAATTGAAATTTGGCTTCGTTAATAAAGCGAAGCTTAAAGGTGCTGCGGAGAAACATTCTCCATTTCTTAACAATCAACTTCTTCCTATTCAGTGCGCGTAAAATTTAAATTGGGCATGCGATTTAAAAATGTAAGATCAGTATCAGCTAAACCCATGCGCGAACCCGAACCTTATCTCTGATACCCGAATCGGCAGATCCGTGAAAGAGAAAGCGTCGAACGGATTTACGACATAAGGGATTGCGTCGGGGCGGCCGGATTAAAAGAGGGGGCGCGGATTTCTCCGCCGATGCCCATCGTTCGACACGCACAGGATGCGCAGACGACGTGATTCCTCGTCCCGACATCCTTTCTCTCCGTTGTGCCCCTTTCGAAGAGGAAGCTCCTATGTAATCCGGGAGACGAAGTGTTCTCTCCACAGACGGAAGGGGGCATTCTTCGAAATGAGGGTTCGACGCCCTCAGCTGATCGCGTGCGCACGCGCGTGCTCTCTCGGAATAGGTATTTTAGCCAAGCGCGATGACTTGAAATATTCAATATGCCACGCTGATTCATTGTATGATGACACGCGCGTAGCACGACTCGTACGGTATTTATGGCGCTCCCAAGGTTTATTCGCAGCCTGTATGTTTGTTAACGTACTCCGTCCTCATTCCGAAGTAAAGGTTATTTAAATTGTTCTTCACTTCACTTTCCTTTCCGATTGGTTGAAGTTGGAAAAAAAAAAATCGATTTTTTTAAAGAATACAGTAGTACCTCGGTATACATCATTAATCTGTTCCATATCCTTTGGAAATATGCCAAACGAACTTTTCTTATAAGAAATAAAGGGAAAATGCTTAATCTTTTCTTATAAAAAATCTTATTAGAACATTGTTTAAAACTAAAATACAAATGCAGTAATTGAAATATATACCGTACATAAATGCCCTGTTATTCAAAATCCAAACCTATTTCTCAATATCCTCTAACGTCTCTGATTTTTGTTTGGTAATCGATTGTACCCTTCCTTCGCAACATTAGACTTATTTAATACAGCGTTTTCGTTTTTCACAACCTTGGACACCATCGTATTGGATACACGGTTTACGATAGCCAAGTCCCGGATATGCATGTCATCTTCATACTTTTCAGCATTTTTTTTTTCCCCCTCCATTATGATTCTAACTATTTTCTTCGTTGCTTGACTGTTCTTATTAACTTTCGTAAAACTCATTGCTAAAGTATTTACAACGAAAATACGCAGAAAAAACACAAAATCGCACGAATATTCAGACGTTTAGCTCTTCATCTTTACTATTAGTAGCAACGGACGCACTGATGCTTGTGGGCAGGCGTAACATTGTCTCGGAAAATGTAAAGAAGTCGTGACTCATCGAACTTGAGTCATATTCCAAACAAATACCGTTAAACCAAGCAAAAACTTTTCACGTCCTGACAAGACGTGCACCAAGTTGGACGTATACCTAGGTACTGCTGTATTTTATTTTAAAGGTTTTAGTTTTCAGATGAAAATATAATTAGGAATGAAATTTATCGCTATTGAACACCAGGAAATCTCTGTAATTAGCTTAGCAATGAAATGTATCGGTCATTTTTTAGGGTCTTCGGATCTGTCTGATGATGTAGGATTACATTCGGTTTATATAAAAATTGTTGAAAAGAAATTTAAATAACTATTCCTTACAATAGTCGTTGTTAGTAACACGTTATGGGAAAATAGTCAAAAACCTGGTAGGTTTGGAATAAATTTTATTTCGAAAATTATTCTTCGATATAATTGTTTATTCAAATGCATTATAACTAAATTATTATATTGATATATTACATTATAACTAAATTAAAATAGGGAGTTATGCAATGATTAATATGATTGTTAAGCACAGATATATGTGAAAAAATTTTAAAAAATAAGCGCTTCACTGTTAAACACGATTTGTCGACTTTTGGAATAATCGCTATGATGTGATGTGATGTGTTGTATTGCTGTTATGGGTGTGCGCGCGAAATTTCGAGAAAATAGAAGGGAATGAAAAAGGGAATAAAGTGAATCAAAAATTAATATTGAGATCTGACCCAAATTAATTAGGAAGTAAATGTTAGGTTGTTGAGATATGGCTAGCCAGGGCTATGTACCTAAAGAGAAGTATGACTTCGTGCAAGACTTTCCGAGGAAAACTATCTCTTTTTCGTGATAGTAAATAGAGAAACCGATTTAAATAAAGTCAATTCAATGCATATATTCTCTTGCAATTTAAAAAAATTAATTCTACAGAAACGTGTTAAGACCAAATGGCAGCTTCAAATTTCGAAACATTTTAAAATGCATTTAAGACAAATATGCATCAAGATAGTTTTCAGTTTAATATAAATACACAGGTTTCTTCTCCTTCTATGCAGGTACTAAGAGACATCTATTGGAAAGGACACAGCATATAGGACTAAACGTTTTCTAAGGAGCTCTAATCAAGAATAATCTATATTTTTACCAGTCAAATATGTGATAATTAATTTTATTACGATTTAACATTAACTAAAATCCATTGAAAAACAAATGTTAAAGATACTATAGCAGTTTTAATCAGTATAAGCTGCATAAATTTTGCAGCACTAGCTTTGAAGATTAAATATAACTTTCTTCTTCAGCCTGCAGGAGTTAAAATGGCGAAGGAGAAGCCATTTTCACTAAAATGGCATTTTCACTTCTACAGTTGAAGAAGGTACTATTTAACCGTCGAAACTAGTCTCGCAAATTTATGCAGCTTTTGTTGATTTTCGTTGCTGTTGCATCTTTGACATTTATTATGATTATTACGGCAAGAAATTTAAACTTGCTAGTTGATAAATCTGTTGAGTGGTTGCGAGGAATTTTTTTTTTTGTGAAAAAATTTCAAATCTGATCATTTACTACTAAATGCTTTTGCGAAAAATATTTACATTTTCCCCCTTTAAACACGTAAGAATTATCAGACTCCGTCCTGCTTGCGATCGTGGTGTAAGTGGTTGGCATATACGGCTGGTATCACACATCCATTTATTTCGAATGAACAACTATTTCAAACAATTTTTCTACCTGCTTTACTATTAAAAGACGCATAATTTTTTTCCTTTCTTTCGCAAAAAATTGTAAGTTGCTCATTTTCAACAACCAATCAGCTATCGGCATCGAATTTCCCGTCATCAACCATAATTTGTGTTGGAGAACAAGTTTTCCCTTTACATGGTAATCCCAAAACGATAGGCGGTGATTGGCTGTTTCACGTCGTGTGACAAAACAAAAATGATTCTAAAGAGTTGTTTTTCCGAAATGTTTTGAATGTGTGATACGACCTTAAGTGGAATAGAATATAATGGATTAATCACATTCCTATGTGCATGCTTTCCAGGTGGATTCGGATTAGCATGTCCGCTTAGCAAATGGAAGAACCGTGGTTCTAATCCCGGCAAAGGCATGTCATTTTTTACGTTTTCTGCCTTAAAACTTAAGTGTTGCCTACAAACGTACAAAAATATTACCAAAAGAATATTGCAGAAGGGAGAAGGCAGTTATCTTACCTTTTGCTTAACATAAAGTTATAAGGTATTTCTCCCACCTTCTTGGCATGCCTTCGGGGTGTGGTGGTCTGCACACTGGGCCGATATTCCAGACGTCCGCGGTTCGATTCCCGGCGAAGGCGTTTGCTCATTTTTCATCTTTCCTTCTTCCAAAAATAAATCCTAATGTCTCTACAAAGTCACCATAAGCTAATTAATTGTCTGTGGACAAATTGTGATGTATTTTTGTATTTAAATTATAAGTGAACTCTAGTGGCGATGAGTACATAATCAAACTGTATTAAAAATTACTATATTCGCAGTTTGTATATACATCCTTTTTTAAGAAAAAACAAACTTCCATTCAAATCTCTTAAAATTTCCAAGATTATTATAATCCCTATTAAATTATTAAGATAGTTGTCTGTTAAATTTTTCATTAAACGGTAGTGTATTACATTGCATAGATGTTGCAGAACATTTTATGCTTCCTTGGTATTGCTAACAACACTTTTTAGCGAAATTTTTTTTCATTCTTCTGTTTTTTAACTTCGTATTTTCAGGAAAATGAAACGTGTCCCATTCTTTTGCACTATCTTTATGTATTATTTTATCCTTGTTCTTGATATGGATTAGAGAAGAGAAATTATCATTTATCATGTCATCTTCCTTCCTTCCTCATTTGAACTACGTCTGATTATTGCCCGTAAACCGAGCTTCATGCAGAAGGGCACTGGATATTTTAATGCAACTTTAAGAACACGCGATATCAATCATTTTTTACTCTTCATTACAATTCAACATTGTTAACGTAAAATGGCATTTGCGGATTGATTAATATGCAATGCTGAGTTATATCCCAGCAACTGCGTGCAGTCGTTATTCATTTATTATATTGGATTGCAATGAAATTAACGCTGATGACATTTTGAGATGCTTATTTTTCACGATACAGTTTCGAATTTGAATTATTATTCTATCCTTCTACGTTTCATTAATTTATTGTTGCTTTTGTATTTAGAAGTCACTAATTTATGTATTTATTGGGTTTGCAAAGATTTAAGACAACGTTCTTGCAACATAGAAGGATGAAATAAATAAGTAAAACATTCTTACTTTTTTAGCCTTTAGTATGCAATCCTTGTAAGACGTTTAGCAATTTCATCGCTCCGTTTTGGAATCCATGGCAGCTGATGTTCACGGGATCAAACCAAATTATTAACTGCATAGAAAATTCTATTCGTAAGCAGACGATATTTTAGAAGTAAGATAAGATATCATAGTAATAAACGCTGTCGATTATCGTTTGGAGATTCGCTAAAATTTGTTCCTAGTTTGTAGGCGCACTGCAAGCAATACTATTTTGCCCCTGATTCATCTGAGTTAATTTAACTAGTTTTTAATCTGAACTAGTTTTATTAAAATAAGAATTCAGTTGGGATTTTAATTTCATTCAGTGAAACTGTTGCTTCGAAATTATTGATGAAAAGTTCTTTCTTTCATTTAATCTCTAATCGAAGATTGGTATTTTTTTTTTAAAGAAGCACTTGAAAAAAAGATAAATTCAACAGCATTTTGCAAGTAAGATATTCAATTGTGCTTACTAATGACTTATTATTCAATGAACTAGACTGAAATTTATTGTTAATAGGTATGAAAATATCCACTTATGAATTTTACATTGTCAGTTTAGTTGAAATAATAAATGAAATATCTTTGTAATGTTGAACTTTAAATCTGCGTAACAATTTTTATTTGCCAACATTGGTATCCTACTAACAATTCAGCTTCTCTTCAAAGCAAATTGAATTATAATGAGAGTACAGACAAATTTTGAAAGTAGCTGCAAGTAATGGTGACGTGACAGTAGAAGAGAAGAATTTCGATACATACTACATACGTGCTGTGTGTTTTTATTGGTAATTAAAACTACGTTAACAGAAAGCAGTGCTCCTGCCAAATCGAAACACATATTCTTCCGTCGACCTAAGAATATTTTTTACGTGACAGAAATAAAGTCAAGAAGTTAGGAATTTTAACACTTGAACCTAAAATGTAAGTAATCGTAATTTTTAAGTGTATGTTGCCAGTTTAAATTAATAGTTAAAGTGTTTAATAATAATCTAAACTAAGATTCAATAACTTAAAAAAAATTTAATAATTTACGAATGAAAATCGATTTATATTGTTAATAATTTAAAATATTCTTAATCCGTAATTTGAAACTGCCGGTTTGTTTCGTAATAGGCACTGAAATGTGTGTGTGCACAAGTCAATAAATGCATTCTCTAATGTCTCCGAGAATTTTGCATGTGGATGAAACTTTTTATATCGACTTTATTAAAGCATAATGAACACTTTATTGATTGGACCTAACTGATCTGCAGAATCAAATAAAATATTAGATTTTTTATGTACGGTATCTTCTCATTCCACCCCACGATGACCGAGTGGTCAGGACCACTGTATGCTGGGAATTTGACCCGGCTTTGAATCGAAGCGAACAGGCTGGGCTGCATGGTTGATTTTTCCCATACGTAAGGTGAATGTGAGGCAGTTTTTGGATTAATCACTTTATGCACAAGTAAATTTATACCGAGTTTCATAGCCCCCTTAATTATAACAATTTTCTGGTAAGTTTAAATTTTGCCTAAACTAAATAACAGTAGAATATAACAAATACATATTAAAAAGTTTTTAATACTTACTTCAGGTAAACTGTTAATTTTATTTTTGCAGAATTAACCATTTTGCGACATTATTTCAGTTGCTAAATTTATCCTGCAATAAGTTTTTTTTTTTTTTTTTTTTTTTTTTTCTTGTCATTCGAAGTGGTTTGTTAAATATTTTATACAGGATCTATAAAAACTCCCTTTTGCTATATGCGCTGTTGATTCATCTGGTGCCGAGATTTCCTTTTCAGTGGTTGTTTGAATTTGTGCTAAGAGCTTATTGTTCCACAATAGATGCACCTGGCTAATATAAAAACCTTATTGGTCTAACAATGACAGTGAGCATGGAAGGTAGGCGTGGAGGATTTTAAATATTGACTTTATGATCTAAGTAGTTCCCAGACTGCGTAGAAGTGTTTCATTTGTATTATTCAGCATATTTTTCTCAAAACAATTTTTTTCAAGGAAGGAAAGTTTGAAAGCTAAAGTGCATAGTTTAATAATTTCTCTGTTCAGAGTCGTAGCTTGGGTTTTCAGTGCCCGGGGACAGCTGAAGATTTCGGGAATCCGTCCTGTTTGCTTAGAATGGAAAATATTTAATCTTAAAATATGGTAAGATCAGTTTGGCTCCCCTTGGATGCTGCCCCCAGGGACAGATGTTCTCCCCTCCAGCTAAGCCCCTGTCTGTTACTTTAATGGTAAAAGTACTTATTTGCAGTAGCGTGGCTAGAGGGGACAGACCGTTCCATGCGGCATATTTTTAGGGGCGGAATTTTTTGGTTTACGTAGATTGAGGTGGGTGAAGAATAATTACATTCTTAATTGCCGTAAGGAATTAAATTTAGAAGAAAAGAGTTTTTTAACCCTAGATAAAGTATTCGAAGAAATCTTCACGTGATTTCAATGCTGCTTACTCTTGTTATACATATTTTATTCCGTCGAAACTTTTGAATGAAAATTACGAATGTCAACGAAATTATGATCACGGTGAGCATGTTTCATAAGTGCACATCTGTATCGCCACCGAGGAAATGGCTTCTAGAGCGGATCAATGGGCTTCCAGTAATATCTCTGTCATTTCACACGACCTTTACCGCGCTTTAAGCAAGATAGTTGAAAATGTTTTGCCACGCAATTTGCAGTTCAAACTAATTAAAGCACCCCTGGATGTCTTGTCAAAATTTTCAATATGAAGTTAGATCAAATATAAGCGTAATTATGTATGTTAATAGTAGAAGCCTCATCATTTTTATTGCAGTCTATATGAAAAAGAGGTTCTATAGTAATAGCTAATGCACAGTTTTATTCAAAGTGAACTTTCCTAATTTTAATTCCTACACATTTAGTGTGTTTAATTTCGCATTAACACTTCTTCATTCTTGAATGTATTGCCTGCACAACCCTAGATTTTAACAACTTTTCAAACAGAAGCAGAGCTTTTCAAACAATATGAATTTAATCTTATTCGTAACGAATACGAGTATATTTAATTTATCCATGTATAACTTTTAATATTAATAATAAATATAATTATATCATTCACAATATATATTTTGAATCTTACACTTTCAAAATCAAAGGAATGCAAGCAATTGGGATAAGAAAATACTAGATTCATTGCAACACTTCTAGGTATTCTCAGCTTAATAATATATATATATATATACTTAAATTTTCTTAATTCACAGGTGTTAGTAAGTGCATAATATTCGAGGTTAATTGTAGCTTGAGTCCTCGATATAAAGAGCGATATGATGTCACGAACATTAATCTGAATATCGTTGCGTGATAAGTTTCGAGAAATGAAATTTTGACGATTAAACAAGTTATAAAATGCAAGCGCAACGAGATTTTCTATTAAACTGGATAGTAGCGTTTTTATACATTACACATTTATCTGCGAAACAAATGCAAAATAAAACGTAGACGACAGCATGCGCTCATATGCAGATTCAAATATTCAGCGTCACAAGAGCAATAGAAGCTTATTGGTCTATTTTTTGAAAACCCTTCTCTCAGTTGCGATACTGATTTGCACTTTTGAATTATGCTCGCGGTGACATTAATAAAGAAGGTGTTGGTGTATTTAATTATGGCAAAGCACACTAGGGCTATCTGCCTAAGGGGAGGGATGCCTTCGTGGGGGACTTTCTAAGGGAAACTGGCTCGTATACACGTTACACATGGGGAAAACCACGAAAACACCCATGCAGCCGTTCACAGGATTCGAACCTCGGACCGAACTACCAGTGTTTAGCGACTTTACCGCTCGGCCGCTGGTGGGCTATTAATAAAGAAGGATTCCTTGTTAAAAGAGAAGCATTTCAATTTTATTACCGTTATTGCTTGGGAAGTGAAAACAGGAACATGGAATACATATGATAATGTAAATTTTTTATCGTAAGCATATTTAAACATATGCTTTAACGTGGTTCTTAGATTCTTACTTTCTTAAAATAATTTACTGCTTTAAATACCAGTCAAAGGTGACTTCTGTAAATTTTTTGTTGTGGCCCGACATGTTTCTTCAAAGCTTTTTACGGCCAGATATCATGCTAAATAAGGTGAGTGATGTATTTGAAAGAAATCGCGCATACGAATATAAATTTAAAAATTCTGGTGTGCACACCACATGATTTCCTTGTATGGAATTTTAACGTATACACATTTTTTCCCCTGCATTTCATTTAAACTTATTTCCCCGAATGTTATTAGAGATATATTTCTTATTAATTAACTAAGTTCTCGCTTTGCGACAAGGCAAAATTACATAAAACGTCAAAATATCTTTATTAAAAATTCAAAAATGTAGAAAAATATAAAACACCAAATACAGTTAATTTAAATTTTTTTTTTTTTTTTATTTACAATTAAGAGTTTCTACACAAAAACAAGCAATTCGGCCAGCAGGCAAGTTTACTTTTGGTCTCACTCGGCAAAAAGACACAGGAGATGCAGAAAATGACTTAATTCACTATTTTGCTAAGTTTCAAATGTAAACATATCTGGCAACTATGGTTAAAAAAAATTAGGCTTGCCGCACTTAAACAACTTTTAAATTGTTGAAAATTCTACAACTGTTGCATGCTGATTAACTGATGGCATAAAAACCGTAACCAGAAGATAAAAACAACATAATTCAATCATTTTAGAGCAAAAATGCACAATTTACTAGCATATAAGAAGCTCACTGAGCTCACGGAAGCGAGTAACAAAGTGGGTATATAGCGGTCGATTGCAACCAAAATGTCAGGTGCACAACTGCATGTTATAGCAGTCCTATATACAAAATTTCAGTGGTCTGAGGATACTCATTTTTGACTTAGATTGAGATGATTGAATGCATACATACGTATGCACGTACGTACAGACGTCACGAAAAAATCTCTTCTGAATCTATTTTAAATCCGTTTTGCAACCAGTTTTGGGATAAAGATCCCTTTATTCTGTCCTTACGTACAGATGTGACGCAAAAACATCGTTAAATTGCATTTGATAGCGGTCAAAATGGGTATTTTCCTTGAAGTATGATACCCGAAAATTTTCGTGATTAGAGTACTTCTTTTACTTAAGGAAGTAAAAATTTAGAGCGAAAGAGGGAAAAGAAAACAATTGCCCTAATTGCCTAAGACAATTTTCACGTAATTCGAAGTTCTTATATTTATTCTGAAATCGTGAACAAGAAAATTAATGACTGGAATGATTGTGCGCCAGTTTAAACAACTGTTTCGAATGAGATTGACGTAAAGTGTAAAAATATTAAAAAAGATAACGAAACACTGGGGCTGCTAGAAATTCAAAGCATAACAAAATTTGGCAATGCGTTATCGTTACACATTTTTCGAATATTTTAGGATTTTAAATTTTGTCAAGCTATTGGTATATTTTAGTACATTCTGTAGTGTCCTTATTTAAAATAATGTCTATGAAGAAATTCTTATAATTTAAAAAGTAGCTTTTATTTAATCATTTTCTGTTTCAAACCAGTTAGCACTTGTGTAGCAACTTTTCGATTCAGTTAAATTCCTTTATTTTTGCCGTTAGTAGTTGTCAGCAAAGCATTGACATCAATGCATTCAGTCTCCTAGTCCCGTTATTAATTATAATAATTTTAACTTAATTCTTACATTTTTCTTTTCGTTCCAGTGACAATGACCATGGCAAATGGTAACGGTGGGGACAGCAATGGGCTCAAGTGGCACGTTGGCCTTCTGAATTCTCGCTACAAGTATCTGACAGCAGAGACTTTCGGTTGCAAAGTGAACGCCAACGGAGCAGCCCTCAAGAAAAAGCAACTGTGGTCTTTGGAACCTTTTGCTTCTGAAGCCGAAGAGGAAGCAGTTTGTCTGAAAAGCCATCTTGGGAAGTACCTTGCTGTAGACCAGTTTGGAAATGTTACTTGCGACTCGGAAGAAAGGGAAGCTGGTGCAAAGTTCCGTGTTGTAGTCAACGAGGATGGTCGCTGGGCGCTCAAGAACGTGGCTAGAGGTTACTTTCTTGGCGCCAGTGACGATAAGCTTCTGTGTTCTGCTAAAGCTCCTGGAGAAGCGGAGCTCTGGACTGTTCATTTAGCTGCCCGACCTCAGGTAAGAATTGCTGCATTTTGCAATGGCATTAATCGGCCAAATATACTTTTCTAATTAGTTTATAAATTATAATTTTTTTACTTACTTTTTATGGTACTTGCGTATTATCCCATCGACTTGACTACCATCGGGCCATGAAGCTGATTACCATCGGACCATGAAGGCTGGCTGAAATCCCATTAAATTGCTCCAGTTTTTTCTACGAAATTCTCAAGGACTGTATAATACAGAGTCAATATTTTACCCACTTCTTTTTTACACTTCGTAAAAAGGTTTTCATCTATTTCTACTGTTTTGTTAGATATTCCAATTTTGCCGAAAGCTTTGTATAGAATAGGGGTGGCCAAGCTCGTTGATAGACCGAGCCATTTTTCAAAATTTGAAATTTTTCGCGAGCCGCAATTAAATATGTGTTTAAAAAGTATGTGGAAAAGTTCGTTGTTCCGAGTATTGAAATAATTCAAAAAGCAGCCTTTTTTAATTCAGGATACTTCGATTCTGGTACAAATTTCCAAAATTCAGTAATAAGCGTCGACTTATATTTTAATTGTAGAGCTTGATCTTCTTGCATCTCGATTAATTCTAATTTTCCAGATGTTTTTTGTGTCATAATTATATTTGAAATGGAAAATTCACCCTGTATTATGCTAATTTCAAAAGGATTCAGAAAAATCAAGAGACGATTTAAAATATTTCAAATCTTGAAATCTATTTTAGAATTCTGTCAACATTCCTTCCTAGCTTTTTTATATACTTGTTGAGTTTTGTTGTTTGTTTAATATTGGAACGATTTTTTTAATTCGAGGAAAATGACTAAATGTATTTTTAATGTTCTTTTGAAAAAGTTGTAATTTAGTATGAAAACTAAATATACACTGTGAATGGTCAGATATTATTTTTTTATCTTTCCCCTTGCAATTGTAAATTCAGTGTTTGCAAATGTTCCATGACATCAGTCAAAAACATTAAGTCTTATAACCACTCGTCATTGTCTAATTCTGAATAGGTTATTTTCTTTTCTTTTAGAAATGCAGCTATCGGATCAAACAAATCTACAAATCGATTTAATACGTTGTAGCTAGATAACCATCTAACAATGGAAAAGAAATTAATGTCATTTGGAAGTTCTTCGTCCTTTAATTCTTCAAGGGAATTTTTGAATTGTCGATGATTTTTTGCATTGGTGCAAATGTAATTTACAATGTGTAACACTGTTTTCATAACATCAGGATATTTTAAATATTTTGTAACGAGGTGTTCTCAATGAATTATGCAGTGAAGCGGTATGAATTGTGGAATTTCAGAATCATCTTTTAAAAGCTCAATAAGACCGCTTTTTTTACCCAGCATTGCCGGAGCTCCATCAGTTGCAATACTTAGAAGTTTATTAAGAGGTACATCAAAAGTTTTCATTATGGAGTCTAATGCATTTTTAATATCGATATCGCGGATTGACTCTTGAAGTGCTACTAAATCTAATAATAATTCCTCTTTAACAACAAAGTCAAGTGAAACAAAACGTATGAAAACTGCCAATTGCGGAAGATATGTGATATCTGTCGATTCGTCAAGGGCTAAGCTGAATGCAATACAGTTTTTAAAATCCCTTTTTAAGTTGTATTCAAGAGATGTATTAATTGCAGTTATGCGTCGTTCGCTTGTGTGTCTCGAGATGGGAATTTGCGAAACAACTTGGTGCAATGCTGCGTTATTTGGATCTAAAACTTTAAGTACATCTTCCAAGTTTTTTTTTTAACAGACTCTCCCTCTTCACACGGGCGTTTTGCACGAGCAATATTCCAGGCAATAACAAAACTTGCTTTAGCCACATTATTAGCTTAATTACTATAGGTCATCAAAATTGACTGTTGTGTATTTAAATTTCATTGTAAAGAAGCAAGGTTATCTGATCTTAATTTGGAATTTGGTGGATACTGATTATAAAATTGAAGATGATTAGTTTCATAATGTCGACGTAAATTGCTAAATGTTTGACCATAGAATTACAATTCTCCTCCCACTCATTATTAAAACTTCTATTTTCTTGCTCGTATTTTTTTTTTTTTTTTTTTGTTCTCTGTCGTCATATTTTTAAAAGAACTGAAAATAAATAAAAAAATTAGAAAATACAAGTTTTGTGTTATTAAAATAATAAGAACACGTGTTTTATACTACGAAACAAATTATAGTTAACTTACCAAAAATTGCAGAATACAAATTACATCCGTAATAAGAGTGATAGGATTGTTTCCTCCAGTCAACTGTCCGTTGCAATGAAAATTTATAAATTCAAAATCGGTCTGGAGTCGGTTGATTACGTAGATCGTCATTCGTCGAAAAGTAATCGGCCCTTTCTATTTCACTGTACGCGCATTTTTGTTTTCAATTTGATATTCATCAAAAGTTATTCAATCAGGTGAAAGTAATATATTTTAGCATTTTTAGGGCAAGGTGTTGGGCTGCAGAAATTGCTCAAAATATCGAAAAATTTGAAAACAACACACAAAGGATTAGCGTTTGCCTAAGTTTAATACTATTTCTTTGACTGAATGTTCTGATGAAATAGATGCAAAGCTTTACTGAATTCAACAACCAAAAAGTGTCGGAGAAGAAAGCACCTGAATTTTGAAAGATTCGGAAGAGTTGGTTTTAAATATGTAATTTGCTTTTCTATTGCGAAAAAATTTATTTTATCGCAGTTATCACATTTTTGAGGTTTTTTTGGTTTCAGGTTTAGTTGATTATGGCCGAGCACACTAGGGCTATCTGCCTAAGGGAAGGCATGCCTTCGTGGAGGCCTTTCTAAAGGAAACTGTGTCGTATATACGTTACAGGGTATTTTCTTTCTACATGCCTTCGTGGTGTAATTGGAAGCATACTCGACGCGTATTCGGGAGATCCACAGTTCGAGTCGCGGCGAGGGCACTGCACGTGTTCCACGTCTCCTGCTTCAAAATAACCTAATAAATCTAAAACGTTACACAAGGGGAAAAACCACGAAAACGCCCTTGCACCTAGCCCATTCGCCTTGAATCGAACCTTAGTCTGAACTACCAGTGTTCAACGATTTTGTCGCTCGGCCATGTGAGCCGTAGTTTTTGAGGTAAAACATAGTTTTAGTTATGCACCTAGTTTTGGGTCTTACTGTTGCTACATTTTTTATTATGTAGTTATTTTGTTTAAATTACAGAGTATCATATTCGTTTATTTATGCATAGTCTAATGACAGAGGGAGCGGCAGGGAAACTATCTTATTTTAAAAATAAATAACACAAATAGTATAAGAGATATCAGTTAAAATTTTTTTAAGTTATAGAGAGACACCTGAAAATTTTTTTATTACAGTTTAAAAATAATATTAAGGGGGCCTCCGCTTTTGGTCAATGCATTGAGATAGTCAAGTTTTGAAGTTTCTTTCCACTTTTACCACCATATCAACGGGTATGTTGTCGAAAGCAGCTTGAATATTGTTCTTCAGTTGAGCCAGGGTCTTTGGACGTTAGAGATTTCAGATAACCCCACAAAAAGAAATCGCACGGAGATAAATCAGGCGAGCGTGTTGGCCACTGACAATCGCCTCGTAAGGAGATAAGGCGTCCAGGGAAATGTTCTCCAAAAAAATCATGGTCCAATGATGCCTATTCTGGACAATGCACACCAAACAGTCACACGTTCTGTATGGAGAGACTGCTCATGAAATTCTCTGGGATTCGTGCCAGTCCATTATCACATGTTTTGCTTAATGTATCTGCAACCAGAAAGATGAAAATGAATCTCACCGCTAAAGAACACAAGGGCATCACGAGGCGTATTGTCAAGAACGGCTTTGCATGCATTTTTCCGTGAAAGAAAATCGCTTGGATTACGTTTTTGCGCCACTGCCAATTTATTTCAATGAAAATGCAGTACGTTGAAAAGTACGACTCCACGGAGAACGCGCGCTCCTCTCTCGTTCACTGCGTGATCGGTACTAAACCTACATAACATAAAACTTTAGATACCGCTCTTTTCAATGAGCGTCACTCCACCCTTCTCAGAATAAATATCGCTAGATAACGCACGCGTTTCAAATAGGAAGTTTCCCTGGCGCACCCTGTATTTATTCAACTTGCTCTGTGGCAATTTTTTTGAAGCTTTGTTGTTGGATTTTCCAATTATAAGTAAGTGAATCATACGGCAGCAAGGAAAAATATGTGTGATGTTCGGAACATCCTTTTCATGGCTTGAACGAAGACTGGGATGACGTGGTTTTCCCAGCCTTCAAACGCTTTCTTTGTGAAGGGTTTTCCGAGGGGTTCCGAGGAAGTGGAAATTGGGGATTCTCAGGAAGAAGATAGGCTAGAATTGGTTATTTCTTTTCCCGAGTTCCCAATATCCAGTCCTTGGCATAATATCAGGGATTCTACAGGTTTCACGCTGCTGAAGAAATGGGAATTGTGTTTGATAACGGTGGCTATTGCTTCTCGCGGATTTGGCAGTGCTGGCTTATCGTGCCCTTTTTGATGATGGGCTGAAGGAACGTGGGTTCCCTATCGATCATACGCACTGCTTCTTGATGACGGTTTTCATGAGATTCACATGCAGCTTATTTTATGCGCAGTCCCGGATTCCAAGGAATTTTGAATTTTTTCTTTCGTCCTTGGCCAATGTTGGTGGCGCTAATTTACTGCTGGGCCTAGGATGCAAGACTGTGGGGCATTATCTGGTCGTTCTATGTCTAATGGCTATCGGCAATGGGATTTGGGGAGTCGTTACACCCGTAATAATGGGCGAGAATGTAGGCTCTATTCCCAAAGCTTTTGCTTGCATAAATTTATCCGGGGAATTCTGGCTTTCCTTTTCCCATTGTTGAAAGACCATGAGAAGGAAAACCGTAGTCAAGAGGTGGTGGTGGCGATGAGTGCTGCAAGTTTCGGCGGCAATAGTTTCACTTTTCCCTTTTTCTCATAAAGACAATGGTGAAGTGTTGCCATTCATCAACCACAACTTCCACTCGTTTGTAAGTATGGTGTATTATGTTATTTGCTTAAAGTGTTTTCATGTGACGTTTTTGTATATAGTATGTATATTTTGACGCTTAACTTATTTAGTTATCAGCGTTCATTTTTAATTAATTTGTGCATTTTTATGTAAACTTGACAAGCGTTAGACCGGTTTTGATCGCTTAATATTTTAGTGTTTAATATGTTTTAAGAAATTGCATGCTTTCTTGTGTAATGCAAAAGTTTTAAAGTTTTGAGTGTTTTTTTTTTTATTTTATTTTTTAATAGTTTTATTATACTGTAAATTTTTATGTGTGTACCATTTGTATTGTATAATAAATTGAATAGGGCATAATGATTGAACAGACTGGTTGCATGGGGTTTTCCTCATGTGTCACGTGAATACGGACCAGTTTTTTCAGTTTACCTGAATCGGTAGTATTTTTGAATTCGGAATAAAAACACTTGTTAAAAAGATTACATCTGATGAGATTTTTATCAAGCAGTTTTATTGGAACAGACAGAGAACCCACTACAAGACGGTAAATTGCATTTTTTCAAAAAATAATGGTTCGGTAAATTTTTGCAGTCTTTGAACAATGAAGAAATTGCTGACGTTACCCTATTGTGGGAAGTGCTGCTAGTTATTGATTAGTTTTCGAAGTGTATAAGTAAGATAAGTTGTCAGTTGTTTAATCTAGGTTAACATGTATGGGAAGGTTTGCGTTCAAAATATTGATAATGCAAGGATACATAAATATAGAATTGTTGTAAAAGTGGCTTATAAATTCAAATGCTGTTAATCCGCAATTAGTAGTAGTGGAAATGCTACTTCCGAAGTATAGGAAATGCTACTTGAACCAGTGGTGGTCTTTGCTTTGTCGGGTTATCAAAGTCTATGGTTGACTGGAAATATGGCTTTTACAAGCCATATTTCCAGGCAAGTGTACTCAAAGAATTTTTTTTTTTTTTTTTTCCGGAGTCTGATCGAACTCCCGATCTTTCTATTGTAGGATCGTAGTCTATGAGTTGTTGAAGATGGAGATATTCCAAATTACGCGTTTTTTCGACCAATTTATGGCTAGGGATTAAGATGAAATCATGAATACTGCCGATTTTAGTTCTCGGCGAATTTCTTACGAACAAGGGGACGTTCAGAGTAGGTCTTGAGAGTAGTTGAGAATTTTGTTCTGAAATATTTCAAGTTTTTCCGGTGTGTTTTATTGTCCGTAGTTCAACAGTGGTACTTCGATCCCGGGGAATTGGTTGGCTGCCTGTGAGTTTTTGAGATTTTCTGCAAGTGTAATCTGAGCCAGTCTTCCTCAGAAAAGTTTCTATGGAGGCATACCTCTTCATAATTGCACATGCAAGTGAAGTATGAATAAGGTTGTGATGACCAAGCATAAGAACCCAAGTTTAGAAGCTGCAATAGATTTCAAACTTCGGTTGATTCAAATTAAGGGATCTAAAATATAATACACGAAATGAACGTTATGAAGTTAAGTGGCCACAAATTCGGTCCGAGGTTCGAATCCCGCGAACGGGCTGGCTGCATGGGCGTTTTCGTGGTTTTCTTCATGTGTAACGCGTATTTGAGCCAGTTTTCCTTAGAAAGTCCTCCACGAAGGCATCCCTCCTCTTAGGCAGATAGCCCTCGAGGCTCTGCCATAATCAGACAAACAAACAAGGCCACAAATTCGGTCAAAAAAGTATCCCGCGTTCCATATTGGTACCACGGCCTTTGAAGGAAGCCTTAGCCAGTACCATCTCGAAGAATACTATCTAGAAAAACTATACTATCTGTAACCATCTAGAAGGTGTTTCTTTAGCCCCCTTACTCGCTGCTTCCTGACTGTCCTTCTGTCTGTTACCAAATAAAGCTCTATTCCCGTTTTCCTGTGCTTCTGGGCACATCGCTTCAGATAGTGTTCATCTTGTCATATTATCGCCGGAGGCGGCTGTGTTTTTTTTTTTTTTTTTTTTTTTTTTTTTTTTTTTTTTTTTTGAGGACCATCCTGTTTAAACTGCTTTTATTATTTTCTTTTACTGTAGGTTTTGTTTTGCTTCTATTTTCACTGCGATTCCATGTAGCATTTTTATTCTTGTAGTTTTTGAGAAAATGTTTTATTCCTTTAGGTCAATCTTCGTTCGGTGGGACGGCGCAGGTACGCCCGGTTATCCGCCGATCAAGATGAAATTCAAGTGGACGCGAATACTCCGTGGGGTGAAGACGCTTTATTCACTTTGGAATTTCGAGACGGGCGATACGCTGTGCATGCTTGTAACGGTCGTTATCTTCGAGCTGATGGCAAACTGTCTGAAGACTGCGAGTGCCTGTTTGGTTTGGAATTCCACGGGGGCCACTTGGCTCTCAGAGATCCACAAGGACGTTACGTCAGCCCCATCGGCAGCAAGGCAGTTTTACGTACCCGATCGCAAACTGTGACAAAGGATGAACTTTTCTCTCTTGAAGATTCAGTACCTCAAGCTGCCTTTGCAGGTTTTAATGGAAAATACGTTTCTGTGAAACAAGGTAAGGAAGTTCATTGGGCAAGTAGATTTATTGTATATCTAAATTTTGATAAATCCTATACTAGATGATTTTAATACTTCAAGTTGATGTATGTGAAATCATTCCAGATAAATATGGTATGCTGGTTTTTATTTACTAAATGTATATAATTTTACTTTCTGAAGTTATAGAAAGGTTTTTTTTACAAGAAATTCATTCCGATAGTAAATGGGGGCACTTTTATAAAGGTGCAGGCAGCTTTTTATTGGTCGGCCAATGTTTACCAAAACAGAAATCTTCACAAGTACGCCCCGGTATAAAGGTGGCCACACCCTCAAGATGATTTTTAGCTTGAAAAAAAAATAACCTGTACTTACGGAAAATCCCGTCGACCATAAGAGACGGCGCCAAACCAAAAAAACCCCATTTACTAAATACAGGAAAAAACTTTCTATTCTTTTTTCTTTCAAATTCATTATTATAAAGAATAAATAGGAATGAATGTAATGAAATTTTCCATAACTGTAAATATTCAACAGCATGCTCTTCTGTAGTAGGCAGGTCTCAAATTTTAATCTTTTTTTTTCTTTCTAAAATGCGTGATTGGGGGGGGGAGGAGTCTTTACTCAAGAATAATAATAACTAACACGTGTAATCAAGGTTACACCAAAGCCAGCGTGTTCGAAGAAGACTTTTCTCATTTTGGCGTCTTTTCTTCAATAGGCAAAAATGGTCAACGGGATTTTCCGTAAGTACCAAATATCCAAAATAAAAGGGGCAGCATCTTAAAGTTAAGAGTATTTCAAAGTTTTATTTCCGTTATTGTTAGGAAAATCGAAACGAGAACTTAGAAGGCCGTCCTTTTGAACTTTTGCAGTTAATTCTAAAATAATAATATGAATAAAGTGTTCCTAACTTTCTTCACAGTTGCAGAATACTGCTGCTGTTTGTGAGAAGAGTTTTCTAAGTAAAGAGCATTTAAGAAATATTAAAGAATTAAAGTAATATAAACGTCTTTAAAAATAATAACTTTTTCTTCAAAAATAACCGTAGTTCTAATTTATTTCCCTACGTGTCATTTTTGACTTTTTTTTAACGGTTAGTTGCTCCTATATCGAAGGACGGCAACGGGGTAATTTTCAAATTTTGCTGATTTTCAATTGAAATTTTTAAATTTTTAATTAAATTACGTTGATTTCTAACTTGAAAAGATGAAAGAAAAAAGTCGTAACGATTGTGTTTTAGAGAGTGAGTAAGCTAATGTTTGATTTCGCCGTATTCAGTTCTGCGTTTGTGTCGAATTTGAGATACTTTAGGAAAAGTTTTAAGTGAAAACTATAATTAAAAGTAGCTATTAAAAATAACTGAAGTATGAAAGAGCAAACAGCACATTAGAATTAAAAAATAATAATGGGAAAATTCTGACATTCGCAGAAACATTTATTATTCGCGAATACAATTTTGAAATTTGAAATCCGATATCTTGCCACTTGGTTGCACCGCCAAAATTCTGGATCAGCGCGAAAATCCGAGCGAATGTCCTTCTGTCTCAAATTCGCAAAAATAATAATGGGAATTTCGCTGCGTTAAAATTACTGCCCTGTTTATAAACACATTAAGTAACATACTTATTTTTTTGATGAAGCTGTTCCTTACACAATTCGTTTTCATTCAAGCATTAGAATTCGCTTTATTGAAAATGAATTATGTAAGGAACAGCTTTATATATATAAAGGGTTTTTTTCTGAGTAATATATATATACATATAGTATATTTTTTATTTAAATAACCTTTAAAATAAATGCTCCCATTTCTGGGGATATTGACATATAAATATGAAATGCAGTCTTCTCAAAGTCGATATTGTTTTTAACTTCCTTGTACGAAGTAAAGGAATTATTGTAATCGCGAAAAATTTCGGGTATCATATTCCAACGAAAATATCTATTTTGACCGTTTTTGAATTCATTTGATCGATGTTTTTGCGTATTACATACGCGCAGAATAAAGGACTCTTTTTCCCAAAACGGATTGGATTAAAAATGGATTCAGAAGGGATTTTTTTGTGACCTTTGTACGTATGTATCTCACATAACTCAAAAACGAGTATCCTCAGAACGTTGCAAATTTGTGTATGGGATTGCTATAAATCTTTTTTATTGCAATCGGCCGCAGCAAAAATATTTAAACACACACATATATATTAATTAAACTTAGGAGATAATGTAATCAATTAATCAATATTATTTAGTAAATAAATTATATATATATATATATATATATATCAGTGGCGTAGGGTGTGTAGCATCTGATTTCGAGAGTATCAGTACTCTTATGCCCGAGAACCTCTGTGAACGAGAGTAGAGTAGAATGTAATGTAACTTCGTAAATAGCTCATCGCTGCTGTCTTATGAGTTAGTTACAAATAAATGTTTGTGCCGTAAACTAGTCTGATTTGGTTGCGTCATGCACTTCACTGAACCCACACCGCTAGACACAAGTCGGCGACGAGAGGCTGTGTGAGAAGAAAATCGTTCCCGACTCGGCGCACTGGGTTACATGCGTAAAAAAAGTAGTAGCAAAATCGAAACTTGGATTTAGGGGATTCCCTGAAAACTGCAAAAGGTAGGAAAGTTATTTGATTTTTATTTTGAAAGGATGGAGAAGTTAATTGAAGAATTAATAAAGCAAAATGAAGCTTTAATGGTCGCATTGCAAGAGAAATCGGAACATAAACAAGACAAAATTTCTGTTTCTTTTGATAAGTTCGATGAAACGGTAGAAAATTTTGATTCGTTCATAGAACGATTTGAGGCTTTTTTGGACATTCAAAATGTTCCAGAGGCAAAACGTGGGAAAGTTCTGATCTCAAGCTTGAATGCGAAATTGTATAATTTGTTGAAAAATTTACTCTCTCTGGATAATCCTTCAGAAAAAAATTTTACCGAACTAAAAAAGGTTCTTAAGGATCATTTAAATCCTAAAGCTTTAATAATACCTAGTCGGCACATGTTTATTAATAGAAAACAGCATGAGGGGGAATCAATTAGTAGTTATGTCACTGAATTACGCTCGTTAGCGATTCCTTCTGAATATAAAGAGGATGTGCTAAATACAGTGTTAAGGGATGTTTTCGTTAGCGGTCTACGAGATCGTAATATCTTAGATCGATTATTTCAGGAAGATGATATCGATTTAGAGAAAACATTAAAGATAGCTTTGGCAATGGAAAAGGCGGTTAAAGGTGCAAATGAGATTATAGGAAATTCTGTAGAACTGAAGGTACTTAAAACCAAGAAAAATGAGTCCAAACCGCGGAAACAAAACTTTGTTGCTAAGAATAATAAAGGTAAAAATGAAACTTTTTCGTGTTGCTTAGGAGCAAATCACAATAAAAACAACTGTAGATTTGCAACAAGTGAATGCCGCTTTTGTAAAAAAACTGGACGTATCGAAAAGGCGTGTTATTTGTCTAGGAAAAACCAACAGGTTAAACAAAAGAAAGTTGAGGCAAATAATGATTATGATTCAAAAAATGAGGTCCCCATCTATGGATTTAACTCCAGAACGCACATGTTAAGAGAGGAAGAGCTAGAAAGACCGCCAATAATGCTTCAAGTAAAAATTGAAAACAAACCAGTTAGCATGGAACTTGATACTGGGGGAACAGTTTCGGTAATGTCTATAAATAAATTTAGAAAAATTTCCAATAAAAAGATTCAGCCTACCAATTTAGTTTTTAAAACTTACAGGGGTGATAAGGTGGTACCTTTAGGATATGTTCCTGTTAAAGTTGAATACCAAGGTCAAAAATTAGTTTTAAATCTATACATTGTGAAGGAAAATTTGGACACGATCTTCAGCCGAGAATGGCTGTATAAAATCAATCTCGATTGGAATGCCATCAAAGCATTGAAAACTTCTAGTGAATTGAATTTAAAAAAATTGCTTGAGGAGTATAAGGAAATTTTTGACGGTAAATTAGGTGAAATTAACAATCACGAAGTAAAACTAAATTTGAAACCTAATACTCAACCAATATTTTGTAGGTCACGACTGGTACCTTTCGCATTAAAAAATAGAGTTGAATCAGAAATTGATCGGCTTGAGAAAGAAGGTATCATTGAGAGAGTTGAGACTTCAGAATGGGCAACACCAGTTGTGCCAATTGTTAAATCTGATGGTTCCATTAGGCTTTGTGCTGATTATTCTGTGACTCTGAATCCTAATTTGGAAATGCCACAGCATCCATTACCAAAACTCGAAGAAATATTTTCGTGCCCCAATGGAGGAAAAAATTTTTCGAAACTTGATTTCAGTCATGCTTATCTACAAATGAAGGTGCATCCGGAGAGCCAACGGTTATTAACAATAAACACACATAAGGGGTTGTATATTAGTAAATGCTTAATGTATGGATTAAATGCAGCCCCAGCTATTTGGCAGCGCTATGTTGAGGGATTATTTCAGGGAATCGAAGGAATTAAAATTTTTATGGAGGATGCTCGAGGGACAGGACTGGATGATCAGTCTCATTTAAAGGCATTGGAAATATTTTTCAAAAAATGCAAGGAGCACGGTCTAAAATTAAACTTAACCAAAAGTAAATTCTTTCAAAATGAGATTAAATTTTTAGGGCATAAAATTGCTGCTGATGGGTTGCATAAAACGGATGAAAAGATTTCAGCAATCGTTAATGCCCCTACGCCGAAAGGTGTCCAAGACATCAAAAGCTTTTTGGGGTTAGTGAATTTTTATGCCAAATTTTGCCTTAATCTGGCAACTTTGGCACATCCATTAAATAATTTAACAAAAAAAGATGTTAAATGGAGTTGGTCAAAAAACTGCCAAATCGCTTTTGAAAAAATAAAAAAGGAAATTTGTTCAGACAGAGTTTTAATGCATTACGATCCCACATTACCGTTAATGCTAGCTACTGATGCATCTCCGGTAGGTCTTGGGGCAGTGCTCTCGCATGTTTTGTCTGACGGAACAGAAAGGCCTATAGCATTCGCATCGAGGACACTGACTAACACGGAGCAGAAATACGCCCAAATCGATAAAGAAGCACTGTCAATTGTTTGGGCTGTCAAAAAGTTTATCTATATCTAAAGGGGAGACGCTTTTCTCTGGTGACAGATCATAAACCTGTAGTGGCTATTTTCAAATCGAAAAGAGGACTTCCTATCCTCACAGCCACCCGACTCTTACATTATGCACTGATATTGCAAGCATATCAGTTTGATATTGTGTATCGAAATACCAAGGAACACGGTAATGCTGACTGCCTGTCGCGCCTACCTCTTAAGTCTGAAGATTTAAGGATGATGTTGAAATATTCCAACTCTCCCAAATTGAAACTCTTCCGGTAACAGCTAGGGAGATAGCTCAGAAAACGCGAGCTGATGAAGAATTAAATAGTCTTTATATGAAATTAAAATCTGGAGAAAGTTTGGAAGGTAGGGAAGCAGAGTACACCTTACAAGATGACTGTATAATGAGTGGTCAGAGGGTAGTTGTTCCGAAAAAACTCAGAGTTAAAATTCTCGAAGAGTTACACCAAGGACATTTAGGAATCGTTAAAATGAAGGCAATCACCAGATCCTACATCTTTTGGAAGGGAATTGATCATGATATTGAAGGAGTTTCTAGGAACTGTGTCGATTGTATTAAGTTCAAATCAGATCCAGTAAGGGCAAGGGTCCATCACTGGGAAAATCCAAGTGCGCCTTGGGAACGCATTCACGTAGATTTTGCAGGCCCTATTTTTAAACGAATGTTCTTGATTATCGTTGACGCACATTCTAAATGGTTAGAAGTGTATACCTTAAAGTCAGCAAATTCCTTTCAGACAATTGAATGTTTGAGAGACTGTTTTGCAAGATACGGACTGCCTTTAGTAGTAGTGAGTGACAATGGTCCTCAGTTTACATCGGGGGAATTTGAAACTTTTATAGGGAATAATGGAATTAAACACAAAACGTGTGCTCCATTTAAACCGGCAAGTAACGGGCAAGCAGGAGTGGTACGTTTACACCGTTAAACAAGCATTACATGCAATGCAAGGTTATCCAGGAAACATTAAGCAAAAACTTGCCATATTTCTCATGAATTATAGAAAGGCACCGAACATGACAACCTTGTTAAGTCCAGCAATGTTATTCTTAAAAAGAGAAATTAGAACTCAAATTGATTTAGTTGTTCCAAATCTTAAACGAAGAGTCGAAGAACGCATCCGAAGGAATACTTACGATTTCAAAGACAGAAATTTTGAAATCGGAGAAAAGGTTGCCATTTGGGATTATAGATCGGCAAATTCTCGATTGGAAAATTGGCAGAGTGACAAATAAGGATGGAGCGCTGCATTATACCATTGCCGTTCAAGGAACTTTACTGCGCCGGCCCGTCGATCAGATCAGATCGGTAGGAAGCTTGGTTCTGTCTGCACCGATAATCTATGAACCTCGTATGGCTGCTACTTCAGATGGAAACGTGAAGCCACAGGCTCCGGACAAGGACATTGAAAAAAGAAGTGAAGCTGTGCAAACTTCATCCGGACTTGAAACATCGTCAGTTCCAAGGAAAACTGATCCAGTCCTTCCAGCGGATCCTGATAAAGAGTTGTAGCAACCTCAGCCAGGACTTAGACAATCTTCGTGCATCTGCAAAGTTCCTCAGAGATTAAATCTCCAAATAAGTGGGGAGGGATGTAGCATCTGATTTCGAGAGTATCGGTACTCTTATACCCGAGAACCTCTGTGAACGAGAGTAGAGTAGAATGTAATGTAACTGCGTAAATAGCGCATCGCTGCTGTCTTATGAGTTAGTTAGAAATAAATGTTTGTGCCGTGAACTAGTCTGATTTGGTTGCGTCATGCACTTCACTGAACCCACACCGCTAGACACAACAGGGTGGGGCAAGGGGAATCACTGTCCCCGAGCGCAGCATCCAGGGGGCCCCAAATTGATGTTAGAGAATTTTAGAATGCAATGTTTTTCATTCTTTGCACACAGGAAAGGGGCGCAAAATCTTCAGTTGTTCCCGGGCGCTGAAAACTGTAGCTATGCCTCTAATATACATATACACACCCACTATGTTACCTGGCTTGAAGATGCTTTAAAAGTGATTGAATTATGTTGTTCTTATGTTCTAATTATGGATTTTATGCCTTTAGTTAATCTGCATGCGATAGTTTTAGAATTATCAACAATTTAAAAGTTGTTCAAGTTGATTGGTGTCCTGTCCTTTGAGAAGTCAAATGGATCTATGCATGGAAATCACAAGTTGTTTAAGTGCCATTAAGTCAAGAAGACACCATTTATTTACATTTGAAACTTATTAGAAAAGTTAATCAAGTTAGTTTCTACACCGAGTTTAGTGTCTTTTTTGCTGAGTCTGACCAAAAGTAAACTTTCAATTTTTTTACACAGAAAAATAGTCTTCCTGCCAACTGGTCGAATTGCTTGTTTTTGCGTAAAAACTCTTAATTTAAATCGTAGAAATTTTTTTTAACTGTAGACATATAACTGTAGTTTTTAACTGTATTTGGTGTTTTATGTTTTTCTGTATTTTACAGTTTTTAATGAAGATGTTCGGAATGTATATGTATTTTTGCCTTCTCACAAAATGCAAACTGAATTAATCGAATGAGGAATATATCTCTAATGAAATTCCAGGAAATAAATTTAAATGAAATGCAGCAAAAAATATGTATAATTTTGTAGGTCATACAAGGAAGCTGTGAGGTGTCCACATCAGATTTTTCGTTCTCGTGTCATGGCACATTAGCTGTCTTGGCTATAAAATGAATGCTCGGTTATTGCTCGACGGTAATGTATTCTCGCCGAATCGTTCCATTGTTAGATTTGGTCTTATAATGAATGTTTTAAGTTGGTCATTCTAAACTTGTATTCATAGGCAGCGTTCTGGCTTGGTGCATAGCAATGGAAAGCACAAAGGAAAATTGGTACTTTTCCGTTTTGCCGGTGCAAGCGATAAAGTCGCCAATAATGGTACAATTGATGCCAAACGAATATTCTTGCTGGTAACCTTTTACGCCTCATTCAGATGGTTCAGTTTTATGTCTAAGGCCATTTTCGGTAATTAAATCAATTAGGATGCAATCACAGCGCTTACCCGAAGCCGAAAATATAGAAAATGTAAAGTCAAGGGTTTAAATTCATCAATTCTAATGAGAATGCATTAGCGAAGTAAAGCACTGCAGTTTTACATAATTTCTGAGTAAGCTATTCGTACGAATTGAAGTATTTCTTGCATTTAAACTTGTGTTCCAAATTAAGATTTAACTTGAAATTAATGTAGATAATTACTGAGAGCATTATATTTTTGTAGAGTAGTTTACGTGCGATGAGATCGCTTGGGGTCACGTGATATGAACCGGCGAAACAGGATGTTGAACCATGAAAGCATAGTAAATTCTTAAATTAATGTCTTTTTACAAATTTATTGTCTTTATTTATTGGCTTTTTGTAAAATTTTAAGCGATATTAAAATGTTTATGCCTTCAAAAAAAAAAATTCTTAGAACTAACATTTTTTTAATATTTTTTTATGTGTATACTGTATGATGTCGCCAATAAAGTCTGCTTGGCGAGATTTGCGCCAGCGAAACAGAAAAGTACCGGAAAATTATGCATTATTAAAATATTGAAATTTGCAAACGCAACCTAGCATTTAATAATCACAATTGCTGTTAATTGTAATCTTATCCTATTCATTGCTTAGTTTTGAACTCGTGCATCCCGCATGTGTAGGAAGAGGAAGGGATTACGATTTGCCTTGGCTGTTGTAATTTCTGATGTAAAAACATTTCCCACTGGAGCAAGAACTTCCTGCAACAGCCGTTATGTACGCTTGTACTAGGATTTTCTATAGCGCGTGTAAAGACAGCTGTTAGTTTCTGGAAAGGGGGAGGGGAGCTAGATGAAACTTTTTTGAAAACCGTACTATTCTACTCTCTATGAAATAGGTAAGTGAAGTTCCTATTTCAGTCTTTCCTTACAGGATGAAAACCGATGAGATACATTCCGGTGACATCGCTCACGTGATGTAAGAACTGCTAATGTAAACAAACAAGCTTGTGCTGTGGTAGATGTTTTGAAAATTCGGAAACTTTGTTTATTTTTAATTAGTTATGAAATTTGCATTTCATCTTTAACTATTATTTCATCCATTAATTATTTGTTAATTCAATTGGTTAGTATAATTTTGGTAACTCTTATGTTATTGTTATCTTCATGATACTCTTTTGTTCGCTGCCTTACCATGTTTTGATTGTTAATATTTATTTATGAATTCTTTCCTTGATCCGATAATTAATTCATTTATAAAAAATTGTAAAAATGAACACATAAAATCATGTTTACATAGATTGCTCTTCTATACTGAAAAGAAAGTTACTATAAATATTTTTAAGTCATAATTTTATCAGCTTAACAAGCAGAGCAGTATTCTTGCAAATTGGACAGAAAGAGGCTCCAAACAGCCCAAAAATTGTATATTATGTCAAATTTCAAACTCACCCTGGTGCATTCATAATAACCGTATCCATTTTGAGCTCAAAATGGACCAGCTTAATACTATTTATTGTAAATTAGCAAGGAATTTTTCCCAAAGCCAAAAAAAAAAAAAAATATTCAAAACCCTGCCATTAAAATATGTAATTATGACATTAATGATCCTGCTAACTGCAAACTCGGCTTTAGTGTAGAATTGGGTGCCCCTTTGATTAGCGACAGTTTTTAAAAAAATTTTGGCGATGAAACCTCATTTCTGGTTGCCGTGATAGTTTCAACTTTGTTTTAGCTTCCTGACTTTTTAAAAATGAAAATAGATTGATGTGTACATGGACAAATATAAAGCCGGGCACAATGCCTAGTTTGTGAAATTCTGAGATGTTTTTTTAAGTGAAAACAGATCCATGTGTACATGGACACAGAGTTTGTGCAATTCTTTGACTTCTTATTTTGGTTTTGTATAGTGGCCATCTTGAAACTGCCTTCCTGGTGCCAATCTTGGCATCAAAAAATGAATCTCCAAAAAACAAGGGGTACCCAATTTTAAACTTTTACCGCAAACTCTCTATGGCCATACTTAATGTAAATACTGATTGATGTTTTCTTAGTGTTACCTGCATTATTATCCAGCACTTTTATTATGTATTGAAACTATGCATATTGTTTTATGTATATATCTCCTCTTACATATGTACATATTTTGTATTTTGTTTGACAGGACCAGTGTCAATTGAATATTTCAAATTGCTCAAACTTATCCATTGTTTACCTGCATTTTAATTCTTTTTCCCTTTTAAATTTTTCACTGAAGGAGTTACACCTACTTCTTGTTTATTCTTCCAGTTCCTGTATGTCTCCCTTTCAGGATATTTGTCACTGGCTCGAAAAGCTTGTATCGGATGCTTCTTCCATTAGTTGACTCTGTTTCACTACACCTTTTAACTTGTTATTAATAAGTTAATGTTAATATTTTGTTTAACTTTATTACTTTTTTATATAATATAACGACATACCTTAAAGTTATTTGTGACAAAATTTATTATGTAATTTGTTACTTAAATCTCTTCATATAGCTCAATTTTTTATTATTATTTAGAAATTTTTTTGTGTTAATAGCTCACATAATTAGTAATTTTTTAATTTTGTTTGATAGGGGTAGGGCCTTCGGCCCAGGTTCCCAGGTGTATACACCATTCCCCCATGAAACACCAGAACAGTAAATATAAATACAGTTGGTTTCTGAAAATCGTAATAGTCAAATTTCCGGAGCACTGTAAATGCAGTAGGCCCTTAAATCATGTAAGAATAATGATGTCAATATTCTGCACAGTTCAAAATTAATATATAATTTTATACAACTTAAAAATTAATTTTTAGCAACTGACTATTATCCTATTGATAGCATATACTACAAACTAACACATTTTATTCTATAATATAAATGTCAAAAAGAAAAATATAGAAAGTTGTGCAACTAAGTTCACTGTGAAACTAATAATTTTTCATAATAAATTTTTCTTCATTTTATAATCATAAATAATAAAAAAGTACTACCTGTGTAATTTTAAATATGGAAAAAATAAATTTGAAGTTATTTTTAATCTTGTAAGTTACATAATTTATGTGCAGAATTTTTCATTTTAAAATCATGTAGCTCAAAAAGATTTTCAAGTGTATTTATTGAAAAGATCTGCCATAGGAAATAGACTAGTGTAATTCTAATGCATGTACGTAAGACACATGTTATCTCAAACTATGGGCTGACACAACCACTGGTTTTCAAGGACTAAATATACATGCTAATTTAATATTTAATCTAAAAAACTCGGCAATCTTCCATGAAAATTTAGAATTAATTATAAATTCTTATAAAAGCATTTTTTATATTAAAATGTTTCAGTATTACTGATGCTTCTAATATTAGAGCTGTTGGTATCCTTAACCCTTTATCTACAATGACGGGCATAGCCCACGTATGATAGTTGGGCCAAACCTAACTTTTACGGGCATAGCCCGCGTACGGTGATCGGGCCAGAAGTTAATATTACGTAGAATATTTGATACACAATTACAGTCTGATGCAATAATTGTGGTAGACTCAAGTATTACAAAATGTTTATTTATACGAAACTCCAAAATACAAAATTAGTAATCTGCAACGGTATGATATATTTCAAAGCATTCTGGTATATGTAACGGAACTTTACACTTTTTGCACTCGTGTTCTATCTGGATTTTCTCATACTTGATCTGCATACCGATTTGTTTCGGTTGCAATATTATTGTTCCAAAATATGTTATCAAATATTAGATTAAATGTATAAAATTCTCCTCTACTTCCTCCTAATTGACATAAGGCTTCCTCTCTTATGCCAGGAGTCACCGTATAGTCCCAGATTTTTTGACAATTTCTTATTTCTTTCCAAAGCCAGGACTCTGGTAGTTGATCATCATCGGATGTATTATCAATAATTATTTGTCTATACTTTTTTCAAAAATTGCATAGTTCATCATGTTTACGACCGCCCAGATTAGCGTGTTACACAAGTCGTGAAAATGTCTCGAGCGATGCACGAGATTGTATACAATTTCAGCCCAACATCTTCGAATCTAAATTTTAGGTTAAGGGGTTAATATCTACAATGGAAGGCATTAAAAAAATTAACATTCTGATATTTATGTGTATTCATTAAAAATCGATTACAACAGCTAAAATATTCAAATATATTCTGATGAAATTAATAAAATTTTAGCTGCATAAAATATTCTATGACACTAATTAATATTAATAAGAGAAAATTGGCTTTGTATTTATGTTCTTGCAGATAAACCAAATCTTTCATGAATTTGGCTATTTCAGTAATTTAGAACAACTATTCATGAGCTATGAATGTATTATTTATATATAAAATAACACTTACATATAAAAGTTACACTTGCATATAATATTAACACTTACATATAAAAGTTTTGAAAATGTTATTCAAGGTCTCGGGAATAGTTTTCAATTAACTGATATGCACTTAATTTTCTTAATAAAAACATTAATACTGGTAAGCATCAGTTATAAATCTTACCTAGTTTTCTGCAGAAATTTACACAGATGTTTCATAATTGGTTTCTTCATTTCTGCCTTGTTTTAAGTACCTTGATGTCTGGCATTACTTTGAAACAAATATTGCTCACATGTTTTTCCTTGAATAACAAAAGACCCTTCTTGTTGACATCAAGGAAAGAGAAATCATTTCCAAACATATTTCTTAATTTCTCGCAATAGCCATAAATTTCTAAATTCGAAAAATCAATTAATTTCAGTGGAATATCTGCTATCCACTCCATTGTAAATATAGCACATGTGGATGTTTTTGTTATTAAACCACGTGACCACATTTTTCCTCTTTTTTCTCTTGGGGAACGTATCTCATTCAGAAAGGTGATCTGAGATCACGTGATTACGAAATATGTGTGAAATGACGTCACAATGCTACTTCTGCTTAAACTATGTGAATTTCTGTTTCAGAAACAAATAGTGATGAAGTTTTTTTTGCTAATAAATATTATGCGGCTAAAAAATCTAAGTAGATTTAATGCAGCATCTGTCAAATACGCAAAGAAACTATGATAGCTATTTTAAGCTATGATGTATTTTGATTTTTTTTAATTATACATTATAAAGTGAAGTCTTCGATGATGTTAGAAAAGGCTAAAATGGCACTATTAAATATGACGTTTTCACTAAATACCTGCAGAAGAAAATAAAAAGCCTACATTTTTTTCCATCTCCAGAAAGCCTGAAGTGGAAAAGTTTGAAATGGGTCATGACGATATCTGCAAGAGTATCTGACAGAGAACTGTTTATCTGAAAATTCTGAGTAGTCATTGACTGGGGGGGGGGTATGGTTTGAATTATTTATTTTCAAATCTGATGTAACATTTAAGTTATTTGAGTGAGTTATTGAATGGAACAAAATTTTTCTTATCAAAAAGAATTTAAAAAAAAATTGCAAGTGTTGTTTACCTTAAACATGTTGTACTTATCCAGCATATTAATTATTGTCAATAAATGTTTTTAAATGCTTTCATGCTATATTTTTCTTGGTTATAAAGGAAGTAACAGGTAACGAAAAAGCAGACTTCTTGGCAAAAAAGGTTGCTTTTAATCATGCAGAATATTTCTCGTCCTCTGCCTTTCCATACTGTTAGGGATGTTATTAAAAGATCTATCGAATTATGTGCTCAAGAAGATCTCTAGTATCATGTTTCTCAGAAGTCTTGGAAGAATGCTATCCCGAATTTGTGTAATGGCCCAAGGCGTAGAGCGGTCACTGAATTCCGCCTTGCCACTGGGCATGACTGCCTACAATATCATCTTCATAGATTCAAAATTGTTCCTTCTCCGATATGCACTCTGTGCAGCTCTGGGGAGGTTATGGATGCCGCACATCTACCCCACTGTCCTTCTCTGCGCAAGAATTTTTTCGGCGAGCGTTACTGGGAGACAAGAGATGTTAGATTAATGGACTCTGTTACAGCTGCTTTTTTTTTCCCTTTTTTTCATTGTATTGCTGTATTCTATGTTCTTTGTTCTTGCTTTTTTGCTGTAACTGTTCATAATCTGCCATTGGAAATAAAAAAAATAAAAAAGGGGGGGAAGTAACCTAAAGATACATTTCTTATGTTAGAATTTAAAATGATGTCTAATGTATGTTTTCTCACTGGAAATATGAAATTGGAGCACATATTTTTCTAAATAAAATTGTTTAGTGCATGTTGTTAGAGGAGAATTTTCTAAGGAAAACCTCATATTCATGATGCATATAAGAAAAACCAACAATGCAACCAGCTTGTTCACCTGGGTTGCCAAGAAGGTCATAGACAGCTGAATTTCTACCTCTATTGGAAGACTGTGAGGGCCAAAGACTAAACTAAAAAACTTTGAAATGTTTTTATGATATTTTGTGTAACTAATATATTAGTAAATTCCTAGCATTTGCAGTGTTGGTGGCAGTTTTAAAAATCTCTAAATATTTTTTACGGTGTTTCGTAATTTTGGACCAGGCTTGAGAAGGAATTAAAATACCCACAATAACATGCAACAAATAGCTGCAGGATGTTATGTGTAGGATCACTGTAACATTTGAAGTACAATAATGAATCATACCTATTTTTTACATGATTTTATTTTTGATGCTTTTCTTTTGCTATTTCCTAGTTTATGCCAGATTTTGACATAAGTGGTTTTCCTGAAATTTTTCACATATGTCTATTTTTGATAATGATGCAATGTTGCTTAGAGAATTTTTAAGAAAGTTTGGGTACTTTTCCATTTTGCTGGTGCAGGCAATAAAGTCGCCAATAATGGTACAACCGATGCCAAATGGAATGTCCTCTCTGGTAACCTTTTACTCCACATTTTCAAAACAAGTTGCAGCCATTTCTTACAGATTGATTTTTCTTTCAATATGGCATACAATTACATATAATTTTTCCCAGTTAGTTCAATTTTATGCCCTAATGCCATTCGCAGGCAATAATTAAGTCAATTAGCATGCAATCACACCACTCACCTGATGGTGAAAATATAGAAAAGGCAAGGGAAGGGTTAAATTCATCCATTCGAATGAGAACGCACTAGCAAAGTAAAGCACTGCGGTTTTACATAATTCGGAGTAAGCTATTTGTACGAATTGAAATAATTCTTGCATTTAAACTTGTATTCCAAATTAAGATGTAACTTGAAATTAATATAGATAATTACTGAGAGAACTGGATTTTTTTTTGTGTAGTTTACGTGAGATGAGATCCCTTGGAGTCACGTTTACAAAATTTTAAACATTAAAATGTTTATACTTTCAAAATAAAAGAACTAACATTTGTCAAAATTTTTTATGTGTATACTGTGTGTTGTCTTCAATAAAGTCTGCTTGGCAAGATTTGCCCCGGCGAAACGGAAAAGTACCAAAGTTTGCTTAGCTTCATTTTTTATATACTACTGAAGCAATTTTTGCAGGTATCCTTGTTTAAATTAATTAAAATTTCAATTTTTATGCTATTGGAAAATGTTTCAAATCAAATTTATTCAAAATCTCATAACTGACGGGTTTTGCATGATTTCTACGAAATATATCGATGAGCTACTAACTACTGTGGTTGCTAACAATGAGTAATTTGAAATTAAAATTGTCAAAGAAAAAATTACATGAATTGAATGTAATCCTGCATCATATGATAGATCAAAACATCTTGAAAGAAAGATTGACATCATTTAATTTCATTGCTATGAAAGAGAGAATATTTTCTGAAATGCAGACACTGTGATTTTCTTTATTATTTTTCAGTCCTGTGTGGCACTGAAAGTAAATGTAAAATAGAAAATATATAAAGTGTGTTTACGTTAAAGGAATTTAATACAATGCAGCAGCTTTTTTTGCTATCACATTAAAAAAAATTATGGCTACTAATCAGCACTTAGTTTTAAATCAAAAGTCTGAAAGAAATCTGTGCAAAAATTAACATAAATTTATTTCACATTTGTATTATCATTTCTATTTTTCCTTAAAACCCTGTTAATAATATCTTAATGCATTGATTTTATAGGCATCCTACACGTTGTAGACAAACTGTTTTCTTAACCTCAGTGCGTCTGAAAGTTGTGATAGTTATATTTTTGCCTTTTACTGAGAACTTGAAAAGCGCCAGAGTCCAGCCCCGGTTCTTCTTAGTTTTGGGAATCGATCATAAGTTTAGCTGGAGCGCACAGAAGACCTAAATAGGAAGGCTCCGGCATTTCTTTTATGCAACTGAAAATTTCAGTAGAAATTTAATCTCTAAAATTTTATTATTAGTAATAAAAAAAAATTGAATACACCCATACGAGCTTTTTTTAAATTTACGGACACATAGATGTTTCGAGAGCATTTGGGCTAGCATCACATTGTGCTAAAAATATTTAAAAACGATGCATCTTTAGTATATCCAATAGACAGTGTTGCCAGTGCTCAGTTTGAAATTGTTGAGATTTTAATAAAAAATTTGTTAGTTTTGTAACATATGAATTAGACAATAAAACAAATTCCAAATTTGGATTTCCAAATGCCCATAATGGAGTGAAAGACTGTTACTCACAGTGGTGTAACTAGAACTCTTGGACCCTTATGCAAAAATTTTTCCTGGGCCCCCCCCCCTCAATAAATTTAATGTGCTTAAAAATAAAAATTAAAATTAAAATTTTTAAAAAGTTAAAAAAAATCAAGGATTTCATGAGCCAGTGTTTTTATGATGAATTTTATTACATCTGGATTATTTGTTAAAAAATAAAAGCACATCCTTAGGGAACCAGTTGAAAGGTACGTAACATGAAGAAAGAATAAAAAGGAAAATATTTTCCCTTGATCAACTGTGAAATTTGCTTTAGTCTGGGTATTTGATATCAGATGATTTTAATCGGTTATTTAAGACTTTTTGTGTGCGTGCGAGAGACAGACTTTTCTCTCCTTTCACTGAGATACGTACTGATAATAAATGAATATGTCTATATAAAAAAAGGAACATGTCATGTAAAGTATAGCATTAAGAAAAGTAAGAAAGCTTAGTTTTATGGAGATTTTTATATAAAATCCAAGAGGTTTTACATACAAATATGTTTTGAATTTTTATACAAAATCTGCACCAATCTAAGTTTTTTTCGCTTAATTTAGCAAACTTAAATAATTGGTTATATTATAAAACATTGAAAACAATATATTCTGTGAAAATACAAGAGAAACACGCCGAGTGAAACAAAATTAGTAACACAATAACCTTAAGTTTGGTGTAGATTTATGTTAAGATCTCAAACAATTTTTAGGGCAAGCAGGTTTAGGTCCCTCTTCGTGAGAAGTAAAGAAGTCTACAAGACTGAAGAATAGTCATATTTTTCAATTGCGCCAAAATATGTGTAAATATTTATTTTTGAATGATTTTTTTTACCAGGGTAACAACTTTTATTTTATAATATTAGCTATAATTTTATAAAAGCTCCTTGCCTTCATTTCCGAAAACTCTCGAATATAGTCAGAAAGATCAATTTCTTTAGGTGCATCTTTCTCTATAGAAATTAGAGCAAGATTTGTCAGCCTAGTCTCCGTCATAGAAGATCTTAAACAAGTTTGTATGTATTTTAATTTTGAAAAATATCTCTCTCCACTTGCAACTGTTATAGGAAAGGACAGCAAAAAATAACAGCACTTGCAACTGTTATAGGAAAGTTCCACCCCAGTATATTTGCAAAACATTCAAGATTTTATACATATTCTAAAATGACAAGGGGCTCCGCTTCAGGAACGATGTATTTTGACAGATCTTCCAGTTCATCACAAAGTTCCGAAGCGTTCAGATTACTCGAATGTTTATTTATGAGTTTCAATTTCTAGTCTTTGTGTCTATTCAAAAGTTCTCTGAAAGATGTTTGAGGGTTCCTACGTTGTACAGAAAACTGTACCATAGTATATTCCGTATTCCCGAGTAAGTTCAAGTCTTTCTTCTACAGAACGAATAGCAATGTCTAATGTGTAGAAATACAGTTCTACTTTAAGTTACTCTTCCAACACTTTGTATGTTTTCATATGAAGCCTCGTACCCAAACAATCTACGTCGCCTTAGGGTATGATGGACTGGCTAAAGGAAGGGTAGATTTCTAACGTTTCTGCCATTTACTTTTCTTCGGAGATGAAATCTATTAAATTATTATTTAAATTATTATTATCACTTCTAAAAATGTTTTCTCATTCTGCAGACAGCTGACTGCAGATTCGTCTTTATACTTTGCAGAATTTACTCGCATGGTTTACATGAATGAGTATATCATTCCAAATTAGCAACCGAGACAAGAAATTTTAAATTTTGTCTGCCAAGGATGATGCCGAATGCCATAAGAAACTAGAATAAATATTTTTAGCAAGCTATAATAGTACAGAATAAATTTCCTCCACAAATAAAAAAAAAATGAAAATGTAAACAATGATTTGTGTTAATTTTTATTTACTTTTTGTTTAAACCTTTAAAAAATTTTGCAAAATTTGTGAAAAAATAGCTCTTTATGTAACGTTATTTTATTGGCAATAAAATAATGAATAAGATGAAAATAAAAGAATAAGAGCAATTAACTTAAAAAATTTCCACTTAATTAACCAAACAGACAAAATATTCTGCTTCTGTGCTATGATTCAGGGGAGGGAGCGCCATATAAGTTATCCATGAAATAAATATATAATGAAAAGGAAATGAGTAATCAAGCCAGAAACGAGACAAGGGTAAAGCCAGTGCGAAACTTACTGCAAGTAAACGGGTAGAGGGGCAAAATTAGTTCATACGAAATTTACGAAAAAATCTGAAAGCTTTCAGGTTTTACACTTTGTATTACAAAAAATTTATTCAAAATCTCTTATTGTCTTACAAAAAATTAAAATTAAATTACAAAAAATTAAATTTGTCTTACAAAAAATGCCCAAAGGAGCATTTTTTTAAAGTTTTGTGTGCTACTTTTATTTATTAAATATCATGTTCTTCCCGCTTAAACCATTAAATTAAATTCAACAGCAATATCGCATGAGCATATCTTTAGAATTTCCAATACACAGTCTCGCGCACTAGCGATAATTTTTTTTTTTTTTCGTAAAAAATTTCCATTGCGCGCTTTGAAATCGTTGAGTTTCTTAATCAAAAACACGTTAAAGAGTTATAAAATATGAAATCGATAATAAAACAAATTTCAAATTCCAAATTCGGACTTCCAGATGCCCATATTTGGTGCAAGATTACATGATTCAAAATTGGATGGCTCTAGGTACCGTTGTTTTACTCCAATGTGAGAAATATAGATACGTTTATGCAGATTTTTCATTATTTAATTTCTTTAAATATAACACAGGGCTGTAATATTTAGTGGCAACAATTTGAAAAGTGAAGCGATATTTATAGTGAAGCAACGCAAAATGCTAAAACGAAATCAATAGCCTTTTGGGGCTAAAAATTTAGAAGTTTTAGTGTGAAAAATCTAGCACAAATGTAGCTAAGATTGATCAAATTAAAATTTTTAAAATTTATTGTCTATGCTATCAGGAGAGAGTAATATGCTTGTGAAAAAGATTATTGCAACCAGTATAAATATTTAAAATTATATAATAATAAAAATTAAGCAAAATAAATAAATTTTTTAGTCCAAAAAAGGTGCAATTTGCTCTGTTGGACTATTATTTTCATTTTGGCATTTTGCGTTGGTTCACTATAAATGTCCGATTCACTATTCAAATTGTTGCCACCCAATATTATCGCCCTGTGTTATATATAATGAAATTAAATAAGGAAGAATCTGCATAAACGTATCTATATTTCTTGCATTGGGATAAAACAGCGGTACCTAGAGCCATCCAATTTTGAATAACGTACATTTCCACCCGAATATGGGCATATGGAAGCCCAAATTTGGAATTTGCTTTATTATCAATTTCATATTGAGTAAAACTTTAACGAATTTTTGATTAACAAACTCACCGATTTAAAAGTGAGCAGTGACAACACTCTACGAGGGAAAAAAAAACGCGCGGAACTGCGTATCGGAAATTCTAAAGATATGCTGATTTTAAAATTATTTCGCGACATTGCTGTTAAACTGAATTTTATGGTTTAAGTATAAAAAACATGATATTTAATAAATAAAGGTAACACACAAAACATTAAAAAAACGCCCCTTTAAACATAATTTAAAATCTGAAACCTTTCAGATTTTTTTCTGAATTAATGCTATATTAAATTTTTAACTCATTTTATTTTTTAAATGTTTTTATTATATTTATTTCCTGAACTAAAATCTGGAAGGATTAATGTAAAAATTCATTACAATAAGTTTCTGATTAACTAGCTTCTGTAATGTATGTAGTTTCTGTGTGATTAACTGGGGATCCGGTTAATTTGCCGAGATAATCCGAAAAAGCATACAAGTCTTTAGAGGTTAAAATTATGCACATTGATAAAATTATGCACATAAACCTGGGCTTAATTTAGGAACTAAAGATCCTACCATCAAGAACAGTGAATGAAATCAAGAACAGTGAATGTACCTAGCCATCAAGAACAGTGAATGAAAAATGATTATAAATTAAACAAATAAAACAAGGAATAATTAAAATCAAATAAAATGTAAAGTTAAAAGGTATGTTTTAATTTTAAAACTAATGGTATATAAAGAAATAAAAAGCAAATTGTAAAACTTACATGTATATTGAAACAAATGAAAAGTAAGAAAATAGTAAGATAGGATACGAAAGACAAAAGAAAGGAAGTTATTGAATACACACATATACATGCAAATACACATATTTACATAATATACACACATATACAAGCAAAAACATATCTCGGGCAGGTTTGGAATTTTTATTTTGTTGACTTTATTTTACGCCTGTTATCGAATTTAATATTGCTTTAGTTTAGCTTTTCGCATCATTTTAAAAATCAAGGATAATGCAAAGAGTATACAGAAATAAACACTTTAATTTAATAATAAAAGAATGGATTGGATTGGATTATTTAATTATGGCAAAGCACACGAGGACTATCTGCCTAAAGGGAGGGATGCCTTCGTGAAGAACTTTTTAAGGGAAACTGGCTCGTGTACACGTTACACATGGGGAAAACCACGAAAACGCCCATGCAGCCAGCCCATTTGTCCAAGGATTAGAACCTCGAACCAAACTACCAGGCTAACTAACTCGGTTTTATATCAATTTTAATGTCTTAAACGAAAATTTAATTGATTCTTTTTACGGTTTTAGATCTCAAATGAACCAGGACAATGAAATATGTTTTCAAAACGTATTAATCTGCTATTATGAAGCTTTAATTCATTTTCTCCTGATGAGTTTTGAATTGGAGTTTCAGTAAAAGGAGAATAATTTTTATAATTTTGCATGTTTTCCCTTTTGCATTTTTATTTTTCGAGTTTGTGCTACTATGAATTCTTATTTTAAATTTGTTTAGATATTGTGTTAAACCTCTTATACAGGGTTGCAGTTATTTATAGCGTCGAGGAATTGCCTTCCTTTGATTTCAATTTAATTTTAACTTTAGATGCTTTAAGTTTATTTTACTTCAATCCTGCTGCTATAGCGCAGGACAAGTTTAAAAAAAAATTGTTTTTTATTTTTGGCCTGTCATTATGTTTCTTAATGTATGGAAACATATATTTCATATTTATCATAAAAATATTTCATGTTAATATAACAATATGTTATTAATATTAGAAGACATTCGCATTGTTAATGGTGATAAGTTTGGATTTTATTGACCTGTATCCAAAGAGTTTTGAAGGTGACTGTGTAATATGTGAAATGGAAATTTTAAAATTAAACCTTCCAAGTTTCCAGAAATGTTTAATAATTTGTAGTTAAACTTATTGACACTAACGTATTTGAAGATGAGTACTCTGTCGCATTTTAAAATTAAACCTTTCAAGTTTCCAGAAATGTTTAATAATTTGTAGTTAAACTTATTGACACTAACGTATTTGAAGATGAGTACTCTGTCGCATAGATTCTAAAATCAGCATAAATAAATACTTGTTTAGGAAACAAGTATAAAGTTTCTTCATAATTACTAAAAATAAAGTTGTATGAAACAAGTTTTGCGCACTTCTTAGAGAAATGCGAAAATCATCATTTAATGAAAATAGATTTTTTTTACCCCAGGTGGATCAAAAAGCAAAAATCAGTTAGGAAAACAAAAATCACGATATATTTTAGGAGCATTAATATTTTTGATTATTGTTATATTTTTTATTTACGTCTTAAAACAACTATTTCTGGCTCCGAAATTAATTACGTCAGATTTCCAGTTTTTACATTGCTTATAAATTAAGCCGTATTATTTTTATCTTAAACATTAATTTATTAATGACAAAAGTATGAAAAATACATATAATGTATGGAAACATATATTAACGGAACCTATTTAAGTCTAAGAAACTCTACGCAGTGGTGCCAAAATGAAAGAGAATAATGCGAAAAAGGATTTTATGAGTGAAAATCGCATCATTTTCCACTAAAACGTTTTAACTAATTTTTTTTAATTGCAAAAATTATTGAAATATTGCAATAAAAGTGGGAGAATTCTTTTCCATTTGTCTGTGTAGTGAACATTGTATTGTAATTTGTGTTCTTTCAGATGTTGAAATGCAACTTAAAACTATTAGGTCCAACGCTGCCATTAATAGGTTTAATATTTTCAGTAATTAATTCATCGAAATTTACGAAGTAGTATATACTTTTAGTTGTATGATGTCATTTTATTATCATTATTATATTATTATTGATGATTTCACGTACTGAATGCAAAGTAAAAGTAATATAAATATTAAAATAAATTAAAAGCAAAAGTGTAAATTTTAAAGTTTTATTTCAAATAACGGCCCACTAGCGACCGAGCGGTAAAGTCGCTGAACACTGGTAGTTCGAATCCCGCGAACGGACTGGCTGCATGAGCGTTTTCGTGGTTTTCCCCATGTGTAATGTGTATACGAGCCAGTTTACCTTAGAAAGTCCTTCGTGAAGGCATTCCTTCCCTTAGGCAGATAGCCCTCGAGACTTTGCTACAATCGGACACACACACACTTTTTCATTTCAAATAACGATTAGAAAGTACTCCACGAAGGCGTTCTTCCCCTTGGGCAAATATTCCTCGAGTGCTTTATTATTATATAATAATTCAATTCAGTTCCGTTTAAAACACATACAAATTATTGTGCATTACTGAATTGTAAGCTTAAATGTTTCACGTTGTTAAAATGAATTGTAATTTATTATATTTTTTCAAACGAAGGGAAATTAAAATATTTCTTTCAAAACAAATTTAATATCTTCAAAATTATCTTTTACAGATTAGTGTGAATTTTTGGTAGATGAGTAATTTACAGACTAAGAAACACCACAGCTGTTCTCTTTCCTAAAGCAAATCAATTTACGAGTTCTATGCCTTCAGATTTAATTCTCATTTAGGAATTTTAAAGAATTCTTAACCTGCACTTTATCTGCAATGTGAGAATATTTTGTAAATTCTGATATGAAAAGTACGATAAATATTGATTTACTCATTATTTCAAGTAAAAATATTCATCCATTCCATTTCCTCTCCCCATAAGTGAAGAAGAAGTCATGAATTTCGATAAATTTAAGGAAAACAAATTAACTGAAATATTTGCCGCTTAATGTTTAAGCAACCAGAATGAAACTTTGTGTTCTTTGTTGAAACACAACAAAACCCGTTGAATTGGGATTGCAAAGGAAGTTAGCTTTGTCGCATAAAACATGCCCCTTTTTTCTTTGACCTTGAATTCATTCAAAGATCCCTAAGAAACGGGAAATCTCTCTTTTCTAAATGTGGTGTCATAAATTCTTTGCATTTCCTGGACGAGGACACCATTTCAACATGTGGGTGGGGCAAAGTCCTTTCATGCCACGACTGCTCAACTTACGTCAATGATTGTGTTTCCTTAAGAAAGGAAAGCATACATTCTGGAGTTAGCAATTGATACTTGCGAATGATTTCCCCCTCCAGATTATTAGTCTAAAAAAGAGAAAAAAATCAATCCGCCTTTAACTTTGCCATTTTGGAATGTTTCATACTTCTAAAACCAAAATTTTCCCATCCCTATACTCTGCTTTCTGGTGCGACTGCACCGTCGTTTTTTACATTGTGAGAACCATACATTCAAACATTCTAGGTAACATTGTTTCGTCATAGTGCGAGAAACATACATACATTTATGCAGATTCTTCCTTATTTAATTTTTTAAAAAATAGTACAGGGTGAAATTATTTGGTGGCAACAATTTGAAAAGTGATACGCCATTTATAATGAACCAACGCAATACATGTTATATTAAATTGTAAAAATCATTCACATTAATTCAATTTCAAGCTTAATATTAGTCCTGATTTTTGGACTTGGGTTTAATGGAAGTGCTAGTAACAGATTCAGTATATGAACAAAATTAAACGCTTCGGAATGGTATATTATGAAAATTTCGAACTGCAAATAATATACCACGTTTCCCCTTAATTTGCAAAGGTCATTCGAAATTAAGTACCAGAATCCTGTTTAGTTACTTCTTTATTTATGCTTAGAAAATGTGTCTATTAATTATTCGATCATAATAACAAAGTATATAGAAATAAATTAATATACAAAATAATTACATTATAATAAATAGTTACAATTAATTTTCACTTCCACCCCCTGTTGAAATGGGATTGCAAAGGGAGAAACCTTTCCTTCAGAGGGTCGCCTTTAAAAATTTTCCGGTAAGAAACTAAGAAATACAAAGGAACTTTTTCTATTTTCTGCTGACTCCTATGCCTGAACTGAGGTAGGTCACGAAGTTACTATTTGATAGTCGAATGATGGAATATTAACTTTTGAAAACACTGAATTTAACTGTTTTATGTGCTTCCAAGGGCCCCTTTTCTGCGTCTTATACGGAACTGCGTCAGTGCACCATACAGGAAGAGGGCCCTTAAAAACTTAAAAGAAGACTAATTCTATTATATTAAAATAAGAATTTATAGTAGTACAAACTCTAAAAATAAAAATGAAAAGCGAAAGGGAAAAAGATACTTTTAACTTTAAACATGTAAATGTAGTTCACCAGGACATTTAAGGGCCCCCTACAGGCTCCTATGCAACGGCATTCCTTGCATACCCTTATTTACGCCACTGGTTACTCAAAATTTGATGACTCTAAGTACTGTTGCTTTCACAAAGGGAGAAACCTACATACATTCATGTACCTTCTTCATTATTTAGTTTCTAGTTTCTTTAAGTATAATATTTGGTGACAACAATTTGAAAAGTGATTCAGGGTTTTGAGACTAATAGCCCTTCCAGGCTAATTATATCAAAAAAAGATTTATTAAATTTTTATTTAAATTATTTAATTAGTAATTTTAAAATTATTTTAATAATTATTTATTTAATTTATTTATGATTTTATTAGTCATTTTATTTATTTCTTTGTGCCTTTTTCTTGGCAATCTTCCATACAGCTCCGACACTTCCAATTTTAGAAATTTAAGCCCTGCTTTTACTAAAATCTTGTAACTTAATTATGTAGTTTATTATGATTGCAAACTTGCTTGTGTATTATCCCAAACACTGCATCCATTTAGTTTTATAAACAGATTTCTTTTTATTATCGATTGTAAATAAATGATTTGGTGCACTTCTGATTTCTTCTAAATTTCTTGATATGGTAGCTACAATAAAAAAATTAAATGTTCAGAATAAAATTACTTATTAGATTTATGAATGTGCAATATGAACAAAGTCACTCGTGAGAGAATATATAAATATGAGCTTATATGTGAATGCTCTCAAATGGAAACATATTCCAAAAGCTGTATATTTGCTGAATTAATTCTGCCTTAGTAAGGTTCAGATTTTTCAACATTTTTTTAAATCTGACTTGATGAATTAATTCCCCTCCCCCTTATGTATATGTAAAAAAAAAAAAGTTTGTTAAGCATATGAAATTCCCTGACAAGATTTCCTTCATTGATTTAAAAAATGTCAAGTTTTTAAACACTTGAATCTGATTTTGAAATGATTTAAAATTTAATATTTTGTTGAATACCTGATTATATAAAAGTTAAATATGTTACAGGTGTTGATGTCACAGCCAATCAAGATGAGATATCTGACCATGAAACATTCCAGCTTGAATATAATGAAAAAACAAAGAGCTGGCATATCCGGACCATGCAAGACAAATACTGGTCACTTGATAGTAGTGGTGGTATTCAAGCTAATGCTTCCAAAGGGTATATGTTTTAGTTCTAATTTTTACCTGTATTTAATGCTATAATTCTGAATAAAGTATTTAAAATTTTTATTAAATAAATGGCATTATTTAGAATTATATGATGGTAGATATATTTTATATTATTGATTTTTAATTATCTGAAAGAATTTTAGCAATTTAAAGACTATGTCATGAATTTAAAACATCTTTAATTTTGCAAATGTAACCTTTTTCAGCCTGCTAACAATAAATTTAGTTTAAACTATGAAATTTAGTAAAATAATGTAACATTGAACAATTGTTTCTAAAAATTAGCAATCCGTCCAAAAAATATTTTGCTTTTAAAAATTAGTAAAAAAAAAAAAAAAAAAAACAGCCACAAAATCAAGTGTCTTTGTGTAGTGTTCAGTTAAGTTATATTAAAATGTAATTCTAAGTTTTCCAAAATACAACAAAACCTCATCTAATGAAGTGACTTGCATAGTTTTTCAGACATTGTATGGAAATTATTTTTGGCAAATGATAAAAATATTATTGTTTTATAGAATTGCAATAAATTTATGCGAGATTTGAGTAGTTTAAATAAAATGCTGATTAGATATATACAATTCAGTTCATTTCCTCAAGTTTACTACACCTTTTTTGAGAATATTAAATATATAAACAGCATTTTAGTTTATTTCTATTTTTACTTCATTTATCTTGGATTCATACAAATACTTGACATGGTAAAATTTATTAGCTTAGTTATTATGATTAAACATTGCATTCAAAAGTAGATAATAATCTCGTTTGATACAATAAATTCTAAGTGTTTAATGAAAATATGCATTCATAAATATACATGAGAGTAAAATAAGATGCTTCAGAGGTTTTGTATCAATACTGGCTTCTTAGTGCAGCACATGGTGTATCTACCAAGCATGAATTTTTATTGAAAAATCTGAGAATGAGAGAATTGTGCATTGACTTTGAAAATCAACAACAGAGGCATTTAAGAATAAGTGGTTTTGTTCTTAAGGTAAATATTCCATTATAAATACAAGAAAAGTGCTGTATTGCTATGTGTTAAGGTAAAATTGTTAGAGTATTGAATAAAAAAATTATGACTTTGGCATACGACAGGCAAATTGTTAGGCGAGTGGACAATGAATCGAGCTACTTTGATTAGCAAACTTCTTGAAGTTCGTTAGATCTCTTGATGTGCCAAAACAGTTGAGGAGCAGGCTAAAACGCTTGTAGACATCAAACTTTTTCGGTCATACACTGGAACTAACTATTGAATGCACAGTCTTTTTCTTACGTATACAGTAATCTATACTTTTTTCATAAAATATAATTATGCAGTAGTAATGTGTTTTTCACTGTGTATTATTTAACTGAACTAAGTCTTTCCTGTTTCAGTAAATCTGAACAATTGAAATAAAATCATCAGTAACTTGTAAATAAACCAGTATAGGGCTAATATCCATTCTGTGAACAGTAAAGTGAATTTTCCAAGAAAATTTAGTCAATTCCAATAACACATAATACATTAAATTTTATGGTCTGCTGTATGATTGTTTGAACCATCAGGTTTTATGAAGATATTTCAATACAAAGTCCGAAATCCCGACGCCCATTATCTGGAATGATCTAAAATCCAGACCTCAAAACCACCAACAACGTATTTCTCAGGGCAACGTATCTCGTAGGCTTTACGCATGCACATTTGGTTCCCTCCTCGGCGCATCATAAAACATCTGGAGAATCCCGATTCTTAATTTCACTTTGACACTAAATAAAATACATTGTTATTGAAAAAACAAACAGTTTAGCATAAAAGATTTTGTTGATGATACTCATAGACCTAAGGATTACATTTAGGGTTATTTGAATTAAAAATAACTGATTTGTTATTCTCATAAATTCAGAACCAGCACCAGGGCTCGTATGGCCGCACGGAGTCGCAGAATTTAGGACCCACAGAGACTACAGGCGGTAAGATATCTAGCACCGGCCCTTAATAAGGCTTAAGTGTATGTGGGAATTTATTTATTCAGAACTCTGATAAGCATGTACAAGAAATAGACATAAGTATAATAAATAAATAAACTAATAAAATTCGGGCTTGATTGTCTCCGTGTGCGATAGAAGCAAGATAAAATTTAATGGAACGTGTTGTTGGTTGCCAAGCTCATGATGCATAGCCAAATATGTATAGGGAAGGACAGCTAAATTTGATGATGATAGCCGCTAATTTTAAAGGCAAAACAAAGGTGAAATTTTCCAATTAACGGATTTTGTAAAGGAATTTGGAGAAGATTTTGATTGACAAGTTAGATGGAATTCTCGAAATAGCAGGTACAGGACTTCCAATAATGTAACTGAACAAGAAATTATGTCTGTATACAGAATTAAAGAGAAAGGTATTTAGCACAAAAAACGGAACAACTTACATTGAAAGAAAATGAAATAAGGTAAACAAATAAATAATAAGCTTTTTTTTTCTTTTTTTTTTTTTTTTGTAAATTTTGATACCCTTTAGATCATAAATACTTCATTATTTCATATTTTTAATTTTTTAATTTCTACATGCCATTTTACTAGATTTAAACTAAGATCTAATATCCAGAAAAGTCCCAAATCCGGAATCGCGAAATTCTGTGGCAATCACTAAGAAAGGATTTAAACATTTTTTTTATGTAGCAATTTTACAAAATACTACTGTATTCCTGTAGAAATTTTACTGTACTTCCTTTTACTGCTGGCATATCCTATCAATGCATATTTTAAAATTAAGACTGATGGTTCATCTATAAAAATTGTCAAATGACTTTTCATTAAAAATAAAAATTAGAACTTGGAATACAACAAAAAGAATTTGTATAAAAAATAGTGATGCTACTCGTTAAAACCGAAAAAAAGATGCTCATGACAGCCACAGTTTGGCACATTCTGAAAATTTGGTGATCTTACTAAGGTGTTCTACAAAGGCAACTTCTGCTTACTAAGATGGTTGCACTGATATTTAGTAAGTACCCAAAATTAAATTTTCAGTTTTCTTTACATTTAAAAATAGATGACTTCAGTGTAAAGAAAACTTTGAAAGGTGAATGTTAATTTTCTGCATTTTCCCATAAATGATGTTGTGTTAGAAATTATTTTTTCTTCAAACTTCGAATTCATTTGATAATTGATAATGTGTGATATTATTTAATTTTCTATGAATTCATGTATATTGTTTCATGTTACAGATAATAGTGTTATGTTAAACTAAAATTTTTTGGTTTTTCTCTAGTCCTTCAAGTGCACACTTCACCTTAGAATGGTTACCAGAAGGCAGTGTGGCATTCAAAGCAAACAATGGCAAGTATGTAGCAGCAAAAAAAAGTGGCCATCTGTATGCCAACAGTGACAAAATAGAAGACATGGAGAAGTTTTACTTCTATCTAATTAATCGCCATACTCTTGTGCTGAAATGCGAACAAGGATTTGTGGGATATAAGAGCGCTGCCTCTCCAAAGCTAGAGTGCAATAAAGCCACTTATGAAACCATATTCATAGAAAGAGACGAGAAAGGAATATGCTACTTTAAAGGTATATAATAAGCAAAATTTTATAAAAATAAATTAAAGGTTTAATGGAATTAAATTCTACATTAAAACTGGTTCTTACTTATTATCCTGTTGAACTTGAAAGTTGGCTATCATCAAACCATGAAAGTCGGCGGCAATCCCACAAAGGTGCATTAGTCATTCTTACAGAATTCTGAAGAAACGAATGCCTCTTTATTTAATAAACAGTCAGTACACTTTGTAAAAAGAATTTGTTCAATTTCTGCTGTTTTGTTAGCAGTTTGCTTCCAATTTTACCAGAAGCTCTATTTTAGAATGCAGTGAGTATGAACTTCTTGCAGATAACTCTTCCCATTTATTATTGTTTTGTTCCCCATATGTAACTGACCATATCATATCCATTAATATGAACCTTTTAATGGTAAAATCTTTACTCTTAAATTTTAATTATTCCTCCCCCTTCCCCAAAATGCAAAGGAAAAATAAAAATACAGTAGTGATGGTTAATTTGTATCCTTATTCATAAAAACAAAGCAGGGTTTTTTAATAATCAGTTGCAGTTACATCAAATGAAAGTGCAGATATTATGAGGTAGACGCTTATCCATAACCTGCCTTAAATCACACGGCTTGGTGATACTTTCACAGTCGATGAGATATCTAAGTACCTTAATTTTAGTCAGAATCTACGTACAAAATTGTATCAAAATTCTTTTTTGGCTAGAATAAGTTTGATAAATAATATTAAAATAACCACTTGCTGCTTATAACATACATGCTAATTAATTAAACAAGAAAGCTAAGATAAATGAATATTCTTAAGTATTTTCAATGAGTTGTTTTAATATCCAATATAAATACATTTTCACTTTTCATCAAAAGTATTTTTTAACTGACATACCTTATGAGTTCTTCATGACTAAGTAGGAAAGGACTTAATTGAACTAGACCAAGATCCCCCCAATAAAATAATAATTAATAAATAAATAATGAAATATTCAATAAAAATGTCCCATCAAGGTAAGTAGATTTAATTCATATTGTGAGAAAAGATGAAATGCCTTAACTATTCTTTTAATTAGTGAAATCAAATTATGGAACCAATATTTTATAGTTTTCTGTATTATCATACTACCTATATTTAACATTGCCTTCAATATTTTGTAGAGATTTTAAGGTATACTGTGCCAAAAGGGGGAAAAAAAAATCTCCCTTTCTATTGGGCCAATTGGTGAGAATTCAAATTGCATTTGTCATTGTCTCGAAATTGCGACTTGGAATGTATAATAGATTTATATATAGCATTGTTCTAATATAGGTACTTTGACACAAATTCAGACTTTTTCTGAAATGATATGCCAATTTTATCCAAATTTTGATTTTACGACTCAAATTATGCCTAGATATTGAATTTTGTAAAATTTGATGCGAAATTTACAGAAAAATTCCTTATCTTGCCACCTTTTTTTCAGTTTATGCCAAGAATAATTCATTTGGCAAACTTCTTAATGTATGGCAAACTATTTTCCTTTCCCTTTTTAGATCGTGCATGAGCGGAAAAAAGTCATATTGTTCCTACTTGCAAATAATTTTAATAAAGTGCCTAAAACCACATTTGATGTTATTATCGCTTTCAACAAATATTCCAGTTTTCAAAATGTGCCAATATATATTATAATATTCATCTATATCTTTGGAAATTTTAAATAAACTCATTTTTTGCAGGTATCCTTAGAAATGCATATGCTTTCAGATGATGGTAAAAATTTTAGATTTTAATTCAAAATTTTATAAAAATTATTTAAAAATATAAATTTTAGAAATAAATTATAAAAAATGGGTGAATTTTATTTGGAATGAACCTAAATTTTGAAATGTGAAAGGAAGAATCAAATAAGTTTAATAAAAAAAGAAAGATTAATAAATATATGCTAGGTGCCCACCAGGTGACCGAGTGGTAAAGTCGATGAACACTGGTAGTTCGGTCCGAGGTTCAAGTCCCGCAAACGGGCTGGCTGCATGGGCGTTTTCATGGTTTTTCCCCATGTGTAACGTGTATACGAGCCAGTTTCCCTTAGAAAGTCCTCTACAAAGGCATCCCTTCTCGTAGGCAGATAGCCCTCGAGGCTTTGCCATAATCACACACACGCACAGATATATGATTTTAAGATATATGATATATGATTTTTTGATAAGGATTTTGCATTGAGCATAATTTGAGTCATAGAATCAAAATATGGAAAAAAAATTGGCATGTCATTTCAGAAAAGATTTTATTTTGTGTCAAAATACCTATATAACAACAATGCTATATATATATATATATATATATATATAAATTTACTACATATCCTAAGTCGCGCTTTCAAGACATGAAAAACGCAAGTTGAATTTAGTCAATCAACCCAGTAAAATGGAAGATATAGAGCTGTCTCCCCCCATTTTTTTGGTACAGTGTATTTTATTACTATGGCCCTTCTAACTTAAATGGTACCAGAAAGCCCTTTGCAAAATGTGGTCAAATGGCTGCCAGTCCATACTACATTCATTTAAGAGTCTGCCTATCATGAAAAGAGCTCTGAGTAAGTTTGCAGTTTTGGCACAATTTGTTAACAAAAGATATCTTGGCATGGTTCAAATAAAGGGGCTGTAATAATAAGGAAGTACAGATTTTTAATATACAGTTTATCCACAAAGTCTCTGAACAACTTGTTCTTCTTTGACACAAATTGCACAGTGTCGACATGCAACAAAATGGCCTCCAATTTACTCCTTTAATAGTCAAATGTAACAAAATCAATGTATCAAGGTAAACTCTGTTATTGTTTCTCCATTGAAGAAAAAGGATCCTAAAATATCATCATGCAGCATCCCATGTCAAACATTCAATTTTGTACTGTCCCACTTCAACTCCCTCGTGACATGAAGATTTTTAGATCCCCAAATCCACATATTATGTGTATATCAAACCAAAACAAAATGTTGAAAAACTTTTGATGTACATGTAATAAATAATATCACAAATTTACAACACTACCTCTTACAGGGTAATAATAATAGGGTAAAGTTGTTCTAAGACTTTGTGGGCATCCTATAGTATGCTGTGTGAAAATGTTGTTATATATTATATAATTTTAACAGGAAATAATGGAAAATATTGGTATGCAAATGCGGATGGTACTATATCTGTAGATTCAGAAGCAAGCAGTCAAGGATTTTACATTGAGCTACGTGAACCTTCGAAGCTTTGCATCAAGACTTCCAACGGGAATTACATAGTTGCGGAGAAAAATGGTCTGTTTAAAGTCGGAGGCTCAGATCCTGAATCAGCTACAACATGGGAATATTAATTTGTTATCTGCATGAAAACTGAGACAGTCTTGCTCACATAAATGTTAAGTGTGTTTGTAGTAACAATTTTCTTCTTTCCCAAAGACACGGATGTCAATAATTTAACAATGACACATTTCTTTTTTGCCAAAACATATATTTTTTATATGTTCACATTAGAACTTTGTTTGAGATGATCTTTGTATTGCTTTTTAATAGCCTAAGATACACTATCAAGTTCCTTGTTTGCATAATTTATTTGCTGGCAAAGTTGTTTGTGCCAACTTGGATAGACTACCTTTTTGTATTTTATAAATTTGTGATAAATATATGAATTACTTTCCATTTCTACTATAATGTAAAACAGAATTAAAGTGTTTCTAATAATTAAGAAATGCATTTACTCTCATTCCAATTTGAATTTAATTATACAAGTCTCTTAGCATTGATAATTAATCTGTTTTTGTATTTGTGTTTTATATTGGTATGTAGTAATTTTTACAATTTTTGAATTAGTTTTACTAAACTTAAGCTGTATCTATGCCATTTTTATATGTTTTTTCTACAAATTTGTCAGTTTGTACATGATTTATATAAAAGTGAGATTTTATACCATTTTAAAACTAATACGAGTTTGTTCCAGCAGATTAAGATAGTGCTTAACTGCCCAATCACCAGCAGCAGAAAAACTGTGAAAGTCAGTGTTTGTAATGATGTAAAAATAAATTTCAATTTAATAGGCCATCCTTTGTCGAGTCATGACTCTTATTTCATTTATATATGTTGGAAAAGTACAATAAATAAAATTTAGAAATGTCGTGCTGAAAACGAAATTTCACATAAATCATATTTCATATAAATAGATATGAAATTGTAACTCTTTTATTTGAGTAAAATAATTGATGTAAGTTATATGAAAATCAACTTTCAAGCATATCATTTACGCTATGCAAGACTTATGGGGTGTTAGAACCCCAAAATCTTCAAAATATGGTGATTTCGGATTTTTGCATTTTCAAATTCTGTACACTTTTATCTTTCTAAAAATAGCATTCTTTAATCTCTATGAAAACTAGAACTGTAAAAAATCTAGTTTTAATTTGTCATATAATGCTTTGATAAATGAGGATTTTTACATAAAAATGTGGTTTTTTTTTTTTTTTTTTTTAATACTCTATGTACCTTTTCTCAGGAACTACTTCTCACAAGTATCTAAAATTTTTATGGCTTAGTTATTAGGTTTCCTAATATTTACTGAAATGAGCTTTTGTGATAAAATAAGAAAAAAAAAATTTTTTTTAAATTTTGTGTGTGAGAAAAGTGCTAAATTTTACTATGCCTAACAAAATATTCTGTAAATTACTCTAAAATTCAAAATATTTCAAAAGCTCATTTCAGTATAATCAGATAGGTATAATTTAATTTGGCCTTTTTTTTTTTTTTTTTTTTAATTACACAAAAAATTTCAAGCATGTATCTACAGCAGATTTTGAGAAAAGGTACATCAAAAATGGCCAATTTAACGTTGTTGGTATAGGGGTTGCTGATAAACCCTTAACGTATCTTACCAGACTTTAATATGCAACTGTAAGTCAGTTTTGTAAATTTTAGTTCCAATCAGATGATTAAGAATATAGAAGATAATAAAATTTCAAACATTTTTGAATACTAGAAACTAAGAAGGGTTTTGGTAATTTATACCTCCATATTGTTAATAATTTTTGTTTGTTATAGTGATGTTTTGCTACAAATATCTAGTTCTACGAGAATATTTCATATGCTGCTTCTAAACTCTTCTCATCTCATGCACACACACAAAAAATTGCATCAGTTTTGAAATTCAATTTTTCTAATCCATGACTACGGTTTTGAAATGAAAATATTAAGAACCTAATTTTCAAAATTTTAATATATATATTTACAAAATAAAAAATAGGTAAAGAAAAATTTTAATTTGCAAAAGCCTCTTTACTCTCTATTTTAATTTGGCCTTTTTTTTTTTTTTTTGGAAACAGTGACTGTAAATTGCATCATTTCCAAATTAATTCATGCCATATGAATTACACTCTGATGCAAATAGCTAAATAAGATATCAATCGAAGCCAAAACCTTTAATATCTAATCTAGATAATGGGAAGTCTTTTGAGAACTATGACTTAACAATTTCTGATGGCTATGTCATATGTTTCAGTATATTTTAATAGTTTGTAAATAGCTAGAAAACATTTAAATTATAGCTGTTAAAACTTGTAGCTGTAAAACAACCTTCATTAGAAATGAGAATAAAGAAAAATGGATACTTTTAGTTTAGTTCCAAGTCGGATCAGGCATCTCTCTTTGCATGACAAGATGTAGAAAAGTTCAAATGTGATAAAGAACAGGTGCCCAGATTGTGCCTATTGATAAGTGTAATTTACAATAAGAATGTAGTTCTCAAGAATTGTTTTGTTCAGAAATATGTGCAAATTCTCACAACAGCCATAATTGAAAGTGTCTCTTTTCATGTATATCACACAGAAAGGGGGGATATTTAAAATAAAATGTATGTAAAGCAAATTCTAACTACAATTTGTAATAGTGTCTAGCATTCTTTTAATTAAGGTGTTTTTACTTCCTTGTACGAAGTAAAAAGGAAGTATTGTAATTGCGAAAAGTTTCAGGCAGCATATTTCAACAAAAATATCCATTTTGACCACTATCGAATGCAATTTAACAATGTTTTTGCGTTGACATCTGTACGTAAGGACACAATAAAAGACTTCCTCCAAAAAAAATTACAAAACTGCTTTAAAATGAATTCTAAAGATAATTTTTCATGGCATCTGTGCGTATGTAGATGTGCACCTCGTATTCTGGTAACAATCGGCCGCACTAAACATATATATAAATATATATATATATTCACTCTGTTACTTGGCTCAGTGATCTCAGTTTCTTTACTCTACTTTAGTTTTATGTTTGTAAATTGTGCATTTTTTGCTTTAGAAATGATTGAATCATGTTGTTCTTATCTTCCGTTTAAGGTTTTAATGCCTTTAGTAAATCTGCAAGCAATATTTGTACAATTATCAACAATTTAAAAGTTGTTTAAGTGCAGTCAAGCCTAATTTTTAAATAACATGGCTGACATATTTGTTTACATTTAAAACAGCAGAATAGTAGATTTGTTGCCAATCTAGAAAGACTAAGTGCTTCGCAAGAACAAAGATAAATGCCCTCATTTTTATTGCGAATTAAATTATGCTTAATCCTTTCTGGAATTTTTTCGAGGAAATAAATGTTTAAGATTTACTTCATAATTTTTAATATAGATATTTTGAGTTTTTATGTATTCTTGCCTTGTTGCAAAGTGAGAGCTGAATTAATTGAATGAAGTATAACTAAATCATCTGTGAAAAACTGTTTCTTTTTTGTTTGCTTAATTTCTTTTATACATCGTTCTAGATTTATTATAGTACTATTTGAATAGAACATGTGGCAATGATTAGATAATTCTTCAAATGATATAAATTTTGTGCATTCTGAGTTAAAAATTGAACGAAATATAACGCTGTTAAACCTTTGACGCGCGATGGTCGCACCCTGAAACCACCAATTTTCGAATTTTTTCTCTTCTTTCTGAAATTTTTTAGTGAAAATCAATTGATTACTGATCTTTTACCTCTAAATAACACAAAATGACTGCAGATTCATACATGTTTTAGGTCTTAGTACTTCAAATCGGATGTCTTTTAAAATTCGTTTTCAATGAGACAAAATAACTTCCTTTATTAATATAAACATCTTTAAATTTCAAAAGTTATTCATTGCAAATCATGATTTCTATCATAAACAATAAAAAATAGCAATAATTAAACTGTATATATATATAAAAAAAAACCTCTATATGCATGGCATTTGCTTTGGGGTTTCAGAGCGCTACAACTGTGCCACTAGTGCATTGTCTCACAGTGCTCTAGAGGCTCTGTGGTCGCGCCTTGAAACCACTGCTCTTCACAATGGCGTTTACTTGCTTCTCAAATAGGAATGTTTATTTTTACCCGGATATAGATAAGGGGTTTTGAAACCACAGTTATTTTATTACTAAACAATACATGTCCAGTAAAAAGGTCTTTCTTTCCAGTGATTTTTCTCTGACCTCAACACACTTGCTCCTCAAGCTAGTATTGTGATTTTTTAAATTATTTCCTGTGGTTTAAATTTTAATGTAAATATACTTTGCTGTAATTAAAAATAAAAATCTCGTAAAGATTTATTTAAATTAAAAATATTCTCTGAATATTTTGGGACAAAATACGAATAAAATAAGTATGAAATGAGAAATGAACAATCCGTACCAAAGCAAAGCAAAAAAAAAAAAAAAAAGGCCCCCCCCATTAACATAAAAAACCACAAATTTCATGTGCCAGATCAAAAGAAACTAAATAACGCTGGGCACATACTAGTGAAATTTAGATCCAGGCAGTGTGCATTTTGTAGCACAAGGAAGAAACCTCATAGAAGATACATGTGCGAAACGCGCAATTTGGGTCTATGCAGGCACCAAAAAGACAGAACACGCTTTGAACAGCGTCACAAAAAAAAATTTGTTCTTCATTAACATAAAAAACCACAAATTTCATGTGCCAAATCAAAAGAAACTAAATAACACTGGGCACATACTAGTGAAATTTAGATCCAGGCAGTGTGCATTTTGTAGCACAAGGAAGAAACCTCATAGTAGATATATGTGCGAAACTCGCAATTTGGGTCTATGCATGCACCAAAAAGACAGAACATGCTTTGAACAGCATCACAAAAAAATTTGTTCTTTGAAATAGAAAAAAACACTTTTTCTTATCCTTATTTTATTGAGTTTTTTTATACATTTAGCCAATTGTCCTTATTATGTAGGTACTTATATTTTCACTGCTGTAGAAAAATTACATAAATGTTTATTTTTTCTGATGATTTACTTTGTAAAATAATTAAAAAAAAATTATACATAATGCAATTCTTGCATACATTTTTTTAAAATTCGTAAATTTCGCCATTTATTTGAAACGCGCACGGAGAAAGGTAAGTTTTTTCCCCCAGTAAGTTTCAAAGTCCTAGACGCGTGACCACTACCCACAGTGGTTTCACAGCATGACCACTACCCACAGAACAATGGGCAAGAGTAGATTTTTTTAAATTCATATATTATTTGTCTCTAGGATCATAATATTCAATTTCTAAAATTTTTAGTTAAAAAAATTATAAAAATAATGTGCACATCAGAGGGTTAAGTGAACGCCAAAGTGTCGCTATGGTAAACAAATATAGTGAATTTTAAAGAGTGCATTTATTCTATTGTGGTTTTTGCGCTATTGACAATGTAGATTTAATTCAATCCAATAAGTTTAAATGAAATGCAAGAAAAAATGCGTATAATTTAATATTCCGTACAAGTAAGTCATGTCGTGTACACATCAGATTTTTTCTTTGTTCTAAAAATAGTAATTACTTATGATAAAACACTGTATGCTATGTTATTTCAAAATGGCCATAAAGCTGGCAACACACTTATTTTGCAAAGTGAAACGTCTATAAAAATCCGAATTCTTTTATACTGAACTTCCATCTTGGAATACCTGGCATTTTCTTTCTGCCTGCTTTCTTCAATATTACATTTTAAAAATTCCAAGAACAAGCAATTATTGCAGCACATCTTTTTGCATTGGCTATAAAAATGTGTGTTAATAAAAAATATTAAGGCCATGTCTGCAAAATTCTGAATTATGCATTTAATATTTTCTAAATTTCCATCAACTTTTCTAAATTATTACTTATAAGAAAAACCTATATATATATATATATATATATACTGTTTAAACCAAATGAATAATTGCACTTTTGCAGCAAAAATAAATTATATTAAACACTAAAATTATAACCTTCCAAAGTATGACAAAAGTGCAAAAGAAAGAGCTCCAGAATCAGTAAAATACTAAGACCTTTGCATAAAGATCTTTAGTTTTTTTTTACTGGTTCTTAACTTTTTCTTTTGCAATATATATATAGTATAATAATATGTATATATACAGAGAAAGAAATGGCCATCTCTAAGGCAGTGTGATTGGTTATATTTTCTAAGTTGGCACTTGACAATTGATACAATCAATTAAACTATTTTCAATACTAAATTTAGTTGTAAAATGGTTTATATTTATTAGGTATCCAAAAAAGTTTGTGCGAATGAATTTAAAATAAATGGCAAGGCTTACAGTCTGATAAGCACCATTTCCAATTAGAGCAGCTGATCTGTTAGTAATTTTTTTAAAAAAAAGTGATATATGAATAAGTGAAATTTAGAGTCGCTATCTGCTCGTTCCTTCAGCATGGCTGTGAAGCTTTTATCACAGTTTCTCTTCACTCAATCAGTATGATCCTGATAAGATTATGACAAATTGCCTATTGCCATTTGCTTACTAGGTTGTATTAAGTCCTTGCAGTATATTCATGATATAACTGTAATAATATTTTCCCCATTTCAGTGATGGAATGACAGTCTTATGCTGCATTCATTAAAATTACCTGTTTTATAAAATTTCAAGAAGCATAAATATTTATTTGTCTATGGCTTGCATTTAATGAAGGTATATTTCAATCTGCTCAAGAAATTCCAGTCTACACTTCTTATTATTACTGTTTTTAATATTCTGGAAAATCTAGTACATTATCTTCTGTTTTCTAAATAACACTAATCAAGAGATAAACGTAACTCTTGCAAAGCAGGAGTCCCAACTGAAATTTAAACTCTTGCTTTTTAATAGTTAAAATATTTGTTATATTTAAATGTATCCCACAATGTAAAGTAAGTTTTAACATGAAATTATTTTGATAGAATTATCATGAACTTTCATTATACACAAAATCACAGGTTACTGACCATTCAAATAGGACTCTTCACGAACAGAAAAGTGTATTTTAATAATAGTTAAAACTCCATACAAATAATTAATACAAACTTTTACAAATAATTAACTATAAGGAGACTTAAAAATTATTTATAGTACAAAACAAATGACAGTGAAACAATGTATATTGAAAACATCCATTAGTGGCCTAGCAGTAAATCTTGGTAAATGGATTGTTTTTACCACATGCAAATGATAGGAGTAAGTTTCCTTAGAAAGTCCTTTAAAAAGGTATCCTCACCACTTAGGCAGATAGCCCTGGAAATTTACAAGAGACACCCATTTATTTTCATTTACTAATGAATAAAGTATAAACAGATTTTTCCACTTAGCAATGATAATTTTTGACTGAAATAAAGAACTATATTTTTTTAAACACTGTCTGTCAGTTTTGCATAGTGTTCAAATAATTCATCTCTGACATTATCATTGCATTGACAGTATTGTAAGCATGCTAATGTTATGTAATACTTTTGATTTTTTCTTTACTATCATCTAAGATTTCTCATTCCTATTTTTTTTATTGTGAATGATGTCTTAAAATCATAATTTTCTTATCAAATCCCACACAATGATATCAGCACCAATTCCATTTCCATGCAGAGCATCACTAGCTCTACCTCTCTGGGTCAGAGATAACTGAAAACAATTTGCAAGGTTACTTTTGAAAACCAAAGGAACAGAACAAAAGATCATGTTAAGAGTATGGTTTTTCTTAAAAACGGCCTTTGGGGGAGGAAAAATTCTTAAACTATTTGTCTGTTACCTGATCAGTAATATGCATTGAGCACTTGATGTTGATATGTTTTGGAAAAGAAATGAATTTTTCCTCATTAGTGAGAAATACATCTTTGGCAAGTGCACATTAATAATCATTTCTACTGATTTTAAAGAAGATAGATAATTCTACGCTTAGACGAAGATGAAGTTCTCTGTATAAATTGTATATGCACGATAATTTGAGATAAGACTATATTATAAAATACAGTAAGTTTTGCACTGAAATATTTTTTATTTCAAATTTGAAAACATTTTACCTATGCAACAGTTATCTTTCAAGTCACATAAAAATACATATATATAAAACATGAATTTTTTATTCTTGAGCTGCTTAAATATCTAACAATTCTTACTATCATGAATATAAAGATATTTGGATCTCTTAAAAGTATTAAGACACTTTCAAATACATTTTAATAAACCACAAATTAGCATAAAATACATTTTGTGAATGATTCAAGTGGAAATCATAATATATATATATATATATATATTTCATTCAACAGTTCGATTACTCAAACTGGAAAAAAAGTGCCTCAAACTCAGCAGATGTTTCAAGCTGGTAAAAATTTTCCAATAATAATTATTTTTGTGTTGTCAGATTTTTAATGAAAAATTTTGGACAATACTGCACTAAGCATATTGATATAAAATTGCCATGAAATTCTTCTTCATTCAAAGTTTAATATACAAACAGCTTTATTAAATATTTGCATTCATCATAATAAAATATTACAACAAATGTTCAATTGTGCTTTTTGTTTCAAAAAATAAAACATCAGAAGTATAATGAAGCATGGTATTTATGAAAGATCAAATATCGAGTCAATTTTTATTTAGATATATGTATAAACAAATTTCAGATGCTTAAAGAGATCATTTAAAATTTTTTTAGATGCATTTTTGCTATTAAACTGCTGTTACAAATATGAAAGGTAAAACTTTAAAATTTGTCAAGCCATAAGAATAAATTCAGTAGTTCATATATAAAATAAATTTTCATCTAAAAGTTTAGATAGCTTTTCATTTCACTGGGTAACAATGTTTTATTCAAGATAGCTTAAACAGATAAAAAGTTCCCATGTAATTATTGGTTATTTCATAAGTGTATAAACATATTCTATACTAATATTATACACAAAACTCATTTCAAAAGTAATCTTAACCCTTGCCAGCAAGGATCACCGATTAAAAAAAAACAACCACCTCATGCTTAACTATTCCAAATAAAAACAAAAACAGAAAACATCACATTCAGATAATTAACGATATGTTTAATCACTCTACTTATAAATCTGTTTCTTCCATATTTATTAACTAAATAAAAGGTCATAAAATGCTTTATGTATCACAAAAACACCCAGAAGTAAATTATAATTATGGAGACCTGCTCCATAAATGTATCAATAAATTTAAACCACTTATTATATAAAGATTATAAAAAAAATTTCATGTAGCATTCATTTGAAAAAAGCAATAAAATATAAAAAGTTATCAACAGCACTGTATTAGATATTAAACTCTTTTTTAGTATCAGTGATGTCCACTGACACAAGTCTAGATGACCCCTTGTCCCCCCCCAAAAAAATTATCTAATCATTTATACGTGCCCAATATCTGAAGTAATCCATAATTATGAATTGTTTATGAGAATTTAATACATACATTATTGAATTAAAATACTTTATATTAAAAAAATAGATATGTAAAGTGCTTGAAACATTCCTCTAGTAACTTCAAAAAAGGGTTAACTGTTTCATGCAATATACAGAATATTTGCAAATGAATGGTGCGGTTTTAAAAATTTATAATAAATTAATGTATTACTTTACCTGTGGTAAAACCTACACCGTAAGCATTGGCAACTTCCAAGTTTTTCATGCACTACCTGCTGTTTGCTTGTCATGTTTACTGTGCAGATGCAGCATCAGTTTCTAAGGTGGCTTTGCAACAGGAAAAGGCTTTCTGTATTCTCTGTTTTGAGGTGTCCAGATCTGTGGTTACAGTGCAGCGTGAATCTCAAGAATTCTAGTTGACTTCGTGTGTCTGATGCAAACATTGAAAGAGTATATGTGGCATTTCAACGAAGTCTTCGCAAATCACTTGGTAAAGTAAGCGGGGAATTGGACATGCCAAAAAATAAGTGTGGAAGGTGTTGAATAAGTGGCTGTGTTTTAAATTGTACAGTGGGATTAGTGCAGGCTCTTACACCAGCAGACAAAGTGAAAAGGCTTTTCTGAAAAGATGCAGTTGAAATGGAGGAAGATGGTTTTGTAGAGAGACGACTCATGTTCTGTGATGAAGACACTTTGCATATCAGTGACAAGGTGAACATACACAGAGAGAGCATCAGTGTGACTCTCCAAATGTGAACATTTTGTGTGTGTGTGCAAGGCCCATTTTTCTTCAAACAAAAAATTGTGACCAGTAACTCATTTCTAGACATGATGGTTAACCCATCTAGGTATCAGTTATGATGATTACTTTTTGCAGCCGGACAGTGATATGCTCCATTTTTACATGAACGTGAGAGAATTTCTTAATCGTATTCCTCACCAACGCTGAACTCGATGTGCTCTAACAGCAACAACTTTCTCCCTGGGCACCTCTTCACCAGATTTAACACCATGTGGTTTCTTTCTGTTGGGGTTTATTACAAAGCACCTCCAATGACCATTTCTCCCGAGGAAATCTGTAATCAGATAAAGCATGCAGTGCAGACCATCACAGTAGACATGCTACACCGACTATGGGAAAAATTTGATTACCGTGTAGATTAGTGTCGTGTGACCAAGGGTGCACATATTGAGGGAGTGTGATTAATGCATTACAATCTTAGACAGCGGCCACTGCTTATGCTATAAGCTTTGCTCAGATAAAGTAATACATCAATTAATTATTAATTTTTAAAACCACACCATTCATTTATGAACACCTTGTATTTGTATGAACATCATTTGCTTAGATGAGATGAGTTTTGATAGTTATACTTTCTTATTATAATAAATTTTTAAAGATAGCCCTTTTTATGCATAGCATTCAAGTGATTTTAAAGTAGCAAATACTATCATAAAATTAAACAAAAATCTAGTCTTAGCTTCAAATTTCTACTGATTTTAAAGAAGCTAGATTACTCTAGTGCTTGAAGAAGATAAACTTATTTGCTTAGTTTCCTCAAAACCAAAGAAAGTCATTGCCAAGTTAAGGTTGGATTTTTGCCTAATTTCATAACAGCCTTTGGAATGTGGCCCTTTATGAAATATTTCCTATTCACAACTTTTTGACTAAAAAAAATAATTTGAAAGCCGAAAAGTATATGCAATGAAAGTTTTCTTGTATTTCACATATTAATTAGAACATATAAGAAATCTATAAAATGATAAAATAGGCATTTTGCAAAATTCAAATGTGGTGGTGTAGGGGGGAGAAACAGACTGAAGTACTAACTCCATTGCAGCCAAATTTTGCAAAACAAAAAATCTCTAAGTAGTATATATAGATTATGATACGCATCTGAACACATGTAAAAAATCAACAGTCTCTAATTTAATTTCACTCATAATTCAAAAATCTTAAACTGTCTGATACTTTTCCTATCTAAATTTGCAACTTTTAATTCGGATGATTGAAAATTTCCATTCAATTTTGTTTTAAAATGTGATGGGACATCACTGTCTTATAAAATTTGAAATAAACATGGTAATCTTTTTATAAACTTCACAGATTCTTCTCATAATACTGATTCAATAGGAATTATATTTTATCACATAAATTTCAAACTTTTTACAAAATATAGCTATAAATATATACATATGTGAGTGTATATAGTATACATTGTGTACATATACATATATCAACATATATCAATTAACAGACAGAATAACTGAGCATGTCATCACCAGCATAACAATTTTAATATTTTTAATTGAAAATTAAAAAAAATTAAGTTTTTACAGAAATATTATGCAGTTTTTTTAATGCTATCCTTATATTTATAACTTTTCCTATACCTGCTTGGATTTATGTGCAACAATTACATATGGCATATTTAAAATCGGGAGATAGAGAATTTTTAAAACTGCAACACAAATTTTAGATATTCAATTAAAATCTACACATGTATGAGTTAATGAGGTAGTTAATACATTAACTTGAAATTTTTTAAATAAGAGATTTTCAGCCTTTTAAATATATGTAATAATTTATAATCAACTGATTATTCAGGAATGGATTAACTGAGCCTAGTCTAAAAAGTTATACTTGTTCCTTGAAGAATAATAGAACAAATATTATCACAAATCATCAGTGTAAAACAAAATTGCCTATGGAAACATGTAAAAGAAAGAAGTAATATCAGATATATGTTAGAAGCAGTAATATCAGATGATGTCATAGCATTTGGAAATTATTTTTATCCACAATGATCCATAATTCAATTCCATGTAATTTGGAATATATAAACATCATTAAACCCTCCATTAAAAATAAACTGTTCAAGCCTAACCTCTTCGTTGTCCGTAGCGCATTCAAGTGAAACTTCCGCAGGGCGGCCGTAATGCGCCTCAAGTGTTCTTCTACATTTTAAAACTTTTAAACGTTTAAAACGCTTTCTAAATGTTTACTTGTTTGAGTTTTTATTTTTGTTTGTTCTAATACCTACTAGAGGGTAGCATTAATCAGGCATTCTATTTCTAATTGAATTTGCCCCGGGTTTTATGAATATTCGCGCCATTCTACATTATATACAAGACAGTGAGAGATGATTTCTACGTCTACTCAGCAGAAAAGAGAAAAAATGAGGCTGTGAATTGGAAAGACAAAAAGGATATACGCTTGATGAGTACAGTCCATAATAACTCGACTATTAATGTTGGAAAACGGAAAAGATCTGTAAAAAAAAACAATAATTGTAAAAGATTACAACAATAAAATGGAGGAGTGGACCACCTGGATCAGATGTTATCAAATTATCCTGCTGTTAGAAATAAGCAGAGATATTATTATTTTTCCATTATGCTTTATTTCCTTATAATTTTATTTAATATTCATTGACATTCATCCACTACAAAAGTCATGCATGGAAAGTTATCATGTACAGAGAAAACAACATTACACGCTACGAAAACCAGATGGCCGCTAGGGGGAAATTTTCAGGGACAGGAGAGGACTGCGAAAGAGTTAAAAATAAATCAAGTATACAATTATTAATTTTCTGTTTCACATTTACTCCTGTTGAAATAGAAGAGCCATATGTGCAAAAATAAACAGCAAGTACACCACAAAATGAAGGAAAAAACAAACAGGAGTAGAAAGAGAGCAAGTGTGCGCAATGGAGAAATATAACATTCTGAATAATGAATTCATGTACATAACTAAATAAACTACTTAAAAATACAGTGCTGTACTTTTTATCTCATTTAACAAACAATTTAGCCAATATACAACAGGACAGGAAAAGTTTAGAAATTGGCAGGAAATAGTACAATTTAACATTTTCCAAATTTGCAAGTTATTGCCAATTTTCAAACGTTATTTATGTAAATAAATTGTAATTCATTTCAATATCATACAAAAAGTAAATGGATAGTAATTAACATGAGAGGATAACTGGTACAAATATAACAATATTAAAATTCTAACAGAATCACAGAAATAAGAATAAAATGTGAATTGAAAAAACTCTTCAGTTGGCTACATGGAACTTTCAATATTTTACGTCTTTCAGACTAAAATAGATAAACATTTGTTGAATATTTATGACCTTATATCTAAGCTGGTGAATGCATTTCACTGGGTAACATAATATTTTATCTGGAAAATATACCAAATACATGTAATAAATATACATCTATACAAAAACTTAAACAAATAATGTAGAAAAATAGGAAGTATTTGCCAAGGTTGTGCTAAGATTAAGCATAGTATACTTTGATTTCTATAGTTTTAAATACTAGTCTTTATGATAGATTATTCATTTAAGTCATAACAGCTAACCACATCCAAGACTAATATAATAAAAGATGCATCACAATTATAAGGGAGGGGAAAAGACTGCAATAAAAATTAAAAACATGGTACATCCTTTTATAGCTGAAAAGGTACATTAAGTAAGATTAATATATATTTATAACTAAAAAAACCTCAAAACAAAACAATTACTTAAATGAATACATTTTCATTCAAACAAAAATACAGACAGATCTACAGAAAACAGATCACGTGAATTAAAAAGACTGACATCCAGTCCACAGAAAAAAGAATAATGCTTGAGGCACAATATCTCAAAGTAAAATTAAATAATTTTTATTTATAATAATATGGCAGCATTTTCAATAAGCAGTGCCTGTTTATTTATAAAGCTCCTTTTTATATTCTAAGTATTTAAAGTAACCAATTCATAATAAATAAACAGCTCTATATTAAGTATTATGGACAAGAATACAAAAGGTATTTCAAAAACCATTTAATCTATGATGAAAGGAATATCACTGTGGATTAATTAGTCTTAAAAATTTAGAATAATTTATTTGGATTAATTGTAGGATGTATAGAGATAAAACGAAAAAAAAATCAGAGAAAACAAGAATTCAGAGATTGCAAAGAATTAAATAATTTTCAAAAATTTTTAGGATTATATATCAGCATTGTAACTAACACACTATGCTATTTTACCTTAAGCTTAAATTTAGCTTACCTGCTTCTCCAAAATGCTTGTTGAGAAATCTAATTATTTATGATTCAAAGGAATAAATCAAATATTTAATATAAAGAAAAAAAAAGATTTGTTTTTAAGCAGTAACAACAATCATTGATACTCAAGATTATTAAGCAACACAAATAAATAAGTTGCAAATTCTTTCATAAAAATATTTATATACTGAATTCTGATTGTTGCTGCATGGCTTATACATATGAAGAATTCAATGTGTATACTCTTTGTGACTTTCTTTGTATTTTAAACATTAACTGTCAAACATCAAATGATACTATGATGATTATCTTTTCTATATAATACATTAATGCAATAATCAGATGTAACTACAAATTAGATATTTATATTCCCAGACTCAGAAAATAAAACACATTCTGAAAACTTTGCATTACAACAAAGTATTAATCATAATTTGCATTTTAAAACACAACTACACAAAAATTTAAAAGTTTCGATGCAAATAAATAAAAAAAAATTAGCACTGAAAATCTTGCTCATCATACACTAGGAATGTTGCATGTAACAAATGAATTGACAGTATCATTTAAAATGGAATGTATGAAGTACAAACATATTTTTAAACAAAATAAAAACTTTCAGTTGACATTTATAACAGAAAAATATATTTGCACAAACTAAATAAAAAATAAATAAATACAGCAAATAAATTTTTTTTTAGAATATTGAATTCTGTTTGGATAGCTTTCATTGTAAAAAAAGCACTTTACATCTTCATACATTATTTTAAGTATGGAAAATAGGTATCAATGTTACTTATGCATGTATATAAATACCATCACGTAATTAAAATCATGTAATGCAATCAGTAATGATTTTAATTTACAACATTAAAAAATTTTAGAATAACAGTAATAATATATTAGCATACTAATCAATGAAAAAGAAAAGAAAAGAAAAAAAAAAAAAAAAAAAAAAAAAAAGATTTTGAAACAGTACACACAGTAAAACTGCACACAGTTTTACTTCTATAAAACACTGCAGTCAAGTTTTTATTATCACAATAAAACAAATACATACTAAAAAATTTTACATAAAAATAAATACTTATTTATTTTTTAACTAAGGACTATTTTTCACCAACACCAAAACAGACATAATTTTAAAAGAATCCTTAAATTTTATTATACTGCCAATTTTAATAAATTCTTCTTTCCAGTATAATGCCAATAATAGTTGAGAGGCCACATCATTAATTTAACTGAACTACTTAAATATATAAGATAAATAAATTGTATTAGTAGGTAATAAGTTATAGAATATTTTAAAATAAATGTAAGTCAGAGATTTGCCAAACTTTCCAGTAGAAATCTTACCATCTAAAATTATAATTTAGGTTGTTTAAAAACTACTGTCTTTGGTTACTGACATATCTAGAATTATTAAGTTGTTATGAGATGCTAGCAACTAAACCGATTTTCAAAGCTAATAAAAAAATTCATTTACGGAATATTGCTAATATGGTTGTGAATTTATAGCTAATATCTGAATAAAAATTAATTTATCATTCACATACACCTTAAGGAATAAACCTGCTAATAGAAGTAATACAGATCTAGAAAATGAAAAAAATCCACCAACCAAGTTCTGGCCCCAAAATCTAAAAAAAGACATGAGATGTTATTTTCCTGATTATAGTTCAAAATTGCCATTGCCATTTACTGTCTAATCATTTTCCTTTCTGATAGAGAGCCCTTAATCACTAAAATACAAAATCATCACTAAACACAACCCTCAGACTATGAAGCCAAACTACACAACTGAAATATGATAGGATCTAAATCATTTGAAATTGCTACAATATCCTTCCACCTCACATACCCAGCAAATAAATTTAAAGCCTTCAAACAACTTGCACTGACCCAAAAAGCCATTTCATATCCTCAAGGCAAGGAAGAAAGAGTTCTACCTGGCCTTTGTATGAAATCTTGTCCAATATCCTTGGCTTAGGGAAACAAAAGTTAAATATACTGTTATACCCTTCCACACTGCATCTTCCTTTCGTGAAAAGCCCTACATTCATATAAATCAAAAAACATTAACAGTTTAGACATATTTTTAATGGATAAGTACATATACTTCTTTAAAGGTATTGGGAGAAACTGTTCAGCATATATGGACAGGTTGCTGGCAGGAGAGTTAAATATGCATATGGTCATATATGGATTTCTGCAGCTCTTCAATTTTGCTGCCCAGTTTCTCTCTAAATGCTAAATATTTTGTTGCCTCATGCAGCCACATTCACTCTGGCACTGGCCTGCCATTATACAAAGATTTCTCCCAATGTTACCATACAAAATTTCTTATGCATTTTCAAAATAAATAATCCAAATTTAATTAAAAAAACTTTTGCTTAATTCAGTTAATGTATTTGCTCAAAATGTGATTTCCCTAAATCATATCTGTATACAATAAGAATACTGAAAGCTCTACTTTTCATAAAGCATAATTTTTAATATGAGTACTTCACATTAATTAACCAATTAATATGATTTAAACATTTACTATAACTTCTCTTTTTTTGTAGTCCTCACCAAAATGCAAATTAGTTGGTTAAATATTTAAATCAATGAATATTAAGGTTTTAGTATTAGAACTTTTGGCAGCCTCGTCTACAGCTTATATCATATTGCCAGCTCTGCCAATGATTATTCCAGCTTTAGCCATTTCACCAGCAAATGTATAAAATGCACAATTAAAAATATTGAGCTAACTGAAGTAGACCAATTTATATAATCTTCAACTACATAACCTTTAATTTGAAATTTCAATGTACATTATTTTTAATACTCCTATTTACTTGCATACACAAGTTGTGCTTTCTCTTCATTTCAAGATTAAATAAAATGGTTACTTAAGACCTTCTCAACACTTTTGTCATAAATTTTTAGATAAAGCAATAACTAGCTTATCAATCTCACAGGTTCAGAAGGACTCTGATTTAAAATTTCACTATAAGGACTCTATAAACCCAGTTCTCTCAAATACCTATATGTTAATTTGAGTTTATCATTTTAAAAGTCTCAGATTAATATATCACTTGCTATAAAACATTACATTATCCATGCTCTACTAGTTTCAAATTTTAAAAGGCACTTAGTTTTGCGTCCAAAAGTAATTTTATTAATATTTATTAAATTATCATCATTTCATATATCTTTACTAAATATCTTTTGCATGCAAAAGGCAAATCTATTTAGCAACAATCCTGAAAGTTTTTTTAATGATATTTAATAAAGTAATATTACCCTTAAAATATCATTTAATGATACATTTTTTTAATTCAGTCTATATTTTGACTGGATACTGGGATTAATAACTGTCAGTACTAAAATTACAGCAATTCAATATAATTTACAAATATGCAAGCACAGGGAGGAAAATGTTATGTTTAAACATAATGAAATCAGAACTTTTTTCAATAATCTGTTAAAAATTTATAAAAATGAAAATTTGCAAAATTGTTTTTGTTTCTCCTATTAAATGAATATAGCTAAGTTACATTTTATTAACAAAGAAACAAGACTCGATGAATTGCAGACCTATATGTTTCAGATAGTTTGAAATATGCATATGTTTCAAATATCCCAAATTACAAATCTAACAGATTTCGCTAAATATATTAGTTCACACAACCATAACGTTTTATAAACATTATGATTTCTGATGTGAAAACTGAGGAAAATCATCCATGTGATACTAAACAAGAATTCAAAATTCTGTCACTGCTGGTAAACAAAGAATCGAAATTAGAAAATACAGAACTGGCAAATACGTCCCTTAGGAAAAAAAAAAAAAAAAAAAAAATAGGAAACTACTTTCCATTTTCAATTCATAGTTTGTATCAGTAAAACACACAAATATTTTTTCTTTGTAAAAATTGAATTTAAAAGGAATTCTTAAAAGGTACCTGATTCAGTTAAAACTTCTAGAAGTCACAAATGGGAATAAAACTAAAAGTCAAATTTCTATTAAATTTAGAATGGGGAACAAGTTTGAAATCAAATGACAGTTTAATGTGTCATACAAGAAATATTCCTTGGTTGAGTTCACCCTCAACTTGACTGAAAAAATTAAATATTCAGCAATTTTGAAGAACAGCTTCATTTCAAGAGAAAAAGGGGTGCACATAAATTGCTAAAATATAAAAAATATTAAGGCTATATGAAAAGTGAAATCTGGTTTATTTAAAATCTAATTACTCATTAATTTATGCTGGTAATTTACAAAGCAAAAGCAATTATTCATAGAGCATTAATTGATAACCAAATAAGAAATATTCTTAAAAAATAGAAATTTGTTTAAAGGTTAAAATAAAACTACCCACTCAGTTGTAAAGCTTTAATTATGAGAAAAGTTTTCTAAGGTACAATAAAAATATTATCCCTACATTTATAAATTTTCAGTATCTTGTTCAAAAAAATACTGAATAGAAAAACATACTATACAGTATATTCTGTTTAAATTACCATTTTTAAAAAATGATAAAAATTCTTCAAACATCATAAAAACCACTATTATTGCAATAATTATATTTTTTATCTTATAAAATAATTCACTTCTATAAAAAGTATATCTAGATTTACATAATTTCATCTTATTATTTTAGAGTTGCAAGGCTATAAAGAATACACATTTATTGTCCATCATATGTTCACTCAAGAAAGAGATATTGCTTTAAATATTGCAAAGACAACAAACAGACAACAACTGAGAATTTACACAAATGACATGAATGCTGAAAACTTTGGGAAAATTATTTTTGTTCGTTATAAAAAAATATCATTATTTTTTAACATAAAAAACACAGCTGGAAAATCTCATTAAGTAATTTAACAATCAAAGACACATATCACACATTTTTTAACACATATCACTATTTAACTTTGTTTTTTTTTTGATTAAGTCTTTGAAATAACAATTTTTTAAGAAAACAACAACAGTATAATAAGAATTACACTATCTTTATGGGGAAAAAAATTCCTTGCAGAAAAGAAACACCAGAGTTGTATTTGGAGTGTAAAAATTAAAACAAGATATGTAATGAAATGAAATGCAGAAATACATTTGTACAAAATATCAGTATACATCTAACAGAAAATCAGAAAGTTTAACCATTTAACTGCTACACGGCGCAAAAGCGCTGTGTTCATTTGTCTTGAAAACTGCGAAGCAGTTAGTTATTTTAGAATGCACTGGTGTTACAAAGTACGCGTGAGGTCAGACTACGTTCACAACCATACTGAAACTCGCAGCGCAAGTTTTTGAGACAAATGAACGCAGTGCTTTTGCGCCACGTAGCAGTCAAACGTTTAATGAATATTTCTCACAGAAATAAATACTCAGAATTCTGTTCAGATATTCATTTCAAGCAAAGTACTAACATGTAACATATAGTACATGTAATAAGAGGTCTATGTTATTAACTTCCTATTTTATATAGAAGGAAATAACTTGCATAATTTTCAGATTAAAGATTATCACTTACCAAATAACATCATTTTTTAATTTTTAATTTAATCATGCCATTTACATCTGGAAAATGTCCTTAAAAGAAAGACCATAAAACTATGTTAACGATAAACATTTATTAAATTCAATATACCAATTTTTATCAGTAAATAAAGCATTAATGCAAAAGAAGTTCATTAAAATGCATTATTGTTAATTTTTTAAGGGAAATAGAGTCACGTCTTTCTAATGCCATCTCTCTTAATCCTAATACTAGCATGGTATTTTCAAAATTAATATTTGAAAAAGTCCTAAATAATTTATAGTGAAAAATCCATTTCATGACTCTCTATAGACCTACATTCTAAAATGGAAAAAGTTAATAAACAGGATATGATTCAGGCACATAAATTTAGAAGACAAAATAATAAGGCAGAAAAATTAATTTTGTAAATTACTTCTACAAAACAACTTCCAAGTTAATCATACAGAGACTTTTGTAGCATTTTACATTTTTTAGCTCAAATATAAAATTTTTAAAAACTTTAAAAAAGATTATTACATGCTTATGTTTCTATTACTCTTTTACAGCAAAGCTTGAGAAGTAGAGAGCAGAAATGCAACCTTTTTGTACATAAGGGCTTCTTTTTTAAAACAATTCATTACTTTACGGTTATTCGCACCCGATTTCAATGTGTAGTAGAGCTGCTGTGTTTTGGGGGAATTTTTAAGTATATATGAGTAATATGCAATAACAGCCAACCCATGGGATGCATTATCATAAACATGGATTTATATGCTTAATATTTAACCATCATTTTGCTGAACAGTATCCACCAATTGTGAAAATGTAAATATCAGCTATACAAATTTGTGTTTTTTTCATGTAATTTCTCATGTCTTTAAAATGTTTCTTTTCATTCATTATTATTTATGAACAGAACAATACATATGGGCTATAAAGATAGCCAAACCAAGCTGACTCTTCGTCAGGTTGCGGATAATCAGAAAGTACCAGGAATTTAACAACTTTAAAAATGTTAGTCTTTTTTAGTAAAAGTGAAGCATTTTCATTTGTAATCAATTTCATTTTTACAAGTATGCATAAAAGCCAAAATTTTCAACAATTTGGAAAATAAGGCAATAAGAGATGAAGATTAATAAAAAAAGAACAGCAGGTGTATAAATGAAAGGAAAGTTTTCTTATCCAACACCTTTTTGTAAAAGAATAAAAAATTCCTTTCGTAAAATGTAAGAGCACATACTGCTACCTTTCTTATTTAGTCAAGATCATCATCTCTTTCCTACACAACAGAATTGCTAAAATAATTTTAACTAAATTACACTAAAATCTGAAATTACATAAAATGCAATGTCATGAAAAATGAGTAATGCAGGAGGTTTTTTTTTTTTTTTTTACGTTAAAACTATACATACTGCAACAGTGTATTGTCCTAAAATGTATTAAATTCTTATTAGTTAATTGTCAGTATCTTGAATGGAGTAGCTTGGATTTTCACTAAAGTTAAAGATTTTACTACACTGATTTTAAATCTGAAATTTATAGACCTCTGAATGTTACATTAAATGTAAGTGTTACTGTTACTTTAAAACACTGTTTTAGAGTAACAGTTTTGTTGCATTTAAGTCTTCCAGAATTCTTTCTTCAATACTAATAATTTCACTACAATTTCACAGTTATTTAGAGAAAATATCTGCATTAAAATCAAGGAAATATACTGCATGAGAATCAACATGAAACTCTATTTAATAAATTTCATGAATTTTACCAAGGCAACAAAGGTGATAAAATTTGGCAATTGAATAAAAATTTGTTGAATATATTTTGCCCTGTTCTTAGCGACTCATAACTCTTGCAACTGATGGTAAAACTTCAGCCTGGATGGTACAACACGGAATGACCTCACCATCAACAGTCAGAAAGCTATCTGTGCGATGTGGTTCCAAACGGAATGCTTGGATTGGGATAACATCAACATAAGGAATGTGAACATGATCTCCTGTTTGTAGACATGCCAAAAAATATATTACCTGCGCTCGAGATACACCAGCTCTAATCATAATTAGCCACATTATACCATCATCAAGTTTAGCATCAGGTGCAAACAGAACATCTGTGGAAATATGAGTCTGCTCGCAGACATATACAAGTACAAATTCATCATCTACAACAACCCAATCATCAGGTACTGGGTTGTCAAGCGGAGGACAAAGATATTCTGTAACACTCTCCTCTTTTTGTAATTCTAAATTATCAGTGTCACCTCTACCTTCAGTACAGTGAATATGTGGTATGTTCTGCAAATTTTCTTCCACATACGGCTGATCAACTAGTGAACCAATAACAGCCAAAGGTGGTGATTCAACAAATTCTTCTCCACTGTAACTGAATTTAAGAAGTCGTACAGTTTTTTTCTCATCTTCGATGTCAGGATCATTTGCCCCAAAACTCTTAGATCTGAAAATAGGAAAAGTCTCCTGTTCTGCTTCTTCCAAAGTAGGATTATCTGACCAAGCAAGTTGAGAATCTAAAGTTTTGCTTCTCTTTGGTTTAGGCTCGGTAATGATTTTGGCTGGTTGGTCAGGCTTGTAACCAAGGACAGGTAAGTATGATAATTTACCTTTATATTTACGGAGCCCTGAAAATAAAATGCCAATAAATTAAAACAGAAATTATAGTAAAAATGGCATGAAATATCTCGGTTTTAAAAGAATATTTAAATTACAGTAGTTATGTAGTTTCATTATAGTAGTTTATAGTAGTTTCATTCCACTGACAAATACAGCATTCTTAACGCATAGACTTTGCCTGATATTGTATATTTTCCAACCTAATGGTATAGAACACAAATGGCTAAACTACAGCTTGCACCCCCCACACTTTTTGAAATTTTAACTGAGGCTCATGTTGTAACAAGTTGTAGTTTAACATTTTAAATACAAATATAATTTCAAATATCACAGTACAATACGTTACATTAACAACTGATAATTAAATTATATTATGCATATATTAACAGTAAACAATTTCAAAACTATGCCTAAATGAGATCCAGACTCATGAAATTAGTAATGCAACAACCTTGAGTTTGGCGTAGGTTTTTGTCAAGATCTCAATCGATTTTGGCCACAAACAGGTAAGGTCCAACTTCATCAAGAACAAAGAAATCTGAAAGGCTGGAATGCAGTGGGCGCAGCGGTGCAAGACTCTGGCGATGCCAGATTTAGAATTTTTCCAGATATTGGGTCATCATCTAAATCTAGTAAGATGACATGTAGAAATTATAATACCAAAAATATGAAATAGTGATTAATGAAATAAAGAAGCATTTACGACCTTAAGTGAATCAAAATTTACATTAAAAAAAGGTCAATATTTATGAGTTTGCTTTATTAAACATTTCTTTAAGTTGCTGAAGTTAATATGCTTTTCGTGTTAAAACTTCCTTTTTGATTCTATAGATAGACAAACTTTTCTTGTTCAGTTAGAAAGTTCCGTTGTTCAAATGTTGGAAGTATCGTATTGAGAATTTCTATTAAATTGTCAATCAAAATCTTTTCATTCTGAACAAACTCTTTATTACTTTCTTCACTATCAGTACTGATATTTTCTGGATTTAGACTCATATTACAGATTTTGTTGTCCATCAGTTGACTGACGATTGGAGCACTGTCATCACAATGAAAAACTTCAGTTACATCATCTTCATTTACTACCACTTCTTCCAATTTCTTTATTAATTCCATTAATTCGACAATTTCATTCTCTGTTTTAAGATGTCTAAAACTTTCAAATTTCTATCTATCATCATAACGGTTAGCCAGCATGCATAAAGCTTAGATAGCATTTACATTTTGTCGAATGGCAAGCCTCATATACTGGAGATAAAAATATTTTATTTCATGTAGTGTTGCCACTACTCACTTTTAAATATTTGAGTTTGTTAATCAAAATATCGTTAAATTTGTACAAAATATGAACTAAATTTAAAAAATTCAAAACTAAGCTTTGAGATGTCTGTCATTTTCTGCAATGGGAAGAACATACACATGTACAGGTTCTTTCTTATTTAATAATAAAGCTGATGTAAAATATACACTAAACATACCTATTGCTCGTATAACTGCCCAAACAGCAAATCGAGCCTCTCCAATGGCTCTCAGTCTTTCTGACTCAATGTCAATATCTGCCATTAATCCCCACCCAATAGACAGGAATGAATAAAAGCATTCTGTAGGTGTCTGTACTCTGACTAAATCCATAGGAGCAACACGACCACATATAATGCTTAAGACTGATGGAATAACTGCTGTGGCATCATAAGGCTCACTGAAACATAAAGGAAAGAAACATTAAAATTTCTGCTATTAAAATTCTGGCAAGTATTTCTCAATGTATTATAGAAACTTAAATTTCAAAATTAGCACTTCCCCTCCCTAATGAAAAAAAATTTAACATCCAAATAAAGCATGAATTTAAACATATTCCTTCTGCAATACAGATTATGCAATAGTGATCATTACTATCAAGTTTGCACTCATTGTTTCCAGAGTAATTTTTTCCCCCTAAATCTTACCTGAATACTACAATATCTTTTTTGAAATGAATATTACACTTTTAAATACGGGTGGTTTTTGACTTACAAAGATGTTACTTCTGATAAATCTATCATGATCCAAATCAAAAGAGGGTTGAATATATTTAACCTTTCAAGCTCAATTTAGACTATTTTAAATGTGTTTAAGAAGCTTACATTAATCTTCCCCCAGACAAAAGAGCTTAACATCAAGTGTGTGAAATGGTTTGCTAGCATGTATACCATGTAAAAATTTTGCATTTACACATGGTATTTTTTATCAATTGATACTATCTCTCTAATAATGACTATAAAACTCAAGCTTACCACTTACTAAAAATCAGATGTACAGTTTAACAGAGTTTTCTCTTAATATACACTAATAATTAAACTTATTATAATTCAGAAAGAGCAGAATTTAAAAATTTTATTGAAACATATAAATTATATATCGTAGGTGTTGATACCTGCAGAGTATTTCTCTAATGCAATATATATATATATATATCATAGCAGCTAATATTAAACAAAAAAAAAAAAAAAAAAAAAAAAGAGAGAGAGAGAGAGAGAAAAAAAAGATTTTATGTGAGAAAACTCAGAGGTTCATAACTGCATGGGATACCATTTTGAAGGAATTCCACTTTTTAACGCACGGTTCAAGTTATTGAATTATTTGTAATTCATATTAGCATTTAATTGGATATTCTAATTTTATGTTCTTTGACTAATCTCACTGTAATGACTATAATCCGAGGAGAGGAAGGAAAATGTCTAAAAAGAGAAATACTTAGTTTGATGGACCAATCACTGGCGATTACTGGTTAGTTTGTTGGATGAAAGCAATAATAATAATAATAAAAATCTGATGTGTACATCACATGACTTCCTTGCACGGAATATTAAATTATACGCATTTTTTCCTGCATTTCATTTAAACTTATTGGATTGAATTAAATCTACATCATCGATAGCGCATAAACCACAATAGAATAAATGCACTTTTTAAAATTCACTATATTTGTTTACCATAGCGACACTCTGGCGCTAGGTTCACTTAACAGCATTACATTTCGTCCATATTATAACTCAGAATGCATATAAATTTATATCATTTGAAAAATTATCTAATCATTGCCCACATGTTCTATTTGAATACTATAACAAATCTAAAACGATGTATAAAAGAAATTAAGCAAACAAAACAAAAAAGAAACAGTTTTTCACAGACAATTCAATATTTCTAATTCAATTAATTCATTTCTCACTTCCCGACAAGGCAAAAATACACAAAAACTCAAAATATCTATATTAGAAATTACGAAGTTACTCTGAAACATTGGTTGATTTGTGCACAATGCCTAGATTGTGCAATTCATAGATGTTTTTTTAAGTTTAAACAGAATGCTGTGTACATGGTATTCTTTGAAATTTATTGTTACTATGTTAATTTACTGAAGTGAAGTCTGCGTAGTTCGTAGAGTCCTTCGCTGCCTAGAATGTGCAATTCATAGATGTTAAAACATATCGCTCTGTAAGATGGATTCTGGCCAAATATTTTTGGTTAGAAACTTTTTTTTTTTGTTTTTGTTTTAGCTTAAATTGTGTCTTCACTTAAAATTCGAAATGTGGACAAAAAATTTAGGTAGTAATATGGCGGCATGGAGTTTCTCGCCAAAAAGGCTTGGCGAGAAATTTGGTGACCTGAGGGCACATATAAGAGCAGTTCCATAAAAAAATTAGGATTAGCCGCACTTAAACAACTTTTAAATTGTTGATAATTCTATAACTATAACATGCAGATTAACTAAAGGCATAAAAACCTTAACTGGAAGATAAGAACAACATAATTCAATCATTTTTGAAGCAAAAAATGCACAATTTACCAGCATATAAGATTAAAAATACTGAGCTCATGGAGCCAAGTAACAGAGTGGGTATATATATATTTATATACTTTTGGTGCAGCCGATTGCAATCAAAAAATGGAGCTGCACGAATACATATATTACAGCAGTCCTATGCATAAAATTTCAATGTTCTGAGGCTACTCGTTTTTTAGTTATGCAAGATACATACATACGTGTACGTACAGATGCCACAGAAACTTTCTTTCGAATCCATTTTAAATCAGTTTTATAATTCGTTTGGGTGAAAAGAGTCCTTTATTCTATCCTTATGCAGAGAGGTCATGCAAAAAGATCGTTAAATTGCATTCGGTAGCAGTCAAAATGGATATTTTTGTTGAAATATGATACCTGGAATTTTTCCTGATTACAATACTTCCTTTATTTCGTACAAGGAAGTAAAAATAAAAGGTGTCATCTATGCATTGATTGAAGAAACCATGTGTGAAAAAAATTAACTCTATGATACAGGAAGGAATATAATAATTCATTTCCCATCTATCTGGCAATGAAAGAGCAAACAAATAGATTTAGAAAGATTAAGATTTGAAGCAGAAAACTGGAGTTTAAACTCTGATAGTTCAACAGGTTTAGCAATGAGGCCCAAAGTTAAAAGTCTAAATGAAATTGTTAAAACAATAAAACAGCTGACTGCGAAAGTTCCAACGAGACCAGAAGGATGGAATTACGTTTTTTTCAACAGTCTAGAAAAGGCCCTCGCTAGTGAAAAGGTTGTGAATAGCTTAAAATCTAAGGTGTTTACTAGGAGACAAAGCCGGCTTGTCTGGAAAATTTTAAACAGGCTATCCAGACGAAAATTTTACTCAATTTGCTACAAGATTAAATTCTAAGTGGAGTTATTACTGCAAATTGAGGGGAGTGACAGATTGGGAAACTGTCAATCAGAGAGTAGTTGCAGATAGATTAATGAAAAAGCTTGATATGGAAACTGCTATTTATATTGGTATTAAGCAGGAAGAAAATTGGTGGAAACCAAAGGATTTAGAGAATGCGTTACTTTTCTTTTTGGCAATGGAAAAATCATACATTATGAGTTATAGGAAAGAGAATGAGATTAAAGAAGGATTATCACCATATAGGATTAAAGTAAAGCAAAAGAAAGCTATAAACTTAGCTCAGACAAGCAGGCTTCAACATTGTCAAACAGAGGCAAAACAGACTCTCCTTAGAAAAATTTCGCATGCTACAAGTGCAGGTCAAAAGAACATTTTGAACGTGATTGCCCTAAAAATAAAAATATGGAAGATAAATTTGTGAAAGTGAATGCAATAAGTGCAGTAGATGGTAGGGATGTTAGCAAAACTCAAGGAAATAGAGCTATTATTGCCAAAGCGGGATGTTTTAGAAAGAGAATTTCTAAACAATCAGTAGAAGAGGAATTATGCAAATTAGATAGAGTGCAGGATAGTATAAATGGTTGGGTAAGTAACGGATTAATCAATTCTGGCAGTGAGATGATGGTTGTAAAGGAAAGTATAATTCCAGATTTAGATCCGGAAGCGGATTGGCAATTTATTTGAAAAGGATATTTGGACCGCTGAGAAGGTGTGAGTGAATAAAATTACCTTTAGCTTAAATTAATGGAAATAGTGCAAATGTTCATCAGGAGATACTTTGCATGGTGGCAAAATCTGTAGTTGAAGATGTTTTAATACCCTCATAGGTGTTAGATATATTAAGGGGTTAAAAACGGTTGTAAAAAATCGGCAATTTAGCGGAAAAGAAAGGATCAATGGTTTGTCCTGTGAATCGAAGAGTTCCCTGGGCATAAGGGGAGGGAGGGACAGACAGGATAAGTCAGAAACGGACATTCAAAGCTACACAACTGCTATCCCAGATGCCAGTGGGCACTTAGAGAGGGAAAGAACTGATTTATCTCAGACAGAGTTTTCTCAACTGCCTAAAGAATGCACTGACTTGTCTAAAATGTCGAAAAGAAGCGAAAGTGGATAAAGGAAATTATTTTGTGAGAGACAGTTTTCTTTTTCATCAAAACAAAGTTCTGGGACAAAGAGCAGAGCAATTAGTTGTCCTTAAATGCAGAAGGAATGAAATTCTAGAGCTTGCACATGCGTCAGTGTTTTGAGGACACATGGGAATTAAAAAAACATAAGAGAGGACTCATTATTCCTTTTATTAAAAAAACATGAAAAGAGATATCCAGAAATTTTATGAATCATGTGATAGCTGTCAATTCACAAAGGCAGTGAAAGTAAAAGAAAGGACGCCGATTACACCAGTGGCAAGACCAGGGTTCCCTTTTCAGGTTGTCAATGTAGATTTAATTGGACCTATAGATCCTCCAAGTTCAAAATTTTGTGCTTCATGGACCAGCATACTAGATGGGCTGAGACAGTGCCATTGACCAGTCTGAAGACAAAAACTACCTGCGACGTGTTGCTGCAGATTTTCTCTATGACCAGAATTCCTATTGTGATTGCATCAGATAATAGTAACAATTTTAAAAATGACTTAATATGGGAATTTGAGAAAAGATTAAGGTACAGCCCAAGATTTTCGACATCCATGTACCCTCAGTCAAATGGTTTAGTCGAAAGATTTAATTAGACTTTGAAATGTATGTTGCATCAGATTATTAGAAAGGAAGGTCGTGCTTGCCATGTCCAAATACCTTATGCATTATTGGCATACAGGGAAATACCTAAAAATACTACAGGCGTATCACCTTTCCAACTATTGTCTGGCAGACTGGCACAAGGACTGTTGTCTATTTTAAAATTTACATGGTTAGGGGTAGTATTGGTGTATTTAATAATGGCAAAGCACACTAGGGCTATGTGCCTAAGAGGAGGGATGCCTTCGTAGAGGACTTTCTAAGGGAAACTGGCTCGTATACACGTTAAACATGGGGGTAAACCATGAAAACGCCCATGCAGCCAGCCCGTTTGCAGGATTCGAACCTCGGACCAAACTACCAGTGTTTAGCGACTTTGCCGCTCGGCCGCTGGAGGGCTACATGGTTACGGGAGCATGACGAATTGAAATTTGACCTAAAGCCAAATCATAAATAATTGAAAATTTGAAGGAATGGTTAAAATATGCCACGGAGCAAGCTGATCTTACAAGCGAAATCCAACAAAGTACAATGGCATGGTATTACAGTCAAAAGTCGTTAATTCGGACGCCCATAATCCGGACCTCAAAGCTACAAACTTTCTGCGCATGCGTCAAACGTTTACGAAAGCGCGTTTAATGTATAACGGACGGAATAAGCTAAGCTAAAATTATCTAATTATCTATTTCAGTTAATGTTGCAGATTGCGTTGTTCCTTAATCTTCGAATTGGATCCGAATTATTATTTTTTGCAGACTGTTAGAGCAATTTTATAAAAGTAAGCTTGAACTTTCGATTATGTCAAATAGAATTTCCGATATATATTTACTAATATGTAAAGGATATACAAAGCGAAAGTATCTTTCGGAGTCCATTAAACAAAAAGTGGAATTGCTGCAAAAAATGGATAAAGCCATATCCTTTGTTTATCTTAACTTTAACGTTTGTTTATCTAAACTTTGTTTATCTTTAACGCCACGTGGCGTGCAATGAATTGGAAGTTGATCCGTCAGCAAGATCCTTATCTTAAGGGCAGATGTTTTTATTTTATTTGGCTTATAATTGCTTACTCAATGTAGTATTTCATCTCGATGTACTCCGTCTTTGATATGATTTAAATCAAATTCCTCGTCATTATAATTCGCTTCCGATAGCGAAGAAAGTGACAGAGGTTATTGAAAACAAAAAATTTTGATTGACAAATTAGTCGGTATTCTCGACACAGCAATTATACGACTTGAACAGCAGAACTTTGTAACTGAACAAGAAATTATGTCTGTTTATAGAATTAAAGAGAATGTATTATCACATAAAAAACGAAGCAACTTAAACAACTTACATTGAAAGAAATGTTTAATAAAGTAAACAAATAAATATTAAGCTTTTTTTTGTAAATTTTGATACCCTTTAGATCATAATTGTTCTTTATTTCGTAAATTACGGTTTCATATTTTTAATTTTATAATTTCTGCATGCCATTTCACCAGATTTAAACTGATGATCTATAATCCGGAAAAATCGATAATCCGGAATCGCCGAAGTCCCGACGAGTCCGGATTAACGACTTTTGACTGTATAATCTGTGCACTTCAAGTAAAACTTTTGAAATAGGAGATAGGGTTGTAGTTCTCATACCAGATTCAAGCAACAGATTATATGCTCGATGGCAGAGTCCTGCAGTGATAAAGGAAAGGAAAAATCCACACTCATTTCTAGCAGAATTGGCAGACATGAGCATTAAGCATGTACATCAAAATAAAATAAGAAAATTTATTGTGCAGTCAAATGCAATCAATGTAATGTTTGATGGGGAGGAGTTTGGAAAGGTAGACATTATTCCCTCTACTTTAGATTGGATAGTAGTTTTGAAGGCATGTGAAATAATCTACACTGCTGGCCATAAAAATTGCAACACCGGGAAGGAATAATCTGACATGCGTCAAAATCATACGAGAGAAAGAAGAAGTTGGGATATGCAACTGATTAGTATTTCAGCACATTTAGACGAAGCAGGATGGAGAAACAACATCTGAAGCACTGCATAAAAGAAAAGTTGTGTAGTGGATTTCTCATTTAAAAAGCGCTTTGCAAGGTCAGAGTTTGATCAGAATATCATGTTATCCCTCGAATAATAAGAAGAAATGCTTATCAGCAAGTGTCGGAATTTGATAGAGGCAGGATCATTGCCTATCGAAAGTATGGATTATCGTTCCGTGATATCGCCTGTCGCACTCTGGTCGACATAAAACTTGGGAATATGAAGCAGTGGGTTGCTGAAGGTCATACTGAATGGCATGCAGTATCTCAACGCCCTACTATGAATAATGCCCGCGAGGACAGATATATTCTGAGGTCAGCCCTGCAAAAGCGTACAACCACATCATGGACCATTAGTCAGAAAACAGGCATATTTTCAACACATCTAGTATCTGCTTGGACTGTGCGTCGACGTTTGCAGCAGCGTGGACAATCAGCATGGTGACCATTACTTCGGTATCCCTTGGCAGAGCTCCACTCTTGAATATGGATATAGTATTAGTGTAGTGTATTGCGTTTAATCATCGTAATAAATGTTGCATGTGAACTTCGCTTAATCCTTGAAAAATTACCGACCACAAAAGCATCTTGCAACTACACCTCTGGATACTTGGAGCTTTCATGATCGCTCATCTACATCTCTTGGAGCAAAATCACTGAGGACTTGACAGCTAAAATTGGTCAGTAAGCCTTTGAACTACTTATTCTTTGTATCAATTTTTGAAAACGGAACATAATGGATGATTTAGTAAAAGAGAAAAAGAAACATGCTATTGTACGTAGTACAGTTACCACACTTCTAAATAAATCTGAGAAACTATTATCGGAAGAAATGTGTAAAGAACATCTAGAAGATTTAAATTCATCACATGAATTATTAATTGAATACCATGAAAAACTTAAAAGTCTTGACTCAAAGATTGATGCTCTTATAAATGATGAAAAAGAATATGATAACGAACTACTTGCATGTGAAGAGTATGATGAAAAAATAATAACATTTAAAGCTAAGATTGTTAGTAAAATAAAAATAATTAACAGTAGTGAAGTTGTTGAAAGAAGTGTACTTGCAACTAGTAATGTAATAGTAGTACTCTGAATGGTAACAATGTTGTTACAAGTAGTGCTTTAGTAAAGTTACCTAAATTTAATATTGAAACATTTGCTGGTGATCCCAGTAAATGGCCCGATTTTTTTAAAATTCCTATGATAATGCTATTCACTCTAATCCGAGTTTATCTAAAACAGACAAGTTTATGTATTTGAAAAGTTTATTATCTGGGTCTGCATATAATTGTGTATCTGCATTGCATCCAATAGTCAAAATGAATTTGATCTTACTAAATTTTCATCCTGGAATAAGCTCAAGTGTGTAGTGGCATGGTGTCTTAGATCTGTGAAAAATGCCAGTTCTTCAACATTAAAAGTTAAAGGAGTTTTAACTGTTCCTGAACTCAACAGAGCTTCAGACATTATTGTGTGTTTAGTCCAAGAAAGTGAATTTAAAGCCGAAATCTCGGCATTAAGAGCAGGGAAAAACATCAGCTCTAACAGCAGAATTATCTCCTTGAATCCCTTCTTAGATAATGAAAATATTCTTCGCATTGGAGGAAGGCTAAGCAATGCTAATATACCTGAAAATCGAAAGCACCAGGCAATTCTTCCTAAGAAGCATCACGTGACTGAATTAATAATTAAGTATTTTCATGAAGCTCATCTTCATGGAGGAACTTCACTTACAATTTCGGCTATCCAACAGAAATATTGGACTGTAGAGATGCAGTACACAAAGTTATTAGAAACTGCATGGAATGCTTCAGATATCGTACAAATACAGCATCACAAATAATGGCTGATCTTCCGGCATCTCGAGTTGTGCCCAGCAGAGTTTTTCTAGAGTAGGCCTTGATTATGCAGTGCCATTCCTTGTGAAACCCCGCAAGGGTAGAGGAGTGAAGCCACTCAAGTGCTACGTATGCTTGTTCATATGTTTTGCCACAAAAGCAGTACACTTGGAGGTTGTGAGTGATCTCTCTTCAGAAACCTTTTTGGCAGCATTGGTTCGTAGCCCATCGAAACAAACCGCAAGAGATGTTTCCTGATCAAGGGACTAATTTTGTTGGTGCAAATCATGAATTGAAAAGAATTGTGGCATCCATTTTATCATCAGAAAAATTTCAAAACCAATTAACACAAGAAAACATTGTTTGGAAATTCAATGCTCCCTCTGCTCCACATTTCGGAAGTCTTTGGGAGAACGGTATTATGCAAATGAAAAATCACTTAAAACGTACAATAAGAGTTAAACTGCTCACATCTAAAGAATTTCTCACTTTGATAACTCAAACTGAAGCTTGTCTGAATTCCACACCTATAGTGATGATTTCCAGTGATCCCAATGACTTAAGTACTTTAACACCTGGTCACTTGCTTATTGGAACCACACTAACAACTATTCCTGAACTAAATGTGATTGATGATAAGGTAACGTCTGTTAAACATTGGAAACTGATTCAGTAACTTTTTCAGCACTTTTGGAAACAATGGTCATCCAATTATCTCTCCCAATTGCAAGGACATTCAAAATGGCTAAAGAACAAACCAAACTTAAATACCAATAACTTGGTGCTGGTAAAAGATGATAACTTGCCACCTTTAAGGTGGTGTCTAGGTAAAGTAATTAATGTTTACCCAGGATCTGATGGAAAAGTGCGAGTAGTAGACTTAAAAACTATCAATGGTGTAATTAAACATCCTATCAACAAACTCGCACCGTTTCCATTTTGCCATCGTAAAAATTAATGACTCTTAAAAAGTTTTATTCTTACTTTTACATATAATTCATTGTATTTGTATTTTAGTTTCATTTTAGTTTTGTAGTAATGTTTTGTGTCTAAGTATAGTAAGTATCTTAATAAGTTTCTCTTTCAGCTTACAGTGATTTTGAAATTCATATTTTAACTTTAAATTTAACTTGTCATATAATATTTTTTGAAAATATTGTTAGTATTGAATATTGTATTAAAATAATTCTAAATTTGAAGCTTGTGATAAACAGTTGTTCATTGTGGGCCAGTATGTTATTAAGTGAAATACTATAGGTGGTGCTGACGCACCAAAAGAGTTAGTTAATTCTTGTAACTCATTGTGAGCAGATGCATATCTTGAAGCGTCAAAAGGGCTAAAACCTGTAGCCCTACTCTTGAATATGTATATAGTATTAGTGGAGTGTATTGTGTTTAATCATCGTAATAAATGTTGTGTGTGAACTTCGCTTAATCCTTGAAAAGTTACCGACCACAAAAGCATCTTGTAACTACACCTCTGGATACTCCTTTCATGATTGCTCACCTACAAACTTAGTACTATATGGTTTATTGAAGTAAGCAAAATTAAATGCAAATATTAACTGCTTGAATCTTCATATAAAAATCTACAACTAACTGTCTACAGTAGATTGAGACAACTCAGTTCAAATGAAATTTAATGAGAAAAATTTAATAAGATTAATTAAAAATATGAGAATAAATACTATTCGCATGAAACAGAATTCAACAACAACACAGGATATTATGAAAATCATTATAGGTAGGGGAATGGAATTACTGTATATGCATTAAGGTTATCTTGTACTTCTACACACATTTAATGTACAACTTGATGGAAATAAAGACATGATTTACAAAAATACAAGCTGGGGCAGACATTGCTATGCAGATACCTACCTCTAATATTTTCAACATATTAAATGTTGAAAATGTTCAGAGTGAGAAATAAATGCTGCATTTAACATTTATAAAGTTACTGAAATAAAAAGGACTTTTCATTGTTTTGTATATTTGGTTTCACGATTTTACTTTAACATGTTGTATAAAATATTAAAAAAAAATTAAGGAGGATCTTATTTTATTTCTGATAGAAAAACCAAAAAAAGACGGGGTGGCAACAGATTCAATTTTTACTTATTACAAACCATACTTAAAGTATAGTTATATGACAAATTAAACTGCTCGTCATATAAATAATCAAATAAATAAAATGTAGAATTTAAGAAGTTACTTTTTTTTCTTAATTATGGAGAAAATAATTTTTTTGATGGGTCATTCCATGTTATTTATGTCAGAGCATCTTAAAAATTAATTTTGGAATTGTTTAGAAAATTATTACCATCTTGTTTTTATAAATCATAATAATAATTTATAATCTATAATTTATAATGAAAAAGACTACGATTCTCTTTCACGCTTCCTCAGAAATTAAATAATCATTAATCCAAATTTTAAAAATGCTTCAGTAACTTGAAACTCTAATAAAAATAATTCATTTATAAAAGGAAGTTATGAAGTTAGATAAAAAAAAGTTTAACATTTTGTTTCTATTTCTAATATTATATTTTTAACACTTAAATTTGAAATATATATACGATTTTACATATTTTAAATAATGAAGGAGATTTAGAGGCCTTTTGAAAATGAAAGCATATGCCATATGCTCTACTGGAAATCAGGTCTTAATGAGGATGAAAATTATGATGCATGAATTAGATAAGTAACTGTTTATAGAATTTAAAGCACATGGTTTCATAATCGCATGCTAGCTGATAATCAATACATTAAATCCTGTTTATAGATATTATGACACATATGCTGACAACACTTCCTGTTTCAACCAAATGTTATTATGACACAGAGGTTGATAAATACTTCCTATTTCATTATTTTTTAGACAGATTTTTCTCCATATAGTGTAACATCTGACCTGGATAATAATAATGAAGCATCTTTTAATTTTACTTCAGGTATTAAACACTCACTACATTAATGTAGTTTTGATTTAAATGAGCTTTTTATAGAAGCTATGACATCACTATCAAATAAAATACTGATTACTTGGTATTAATAAAATATAGTATTTCAATGCACTATGTTCCTATAATTTTTATCATTTATTAAAAAAAGAAACTATAAATACATAAACTGCATTTCTCAAAATTTTTAATTAATTTCTAAATAAAGTTTTTTTTTCAAAAAATAAATAAATAAATAAATAAAATGAAGAAGAAGAAAAGAAAATCATAGAAGTATCACCCTGCTGCATAGCTGATAGTCTTAGCAAGCCCATTTCCAGAACCACCAGGCACAACACCAACTGGAATTTTAACTGCTTTCTTCCAATCTGGACGAGTCATTAAAGCATTAAATACCTAAAAGTGAACAGTTTAAAAATCCACTTATAACATTATTTCATACAGACATAAAATGTTTAAAATTCTACAAATCTAAAGCTAAACATCATATATAAGACATCTGAAAAAGATGTCACTGAATTTTATTTTTACAAATATTAATCCCAGACATATATTTCTGATTACAAGAAAATATCAAAATATGGTGCAAACCTCCTGAAAATAATTTCATTACTATGAATAAAGGCAGGGTCTGTTAAAAAAACTTAAATGATTTATATACATCACAGATGGCAAGAACAATGCTAATGCATTATTCCATAAGAATGAAAATGCATATCCATTTATCTAGAATGACAATTTTAGAAACTATAACTTCTGATATAAACAATAGGTGCTAAATGTTTTATAGAAATATTTGTATTGCAGACAATTTGAAACAAGCACCTACATGCTCTTCCCCCCGTCTCCCTAGAAAAAAGTTATGCTCTGCATACAATATCTTTTCGTTTTTCTTTATGCAATATGAATAAAAATCCAATTACTGAAAGTGTGAGGTCCTCTTACATATCCTTTGACTAAAGATATAAGCATTCTTTTATCTTAGAACAATAGGTGATTAATTCTTTCATTCTATGAAGGGATAACTTACCTCAAATAATAAACCATCTCCAGAGACCACCACAATTCCATCCCATTGTGACAAGTCAGCTTGCTTAACATAATCTCTTGCACAATTGGCACGATCTAAGCATACAAAAAAAAAAAAAAAAAAAAAAAAAAAAAAAAAAGACTGAAATTATAATTTTTTTGCTTTTAAAGATGGCTCTCTAAGGCAAAAAATACATGCAGCACATATATCTATCTCTACACATATGATTACACAAAGAAACCCATTACTATTATATCTTGATTAGAAATCAATCCTTTTATAAATGAGGAGTAATTTACAAATTAATTTTTATTTTATTACAAATTCCAAAACATAAGGAGAATTTGTGCATACAATCAAAACTGAGATAAGAAATTGAAAATTTTAAAATGCAATATTTTAACACATTTTGTACAATCTTAAAATAATATTAAACTCCCAATATAGTTAAGCTACAGTTTTCTAAATTTCACAAATAGGCAACAAATATAAGTATTATACATTATTGTTTCTTGCTTTTTACGAATAGAGAATGTTTGTTAAATTCAAACAATATTATACATAAGTTATCAGTCTGAATAGCTACACTTAAAAAGTAAAATGAGAGCACAAATCAAGCACTATTTTCCAATAAAAACATTTAAACGTAAATTATATTCTTTAAAGCTTTTTAGGGATGCTTTGGAACTGAAGGACATACACCCTCAGTAATGCATCTAATTTAAACAATAATATTTTATAAGACTTCTGCAAATGCGTTTAAGTCATTTACAATGTAAAATGATAAAAAAGAAAAAAAATCTATCTATATAACACAAAAAATTAACCTTCATATAATTACAGTAAGAGGATTATATTTTTACAGCGAACCTAATTATTTGCTGGTAGCGCTCTGACTATTTCAAATGAATTAAATTTACAACTCTTAATTATTAATTTAAAATAATTATTTTAATAATATAATATATAGTAAATAATAACTGACTTTATTAATTGACATAATTAAACATTATTAAAAGAATCATAATGACTAAAATTACAGTCTTTTTACTGAATGAAAAATTATTTGAATTATCTAAACTAAATTACACTAATTTATAACTACAAACTTTTTTAAATAATTCATTTATAATGTAAAAAGCAGCATATTGTCATTTATAATATAAAAAGCTATAAAAAATCTACCTATATGATTAAAAAAACTGCTTCTATTACAACTGTATCAAATGGATTAAAATATTGAATTACATCCTCTTACTGCAGGAAATTTTTCAAGTTGTTAGCAATATTCTGACAGTTTCAAATAAATTAAATATACAATTCTAATTGGTATTTTAAAAATATTTAACCCTACAGTTTAAACAATTATTTATTTTATTAACTGACATTAATAATTATAACATTGTTAAATAAATGATGTCTTAAGGGATTAAAATAGACGTTTAATTCAACAAACACGACATGAATAATCAGAAATAAATCATAACTAATTTATTTTTGAAATTTCATAAATAAACTATAAGTATCCTTATAATTTTTAAAAATAGCTACAGTAACATTATAAACTTACATAACTCTTAAAATATAAAGATATCCAATGTGGACACCACATGATTTCCTTGTACGTCCTATTTTTACACCATTTTATTTAAACTCACATTCAATTAATTCAGTTTTTTACTTCGTGGCAAGACAAAAATACATAAAAACACAAAGCATCTTCATTAAAAATTGTAAAATACCGAAAAACATAAAACCCCAAAATACAGATAAAAGCAGTTAAAAAAAAACAATTAAAATTAGAGTTATGCAAAATCAAGGAATTTGGTGGAAGACAAGATTTTTCAGTGCACAAAATGTAAAGTTTACTTTTGGTATCACTCGGCAAAAAGACACTGAAGTCTGTGCAACAAAATATGCAATTTACCAACATATAAGAATAACACGGGTAACACAGGGGGTGTGTGTATATATAAGTAAATATTAGACTGGAATCAAAGCAAGGCAGTCCCTCAACAATATTAATAATTGCAACCATGTATAAGAGGTTTAAATTGTTTTTTTTTTTTAAATTTGCATCCTATTAATATATTTCTTTATATATATACAGTCAAAAGTCGTTAATTCGGACACCCATAATCCGGAATGATCTATAATCCGGACCTCAAAGCTACAAACTTTCTGCGCATGCGTCGCGTTTACGCATGCGCACAGGCGTTTACGAGAGCGCGTAAGACTCTTACGGCTGCGAATATGTTTGTGCGCATGCGCGTTTAATGTGTAACGAAGTAATACGCTAAGCTAAAGTTATCTAATTCAGTTAATGTTGCAGATTGCGTTGTTCCTTAATCTTCGAATTGGATCCGGCTTATTATTTTTTGCAGACTGTTAGAGCAATTTTATAAAAGTAAGCTTGAACTTTCGATTATGTCAAATTGAATTTCCGATATATATTTACTACAAAGCGAAAGTATGTTTTGAAATCCGAAATCTGTTTATCAATTTCACGCTGCTCTGCGGCAGAGGGGGGGGGCAGAAACGTCATTATTAAATTATGATTGATTAGAAAGATTATGTCAAATAGAATTTCCGATATATATTTACTAATATGTAATTTGTATCTACAAAGCGAAAGTATGTTTTGAAATCCGAAATCTGTTTATCAATTTCCCGCCGCGGATTGGAAGTTGATCTGTCAGCACTATCCTTATCTTCAGGGCAGATGTTTTTATTTTATTTGGTTTATAATTCCGTACTAAGTGTAGTATTTCATCTCCGTCTTTGATATGATTTAAATCAAGTTCCTCGTCATTATAATTCGCTTCCGATAGTGAAGAAAGTGACCCAGAGGTTATTGAAAACGAAAACATTTCGATTGACAAATTAGTCGGTATTCTCAACACAGCAATTATAGGACTTGGACAGCGGAACTTTGTAACTAAACAAGAAATTATGTCTGTTTAATAGAATTAAAGAGAAAGTATTATCACATGAAACGAAGCAACTTACGTTGAAGGAAATGTTTAATAAAGTAAACAAGTAAATATTAAGCTTTTTCTTTTTGTAAATTTTGATACCCTTTAGTTCATAATTGTTCTTTATTTCATAAATTACGGTTTTATATTTTTAATTTTGTAATTTCTGCATGCCATCTTACCAGATTTAAACTGATGATCTATAATCCGGAAAAATCGATAATCCGGAATCGCCGAAGTCCCGACGAGTCCGGATTAACGACTTTTGACTGTATACATACTTAGTTCAAAAACAAGTTTTTCTAATACTTGTGCAATAGCTGCAAAGTAAGATAATAATAATTTATTTACTAAAGGAATATTGATTATATTATCTCCTAATAAATTTAGTAGAAGTATCTAAAAAGAGGGAGCCCATATGTAGGAAGTTTAATTCCGAAAATTGTATTTTAAAGTAACTTGTATGTAAATTGTTAAAATGTTTTACGGGGACTTGAATTTAAAACATGAATAAAATTTCAATCTTTGAAACAGAAATTAAATTAATAGCAAGTAATTATCGCTATTGATTGGAAATTACAAACCAACTCCCTTCCAATGAACAATAATTAATAAATGCGAAGGTGTTTCGTCTTTTACGCAAGTAAGAATGGTGATGACAATCTGGCATACTTTTGGTAAAGCCAATTGCAACCAAAAATACATGTTATAGCAATCCTATATACAAAATTTCGAAGCTACTTTTTTTTTTAGTTATGCTAAATACATACATACACATCTAATATACATACGTACACATGACAGGAAAAAAAAAACTCTTTTGAAATCATTTTATCATCTGGTTTGGAAGTACTTTATTCCATCCATAAGTGCACATGTTGCAAAAAAGCATCATTCAAATGGATTTGAAAGCAGTCAAACTGATATTTTCGTTGAAATTCAAACTTCTAAAGTAATAAGCTTAATACTTCAGCAAACATACTGCATTTTAAACATTTTTTTATCATCATTACTCATTATTTATAAATTATTTTAAATTCATTATTTAAAAGTATTATTATTCATTAATATTATTAAATCTATCTTTCTTTCTTTTTTAAACATTATTATTCTTTCAAAAATTCAATTCATCAATAAATTTTCATAATTTATTTCTGTTTTATGTCAAAATTGTATGACAACTTGATGTGGAAATAATGATAATTAGTTTGTACTTTTCTTAGCTATTAATCTCTTAAATACGTTTTCAAGCTTCTGGTGTTTCTGTTTATATGGATCTCTCTGTATATCAACTAAGCAAATAATAATGAATAATTTTATATAAATTCTGCCTAAAATTACACTATATAGGAAAACAATGTTTATCATAACAGACATGCTCAATTTTTTTTCAGACAATAATATAGTTAAAAAAAGGCAGCAATTATTTAGAATAAAATTAAAGTTCTGATAATATAGTTAAAAAAAGGCAGCAATTATTTAGAATAAAATTAAAGTTCTGATAATGATAAAAGAAAAAAATAAAGTGAAGCAACAAATCAGATAATCATATTTCATCATCAACAAATTATACTAGATATGGAGGAATTTACTATCTGTAAAAGTTCAGGGTGAAATCTCAAGCAAGGTGATAGAAGGTTTACCACTGCATAATTACAACAGTGCAACTGATAAAATCAGAAGTTTTAATGAAGAAAAACAACATAAAACCAGATAACATGAACACAAAAGATAATCTTACATAAAATAAAGTTTAATGTAATATAATTCTAAATCTTGTTTGAAGAAAAGAAGTTATCAGTATCAAAATAAAATTTTAATGAAAATAAAATAAATATTGTACATTCATTAATAAAATATTGTACATTTAACACAGTTATATGAATTATATATATTAATCAATACAGTTTAGGAAATAAATTATTATAATTAAACAGGATTATAATTAAAGGGGAATAATCCTATTAAAATTCTTATATTTTGTATTAAATTAAGAAAGCTAATAAAGTAAAAGAATTTCAATTTGAAGTCTATATACATTAAAAATTACAAATTGGAAATATTTAAGTAATATTAAATTTTTTTAAATTTTAAAAAGTTTTGAAAAGAATTTGTAAATTGGAAAGTATTTAGACTTCAAATTGTAATTATTTCACTTTATTAGCTTTCCTAATTTAATATGAAATATAAGAATTTTGATAGGAATATTTCCCTTTTTAATTATAATCTTGTTTAATTAAATCATTGCAGCCTAGGCTCAGGATTTTTAATAGTCCTTCCTTACATTTAATTATTTGCTAATTAATATATATGTAATTTAAGCATAAAATATATGATTATAATTTTAAAGTTCATTTTAATATTGAATTGTAAAGTGAAAAATTTGCAAATTCTTATGCTGATTAAAAAATACATATTATTAGAAACAGAAATTTGCATTTCTCCAAACTATGCAGTTGCGCGGATGTTTCCTGCCTATGAAGATGGAGAAAGAGACGAACAGACGGAGAAAGGGAGTTTGTCTTCCAGATTCTGATGGTGCTGAAGACTGACCTCCGTGCTACGCCTATATAATATTTGCCGATGTGGCCAGCAGCTGTGATTCTCTCAAGCGTGGTGCAGAAAAGTGATGTAAGGAGTCCTAATAAGGAACAGCGCAGTGGAGATAATCTACATGAGCATTTTGGATTATCGTTCTACATCACCAAATACCTATTTATATGAAAAGGACTGTTAAGCAGTATCAAGTCACATTGTACCAATCTAGTACATTTGTACGTTATCTATCGTATGAGTTCATTCATGTGTCAAAGTCTGACATGATACATTCATCTATGTTTTTAAATCTTAAGAATAGAAAATCACTGATTAAACTTTTTGTCAATTTTTCAATTTGGTGGAGTTTATACGGTACTTATGTATTAACGCAACCAGGCCAAAATGCGCATAAATCGAGAAATTTGGCAACCCATGCTTACGGCAACCCTACGTGTTATATGAAAGTTTATTTGTAAAAAGAAAAAATAACACTGGGCGTGTACTACCACAGCAATGGGTTTTCGGCGGAATTTGCCGAGAAAAGAAAGAGACTTTTTGGTTACTGTACCTAACAGAAGCGCCGTTACGCTCATGAAAAAAATTTGCGAAAATATCAAGGAAGGAAGCATCGTTTATTCGGATTGCTGGAAAGGATACAATACAAGTGAGTTCGAAAATGCTGGATTTCTGCATGGAACTGTTAATCACAAATATAACTTTGTGGATCCCAACACGGGCGTTCACATACAACATGTAGAGCGCATGTGGGGCTCAGCCAAATGGCGCAACAAAAAACAGAGAGGAACAGCCCGTCATCATCTTGACTCATACCTTATCAAATTTATATGGTGCCAAGTTCAAGCTGTTAATGGCGAAGATGGTTTTCAATCAGTGCTAAAAGCAATAGCCAAAAGATTTCCGCCGAAAAAATAATTCTGCAACTTATTCAAATTCGAAACCGGAAGGGTTTAATTGCTATTATATATTTTAAAACAAAATAATATAAAAAACTGTATTAAAATTATCTGTAATTAATAAATGTACATTTTCTTTCTATTCATACTTTTTTACTCAAACTTACAAATCGCGCCAACCTGGTTGCGATAATACGTAAGTACCGTTTATACTTCTGTAGCAGACAACACCACCATTACGCATAACTCTCAAGGTTCTTCAAAGAACACAAAATCTTCAAATACAATAGGTTATGGGCCCAAGTAACCAGAAGCTCAGGAGTCCAGGTCTCTGTTTACCAAGTCCAATAAAAGGAATGTGCCTAAGCAGTAAGTTGAACATCGGTGGTGTTTTGGTGGAAAAGAAGGTAAGCCAAAATTACTCTTCTTTGCTTGATTTTTTCTGAAATTATACGTATTTGATGAACATATTGAACCCAAATATACAAATAGAGAAATTGGATAACAGTAATTTTGAAATATGGCGTTTTCAAGTGAAAATGATTTGAATCCAGTCGGAACTTTGGGATTTCACGAGTGGACAGTTAGTCAAGCCAGAAACATCCGAAAGTAACTTAGCTGAAGTTGACAAGTGGGTTTCAAAAGATCAGAAAACTTTAGCAACTATTGCGCAGAGCGTAAAATCATCTGAGGTAATACACATTAAAAATGTCAAACCTCATATGAAGCATGGATGAAATTACACTAAATTCATCAGCCTAAAAGCCCTATTACTAAAGTTAGTCTCGTTAAGCAATTTATCTCAAAAAAGATGAACGCGAACGAAAACATGCAGGAGTATTTAACTTCTTTCTTCGAAATTGTAGATAAATTAGCTGAAATAGGATCTGAAATTCCCGAAGAATTTCTTACAGTTTTGCTATTATGTAGCTTAACGGAAGAATTTAAAAGTTTTAGAATCGCAACAGAATCTCGTGATAAATTGCCAGACTTAAACACCCTAAAAGTAAGTTACTAGAAGAAGCTAAAAGTTGCCAATTTAAAGCGCAAGAAACAGCCGAGCTCAGGATGCATTAGTTACTAAATATGACAGCAACACGAAAAAGTCTAAAAGATCGAAAACCTTCAAGTGTTAAAATTGTAACAGAAAAGTCCACAAAGCATCGGAATGTATGCAACCCCCAAACAAAAATCCTAATCAAGAATCCCCTAAAGCAAACTCTCTCATGATGGTGAGAGAGAATTAGAAACATATAAATGGTACCTTGATTCAGAAGCAACTGCACATACAGTGGATGGACAAAAATATGGAAACACCTTGTGAAATGCATGTTTGAAAAGAAAGATTGATTTTAATGAAATATGTAGTGGCACTGGCATTTTTGACTACTGACGCCACCTATACAACTTCGTAAATGTGCTAAACAGTTCAGTTTTTGTCGGAGTACTGTTATGTGAGGTTGTCATTGCATTATGTCAGAGTTAACAGACTTCGAACATGGGCAAATTGTTGGAGCACGTATGGTAGGTGCTTCCGTAAGCAAGGTAGCCTAGGTGTTTAGTGTTTCAAGAGGTACTGTATCGAAGATTTATTCTGCATATTTGAAAAGCGGAAAAACATCATCTGCTAAATCACAGAGCGGACGAAAGTGTGTCCTGAGTGATCGTGACAGACGATCATTAAGGGCAATTGTGACAAAAATAAGAAGACCTGCACAGCTGCAAAAGTTCCTGCTGAAATGAATGTTGTATTACCGAACCCTGTGAGTACCAAAACAATTAGAAGGGAGCTTCATAAACAGGGAATTGCTGGCCGTGCTGCAATTGAGAAGCCACTCATCAGTGATGCTAATGCCCGTAACAGGAAAAGGTGGTGTTTAAGTCATAAAGCCTAGACTATAGAGCAGTGGAAGCGAGTAATATGGTCTGACGAGTCTTCTTTCACATTGTTTCCCACTTCTCCGAGTTTACGTCTGGAGAACGCCATCTCAAGCCTATAATACAGACTGCTTGTTGCCAAGAGTGAAACATGGCGGGGGTTCTGTTATGGTTTGGGCAGCCATATCGTAGTTCTCTGCTAGCCCCATGATAACTGTGTCAGGGCACATGACTGCCAAGACTTATGTGAACATTTTGGCTGATCAAGTTCATCCCATGGTACAAACTTTGTTCCCCGATGGTGATGGTGTCTTCCAAGATGACAAAGCCCCTGTTCACACAGCTCACATCGTCACATTTTCTGAGCACGAGGATGAGTTGTCCCATCTCCCCTGGCCACCACAGTCACCAGACCTGAATATTATCGAAACTTTGTGGTCTACATTGGAATGGAAAGTGCGTTTTCGTTATCCACCGCCAACATCATTATCTGAACTTGCCACCGTTTTGCAGGAAGAATGGTATAATATTCCCTTGGCAAACATACAGGAACTGTATTTATCCATTCCGAGAAGACTGCAAGCTGTTTTGGATGCCAACGGGTTTCCTACACCACATTAAGCAAAGAAACATGTTTTTTTAAAGGTGTTTCCCTATTTTTGTCCAACCCCTGTATGTGCAATAACAAAAGTATATTTACGTCAATAACTGACATAAAAAGTGAAGTTCAGTTAGCAAATAATGAATTTTTAGAGTTAAAGGGAAAGTTGAAATTTATGCAAGTATTTATTCAAGTTCACAACGTCTAATACTTAATGATGCATTATATATTCCCAATCTAAAAATGAACTTCATTTCAGTTAATGCAGCAACGCAATGTAAATGTACTGTTTACTTTAGAAATGTACAAAATGCAAACAAACAAGATCACCGTTCCCAAAGGAAATGCACACAGTAAACCGTGACGTACTTAAACTTGTACACACCGATCACATCTTTAGGTGGTGCAAAATACTTCATAACATTCATCGACGACGAATCGCGAAAAATTACTGTGTGCATTACACAAAAGGTCTGAAGCTCTTGAAGCATTTAAAAAGTGCAAATTTCAGGCTGAGAAACAAACAGGGAAGCAACTAAAAATACTCCACAGTGATAATGCAAAAGAATTTAATCAATTCTTAGAAAAGCAGGGCATTAAATGCCAATTTTCAGTGGAGTAAAGACCGCAACAGAACGAAGTTGCAGAACGCGCCAATCGTACCCTAGTTGAAATTGCTAGATGTCTACTGTTCAAAGCAAAATTACCTCAAGGATTGTGGGCAGAAATCATTCATTTCTTGCTGAAGAAAATTCAGAAATGCCAAACATAGCATTTGAAAGTAAGCAGAAGCCGAAGAAAACACAATTCAAGGTCATTGTTCAGAAAGACTTAAGTTTCCAAAAACGGGAAAACCAGGTAGATCAAGAAAAATCTATCAGCAAAAACAAGCTAATTTGGTAAATTCTGAAGTTTTTGCGGATCCAGAAACAATAGAAGAAGCTTTATCCAGACCAGATGCAGATAACTGGAGAGCAGCTATGCAAGAAGAATACAATTCGTTAATGAGGAACAACACGTGGGAGTTAGGTCGATAGGTACAAAGCCAGACTCGTCGCCTAAGCATGCTCGAAAAAGTATGGCATAGATTATACGGAAACCTTTTCACCCGCAGTTTGCTACAACTCTGTATGAACATTGCTAGCTTTAGCTGCTGAATATGAACTGAAAATACGCATCAGACAGATGTCCAAACAGCTTATCTGAATGAAAAAAATTGATGAAGAGATCTTCATGTCTCAAGCAGAAGGCTTCGTTACTTTCAAAGGCAAAGTTTGCAAGCTGAAAAAGTCAATCTGCGAACTTAAGCAAGCAGGACAAATGTGGAATCTGAAATTAGATAAATTTTTGCGAAAACTTAAATTTGAAACGAAATTAATTAAATATCTGGCATGCAATTTTGAACATAAATGCAGATAACTGCATTTATGTTAAAAAAGGAACAGATGACTGTAACATAATTGGTATTTATGTAGATGATTTGATAATTCTGACTAAAAGCGAATCTTCCATGATACACATTAAGAAAACTCTCAGCAAAACCTTTCAGATGAGGGATTTGGGTAAAATAAAACAGTGTTTAGGAATTAACATCGAGCATAATGAAAATGTACCAATTAGCCAAACTCAATACATAAAAGAACTCTTGGATAAATACGATATGCAAGAATGTAAACCTATATCAACAGCGTTAGATCCCAACATTAAACTTTGCAAATTATCAAATGTCGCCAAAGAAAATGAAAGTGTAGACAAAATTATGCATCAATCATTAATTTGATCTTTAATTTATTTAGCTGTATCTACACGACTTGACATTGCAAATTCTGTTAATAGACTTAGTCGATTTAACAGTAACCAGAAATATTTTCACTGGATTCAAGCAAAATGCGTACTACAATACGTTAAATCTATGATAAACGTAAAGATAACTCATCGCAAAACAAATGAAAATCTGAAATGTTATGTAGATGCAGATTGGGCCAAAAATAGTCTTGAAAGGAAATCATTTACAGGCTATAGTTTCATATTAGCAGGAAGCCTGATTTCTTGGGAATCGCGCAAGCAAAGAATGGTAGCGCTCTCAAGCACTGAAGCAGAATACATAGATAGCGTTAACTGAAGCTTCAAAAGAAGCAATGCACTTTCATTTGCTATTAAGAGAGCTAGATTTTTCTGAATAGGTAACAGAAGCAACTGTGTTGTACAATGACAATCAAAGTGCACAACATTTAGTGAAAAACACAGTTCATCACTCTTGAACAAAACACATCGATACTCGATTTCATTACATAAGAGAGTTATACAACAATAAAGAAATTGACATTAAGTACAGTCAAAAGTCGTTAATTCGGACACCCATAATCCGGACCTCAAAGCTAAAATCTTTCTGCGCATGCGCCGCGTTGAAGCATGCGCATAGGCGTTTACACGTGCGCACAAGTCTTTTACGACTGCGCATATGCATCTGCGCAAACGCAGAATACGTTTTCGCGTGCGCGTTTAATGTATAACGGACGGTATATAAGCTAAGCTAAAATTATCTATTTCAGTTAATGTTGATGATTGTGTTGTTCCTTAATCTTCGGATTGGATCTGGCTTATCATTTTTTGCAGACTGTAAGAGCAATTTTATAAAAGTAAGTTTGAACTTTCGATTATGTCAAATAGAATTTCCGATGCTGGATCTCCCAAAGGATCTACAAAACGAAAGTATGTTTGGATGTCCATGATGCTAAAGCAAAGTTTAAAGAAATTAAACATTTAGCAGTAGTAGCAATGAAAGCTCCCTGAGATATGTTGTGCAGACATTGAAGACAATAAAAGATTTTGAACTTAACAAATTTATTAACAATATAATAAAGAATAAAAACACAAAAAAATAAATGTCAACAATATTAGAGTATTTTGAAAAATATAATATAATCATCATTCATCAAATATTTTTACCTGATCTTCAAAACACTAGCATTCTATATAAATAAAAATGTCCTAAACAGTGACTATGCGGCCTAAAAATAAAGCTGGCTACCCATTCAATAAGTCCATAATCAATGGTCAAGAAAAACACCTGAAAATTTAAATGAAGTTCTTGAAAACACTTAAAACCGGCCTAACTCCGTTTGCACAAGGAATCGCCGTTCACGTATTTTTAATTCCGCCTTCATTGAAGAACATGGAAGCTACCCACGGCAGTCACTCGAATGGTAGTTTCTGGATCCAAAGAACTTTATTCCGGAACCATCATCTCGCAAACCGGAATCAATGCACTTTAATCACCGGACTGCATCCATTGTTCTGAAGGGGCTGGTAACCGCTCACTCAAATGCCGGGATAGCAGGAACTAGAAGGGTTGAGCCAATGCCAATGATTTGAAAATTACGGAGTGCCTATGGTTCAAAACCATTTACCTCCTCATCAGAATTACTAAAAGCGAGCAGAATAGGAAAAAATTTTGCATAAGTGAATTACTTGATGCACACTAGAGGGAGCCACTAGCTCAAGAAAGTTTAAGGATAGAGATGAGAAATAAAAACTTAAGTATCATAATATTTATTTATAAGTTTTTAGGTTTTATAATTTTTTTTGCATTTTATATTTTATACTTTTTTTGGTTTTTATAAATTTTTTATACACAATACTAACACTAAAGCAAAAAGCGGAGAGGAAAGAGTTTAAGATTAATAGGCTCATTGGCATGTGGCTTGTGTAGGATAGTGCAAATAATAAATATGAACGCGCAGAAAATATTCATAGGCAGATTTTAAAAATCTGCGGGAGATGTGATTCTATGCGAACAGATTGATAACTTTGCTAGATCTTGATTGCAGGTAGTGATGGTGATAAAGCAATTATATGGCAGCTCGCTGAAGAGACGTCCTTCCTTCATGGCGCGGAGGCTGGAACTGAGGTAGAGAGGGCGTGTCTAGCCCTTTTGGATGGTGGGTAAATGCGGAAATCTCGGCCAATCACGGCTCTCGGTCTCTTCTGTGAGCTGCGAATAGCAGGATCGTATGCTGGCATCTGATGAAGTGCTCGATTATCAATCTGTTCAATTTTAAGGAATAAATTTTGACTATGTTTTTTGATAAGGTAATCAACAGGTTTAATGTTAAGGTCCGAATGAATCACATCTGTACGGACGTACCAAGCTGCGTTTAGGGCCATACGTAAGGTTTTACTTTGAAAAGATTGAAGTTTTTTCACATGAGTTTTTGCAGCAGTACCCCAGATTGTACATGCATACATAAAGACAGGTCTTATTATGGATGTATAGAGAAGGATTTTGTTTTTAATTGACAGATTGCTCTTTCGAGCTAAAAATGGGTAAAGTTGGGCTCTGGCACCTTTCGCTTTGTTGAGAACATTTTCAATGTGAAGGCGCCAGGTTAATTTTGAATCAAGTACAACTCCTAGGTACTTGTAAGAGTTTGACCAGGGAACATAGTCATCAAAGAATTTAATATTAATGGAAGGGTACGGGAGGGGGCTACGTTTGAATATCATAGCAGCACATTTAGCAACATTAATTTTTATTTTCCAAGTGATGAGCCAGTGCTCAAGGCTAGAGAGATAACTCTGAATGATTTGGACCAAGTTTTCAAGGCGTTTGTGTTGAGCTAGGATGGCCGTATCATCAGCATAAAGTGCAAGAGTGATACTAGGTGATTTTGGCATGTCATTTATGAAAATGTTGAACAAAATTGGGCCTAAAAGTGACCCTTGGGGGACGCCGCTTAGTATAGGACGGGGTGTCGAAATGAAAGAATTAACTCGTACAGAAAAAGATCTATTAGTGAGGTACGAATTAATTATATGAATTAAATGGGCCGAAACGTCAAGTCGTATGAGCTTGATAATAATTCCTATATGCCAAGTCCTATCAAATGCTTTGGCTATGTCAAGAAATAAAGCGCCAGTAAGCATTTTGTTACGAAACCCTTCGTGAATGAACTCCACTGTCCTCAGCAGCTGGTGCGTGGTGCAGTGTTTTGCTCGAAATCCAAATTGTTCATCAATCAGAACGTTGTGATTTCGGAGAAAATCATTCAGGCGTTTAAGTAACACAAACTCGTATATCTTAGATAACGAGGATAGGAGGCTGATAGGTCTATAATTTTGAGGGTTAGAAAGGCTTTGGCCTGGTTTTGGAATAGGCACAATAAGTGCTTGTTTCCAGCTTTGAGGAAAATAGCAATGCTGTATCATAAAATTCATAAGCATTACTAAGAAAAATAGATAATTGGTGGGTAAATTTTTAATCATACGATTAGAAATAGAGTCCATACCAGGGGCTTTTTTGGGTTTGATGGTAATGTATTCACTTACCTCGCTCATGGATGTATAGTGTATTTCTCTCGCGAAAGGCGAGGAGAGGAAACGTTCAACATCTTGTGGGAAAGAACTTGCGCTGTTCGCAAACATTCCTTCATTATGTGGTGTAAATTGAGTTTGAAGAGAATCCGCAATTAATTCGGATTTCTCAGCGTCTGTGTGAGCCACCGCTGCGTCCGTAGTTAAGGACGGAATGTTAGATTTGTGTTTGCGTAGGCGGGCTGATGCGCGCCAAAGACTGTTATCATTGGTCGTTAGGGACTGAATGTAATTCGTGTATTGTGATAGGAAGAAATGGTCACATGACGCCTTGATCTCATTTTGGAGAGCACGGAGTTGAATTTTTAATCCAGGATTTCTATTTCTTTGCCAAAGTCTCCGTACTTTATTCTTTTCTTTAATTTTGAGTTTAATTTCTTGAGGTAATTTACGAAAATTGGGTCTGAGGGTGGGTTTTGATACTTCCTTATAAGTATCTGTTAAAATGGTCGTTAAGTGATCGACTGCCGAGTCTATATCATGGCTGGATTTAATTTCAAGGGAGGGCAAATTTTTACTTTTAAGTTTGAAACGAAAATTGTCCCAGTTTGTAGAGACGAGTGCCGGAGAATTTTGATTAAAAATAGTACAGTTAAGGTCTATGATTACGGGGTTGTGATCTGAAGATAAACAGTTTTCAACAGTCACGTGATATCCAAAAGGGATGTTTCGAAAGAGTGCCAGATCAATGAATGAAGGGGCACCCCGTGAACCATATCTAGTAGGGGAATCCGGCGCAATAATTTTAATTTGGGCGCACTGAGCCCATTTTAGAAGGCCACGACCAGCAGGGTTTGATCTATGACAACGCCAATGCTGATGGTGACAATTTAAATCACCAGCTATGATTAGATTGTTGGAAAGGTGAGCAATTTGTTAAAATCAACCACAGGTAAATTTCCACCTGGTGGAAGATAGGCAGAGATCATTACAAGGGAGGGCGAATTTTGAATGAAAATTTCAATGATTGTTGCCTCGAGTTTACTCATACTCGGAGTGTCAATTCTTTTGTGTGGTATTGAATTTTTAATATAGACACAAGTGCCACCATGATAAATACCACGAGTATTAGAAGCTTGTCTGTCATTTTTATATAAAGCATAATTTGCAAGCTTGGGAGCTCTCCCTGGCTGGAGTTTGGTCTCTTGGACAAAAATAATGTCAAAATCTTTCTCTTCCACATAGTCTCTAAACTCATGGAATTTGGATAGAATGCCATTTGCATTCCAGGTGCATAGTTTTAAGTTTTTCAATCCTTTCAAAGTATTGAATTTTACTGTCTGGGGATATCAGAGAATTGGAGAGTAATATAACTCTCAAAGATGTAGTATGCCGCGTCAGCACCAGATGGAGCCACTCTGAGCTGCGGTAAGGCGTTTTTGAATGCCAAAAGAAGTCTGCTCTGGTCAATACCAGGCTGGTTTGAAATTTGAATAATTGCCAAAAGGATTTCGGTGCAATTTAGCGTCGAATTAGCTCCTATGGGGACCGATAAATTTGGAATAATTTGGGGTGCAGCTTGTTGCATACCAGTAAGTGCTGCGGAGAAAGAAACTCCAGGGCGAATATTATTTGCACTGGGTGTGGGTGCAGCCGACAGTGTTGGGAATTGGATGTTGTTTTGGAGATTAATTTTGTCTGCGTTGGTTTTTTCAGCGGTCAGGCTGGGTTTGGTGCTCGGTTTCGGATTTGATCTATTTTTTGAACCCGGGAATCTTGGGCAGGAACGCCAGTTAGCCGCATGATTTCCGGAGCAGTTTGCACATTTATTAGGTGCTTCAAATGGTTTCGGGCAGTCTTTTGCTTGATGTGGACCAGCACATTTCACACAGCGTCTTGGGAGCGTGCACACTTCGGATGAGTGAAAGAACCCTTGACAGCGCCAGCACTGTGAAGGGCCTTTCTGACCTTTGAAATGCTCCATGGCAACTTCCGTTCCCAGTAGCTCCGTGATGTTGTATATTTCATCTGCTTTCAGGCTATTGTAAATCTGTAGGTAGAATAAAGGCATCGGCATTTTGGTCTTCCATCTTTTGAGCTGTGAGATTTTATGAATTTTGAAACCGAGGACTTCCACCGCAGTCTGCACAACACTGAGTGGTGTGTTCGAGGGTAATCCTCTAATAACTATTTTAAGTGGTCTGTCTGATTTAAGAGTGTGTGATTTAAATTCGATGTTATTGTCAGTTAAAAATCTTACGACAGTCCGGTAATCTGCTTCATTTGAGGTGTTAAGTTTGAGGAAGTCAATATTCTGTTTTGATTGGACTGTCGGTGCATGACGTTTAAGTTGGTTTAGAAGAAAGTACCAATCAGCACGAGGCTTGATAAAAATTGGTGGAGGTGCCTGTACTTTTGGTTTTTGAGTGTCTGCCGGCTGCTGAGTAGTTTGTTCTGTATTGTCAGTATTAGTTTGGATAACGTTGAAAGAGTTTGCAGTAGCTATGTTATTATTATTTTCAGTAGGGATGTGTTTAGTTTGGGATTTTTTAGCTATTAAGTGTTTTGGTGGTATGACAAACCCTTCAGCATCAGTAGGGCGAGTACGTTTCTTTTGATCAGATTTTGGAGTTTCTAGTGGGGTTTTAGGGTTTTCAGTATGGGTGGTTTTAGGAGAATTTGGAGTGTTGGGTTCCGAAATATTGGGTTTTGAAGATTTGGCCTGACATTCTTTAAAGAATTCGTCTTCTGTGGCAGGGAGGGTAAAGAGGTTAACTCCGAGGTTGCTACATAAAGTGTGAAGGGAAAATAAAATTCTCTCACCCTCGTCAGTCATCTGTTTAATCATCAGGTCCTTGGAGGGATTGTCAGAACGCTGAAGTCTCTGGATGTCGAATAGCAAATCCGTATGACGATTTTTCAGTGCGTAGATTTGGATTGCACTTTTCGATAGTTCCATGGCTGAAGGAGAAGCAGGTGGAGGAGCAGTCGTGTCCATATCAGTATTGATCCGTAGTTGCGGAGAGGCAGCGGTAAGAAGTACCAGCTGGCGGCGCCGAATTCGTGTTTCCATTGTTCTGCAGGAGCTCTGAGCTCTTACGACCGTCACTTTCTTCGTCCATGACGAGAAAAAATGAATGAGCATCAGAAGGGTTGAGCCAGAGCGACGCGAGATACTTATAGCAGAAGTAGGAATGACGTCATCTCACGGCAACCAATCAGCTATCGGCAAGAATCGGCTTTTCAGATGACGTAACATCATGTTTCGTTTTTGCATCTCAATTAGGTTGAAACAGTCCGTTCTCAATGCAAACAGTGGCAGCAAGAAAAAGAAGAAGTAACTACTATATTACATTAAAATAAGGACTAAACTAAATAAACATTTCAAGGAGGAGAGATGATGCAGTAAAAGGTTTAAAAATAAGCTATATTTTCAAACAAATGCCCCCCACATCATCATCTCCGACCTGAAATAAAAACCGAATGCCAGTATTTTTACAAAATTCAAAACAAGAATAAATGAATATCACAATTTCATTCAGAAATTTTTAAGAAAATTTTTCTATGGGAAAATCTTATCCCATTATTCAAAAATTTTACCGTAGCAAGAAAGTCCAACATGTTACAGAACAATACAAAGACATATATATGATCACACGCTCAATACTTTTACCCAGGGCCCTGGTTACTCATACAACATTCTACACTATACAATTTTACATTTACCTAATATCCATCATATATGACTTATAGCATATTTTAAAATTAACAAAACTCTTAATTTAAATACACACAAAAACAAATTTCATAGGAAAATTGTTCCACAAAATCTTATCAGATTATGTTTAGTCAGCGGTTTTGTCATGGGATCAGCCAGATTATCTTTACTTGGGACATATTTTAAATCAAAAATTTCCCTGTTCAATAGATCACGAATGAAAAATAGTTTCACATCTATATGTTTTGTCCTCGAGTTTTCAATGGGTGATTTTGTAAAACATATAGCAGCCATATTATCAGCAAACAATATTGGCCTCGAAACATAGTTACTTGCAATTTTAAACTGAATGCATTCATCCAAAATGTTTTTAAACCAAACTAATTCTTTTGCTGATTCAGTCATGGAGATAAATTCAGCCTCCATAGTAGATAAACTCACTCCCCTTTCTTTAAATGTACGCCAAGATACAGGTGATTCTCCCAACAAAGCTATATGTCCACCAATAGACACCATATCATCCCTGCTTGAAGCAAAATCCGAATCTGAATATATATTGAGCTTCAGCTCCTTGCATACCAGTTTGAGTTTGTGCTGTCTGGTATTGGAAACGTACCCTAACAGTTTAAGTAATCCTTCCCAGTGAAACTTACCAGGATTGCTTTGGAACTGAGAAAATATATTAACAGCATAAGCTATATCCGGAAGAGTACGATTGCAAAGAAACGAGAGACATCCCAAAACATTTCTATAAGGATAATTCATCATTTCAGTCGTTTCTTCTTGTGTACTGGGACTTTGAGACTTTGAATATTTCACACCTTTAACTATTGGAAGGGAAGTAATTTGTATTTTAAAAGACTTAAATCGATCAACTATGTCTTCTATATATAATTGCTGATGAATTAAAACACTATTGTTCTCATATTCAAACTCCACACCCAGAAGCTTTCTTGTTTTACCTCAAATTTTCAAATCAAAATGTGAACTCAGGACTTTTAATATCCTTTTGGCCTGAACTTCACTTTTCCCAAACACAACTATATCATCAACATAAACCAACAGAATGACAAAATCTTTAAAACGATAGACACAATTGCACCACTCAAACTTGATAAATCCTAGGTTATAGTGTTCTATCCAACTCGTAGTACCATATTTGCCCACTCTGATGCAAACCATACAAGGCTCTATCTAAGCGACACACAAAAGTTTCTTTATCTCGCTCCACAAAACCCTGAGGTTGGGACATGTAAATTTCCTCTGATAAAGGAGCGTAGAGATAGGCACTTTCACGTCACATTGTATATTTGCCCATCCAAGGTGTGCAACTAAAAGGGAGAAAAAGAGCCTTATTACTGAAAAGTTGACTATAGGAGAGTAGGTTTCATCATAGGTATCGTATTTAATTTGCCGATAACCCTGAGCCACTAAACGAGCCTTAAAACGAACAATGTTCCCAAATTCGTCACGTTTAATGTTGAAAATCCACCTGCAACCTAGTGGAGTCTTGTCTTTAGGAAGTGGAACAAGATGCCATACCTTATGCTTTCGCATGTTGGCCCTTTCCTCTTCCATTGCCTCTATCCATTTAAGCTTTTCTGCAGATTTCATTGCCTGGTTATAATTGTTTGGAATTGAAACATCTAGTCAGCTATCTCGGGTATACGACGTTGAAGGAGTACCAGTTGGGTCGATTTCACCACTATAAGTATTGCTTCCCTTGAAATCAAACAAGGTAGGATCATACTGAATATTATGTTCAGTGCAATACCCTTCTACATCATTTGGTGATCGTAGTCTTTGATTAGACCCCCTCTAAAATAATACACATCCGTACGAGTGCCGTCTGGCCTTGGAACAGGTTTACGAAGCCAAGTTACTTGTCTCAATGTAGATTGAGTGTCAGTGCCAATTGTAGAAGAAGGTATATTAGTATCGGTTCTTTCCTCTATTTCAGGAAAATAGCCAACTGGAGCGTCAGTAGACTGGAACTCTACCCTTTCTTCAGATTCCAAATCAGGAAGGGTGCCCAGTGCAGCTCCACTGCTACTTTTCTGCATTCCAATCGACTCTTTAAAAGTAGCATTTAGGGTTTCTACTACCTTTTGCTCATTTTGCAACCAAATCTTGTACCCTTTTGTTCGTACACTGTACCCAATCAATCGGCCCTTTGTTACCTTTGGATCAAGTTTAGAATTTCTTTTAGCCTTTGGTATTCTCACATAGGCAATCGTTCCAAATGCCTTAAGATGACGTACTGATGGTTTCCGCTTAGTGTATAATTCGAATGGGGTTCTGTCTTGGCCCTTATGACAGATTCTATTAAATGAATATGCAAAATACATTACTGCATCTGACCAAAATTCGGAACTCATTCCACTATCGTGTAAGATTGCACGTATATTATTGAGAGCTGTCTGATTAAATCTCTCACAAACTCCATTCTGTTCTGGAGTATAGACATCTGTAAATTCGTGCTTTACACCATTTTTATTACAATATGACCTGAATTGATCATTATCATATTCTCGCCCATTGTCAGTCCTAAAGTACTTTAATCTAAGGTTCAAAGATCTTTCCGCACGTGCTATGTGCCTTTCAAATACTTCAAACACCTGACTTTTCCCCACAATGGGGTACACTACCACGTAACGAGAATATTCGTCAATAAAGGAAACGAAATAACGTTCACCATTCCTACCTGGAATGTTAATAGGTCCCCATACATCAGAGAAAACCCTTTCAAGCGGTCTCTTTACTTGAATACCTTCTAAAGGTCTATAGGAGATTCGTCTTTGCTTATTGATTTGGCAATGTTCACAAAACAAATTAGGTGAGTGCTTTAACACAGGAAGACCTCGAACTGAATGTCTCTTACTAGTCCTGACAATAGTATCATAATTTATATGACCAAACCGACCATGCCATAATTCACTATTATTATGCTGAACTGTGGATGCCTCAAATTTTACAGATTTGCCCTCCTTTTTGATTATTTTCGGGAATACATGATAGTTACTTCCTATCAACTTAGCCTTGTACAAAGTTGAATTCTCATCATCAGTAACTTTAATTTGCCCATTTTTACCATAAAATCTTGCTCCATTGATATCCACCCTAGGTCCAGATATTAAATTTCGTCTCAGTTCAGGTGAATATAACACATCTTTAAGCAAAATAACTGTATCCCCAAATTTCATTTTAACAGTACCCTTCCCATGAATTGGAAAAGTTACCCCATCAATAGCTACTAGCATATTCTCATTTTTCACAGGAGAAAAAGTATCAAACACTTCACGATTTTTACAAAAATGATGAGATGCTGCAGTATCAAAAATCAAACTATCATCATTTTCTTCCAAATTGTTAACATTGGCTTGAGCTATAAAATGGGACTGTGCATGGGAATTTTTACTTTTACTCAACTTGGGTTTATTCTTACACTTAGAAGATGTTTTATTACTACTAGATACAGCTGAGGAAACAGAAGAAGCAGGTGAGGGTGATCTGGAAAAGTTACCTCTCATTCTACAGTATTTTTGAATATGACCTGGACGGCCACATTTATAACACTTGAACCCTTTAATCTGCTTAAATTTGGGTTCACAGTCAGTACTTTGAACTTCTATAGTCTTATTGGAGTTTTCCCTATCTATCTCTCTTAAATTAAGACGCGTTTCCTCTGCTAGAATTTCAAGTTCAACATTTTTAAAAATGAACTTTTCATCTGGCCATCTCAAAATATTCTGAACTACTTGATCAAATTTATCTGGAAGGAACCTAAGAAACTGGAAACATATATATACGTCTCTTACAGCCTGATTAATATCAGCTAACTGTTCAGTTACGCGTTTTAATCTAGAAGAAAAGAAACTAATACTTTCATTTGGCTTGATTTTGCAATTTAAGAACTCTGAAAACAGGGACATATGTCTTGACCGATAATCAGGCTGGAAATATTTGGCAAGCGTATTCCATGCCACTACCGGGTCATCAATTTCACATATCAAATTTCTGTATTCAGGGCTTACATGCATATAAATTAACGATAATGCCAATCGACTTCTATTTTGATAGTCGGCAATAATTTCTTTTGTAATACCCTTAACATCATCTAAATCAGGACATTTTTCAATACCTTTGACCAAAAGCCATGCATTTTTTTCATTCAAGACAAACTTCATATCTTTGGACCATGTAAAATAATTACATGCATCAAGTTTAGCAATATTATGCATGACACTAACAGTAGCCATATTTGAATTTTAACAAAAACCGCCCCCCAATCTCTTAAGTCCTAAATTAACTTTAAACTTCAAAAGTCTGCACTAAAAATAACTCAGGAGCTGGTGGCCCATAACCAAAATGATGCTAAAGCAAAGTTTAAAGTTTAAAGAAATTAAACATTTAGCAGTAGTAGCAATGAAAGCTCCCTGAGATATGTTGTACAGACATTGAAGACAATAAAAGATTTTGAACTTAACAAATTTATCAACAATATAATAAAGAATAAAAACACAAAAAAATAAATGTCAACAATATTAGAGTATTTTGAAAAATATAATATAATCATCATTCATCAAATATTTTTACCTGATCTTCAAAACACTGGCATTCTATATAAATAAAAATGTCTTAAACAGTGACTATGCGGCCTAAAAATAAAGCTGGCTACCCATTCAATAAGTCCATAATCAATGGTCAAGAAAAACACCTGAAAATTTAAATGAAGTTCTTGAAAACACTTAAAACCGGCCTAACTCCGTTTGCACAAGGAATCGCCGTTCACGTATTTTTAATTCCGCCTTCATTGAAGAACATGGAAGCTACCCACGGCAGTCACTCGAATGGTAGCCTCTGGATCCAAAGAACTTTATTCCAGAACCATCATCTCGCAAACCGGAATCAATGCACTTTAATCACCGGACTGCATCTATTCTTCTGAAGGGGCTGGTAACCGCTCACTCAAATGCCGGGAAAGCAATAACTAGAAGGGTTGAGCCTCCAACTCCAACTTGCTTTATTTGCCGCGATTAACCTGCGAAATTGCAGGTTGTGTTCCGGCTATCGAACCTTGGTGCTTCTAGGAGCGCTGCAGGTAAGGAAATGCCGAACGTAGTTCTCGTGGAGACAGGATAGCAGATGCAGGGTTGTGACCAATGTCACCTGATGAGCGATAAGACATCTGGTTGGCGATGAGGTATCCAGGCATCGTAGCGCTGTAAATCTGAAGTTTTACAATACATAAAATAGTACTAAATCAGTTCATAAAAGGTGTGTGTTGCAGTCATAAATGCAGAAAATAAAATACGATTCCAAAAAGTATAATAGTATATACAGGAAAATTATAAGTAATATCTTGTGGGCGTGGCTGTGTGTGTCACATGATCATCCAGTTAAGATTTCTAAACATCATTATTTACAAGTCAAATAAGTTTTCAGAGTACTACATACTTAAAAACACAAATTATGTTGGAAAATCCTGGTTTCCACTGAGTAGAAAAGCGGCATATGGACGGAGGTGCCTGTCCTCGTGTAAAATTTCATAGTGAAATAGGTTGAAAATGTCCATATGTTGGCACTCCTTAGCGGCGTCATAAAATGCCGTGTTAGTTCTTCTTAAATATTTCACTACTGTATCCATTTTTAAATCTTCATGGAGACGTTTGTTCTTCACATACGGGTGTGCATTTGTGATAATTCTTAAAAATTGGTTTTGCACAACTTGTAATTTTTGGATTTCACCCTTCGTAGCGGTAGTCCATGCTGGCGAAGCGTACGTCATGATGGGTCGGATTGTGGCTAGATAAATAAGTCGTTTCTTGTCCAACGAAAGTTTTGAATATTTCCCTATCATGGGATATAAACATTTCATGACTTTAATCGCTTTATCCTTGATTTGTTGGATGTGATGCTGCCATGTGAGCTTGTCGTTGATGGTGATGCCCAGATATTTGGCTTGTTTCACGATAGGCACAGCCTCGTTAAAAAGATAAACACTTTGCCTGATCGGAACATTTTTCTTCCTTTTCCTTATGAGTAGGAGCTGCGATTTTTGAGCGTTAATTCGTATCTTTCAATACCCACACCATTGTTCTATGGAGGGAATAGTGTCTTGGAGTTTCCGAATAGCATGATTGATGTTAGCAGAGTTCACTGCCAAGGCAGTGTCGTCTGCATAACAGGCTAGCATAGAATTATGATTTAAATGTAATCTCGGAAAGTCTGAAACGTAGAATAGATAGAGTATAGGGCCAGTCACAGAACCCTGTGGAACACCGCTAGTCATTATTTTAGTGCTCGATAATTCATTTTTTACAGAGACTCTGAATGTCCGATCCCTGATAAAAGAATGGATTAGCAGAATGAGTTCTCTGTCCAGTTGAAGGTCAATTAATTTAGCAATTAAGCCCTCATGCCAGACGCGGTCGAATGCTTTCGCCACTTCTAGCATGAGTATAGCAACATTAAGTTTGCAGTGCAGAGCTGCACCAGCGAATTCGGTTATTCGGACAAGTTGCTTCGTTGTTGAGAGGTGAGCACGGAACCCAAATTGTTCCGGCGGAAGATGCTGAAAATATGGTTTCAGTCTATTCAGGATAATTCTCTCAAAAATTTTGCCTAAGCCCGGCAGTAGACTAATAGGACGATATCCGTCTGGTCGGGTGTGATCTTTGGTCGGTTTAGGTAGTAAAATAATTTTAGCAATTTTCCAAGGTGTTGGAAAGTAAGAAAGAGCAAGACAAGCATTAAAAATACTTGTCAGGCTGCAGATGATGTTAGGCGGCAAATTTTTAATTGCTGTATTGCTGATTTCATCAATTCCTGGCGATTTCTTTTGTCTCAGGTGTTTGATAATATTAGTCGTTTCAGTAGGAGTGGCATATTTAATCGGAAGTCTGACTGAAGGGCCGTTGAGCCAATCCCTCACTCGTAGGAGGGTCTTTAATTCGAAATCAGAGTGGCGAGAACTGTTCTTGGAGGTGTGCTGCGAAGATTTCTGCCTTTTCCTGATTGGAGATGGCAATATTACCTCTGTCATAGAGGGGTCGATTACTTGTGAAGGAAGTTTTAACATTTTTGATTAAAGACCAGAACGTACTTTCTTTAGAATCCAGATTTAACATTTTATCATCCCATAGTTCTTCTTTGAAGGTTTTAATGGCCTTCTGAATTTGCTTATTTTTACGATTTATTTCACGTTTAAGTGCCGGGTCCCACGTTAAATGATAACATTTCCTGAGTCTATTTCGCTCTCTCATAAGCTGTCGTATTTTAAGGGGCAGTCTGAAAGCCTTATCACGATTAGTAATTTCAGTACAGGCTTCCTTATTTGCACCTTGAATGCTTTCACTTAAGGCATTAATTACAGTGTTTATGCCTTGTTTGGTATTGAGATTTTGCAGTCGAGGAGGTGAATTTTTCATGATATTGCTGAAGAGATTCCAATTCGTAATTCGCTTAGTAGAGAACTCAGAAGTTTTTGTCACTCCTAATGTTGCGATTACGGGGAGGTGGTCAGAGGACAATTCATGACGGGTTGAGCCAGAGCGACGCGAGATACTTATAGCAGAAGTAGGAATGACGTCATCTCACGGCAACCAATCAGCTATCGGCACGAATCGGCTTTTCAGATGACGTAACATCATGTTTCGTTTTTGCATCTCAATTAGGTTGAAACAGTCCGTTCTCAATGCAAGCAGTGGCAGCAAGAAAAAGAAGTAGAAGTAACTACTATATTACATTAAAATAAGGACTAAACTAAATAAACATTTCAAGGAGGAGAGATGATGCAGTAAAAGGTTTAAAAATAAGCTATATTTTCCAACAGTCCATTAAACAAAAAGTGTAATTGCTATAAAAAATGGATAAATGCATATCCTTTGTTTATCTAACCGTTCCCAAATCTGTTTATCAATTTCACGCTGCTCTGCGCGGGGGGGGGGACGATGCGGCGCGCAATGAACTGGAAGTTGATCTGTCAGCACTATCGTTATCTTCAAGGCAGATGTTTTTATTTTATTCGGCTTATAATTCCTTACTAAATGTAGTATTTCATCTTGATGTACTCCATCTCTGATATGATTTAAATCAAATTCCTCATCATTATAAATATCACGAATACAAATCAAATAGTTTTCTGGTTGCAATTTTCTAATTTCGGCTATGCGTAATGTATGCTTTACGCATGCTCGCATTGAAAGAACTGTTTAATAAAGTAAACAAATAAATATTAAGCTTTTTTTTTTTTTTTTTTTTTTTTTTTTTTTGTAAATTTTGATACCTTTTAGATCATAATTGCTCATTATTTTATAAATTACGGTTTCATATTTTTAATTTTATAATTTCTGCATACCATCTTACCAGATTTAAACTGATGATCTATAATCCGGAATCGCCGAAGTCCCGACGAGTCCGGATTAAAGACTTTTGACTGTATGTGTCTACAACAGAAATGCCAGCCGATATTTTAACAAAGAATCTCGGCAAAGACAAACATAGAAAATGCATGAATTTATCAGGACTTTAATTAATGAATGTCGTTTTTGGTTTATTCTCTTTTCAGCTCGTCGAGGGAAAGTGATAGAAATGGAAATTTGTATTTCTCCCGTTTGTGATTGCGCTGAGCAGAAAAGGTGAACTATATAGTTGTGCGGATGGTTCCTCCCGAAGAAGGAGAAAGGGAGTCTGTCTTCCAAATTCTGATGGTGCTGAAGCCTGACTTCAGTGCTACGCCTATCTAATGTTTGCCGACGTGGCCAGAAGCTTCAATTCTCTCATGTGTGGTGCAGAAACGTGACGCAAGGAGTCCTAATAAAGAACAGAGCAGTGGAGATAAGAATCTGCATAAGCATTCTGGATTATCATTCTACATCGCCAGATAGCTGCCTGTATGAAAAGGACTTAAGTAGGATAAAGTCACATTGTACCAATCTAGTACATTTGTACGTTATCTATCGTATAAGTTCATTAATGTGTCAAAGTCTGTCACGATATGTTCTTCTATTCTGTAGCAAAGAACCTCGGTTCTACACCCACCACTATGCATAACTCTTCAAAGAAGAGTTATTCAAAGAATAAAAAATCTTCAAGTACAATGCATATATAAGTATATTATTATATTAGATAAAATAAATTATATATTATACATATTATAATGTACAAAGTATATCACATGCTGCAATGCAGTCTTATACATTATCTTTTACTCTTTCTTTTGTGGTATAACAATATAAAGGATTCTTGTATTTTACAATAAAACTTCGAGAAATGATACTACAATGAAAACATGTTATACCTATAATTTCATGGCATTAAATTCAGTTTTAAAGAATGACAATGAGTACTTCCTTGCTAAGAGACCATTGCACAAACTTTTTGTGACTTTTGAAATTTACATTTAAGTTGGCAAAACATTAATATTAGTCAATTATGTTTGCCAGCTTTGGTGACTTACAAAACCACCAAAATAAGATGCTGGCTGCTTTATTTAGTAGGTATGAAATCGCGCACACAATATTTTTTCTTATGTGATGTCACAAGCAATGAAATATCAGTCACTAAGAATATTTATACTGACTACTTGAAGTGTCAGGTCAAAACAATCTTTAATGAGAATGTTTGAGCGGCTGTTGTTTAGTTGTTTAGTTGTTTTCACTTGGCATGCATTTTGAAAATTAAAAATCCTTATTTCTTAAATTTTTAAAGTACTATTTGACTTTCCATATGTCGTGGATACTGAATCAGCAGATATATCGACATGATTATATAGCCTGCCTATATATAATCTGATTTTAATATTTCATTCATTTGCATAGAAGAAAGCCTTAGTCTATAGTTGACTATCTACAATTTAAATCAACTATTAAAACTTTACTGCGCTGTGTGTGTATGTGATCATGGCAAAGCCTAAATGAAGGGATGCCTTCGTGGAGGACTTTCTAAGGGAAACTGGCTCGTACACACGTTACACATGGGGAAAACAATGAAAACGTCAATGCAGCCAGCCTGTTCACGGGATTCGAACCTTGGACCGAACTACTAGTGTTCAGCGACTTTACCGCTCGGCCGCTGGTTGGCCCCTTACTATGCTGCATGTAGCTCTATTAGCAATTAATACCACTTTACCACAACCTTAAAGTCTACTATTTGGTTTAATATACAGTAATTGCTTACTAAATGTAGTATTTCATCTCGATGTACTCCATCTTTCAGGGTTCGTACACATTTCTGCACAGGGAAATTAAGTACTTTTAAGGACCATTAATGAAAAAAATTAAGGACCTACGAGCAAATAACAAATTAATAAATTCAATTAAAAATATTATCTATGCCTGAATTTCACTTACGTAATACCATCCAAAAAATAAAATATATCCATAATTAGGATGCATTATTATTAAACATAACTTAATTAACATAATTATTAATAAGTTTGAGCATACAATATACTTTACAAAATTTATCAAATAGCATTAAATATTTTACACTTATGATAGTTAGGCATATTTGAAAAAAGATAAGTGACATTTTATTTACGTTTTACTAATAGGTAGTTTCATGTTGATTTTTTTTAATGTCTCATTACTTGCTCAATCTAGAGGTTTAGTAAATAGTAGGTAGATTTTATGTCAAGCGTCATAGGTTAAAATAAGAAGTAAAATCATAATCAGAATGATTTACAACAAAAGACTGGCTGTTGTCACCGCTGCTCCTTGCCTAGAGAGAGACCTGCTGATCAGAACAAAACTGAAAGGCCTGATGTGAGCCCGGTTGGCAAGTTTTGAGAGTTAGTTGGACTCTGTCTGTTGGAGTTAGTGTTGTAGCTCTGCGTAGAGTTCCAGGGGTTATAACCCAGTTAATATACTTTAAGGTTCCAATAAGCCACTATAACACCAGAGGTGACACTAAGTTGTTTTGCATTATTTTAAGTCTCATTAGATACGAAGAATTAATTTTACATGAATTTTTACATTTTTGTGTTTTATCTTGTACCACACTAAGGATTAATGAAAGGCAATAACTCACTTTAATATGGAGAGATAATTTTAAGGGTAAGCAGTTAATTATAAATAAATAAATTAGGTAGTTAGGTAACCTTAGTCATTATGGATTGTCTCAATCTCGCTAGTTTCTGCATGCTTTATCTCCTAACTTGTCAACCTCTCCACAATGTACCTATGAAGGTTTACTTGATCTGTTAAGAGTTAAGTACAGTCAAAAGTCTTTAATCCGGACTCATCGGGACTTCGGCGATTCCAGATTATCGATTTTTCCGGATTATAGATCATCAGTTTAAATCTGGTAAGATGGCATGCAGAAATTCCACTTTTATCCAAACATACTTTCGTTTGGATAAAAGTGGAATTTCCAATCCAAACATACTTTCGTTTTGTAGATCCTTTGGGAGATCCAGCATCGGAAATTCTATTTGACATAATCGAAAGTTCAAGCTTACTTTTATAAAATTGCTCTTACAGTCTGCAAAAAATAATAAGCCAGATCCAATCCGAAGATTAAGGAACAACGCTATCATCAACATTAACTGAAATAGATAATTTTAGCTTATACTGTCTGTTATACATTAAACGCGCACGCGAAAACGTATTCTGCGCTTGCGCAGACGCATATGCGCAGCCGTAAAAGTCTTGCGAGCACGCATAAACGGCTATGCGCATGCGTCAACGCGCCGCATGCGTAGAAAGATTTTAGCTTTGAGGTCCGGATTATAGATCATTCCGGATTATGGGTGTCCGAATTAACGAATTTTGACTGTAGTCCAAATACCCCTGACAACATGAAGCAAGTTATCGCTATGTCTCAAAGTAACTACAAAGTCAGACAAAAGTTTAAGCCTCTTTTATTTAAAAAGAACTTAAGGGCATGTTCTTATGCTAACCAAATCAGTTGCAGTTTGTGGTGATAGAATTAAACAAGAACAGTCAAAGTCGAATAAAAAATGTGGACTAGTGGTCAAAAACTATACAATTTAAATTTAATTTAAGCTGGCTCAGTTACTCTATCGTCATAACAAATTCAAATGTCAGCAGCGATAATGCAAAGACAAAAAGTTACGAATTATCAGAGCTGGCAGGAACTAATGCAGCGAGCAAGCGGAGATTAAAAACACACTCTGTCTTACATACCGAAAATCTCAGTCTAAAAACTGCCTAAGTGATTTGCATTCTGGGGAGGAAATAGAAACAGGAAGTTATAGTAAAGGCTGAAATTATAAACGACTGGGTAATTTACATAATAATACCTGTATATATATATCTGAAGAATAATTTTCTTTTTCTGTATGCATTCGGTTTTTTTTCTTCAACACACTTCCTTTTCATTTTAGAATTTTTGGATTTAATTAAAGATTTCTGTTATTCTAAAAAACTAAATGCATTTAGAATGTATAGAAAAAGCTGCTAATTTCATTTCTTTGGTAATATGAACAATCAGAAGAAATATGAAATATATATGGTAAGGGCGAGTTGCAGAGCTGGTGTGACAGAATTTTTAGAATTTAGTGACACACCGAGCAACAAAATCTAGAAATGGCAAAACTTTTAAAATTTAGAGCATGCACTTCAAGCAGAATTTAGAAAGGCACTAGTCAGCAAAACTTAGGATCTACAGACATAAGTTTAATATTCCACATGAATGCACCAGGTGGAAAAATGCCTAACGTCGGACCTGTGTATGGTGCATTAAGACATATTAGATGAATCTTTTAAATTGCCAGTTTTCAATTTCTTTATTAATCAAAAAATTCCTGTCTATAATACCTGTCTATGTGATAAGATTAGAAGCATTTTTAATATTTTCCATGCTTGTGTCTAGTGAAAAGTAGAAAATAAAGGAAAGATAAACATGTTAAGAAAAAGATTCTAGTATCAGAAGTAAAACACTCAAATATTATGTTTTCATTGATCTTCCAGATGTTCTCCAAAAAGTAAGAAATTCCTTGCAAACTTTCTGTAAAATACATCCATTACGTAATAATACCATAGAGACATTTTTCATTTTGTCACATTTTTCTAGAACCTTCTGGAATCGTGGATCTTACCTTCAAATCCTTCTAAATTTTCCAAGTTGCAATGTCTAATGTCCCAAAGAAAAAGACCCCTATCAATTTTGTTACAGCAAACGGCCAGAAATATTTTGAAAAAAAAAAAAAAAAAAAAAGATGGAAAAAGTGTAAAATTAAATTTATAGAGAAGACTGATGCATATTCTGAGACAATTACTTGAGAAAACTTTTATCATGAAAAAATTAAAAAGAAGATATTTTGAATAATTATGTTATTTTTTAAATATAATTTCAATATATTACCATGATTTTAATGAAATTTATCAATGTTACAATGTTTAAAAAAAATCGTCAAAAAATTCCCAGATCTTGGAATTAAAAATTTTCTATACAAACTGATCTTAAAAATAGCCAAAATGTTAATAAGTTGCCAAATTTATAGCTTTTCAATAAAAGAAATCACATTCCCAAAAACTAAAAGTTGTTCAAGAGCTCTTCATTATAAAAAGTGCCTGTTTCATTTCTTGCTCAGAAACTCGAGTATCCCACCATTTATATTAGGAACAAATCATAATCCATTCAAATAACCATATTTATCAGTAAATGCCAAAAATATACCTCCAAATTGGTGATTCACACTCAAAATGGCAGTGATAAAAACAGACAGAAATTTCAGGATTAAAATTACGGCCCTTCTGGCGATTTTGGTCGAAATTAAGGACTTTTACGGAGCAAAAATCGATTCCAAAAAACTTAAGGACTTTTAAGGACTCTTAAGGACCGTACGAACCCTGTCTTTGATATGATTTAAATCAAATTCCTCGTCATTATAATTCGCTTCCGATCGCGAAGAAAGTGACACAGAGTTTATTGAAAACGAAAAAATTTCGATTGACAAATTAGTCGGTATTCTCGACACAGCAATTATAGGACTTGAACAGCGGAACTTTGTAACTGAACAAGAAATTATGTCTGTTTATAGAATTAAAGAGAAAGTATTATCACATAAAAAATGAAGCAACTTAAACAACTTACATTGAAAGAAATGTTTAATAAAGTAAACAAATAAATATTAAGCTTTTTTTTTTTTTGTAAATTTTTATACCCTTTAGATCATAATTGTTCTTTATTTCATAAATTAGGGTTTCATATTTTTAATTTTATAATTTCTGAATGCCATCTTACCAGATTTAAACTGATGTTCTATAATCCAGAAAAATCGATAATCTGGAATCGCCGAAGTCCCGACGAGTCTGGATTAACGACTTTTGACTGTACTCAATAGTGTAAAATTAGATGAAGTTGCAATTGCTAGGAAATAATAGTAATAACATGAATGTCTAATAGTATGGATCTGATATACATATAACTAACATGGTGATGAGCAGGAAGTAAATTTTAATTAATCTATTTCTAATTAATTAATTTGTCCCAAAATATTTTGTAAATTCATACTTCAAGTGAACAATTAAATTCAAATTAAACTCTAGTACTGTTTTTTTCATGAATTATGGATTACTGATATACAAAACTATCGAAAAGAGAGGGGGGGGGGAAAAAGATCATATTACATTTGCAAAAAAGTATTCTGATCTATTGTTATTATACTACAGCAAATTTTTAACTAATTCAAAATTCTAAATAAATATTAATCAACTGATAGAAAATCATTCTTTATATATCTGCAATGCATTAAAAGCAGCAAAAGGCTTGCCATGTATTAAAATAAATCAGTTCAAATCTGCAGACTAATAAATTTCTTACAATTAAAAAGATTTGCAGAATGCTCGCATTTGTATAGTACCAACAAATTAGTATAAAAATATACTTAAGCAAAAATTGTATAGAATCTGCTTAACTGGAATAAAGTAAAAGCATATGGCCAGAAAGTAACAATAAATAAAATAAATAAATCTTAATAAACTAAACAAATAAATACTAAAAAATAACTTTAATTACAATATCCTCTAAAGACTATAACTTAATTTAGTTATTTCCTTCTTTCCCCAGAAAAGAACATACTTATAATAAATCTGAAATATGTCATTTCAAAACTAATGCCCATTATTCATGTATTTAAATGAAGAGAGAAAAATCTTTTAGCCAATAATAATATGAAAATTTGCAAGCCAAAACCTTAACTAACCAACAGGAATAAAGTAGAACCATAACTGTTCTATTTTTAATCTAACCTTCATGCTGTAATCTAAGCATTATTTTTTTCACTTGCAGGTCTGCTAACATGTAACTCTTTGCTTAACTCTTTTACTTCAAATATACCATTAAATGTGAAAAGTACAAATATAGCTATGACTGCAAGTATGTCTTTACACATTAGCACATTCTTTATCATCCACACAAAAATTTTCATTACATTCATATGTTAATTTTTTATTTTTTTATGAAGCATATGTTTATAACTTTAAAGAACAAAATGTATTGAAGTGATTAAAAATCATATTAAGCTTTTATTAAAGACTTGTTTGATTCATATTGGATTTTCATATGAGAACAGTACTTTTTTAACGCAGTTTCTGCACAGAATTTTAGAAGAACCAATCTAATACGAAACACAGAGTTCAGTGAGTTTCTGAAATTTAAAATAAAAATTTAATACATTAAAAAAGTATTTTTTTTACCTGTGACAAGAAGCTCATATGAGATATCACTCTCTGTCAGAAGTGGAACCACACGTTCTTTAAATATCTGGCATGCTTTTCCAGGGCCACTTCTGGGATTAACAAGTATAAGAAATTTTCTAGCATGTGGACAAACATCTGGAATGTAAATTTCTAAAAAGAGAAAAATTAGTATATATAGTTTTAAAAAGCAATTATACATTAAGTATGCAATGCAGGATTTATACATCAAATAGCCACTATATTATGACCATCCACAGCTTTATCAGTACGTTTGTAGAGTGAACAGACACACATGTCAAAATCACACAGCACTTTCCCAAAACTTGGCTCTCTATTAGATGTGTATACAATCTCAGAGTATAAAAAGCTACCAAAAAAATGATAAAGAATAAACTGAAATGGCATGGCACATCAGAATCAGTAACTCTGAAATGATACAATTTATGGATAGCCCATAATTACAGTTATCAATAACTATCAAAACACTATTGGATCATCTGAAAAATTCTGCATTTCTTCAAATTGCAGCATGTTTTCTTCCAATTACTTTGTACTCTAACTCAGGGGTTTCAGAACTTTTTGTTCCTATGAGCACATTCTAGAACACATGATTGTAAGTATCTTGATTTTTCAAACAAAAACTGAACCATAATTTAAAGGGAAAAAAATTAGAATCCCTAACGTTTTAGTTTAACAATAAGCAGACATTGCAATACTCTATTTCCTTAGAAATACGAACTCATGAGAACATGAGACGTTCAAGTAAAGTCCCCTCACTCACATGCAGAAAGCTTTCACTTTAAAAAGGGCAATAAATTTGGGGAAGTTTATTTAGGAATGTGTAAATTTCTTGCCATACCATCATATCTAGTGTATTGTTATCAATGCTTAAAGTTAGTTATCCTCGTAGGAAGGAAAATTTGTGTTCTTAAATGTGTGTTAAGTGACAGCAAGTACAATAAGAATGAAATACTGAGATACACTGCTCAAGCATGTCCTATACATCATCTTTCCACAGTATCCACTAATGGGGAGGAAAGCATAACCAGCAACTTTACATTCATCCTTAGGAGTCAGACTCAGGACTCATTTTACCTGAGACACATCTGCTTGATGGCTATAATTATATCAGCAGAGAGCCACAGTCAAAGAGAACGTTCACTCTCACCAAAATTCCCCTAATTTTTTTTTCCACCCACTCATACCCTCATTCTGTTTCGCCCTGAAATTTTCGTCAGCTATACTTTAAGTACATTTGATTTTTTTGATGATAAAAGAACCCCCCCCCATGATCAGAGCTTAAATTGGGCCGGAGCACACCAGATCTCGACTCCGGTGTTTCTTAGTTTTTGTAATAAATCATAATTCTAGCCGGAATGCACCAGAGCCCTGAATAAGAAGGCTGTGGCACTTCTTTTATGTAACTGAATAACTTCAGTAGAAATTTTATTTTCACAAAAAAATTATATTAAAAATCGCTTATTAAATTTCAATTTATCTCTTTACATTTTATTTAATTTTAATAATTTAATTACTTCAATAAATCATAATTAATTATCTAATAATTATCAATTAAATTATAATTAATTAATTATATAATAATTATGGATTAAAGAACAATTTATAAATATTAATTTTTTAATAGCCATTAATTAATTTGATAATAATTAACTATTTAATTAAAAATTATTAATGAGAAATTAAAAAATTATTAGTCATTTTATTTATTTATTTACTCTTGTTCCTCTTTGCTGACAGTATTCCATAGGGCTCCGACACTTCTAATCTTAGAAATTAAGCCCTGACTTAACAAGAAAAAGATTATGAGATTAAGCCAAAAGAACCTTCTTCAGTAATATCAAGAGCAACTGAATCCCAAAAATGTAATCCTTTATGTATGATGAGATTATACAATATGAATTGCTACATCATACAATAAATTTGAAAAATGGCGGTTTTAAAAACAATAATTGAAGCAATGTGCCCAGAACTGACCAACTGTCCAGGTGTCTTCTATCATGAAAACTGTTGAAAATAGCTGCTTCAGACACACAATTATGCAATGGCTGGGCAGAGTCAACAGAAGGAGTGCCTCTTGTGATTGGATTATTTTTTTATTACTGTCTTTCTTTTTTCTTTAACTGCGAACAAAATGGAAAATTCCCTCAGTATATATACGTGTAAGGTAGAGCAGGGGTTCCCAATCCTATGACCGTGGGCACCATGGTGCCTGCCGATCTTTTGATGGGTGCCCACTGCTGCGGGATCATACTAAAAATGTTTTAGCTTTCAATAAAATTTTATGTGAAAGTTTTCTCATTTTTAATGAAATAACAATAATTTTTATGTGTCATGTTTTATTATTTGAATTAAATATTTTTTTTGCACATTGTGTGCATATATTATTAACTCTATCCAACATCCAACTATAAGTTCACCTTCAAAATGTAAATGGTGCCCGCCATCCAGCAGGTATTTCTAGAATGGGCTCTTAGGGACAAAACGTTTGGAAACCCCTGAGTTAGAGCACCGTTTGGAAACCCCTGAGTTAGTTCACTTGTGTAAAATACCCATATTAAAATCTTGATATTGAATAATCCCTGCTGTGATTATTTCATCTATAACCTGCACGCTGTAACACAGCGAGTTGCAACAATAATATTTGACCCCATATTTCAATGAATGCTAGATAAAGACTATTTAAATATGGGTGGGATGTTTTGTGGAACCTTTCCTATTTGCCAGATATTGCTTCCTCAGAATTTCATCTCCTCAGGTCTCTTTAAAATTCTATGAATGGCCTGCAGTTTACTTCTTTGGAGACTGTCAAATAGCACTTTGATAACTTCTTTATGAATATCTTGAAGAAAAAAGAAGCTGAAGAGAAGCCACAAAAACCAGAAAACAAAATAGTGTTTATGTGATTGAACGAAATTTTCTTATGTTTTTGAGCTGCTTCATTTGTATTTGTCATAAAAAACTCACAGAATTTTTTGGATGATACAAGAAAGGGCAAATAATGAATCATCATCTAGTCATGCACCAACACTGCAGCTCACTGACACTTAAAGCAACAGAAGATTGCCATGCACAATTCTTTGTGACTACACGGCTGCAACAAGATGATACTTTACAATATCCAGTTCATTAAACTTCTGCATATGCTGCTGCATAAAAGAAGACTTGGTCAAATCCTAATGCTAACTGCATTCTATCATCACAAAAAAATGGGCACAAGAACATCAACACTGGTTAATTGGATAACACGCGGGGGGGGGGGGGGGGCGTCTGAGCAATCCAAATTTGTGGCACATCATGTAGACAGCAGAGTAAGTATTTGATTTACTACTACAGGCTACATATGGATGTCAGGACCAGTTTAGATATCAGAGCTTTCACAAGGCCACCCAAGTGGTCTTCAGGTTCTAGCTATTTCCTCTTTGGATAATTTTTAATTGCTCATTTAAATGCTTTTATTTCTTGGTTCTGAGTGCCCAACAGCTTAACCAAATACTCAACTTATACTTTTTGATAAGATGATAGATGCTTTAATTAGATATAGATAATTTTTGATAAGATGATAGGCATTTTTTGATAAGATGAGAGATAGTACTTTTAATTTATCAGCAAAATCTGATAAATTTATAATCTCATCAGTTCTGTTTCGGTCTCTATGAGCATCTACAGCTATTCAGTTGTTGATACAGTTTTACAACTGAATAGCTTAAAACAGCTATTCAGTTGTTGATACAGTTTTAGCAATTCAGGAAAAGCATGAAGAGGCTAGCGTAAAAAAGCAACACCATTGGGGAGGACTTTCTAAAGGACTCTAGCTCATATAGACAACAGTTTTTGCCATTTGGACTACTAATGAGATCATCTGCTATTTAGACTTCTCTACTTTATTGTCAAATTCTTAATGTAACTAATAATATTGAACACACTGATGGAGTGATTTAACTGTTCAAGTTTGTCATATGTATTTTTGCTAAATTTAAAAAAAAAAAAAAAAAAAAAAAAAAAAAAAAAAAAACCTGCCTTTTCACTATTTTGCATGTTATCTCATCAGGTATATCTGGATTCAATAAATATCCACGAAAGATGTAATTCATTCTTCTCTTTTTTTCTCCCAAATGTATGTTACCAATCAAAATTGATTCAAAACATTTACGTTAAGAAAGATTAAAGCACACAGAGTTTGTTATAAAATCATGAGTTACTTGTTGAAAGCCAAAACATTTTATTGAAATGATGGTTACTTTCAAAATTAAAAAAAAAAAAAAAATAAAGAAATTAATAAAAAAAATTAGAACAGTTGGAAAGGGAAAACATTTCTGATAATAGATATACATATTCAGTCACTTTTATTCCTTTGTAATTAAAATATTTCTTTCAGTTCACTTTAAGGGTGTTTAAAATTCATATGTTCTTAAATTCGCAGCTAACAAATCTTTGTAATAGATTTGATTTCCTTTCAAATCTTGCATTACAGAATGGTTTCAATGTCAACTATAAGTGGCTAAACAGAATTAGTTGGCACATCATATTAAAGAAATTAACTTGAATTACTGAAGACTTTATTGCCTCTACTACAATCAAATTCATGATATCAGAAAAGCAAGGACTAACTATTTCTTAGAATTTCTTAACCTTTTGAAGATGGGATGGCCATTATAGTGGCCATAGAGTCCTCTCTTTGAAACGACGGGGTTGTCCACTTTAGTGGCCATGTCTTTTTCCCCCATTTTCCAGGCTGAAAAGTGGGGTGAAATGTCAAATTTGACGTCCCTGGGGTTTTAACCACTTATCTCTTTCAAAGGTCTTCCTTTTGTGACATAGATGCACCCCTCTGAGAATCCATTAAACTACACACAAGAATCTCTGCTGCAAATAGGAGGTGATTTCTTAAAGGAGGGAAATCATTCGGTTCAAGATTCCCCGTCTTTTGGTAGCCTTTACTGCTACCAAAGCCCCCAAAAGGTTAAAAGAATATGAGCTAAATTGTCATGATTTTTTCTTTTACGTTATTTCCACTGTTATATGACATTTCTGCAAAACAGATAAATTACATGAAAAAGTCAATCAATCAATGTCACATAATAAGCTATTACCGTAAAATATGAGAGAAGATTGTTTATTACACAATTAACCCTTTGACAACTAATGGGATATATATGTCGCACTAAAAGTTTAAAGAATTACTGCCGAGTAAAAAGTACTTAGAAACTCACTGTAACGTATTCCAGTCATAAAATCAAACCAGTTGTGCATGTTTCATCTTTTGCTACTCAGTTTTAATTTATAGTCAAAGAGTTAAGAGGATGAGAAGTCAATAGTTGTAACATTTCACCCTGTCTCTTTTTTTAAAAATGGGACATATGGAGCCCTCTTCCCATTCAGTGGACACCCGCTCTATAGTCCAAACATTACATATAACCTTATGGATAACATCAAACAGTTTATGTAAGTCAATTATTAAGAAGTTCTGCCTTAATATAATCTAGACCTGCAGCCCTACAGTTATTTATTTTCTCAGTAGCCCTTCCTCACTTCACACATGGATCGTGTATCAAGTTCCAGAGTTCGATTATTTTCAAAAACATTCAAGCTGGTAGTTAGATCAGCCTCCTCCCTTGGAAGATCACTTTCACAGAGATCTATAAAGAACTCTCTCCATCTTTTCAGCACTTCACCTCTATCACTTGTGAACTCTCTATCACCCTTCCTAAGGTAATGGTCCCGAAATAGGATAGGGAGGCAAAATAGGCAAAGCAGGAAGCCCCCATTTTCTGGTAAAATTTTCTTGACTCTTTTTGCGTTTTTAATTTTTCAATCTCAATAAACTGCTCCTCCATATATGCTTTCTTTTTCATACAAAACAGTCCTTTTTTTCTTATCTTTTCAACTCTTTAGATTTTTTCTCTGGTATAGTATTTTTGTATCATGAATTTATAAGTTTTTTTTTTTTTCACTTTGGTAATTTTTGCACAATCACAATCATACCATCCATGTTGTTTATTCCCTTTCAGTTTTGGTATACTTCTTCCCAGTATCCTAATTTATTTTTTCAATCTGTTTCCAAGAGAAGTCACCATTCTTTATATCATCAAATTTCAGAAGCCTTTCTTTTAGTTTATTTTTATAACCTTTTATCATCACAGGTTTGTGCAATGCGTCAGCATCGAAGATTCCACCTTTTTGTTGCTTATTCCAAAAGGTCTTACTTATGCTTCCTCACCTTGGAAATCACCAGAAAGTGATCAGAGTCAGCATTGGCTCCACGATAACTGAGGATACCCAAAAGGTACTTACATCCACCAGATGATCAATCTGATTTAACCTTTTAACTTTCAAGTTATTTTGATGATTTGGATGCATAAATTGTCAATTTTGTTTTATTTCAAAAATGAAATGTTTGCCTTGTAGTAAAAAAAATCAAAAAAATGCCGCACACTTTGAACTTTAAACCTCTATCCTTTGAAAGCTTCAGTAAAATGCTGCCATCTGTTGAACTGAAGGCAAAATAAACTTCTCACGATATATATTCGGGTATAACAATACGATGCACTCGAAAAAAATTAGCCCGAGTAATACTCGGGTGTGACATTTTGGAATACCAATGCTGTGCCTGAGATTATTTTGGGCATGACAGTTAAGAGGTTAATGTTTTTCCAGCTGGAGAGCACTATGTGATGTATATTTTTATGCTCAAAGATGGTACCTCCTAAAATAAGTTCATTTGCATTCACAAAATCATTACCTCTAAAGCCATTATCACTACTTTCCTCATGTAAATAGGTTTATCATAAAACTCATCCTTAATAGCATTGCATTTGTTCTCAGTAGGCACATGTACAAAGATTTTGAGACGTACTCATATCCAACTTTACAGATTTTTCATTTACAGGTTTGAAGTATATAATTCTGTCTCTTATTTTCCTAAACATTAAAAATCCTACTCCAAAGCAGTACTATTTGTCCTGACAGCTATCTAAAAAACACTGCATCTTCTTTTATCCAAAATTCCTTAACCAAGTCATCTGATCTTCTGAATGGCCAAGATATCCTAATTATAATTCTCAAACATATCAACCAGATTTTTTTAAGTTCTCCACCCTAATACAGCATATGCGCATATTCTAAGTACCAATACGCAAGTTCATTGTCACTCCATATTGTTCATGATGCTCAACTCCCAATATGGAAGACCAGTCCTCAGATATAATCCCCAGGGGCAGATGCCTGGCTATACTCCCAGATGCTGGGTACCCATTTTAGTTACCTCTTACATGCATGAGTTACATTAGGACTACTCTCTCCTGCCCGGTCACCACAAAGGTAAAAACTCAACATTAATGCCACAAAATTTTTTAAATTGGTATATCCTGAAAATTCTTGATAAAGTGTTGCTACACATTTTCAGTTAATCTATATTTTAGGGTGCCCCTTGGATTATAGTCAAGCTGTTGTTTCATTTATCGCCAAATTGTTGTTTAATTTATGGTAACCTCAGTAGATGAAAATGTTATGGAAACCCTATTATGACATGACTGGTTGCATGATTGCGATGAATTTGATTGATGGGAAAATATTTGTAAGGGCTTATTTCTGCGTTGGATGTCAGTTAGGAAGTACGTTGCTTATTTTGTGCTGTACACCATAAAATAGCTGTATGTGATGAGATTAATCTGAAGTTTCTGTACGATTTGGAACAAAAGGGGAAAAAAGTATTAATTGACTTGTGTGTATATGAAGGTTTACTTAGTAGTCATTATAAATGTTCTGTTTGTACAAAGGAAATGCATGTGGTCAAATGTAAAGATCATTCAGATGTCTTTGAATGGGTTTGTTGCAAGAAATGCCACCGATAGTCCGACACTATTGAGGATATTTTTTACTCTTAATTTGGCTTAAAATATATTTTTACCATATTTTCCTATTTTTTCTGTCTTTTTTTTTATTTGCATGTACACTACATTAAATTTAATAGCAAAATCACAAAATATTTAAAGCATTTCTTTAGAATTTTGAATAAAGTGTTGCCTTAATTTTGTTTTTATATTTACTAAATTATTTCTTTAAAAATTGCAAAAGTAGAAAGTAGTAATTTAAAAATTCAAAAATCCTTCATATTAGTGGGGAGCAAATGGTAGCCAACATAGAAGGCATAACTTGAGAGGTCCAATCCTGAAGCATGGTTAAGAAAATTTAGTAATAATTGTTACTAAATGTGAACTTTATTTTAATACTTTTGTTCATCTAATATTTACTTCAGAATTTGCTAAAAATATCAGTAAAAGCATATTTACGGGTACCCCTTGGCAAAACTTGACGATTTTTGACGGTATATGGATGCTGAGTTTGTGCAATTCTTTGACTCATTATTTTGGCTTGTGTAGCGGCGATTTTTGCACCAAAAATCACCGCTACACAAAGCCAATAAAAATCACGGCTGATCTTTAGAATATGGTAACTGGTAGTTTGGCGACATTTTGGAGGCGATAAAGGTTACTACCTAGGACTTTGGTAATAATGTGAGAAGCACGCAGTTCCGATTACGCATTATTTTGTGTGAGGGAAATGAGAGATCATGAGATATGTCATGTGACATTAATGGACGAATTACAGTTGTTTAATCGGAAAAGGGGAGAAATCTGGAAATTTCGTATTTAGCTATATTCTGTGTTGTGTGAAACGTGACATTAATAGACGAATTACAGTTCTTTAATCGGAAAAGGGGGTTAATTTGGAAAAGCTTCATTGTGTGTTGTGTGAAATAGTGTTGATTAATTTTCGGATTGCATGGCGCTTTGTAAAGTGAATTCTAAATTTTTAATGCGTTTATCTGATAATAATAATAAGTTGAGATTGTGTGAAAGGAAGGATATTACAAGTTTAAATGGCGGTGCAAGAAATATGGTGAAAATGGACATTTTGTGAAAAGGAGTGTAAGGAAGGGTACTTAGTTTGCTGAACGTAGTTTGAGTATAGGTGAAATTTTATTAATTTCTTATTACTTGGTGAATAGAATTCTAGTTGACTACTGGATTTAGGATTTAGAAATTAGCAGTAGTACTGCAGCGACGTAATGAAGATTCTGAAGAAGATTAGGTAAGTTAGTATTTTTAATCATTTGAGGATATTATTTTTATGCATTGTTCTAAATGTAAGGAGTAAATAAATTAAAATGGTATTATTTGAAAATTGTTATTAGCAATGATTTAGTTTAAAGTAATTAAGATTGTAATCTAATTTTTATTAATTTAATGTATGTGCTTATTTATATTTTAAGTAGTGTTTTTAATTTAATTATATTTTAATTTAATGATCGGGATTTTGTGAGTTATATGTTTGTAGTATTTTGGAATATATTTGAGTAGTATACGTTGAGTATTTTCATGCATTTTCGTGAAATTTTTCTAATTTATGAGAAAAAAAGCAGTGTACATGGATATAGTGAAGAGTGTGCGCAATGCCATTTTTGTGTAATTCTGGGATGTTTTTTTAAGTAAAAATAAGTCGACGTGTACATGGTTTATGTGTATGTGTTATTTTGAAAAACGCGTAAGGAGTATGGTATTGTGCACTTTTTCACAATTTTGCAGTGAATATTTGTCATGATTAAGCAGTTTTGTTAGATAAAATTTTTAGCATAAGTGTAATTCGGCTAGTAGATTGTTGGAAGAAGTGTTCAGTAGATAAAAACAAAAGAAACATGTCTTTACTTCGTGAAGACAAAATGGCGGCGGGGAAAAAAAAATAGAGGATTGCTGTAGGAGAGTTGGTCGCCAAAAAATCGCCAAGTTACCATAATGTAAAGATCAACCAAAATCACTTAAAAAAAAAAGGTTTAATCCTAGTATCCGGTGCACAAGGGATTTGGCTACTTTTGGCGACTTTATGATGAGCAGTAAATGGGACATATACGATGAGTAGTTAAACAGTTCATTTTGGTGTTGGCAATAATTTTCAAAATCGTGCCACACCGTATACTAGGATTTTTCGAAAAAAAATCCCAGAACTGCACAAAAATGGCATTGTGCACTCCCTTGACTGTATCCATGTACCTATTTTCAATTGTCCATGTACAACAGGTAGCAGGGTTGACAGCAACCTGCTAGTTTTGTTTTGGACGCCATTTTGTTTTCATGAAGTTTTTTTTTTTTTTTTTTTTTTAACTCAACATTTTTTCCAACAATCTGCTAGCCGAATTACGCTTATACTAGAACTTATATGGAACAAAAATGCTTAATCATGACGAAGATTAGGTGCAAAATTGGGAGAAAGTGCAGAATCGCAACCTGCTTGCCGCGTTTTTAAGGACTGACATACACGGTATCATCCATGTACACGTCGACCTATTTTCAGTTAAAAAAACATTCCAGAATTGCACAAAAATGGCATTGTGCACACTCTTGACTTTATCCATGTACACTACTAAAGTCCTAGCTAGTAACTTTTATCGCCTTACCAAAATGTCGCCAAACTACCTGTTACCATATTCCAAAGATTAGCCATATTTTCTACTATACAGCTTCAAAAATAATTAATTCTTAGAGCTCACTAAGAGTAATTTGCATGAAAAGTTGAATTTTAAAAACTATTATTTCAGTCTAAGATATTCTTTAATAAACATTTGGTAGTTCCCAATAAAAGCAACTAGCATAGATGCCAACCTTGAAATTTTAGAAACAGAGAGCATTCAAGACGTTTTTACATTGTGCAGCAACACCATTTTAAAGGAACTCCATACTGACTCATTTATTTTGTAATGCATGGTTTAAGTTATCCAATTCTGATGAAAAATATACTAACATTTAGTTGAATATTTTAAATTTTTCGTTCTGTGGCTACCAATTTCATTTTTAAATTTCCTTAAACTTTTATACTAAAAAAATTCTAAGCAGTAAAGGAAAGCTTTTATTTAACAAAGTACTTTTAAATACATTGAAAATAAAATTAATAATTAAAGCACATATTACTGGATGGATTAACTTAGCGATATAACATGTATGGAAATAAACAAAATTAAATACAAATGTTAAGTGATTAAACATTGCTTGAACCTTCATATAAAAATCTAAAAATTTCTACAACAGATTAAGACAAGCAACATCAAATGAAATTTAATAAGAAAAGGTTAATAACATCAATTAAAGATAATAAGAAAAAATACAGTTCGGATGAAATAAAATTTATAAAGAACAATTATTCTGAAAATCCTTAGAGACGGAGGAGTGGAATTAGCCTAATTTAAGTTTCTTTAACTCAATAAATTTGATTTATTGCTGCGAAACATTTTCCTTAGACAAAGCTAAAAATTAAAACCTAGGAAATTCAGTGGTCGCCCCGGAGATCGGAAGACGTGATAAAAAAGGAAGAACTGGCAGTTATGCTTTGGCAATATTTAAAATTTTGTAAAAAAATGTTTCCTATTATGTTGATTAACTATGGTAGCAACTTTAATACGGAAGTAGGAAATATTTTGAACCAGCAAATTCACCTATTCTGATAACAGTTGGTTAATACCCTACTAACATACAAGAATGGCACATTAACAGTGAAAAATCGTAAATTCGGTGTATATTTAAATTTCTGAAAATTTCAACATTTTTAAAAGTATCAAAATTAAATCAAATACTTTCAACATTCAATCACATAAAAAGATATTTTTATTATAAAGAGAAAACGTAAGTTTTAAAGAACGTACAATAGTAACACTTACCATCCTCTTTAATACACGATATTCCTCTAATTAGACACAAGATTGCCCGCCGCCACTTATTGACCACTTTTAAATTTTCATTCTGTGTTTCAAATTTTCGCATTTGAAATGTTAATACTCTTCGTTCACGGCGAAGCTGCTTACTTAAGATGCCAGCCGATGTTTTGAGCGGATAAGAGTAGATACATATGTATGCAGAAGAATCTTCAGATTCATTTTTTAATTTGCTTTTCCCACGGAAAACATGACATCCTACAATATCGCTTAAATCTATCATTTCTACATCAGTTTTGCCTTTCAAAGTAAAATGAATAGTTAAAATCTTTTCTGTCAAACTTAATTCACAAGGAAATGATATAGCAGGATAAGAATAAAACAAATCTTCTAAAATCACTTTTTCTGCTGAACATTTTAAAGCCATCTTACAGTGACCTAAAAAGCAACATTAATTGAAAACGACAAAATAGAGCGGATGTTTACTTCCTCATTAAATTAAATGAAAAATAAATTATAAACATTCAACAAGCTGCCATCGAAAAACTTCACATTACTGCAATTGCTTCTAGATTAAAATTGCATGTGTTATATTGCAGGAACGTTTTTAAAAACCTCACGGAAGCAGGAAAACAGCATCATCTAACACTGCCTATACAAGTTATGAAATAGAACGAAAACAAATTTTCATCAACAAGTTATGTTTTTGTTTTTTCACTTCAGTCTCTTCGCAGTTAATACCGTAATTAAATTGCACATCTGTTGAAAAGTCATATAATCAAAAATAAGCTCCGAAACCACAAATTCGCTTTGAAAAGTATTTACACTTTTTTTTAGATATGAGGAACTGTTTGTTTTTATTTTATTTCTACTGAAAATTATTTATTCACATTTCTGCTTTGTTCGGGTCGTATAGAAGGAATATTTCAACTCAACTTTCCTCTTATGTGTGTTGAAGTTTACCCATAGTTCCATGCGTTGTGGAATTCATTTTTGTGGAATTAGAAGTCAAAAATGGTAAATCTGTTTTCGTCTCTAAATATAAATATTTCTTTAACAGATTACTTCATTATCTATGTGTTTTAGCGTAGAAATATTTCATATCTGTGTTTATTTTTAGGGTATAGACATAAATCATAAATATGACCGGAAAGTTGTCCGACGAGCACCTAAAAGTGATGATATTTATCTTCGGCTTCTCGTAAAAGTGAGTTTTGTTATTTATTATTACATATCTTTCATTTTGTATTGTATATAATAATATTGCTTAAATGTTATGCTCTACATGTGAGTCTAATGAAGTTCCAATGTTTTTGTTCTAATAATATTGTGTATTAATAAAGTGTTGGTGTGATGATATCTGAAATAAATTCACCAGTTTCTTTGAGTTTAAAATTGTGTTAACAAGTGATAAATGACATTCGTCCTAAAAATAGCATTGTTTACAATGGGCAAAAACGTGTGTACCTATGTAGTTTCCGTCCACGTATATACAATTAAGTATATTTCCTCACATCAAAATGAATATGGAAATAATGGAACTTTCAGTTCCAGAAACATATGCACAAGATTGGTGAAAAACGAAAGGCTTTTCATCCGTAGATAACCCGTTGGCACCGTTGCATTTTTACTCGCAAAGCTCGATGAGCCGAGCTGTAAACGTGATTTTTAGTGCATTTAAATTCAAGTTAGCAGACAAAACAGTATATTAAGCATATAGTAGTAAAAATTCACAGATAATAAGCATGTAGATGTAAAACTAACCGGTTCAAGTTAACACAGAAATTAATATATTCCTTACACCAGCAGTGGTTTGCTAATTTTGATGACCATGGTGAGGCATCAAACTATTCTGTCATCTTAGATAATCAATAATATTTTTTATTTCAATTTTATCATCTATTTATGTCACACCCGCCATCCTCTGAAAGGTTATTGTTAGAAAAGCATTATATTATCTTGTTAAAATTTTACGCCATAAAAATTGATTTATTCTCATAATTTTAGATGACAATAACCAATAGTAAAAATAAAAGCATTATTTAAAATGCACATGCATGTTTTTGCGATCTACGGAAACAAATTATTTTAGAGGGTGGAAACCTCATGTTTCTTAAGAGCTGTTAATAATTAAGAACACAACGTGAACAGCCGTGTTACAAATTAGCATTCATCCCGAATCGAGAACCGGCATTTATCTACGAAAATATTTCTATCTATTCATTGTTAAAAAATTCAAAAAATTATAATAAATAAGAGAAGAATATAAATCTGCAAATGCGAACAACGACAGTCATAATTCAACAAAATGAACGCAAGAGGAATGGTTGCAAACTTCGAACAAGTGAATAGGATGTTGGCGATGTTTACATTTACTGGGTTCTCTGTGGAAGTGCTTCCAAACAAAAACTGGACTTTGAATATAAGATAATGTAATGCTTGATCTACATATAAATTTGTTACTTCCTTTTAGGCATTTATTCCAGTCTCTCTCTCTCTTTTTTTTAAAAAAATTCTTGCACTGATTTTAATCATCCATTTTAGCCTTCTAAAACCTGGCCGAAATTCTCATGATATAGCCTTCAGACCGGCGCGATCCGAAACAGTTTTGCACCCTCGTTGACATTTTCCTAATGGGATTAGTCCCCCTGCATGGATGCAGTAAAATTTACATGTTTGGCGGACGCTGTCCCGTAGTAGATGGCGGCCTACCAGCGGCCGAGCGGTAAAGTCGCTGAACACTGGTAGTTCGGTCCGAGGTTCGAATCCTGCAAACGGGCTGGCTGCATGGGTGTTTTCGTGGTTTTCCCCATGTGTAACGTGTATACGAGCCAGTTTTCCTCCACCACAAAGGCATCCCTCCCCTTAGGCAGATAGCCCTAGTGTGCTTTGTCATAATTAAATACACACACACACATGTAGTAGATGAGTTGCTAGATTTGTGATTTTTTTATGATTATTTTGCTTTCATTTAAATGAAGTGTTAAATAAATACTGGATATGCATCCAGTGCGCTATTTATTTAGAACAAAATGTATGCAATATTTATATTTCACTCACAATTTCTGATCAATCTCGGCAATAATTTGTGAATTTTATAACTTTGTTTTGACACTTCATTTATATTCGCGTATTTTCGTATTAGAAATTAGAAAACGAGAACAAAATTTTACAAAATAAATACGAACTAGCTTTGTAAGTCTGCAGGTTGGAATGCGATTTTTAATAACATTTTCATTAACAAAATAATGGTAATGACTAATTTAATGAAATAATAATATGAATTCCCATTAGATGATTAGAATGAGATTCAATACAATTAGATTTTGAGATGAACTTATAGCAATAATAAAGCTTTGCATTACAATAACAGGTTTTAAATCTGCTTTCTTCAATAATTTTATTATAATACATACCTGCCAACTTTTACGAATTTTTTGTAATTTTTACGAAAATGCGTTTGTCTTTACGATTTTACGATCGTAATCTATTTTTTACAATTTTTTCCTTTTTCAAGTGTTTTTAGTGATTTTTGCTGAAATTTTAAAATTTTTCACCAATTGCATCGTGTTTTACCACCGACTACTTCGAATCCAGTAACCTGCGGTTTCTCCAAACTCGCCGCTTAACCAGCCAATCCAATGCGCTGAACTTGTTTCTCCCACTCTTTTCTTTGTGGGCGCCAGATTATTTTTTCCCGTGTTCGCTTCAGCAGCAAGGGAATTGCTCGGACTCGGTGAGCGTGGATTGTTGCATTTTGTTTTTGTTTGTTTGCACGTGCTACGAATTTTCTTAATGTGTAGTCGTTACGAAATGTCACTCATTTGAAATGAGTTCAAAAATACCGTATTCTCAATATTTTCGGCCTGCCTACAAAGCCGAATTTCCAACAAAGAATCCTTCAAAGAAAATAACTATGCATTTTGCAACGTGTGCGTGTGTGACTTCATAATAAGTCACGGTGGAAGAAGCGACATTGTGAAGCATGTTAAGTCTAAAAAGCATGAAGTTAATGCTTCGGCTTCGACAACGTCAAAGAAATTGGGTTTTTTTTTTTTTTTTTTTTTTTTTCCAAATTCGGATGCCGATGTCATTTTGGCAAAGTGTTTGTTTACTGCATTCCTCATCGAACACAATGTGCCGCTAAACGCTGCCGATCACGCCGGTCAACTTTTCAGACGAATGTTTCCCCGATTCCAAGATTGCTCAGAAATATGCTTGTGCTTGCACGAAAACATCTTCTATTGTGAACAAAATTGCTTGTGATGCACAAAGTAAAACGATAGCTGTACTCCAGAATTCAGCATTTTCGGTGTCAATCGATGGCAGCAACGACAGCGATTGGAAGCTTTACCTCATTGTTGTCACATATTTCTGTGATGTTTCTAATGAAATGAAAACTCATCTTTTGCGTCTTTCATTGTTAAATGGAGACGCTACGAGGGAAAATATTGCCTCTTTAGTAATTAATGAGTTGAAACAACTTAACATCCCAATATCAAACAGAATTTCATTTGGTGCAGATAATGCTCATGTCGTGGTGGGTGACAAAAAGGGTGTAGCCTCTTTCCTCAAAAAAGAACAAAATGAATGAATTGTTATTGGATGCCCATGCCACTTAATTAATTTGGACGCAAGAAAAAGTTGCAGCTGCTTTACCATTAAATATTGACCAGCTTCTGATTGATGTGTTTTTCTATCTGGAAAAAAGTGTAAAAAACGGGTGTTTGTGCTCTGGAAAACCCTGGAATTTCGGGGATTTTCTGGGGATCGTCGTTCAAAAGGAAGTAGGAATAATAATGAATTATTTATTTTGATCTGGGTAATTTTGTTTGCTTCGAAAGCAGAAAGTGCAAGGTCAGTGTGTGTGGTGAAATCTTTTCCTTTCTTTCTCCAAAGGCAGTGATAATGCGTGAAAAGGGGGAAAACTTCTTTTTTGTTCTTTCCTTATTGCGAGTTATGACTCATTCCCCCGGTTCTCGAACATTCTCTTCTGGATTCTTTTCGGCAAGTAGGGGCGGCAGAAAAAAAGGGAGAGACTTCGTTCGACCAGATGTGCGATCACGTGACTCTGGGTTCAAAGGTCTCGTCTCTCCTGGCGTGGCGCCAATAAGTAGAGAAGGGGGATTTTTTGCGGTATTAGCTATTTGTCATTGATCGCTTAAAATTTTCGTTTCGTTTATTGAAATTTTTTTAATTTTTGTACGCAAGAGAATTTCACTATGAAATTTCTCGATATAAATAGTGATATTATACAATTAGAAGAAGGTGTCCGGAATGCATTTAGGTGGAATTGGATTGAACGGAGAGATGGTGATGGGGATACCATCGGCACATGGTGCAAGAAAATAAATGTTACTGGACAAGCATATTGTGTTTTTTGTAACCCACTGCTGAAGTATGGTGGGGAAGGATTCAAGGCTTTCACAAATCATTCTAAAACTGTGATGCACGTAAAAGATTCAAAGTGCATTAGACATTCAATGACTTTAAGTAATTATGCTAATTCAAAAAATACTGATGACTTACTGGAGACTGATGCTCGGCCATTGGATCTAGTGACAAGAAAAGCATGCCAAGAGGTATTAATAACATCGTTTATCGCCGAGAACTCTCTTTCTTTCAATGTAGCTCCCAATTTAATTGAACTCTGCAAACAGTTGAGCCGCGATCAAATGGCACTAAAACTCGTTGGAAATGTCCAGGACTACTGCATGTTATAAAATGAAATATGGGCTCGCAAAAAGTATTAAGGAAAATATCATTAAAACTAAAGGAGACTCCATTTTCTCTAAATTTGGATGAAAGTACTAGCAATGCTCAAGAAAGTATACTGGCAATATTGGTGCTGTTTTATGACAACAATCAAAATGAAGTTGTAGTTCATCATTTTGCATCTCTAAAGATGGAATCTTGCAATTCAGAAGCTGTTTTTAAAGCAGTTGTTAATACTGTTGAAGATAATAATATTCCATGGGCAAACTTAATTAGTGTATTAATGGACTCATGTAACACCATGTGTGGAACAAAAAAAGGGTGTTGAAACCAGACTACAATCAAACAAAGCACCCCACTTATTAGATATTGATGGTGACACATGTCACACAGCTAATAACTGCAAAAAAATTTGCTTCATGTTTTGATAGATACTTAGAAGATTTGTTTGGTGACATCTATTTTGATATGAAAAGCTGCAGTAAAAGTGAAAATGTTTTCAAAATCTGTGAATCCCTTGCCATTAAAAAACTTAAGCCGTTGAAGAAACCAGACCATAGGTGGGTGTACATTTTATGTGTTTTAGAAAGAATCAAAAATCTGTGGGATGCTCTTATTGCATTTTATTTTCACTACTTGGATAAAATTGATAAAGGGGATTATTTTTCTTATGTTGAAACTGTATACAATAAAAGAAATATTTCTGCAGCTCAGAAAAAAATTGTTGAAGGGGTGTATTCTTGCTTGCATTCCCAACAACTCACAAAGGATGCTTTAGTTCGGGAAAAAAGAATACTAAATGGGTTATTTGTTATGCAAAACAAAACTTTATTGCATATGGCATTATATTCAGCAGTATTACCAGAGTTCAACACATATTAAATTATTTGAAACAAAAAGAAATGCTTCATTTAATACATTCCAGTATTTATAAATTGATGGCAAAATTTTTCTCTTTTTTTATGAAGCCAGAAAATATAGAGTGCACATCTTATAATGATTTATTAAAGGTTGATGTCACAAATCCAGAATTCCATCTACCTAGCAAAGTAATATTTACTGGTGCAGAAGCTTCCACTCTCCTGAAGAAATTATCAAAAAATCATCCAATAGCAAAAGAATTCCAAATTTCTCTGATGAAAGCTTATACTAATACAGCACAGCATATGAAACAGAAATTACCCCTTAAAAATTCATATCTAATTAGTTTACAGCATTAGATACAGAGCTAAGAGGTAAAACGAGTACAATATTAGCTTTTGAAAAATTATCATCTTTTATGTCCCATATTTTTAGTGATAATGAAAAGTCAAAAGTAGAAGCTGAAATAAGGTTATACCAGAGTGATATTGATATCACCAAAGAAATGCTCTACACATCTGATGAAAGTGGAAATTAAGTGTACAATTGATAAATATTGGTCTAAAGTTTTTTAATTTAAAAGATGATTTCACAAATGATTATAAGTATCCTACATTGGCTAAATTGGTCAAAGCCTGCCTTAGCTGCTTCCATGGCCTATTAGTGGAAAGTGCGTTCAACTTAATGGATACACTTGTCACTGACTATAGAACCTCTCTTAAGATTGATTCCCTAGATGCAGTGCAGACTATTAAATATGATTTAATGGCTTCTAAAGAAACCTCATGTGAAAAATATAGCTAAAAAAATCCAGTGACTCATCCAATTCACAAAGATCTCTTACTGAATAAGAACAGAAGTTGGAAAACATATCAAGAGGACTTAAAAACATGTATTTCAGATGAGTCACCTATAAAAGTTTCTGAAAAACCTACATTAGCAGAAAAGCAAACTGCGTCTACCTCTGCATGTGCAGTTCTCGAGGAAATTTCTTCAACTGTAAATGAGGAAAATAAAAGTCAACCTTCCTGCAATTATGAAGTTCACCACAAAAGACTGAAAATTTATGGTTATTAATTTTGCAAAAAAAGTAATTCATTGAACTTTTATAATTTGGTCATTCAATACTTCATAATTGTAATTTTTCATTTCTCTCCCCCCCCCCTTCTCAAAACTCCAAAATGTCGGTAGTAAGTCCCTAAAAGTTTCAGGGGATTTTTTGGGGTCCCACAAACACCCTGAAAAAGGAAAGGAAACCTAAAGTTTTTCCAACAACTGTGCTCTGGTGAAACGAGAAAAATTCTGAAACATGTATGCATGAGATGGTTATCCTTAGGCAGAGCGCTAGGAAGGTTTATTGAACAGTGGGATGCATTGCTAAAATATTTCCACGAAGAGACCAAAACGAAACCACAGATCCCATCAAATTTGTCAGTATATAAGATTCCGAAAACCAACTTTGCTTCTAATCAAAATGCTTTAAAAGGGAAAAGCCAACACACAGAATCAAACCCTTTAAAAAGAAAATGCTTAGAAGACTCCTTGAAGGTCAACTTTGTGAAAGAAGTTGAAGAGAAGAAGAAACAAGTCTTCTATTAGCCGGGAGGAAAGGATTTTCTATCTTTTTTCTTCGAATTTGAACAAAGCATATTGTAGTTTTGTGTTAAGTACCATTAAGATTTTTGAAAGTGTAAATACCCTTCTACAGTCAGCTTCACCAAAATCTCCCCTGCTTTTCCAAATTCTTAATGATCTTTTGAAAGAACTTTATACTAAGTTTGTAAAACCGTCCATTGTGAAAAACAGTGTGTTGATTCGTGTTGCCTATAATAGTTTGGCAAATCAAAAGTATGACAATGATCTTATAATTGGAAATCAAACCAGGGAACTTGTAAATTCTTTTAAAGATCATGAGAAAAAAGAATTTTTTCAACGTGTTAGAAAGTACTTTTCCTCAGCCTGTGATTACATTGTAAGGCAGTTTCCTTTGCAAAATGAAGTTCTTTTAAATGCTGAAGTGGCAAATTTGAAACAAATTGAAAATTCATCTTTTGAAAAGATTTGTTTTTTTATTGATAAATTTCCATTTTTGTTAACAATCAAAGAAAATGAATGCCGTAATGATGCTTTAGATGAACTACAGAACCAATTTTCTGCTGCACAGTTTGAAGACTTTGCCAGTTCTGGAGAAGATAGACTTGTTGTCCTCATTGGTACCTTAAAAAGAATAAAAAGAGCTGATGGAACACCAAAATATGATAGACTAGCAAGAGTTTTATGTGCTATTTTCGTAATTCCACACAGTAATGCTAAATGCAAGAGAGACTTCAGTGTTGTGAAGAAAAACAAAACTATGTTTCGTTCTTTAATTTCACCAACAACTCTAGAAAACATTGTAATTGCTAAGTGTTACGAGGCAACTAATTGTTATGACAGGAAATTTTCCAAAGAATTTTTGGCTAAAGCCAAAAAATGCACTCTAAATTCATTGCAATAATTTTTTGTGTAACATTAAATTCTTGTTTTATGTTTCCTAATAAATTTTTTAGTTACTACTTAATTGAGATTTACTAATGTAAGTACAATTTTCTTTTTTCTATTTGTATAAATTGTTATTTTTTTAATATCAAAGCATGATATTAATTCTTCGTGTTCTTCTGAATTTTGGAGAAATCTTCTGAATTTTTATCTTTAGAGGTTGGCAGGTATGGTCATGTAGTTTAATATGAATTTGGATGAACGCACCTGGTTGTCGGAAAAGTTTCTCTCCAAACGAAAGTATGTAATATTATCCAGTGCTTTTAATACAAATTTTAAACTCCTTGGTTAATCTTTCTGTATATTTTCACAAATTTATTGTTTCTTCTGTTTCTGCAAACTAATTTTAAAACACATATACTGCCAAATAAAACATACAGGCAACTTTATACAAAGGTAAAGTAATTTTCGTACCTTTCCTATTGCCAAATGGCATCCAAAATCACTCTGAACAAAATTTATACTGTGTGTTACATACAAATGCTTAAATCCTTGTATTTATCATTCTTTCATGCTGAAATATTTTTAATGCATATGTATATCAATAATAATGATTTTTAAATATTTTCTTTTGTCTGATTATTGTATTTCTAGCTGTATCGTTTCCTTGCAAGAAGAACTGGAAAGAAATTCAACAAGATAGTTTTGAAGCGTATGTTTATGAGCAGAATTAATCGGCCTCCATTATCCTTAGCCAAGTTGGTTAGTATTTTTTCCCCTCTAGCTATATTCATTGGAGGGTTTTTTTTTTAACATAGTCCTTTCATTGAATTAAAATGTCCGTCTTTAGTTACATAATCATGAGCATACACGGAGCAGATTTTTCGGAAGATTGAAAAATGTGTTACAGGTGTGAATATATTTTTCTTTTAATGATAGAGCACACATTGATAAATATATAAGGCTACTAAACATAAACTGTTCTTTTGCAGGGTGAGTATAATGCATAAATGTGATGTAAAACAAAACAAACTGTTCTTTAGAAGGAACTTTGACTGCCCCTCCCCCCCCTTTTTTTTTAAATAATGAAAAGTTATATTTGGGAAATATAACTCGGAGTTGTGGAGAAACAACTTCAGTATTTCTAAATTTTTGTAAAGCAAATGTAAGTGTTCTTGTAATATCTTCAAGTTTTTTTTGTATTTAATGTTAATTTTTTGTACTAGAATAATTGCAGTTGGTGATAATATTTGTCTTATATTGTAAAGTTTTATTGGTGGAAAAGAAAACCCATATCACACAGCAAAGCATGAAATGCAACTGCCGAGTTTTCCTAGAAATAAATTTTCCCAGAACTAGTTTTTGAATTTTATGTTTTATGGATATTCAGTATGACATTAAGAGGAAAATTGCATTTGATGCTGTGTTTTCCATAGGTCTTTTATTCAAAATGAGAGTGGGATAAGTGTCGAAGAGACAGTTTGGTTATATAAAAAGTGTTTGTGTACCTTTTTGTCTAGTGCCAAGTAAATTTAAAAAAAGGGGTGGGGTTAATATGCATTTAATCTTCTGTATTCCGTGTATATGACAAGTTCCTTGTACGGTCCTTAAAAGTCCTTAATTATTTCATCTGACATTTATGTTTTAAGGTTTTTTTAAGGGGGGTTATGTGTGTGTGTTAACTCTTATTATTATTCACTGAGATGTATATGGGTTATTATTTGAATTTTTTCCCCCTTGATATGGACAGTGTGATTCTTGAATTTTTGAGCACGAGACCCTGCCTGTATTAAAACATTAACATTTTGTAATTATTTCTTTTTTGAAAATAAAGAATTCAAATAATTGTCAGAACAATTTTTCTGTTTTGAGATATTATTTCCTTATGCGGTGTTAAATTTACTGACTTACCAACATTTTGATAATTTCTATAAAAAATTTTGAACTAGAAGATTTGCATATTTTTTTTTTTTTTGGTTTTTTTTAAGCGAATATAATAAAGTTGATAAATATTAAAACAAGGATAATTTATTAAAATTGTAATTAGAAAACATGAAAATAAAACATTTTATTTTCTCATGTGGGATTTTAAAATAGCATTCTATTTTGGCATAGGTCTATTATATATTTTCAATTTAATAATAATTAAATGATTATTTTCAAATAGGCAAAAATGGTGAAGAAACCTGGAAATGAAAATAAAATTGCTGTTGTTGTTGGCACAGTTACTGATGATTTGAGGTTATATGAAGTACCCAAGTTAACAGTAAGTATTAATTTTGCCACATTGAAGTCTTTCTGTTTGGTTTTATTTTGGAATTTACTGCCATGGACAATTCATTGGAAGCATTTCAGTTTTCCTTACGAGTTCCAGCAAAGAAAATCGAAATTCAAAAATGCATAATGGAAGTCTCAAAAAACATTAATGAGGAATTGAAATGGATTAATTGATGAGAAGTAGAGGAATTATATAAATACTTCATTGATGTAAAATTTTATTTTGTTTGGAACATAGCTCATGGCATTAAATGAGTAAAAGCAAAAGATGATTCAAAACTTTCAGTATCACCGAAATTTTAAGTTTCGTGGTAAAATTTTAGGAGAGCCCACACCCTTTCCGACAAACTGGGAAAGTGCAGAATCGCCCACTGCTTCGCACGTTTCTCAAAATCACCAACTTAAAAATAACAAGTAAAAAAATTGCACAAACTCTGTATCCGTGTACACATCGACCTATTTTCACTTTAAAAAAAATCCCAGAATTGCACATACTCTCCCTTGACTTTCTCCATGTACACATCGATATGCGCCATATAATTGGGCATATCGATTTAACCTGTAAATTTTTTTGTACATATTTGTACCAAAAACAGAGATATCATTATTTCTCTTTTGTGTTTGACTTAACCTGAGATAAATGCTTAAAAAACTATAGGAGAGTAAATTAAATGCCAGAAAAATTGTTTCTGAAAAGCCTTTAAGGTAGCTGACCTCATTCAAAAGGCCGATTTTGATTGAAAAACTCATTTTTTTTAATTTAATATTTATATGGTCATATTCTTAGCTATCAAAACCAACTTTTCTCTTGATATGTTGATTAGAAAGTGAAGATATACTCGGTTTTCTGAGATACAAAAAACAGGCAGTAACTGTCTGCCACACTGGAAGTTAGACTAACTTTTTCACAACCAGTCCGACCCGCAGGGCCCTACATTTTCCAGAACCGCCCGAAAATGGCCGAGATTATAGTCTTGTTTTCCTCCCTCATGCAGTTTTCCCAAATGCATTGTATCAGTGTACTGCAGACGGCTTGTCTAAAAGATTTTGTATCTTTTGGTTGCTTCCGACATTTCATTGTTGAATCTTTTGTGGTACAGTGTGCTTTAAACAGCAATAAAAGTGCATTTTTAAAATTTAAGGATTATATTTATTTTAAATCAATTTATTCCTTCCTATAAAAATAATGGAAATAAACAAAATATCAGTCGTGATCATAACAAAGCCAGAAAGGCTCGTTGGTCTAATCTTCAAAATAGTTATACAGTCAAAAGTCGTTTATCCGGACTCATCGGGACTTCGGCGATTCCGGATTATAGATCATCAGTTTAAATCTGGTAAGATGGCATGCAGAAATTCTAAAGTTAAAAATATGAAAATTTTTGGAGAAAAACTTTCATTACAACTAGATATATTGTTGCATTTTACGGGTTCGTGGATTTGGAGTGATTGATAACAACACTTAACGAAGAATCAAAACACAATTTATTAGCCAGTTTTACTCAAGACAGCTCCAAAAACACATTTACAGTCATAAAAAAACTACGAACAAGCACGCTGAAACAATCAGCATCTTAGGCTTCAGGCTATAAGGGTGAAGACAGCTTCGTGGCTAAGCACTAAAGTACAGCTCCCGACTCGGTTCGTTTGCTCTCGGAGCTCAAGATACTCTTCACGATAAAACTCGCAATACACTGCTACTTCGTGTACAGGCAGGGTTTATACAGTCAAAAGTCGTTAATCCGGACTCATCGGGACTTCGGCGATTCCGGTTTATCGATTTTTTTCGGATTATAGATCATCAGTTTAAATCTCGTAAGATGGTATGCAGAAATTCTAAAATTAAAAATATGAAACTGTAATTTATGAAATAAAGAACAATTATGATCTAAAGGGCATCAAAATTTCCCCAAAAAAAGCTTAATATTTATTTGTGTACTTTATTAAGCATTTCTTTCAATGTAAGTTGTTTAAGTTGCTTCGTTTAATGTGATAATAATTTCTCTTTAATTCTATAAACAGACATAATTTATTGTTCAGTTACAAAGTTTCGCTGTTCAAGTCCCCTAATTGCTGTGCCGAGAATACTGACTAACTAGTCAATCGAAATTTTTTCGTTTTCACTAACCTCTCTGTCACCTTCTTCATGTCTTTATCCATTTTTTGCAGCAATTCCACTTTTTGTTTGATGGACATCGAAACATACTTTTGTTTTGTAGATCCTTTGGGAGCTCCAGCATCAGAAATTCTATTTGACATAATCGAAAGTTCAAGTTTACTTTTATAAAATTGCTCTTACAGTCTGAAAAAGGTAATAAGCCGGATCTAGTTCGAAGATTAAGGAACAACGCAATCATCAACATTAACTGAAATAGATAATTAAATAATTTTAGCTTATACGTCCGTTTTACATTAAACGCGCTCGCGAAAACGTATTCTGCACTTGCGCACACGCATATGCGCATCTGTCAACGCGGTGCATGCGCAGAAAGTTTTTAGCTTTGAGGTCCGAATTAAAGACTTTTGACTGTATAAAGAACGGGGTCAAAGACTAATGGAATCTTAGAAAGTACAAAGAATGTCATTCGAAACCTTCACACCTATTTTGTGTTTTACTGGATGGGGAGGGGAGGAAATTGTTGTGAAACTGGAAAAGTATTTCGGGCAGTTCGCTATTTTGAGGATACAGGTTAACGAAGGGTTTGGATTTCAAAGAGTTAAAGGTGCAATTTTCACTTTTTTCTGTGTTATAAATTAAATAATTTTAAGCATCTCAATATGTTTGGAGAATCTGGCAAAGTATTTTCACTTTTACGTTTCAAGCTTACTGTTTTGTTTACATTGAGCTTTCTTTATTTCGGCTTGGTGTACAAATTTCCTACGCTAATTTAACAGTTAATGATTCATTTTTCTGCACTTTTTTAATTCTGTTTAATAATCGAAAGTTTGAGAATGCCAAAATTTATACTTAGTCATTAAGAGAACGAAAATTTTATGTCAACCGATACACTAAGTGACTGCTGATTCTGATAATCACAATGAAAATGAAACATTTGTCTGTGCTAGTGAGGCTAAATTATCTGGAACATTTATTGCAAATGAAAAAAGTAATTTTGATTTAAATGTTTTTTTTTCCATGATTTATGTTTGATGCTAAAGCAAAGTTTAAAGTTTATGAAATTAAACATATAACAATAGTAGCAATAAAAGCTCCCTGAGATAATATGTTGTGTAGACATTGAAGACAATAAAGAGGTTTCAAACTTAACCAATTTATTAACAATATAAAAAAGAATAAAACCACAAAAAATAAATTTAAACAATATCAGAGTCTTAGGAAAAAATATAATATAACCATCATTCATCAAATAATGTTTTTTTTACCTGGTCTCCAAAAATACTGGCATTCAATACAAACAAAATGTCCTAAACAGTAATTATGCGGCCTCAAATGAAATTGGCTACACATTCAATAAGTCCATGATAAATGGTCAAGAAAGCACCTGAAATTTAAATTAAGTCCTCTTGGCCCCATTCAGACGAGGGCGTCATAAGTGGTTAAAGCCGAACTCCGTTGCCAAGGCAACCAATCACTGCTACGTCACAGAAACTGGTTTAGGGCTCGTGGCATAGAGTTCCAGGTTTTCAACTTTACACCGAGTTTGGGATAAGCGTCGACCAATCAGAGCAAAGCTAAAACGAAGCGGCTTTCTTTGGACGATTTCGCTGTCACATCGAAGGCGACGTTTGTTTAATATGGAACACATCGTATCCGAACAAAATAAAGAGTTGTAATGGTATCCGAACAAAATAAAGAGTTGATCTCGCAAGAAATCTACGATGATGACATGCATTTTTTAATGAGTTTTTCAATTTATATTGAAAAATATGGATGAAACTCGTAAAGCAAAAGTTAAGCTCAGGATTATGCACACTGTGTATGATCCTGTAGATGATTGATCCCATCCAATATTTTTCATTTTATTATGAAAAATTCTTTAAAAAATGCATGCTTGCAAAAAGTTAGTTTTTCTGTGTAAATTATTATTATTACTTTCTTTCTGTCTATAATTTTTTCCTGTTTAATTATTTTTGTATTTAAGAATAAATTTATTAAAAAAGCTGGAAATATTGTATTGGTATTTGTTTCAAACGCTGATTTTCTTTCCAAACAAACTTCATGAATTAATTTTACTAAAACATCAAATCAATATCAAGAATCTGCTGGTTTTTTTAACAGTAAAAATATTACTTTAAAAAAAAAAAAGAAAAAATTATTTTCACTTATTTAAGAATAGTCACAATAGTCAATGGTGTAAGCTTTGTATGAGTAATAAAAGATTAATCTTTTGAGAAAATGCTCTTATGAATTCCATGAAAGAAAAGATGTAGTGAAATAACCTTAAAACAACAGTCAACAGTCTAGACAGTTTTGTCTCCTGTTGAAGTTCTGTTCTGTTTTTTAATTATGTTCTCCATGAAAGGAATTTACTTTTAATGAAACTAAATAGCACACATAATCCATAATATGAACTATATTTTTTATGAATAGTTAATGAATTTATTTATTAATTTAATGAATAGTATTTGTTATTAGTATCCACTCTTTATTACTATCATTTGTATGGAGTTTTGATCATTAAATTCATGCTATTTCTCTGGTAGAAATTCCTGGATAAGGTATGAATGCTTATAATTTTGATGTATTTGAAGACTCGGGTACCTAAAATTTGTCAATGTGAAATTACTTTTGAGATTTAATCGTAAATAGAAATGACAGCATATGTTGAAACTAAACTGCTATAAATAAAACTATTATTGCGGTTTATACATGCAAATTGTTAAAAATAGATGTATACAAACAGCTGGCAAGACAGCAAAATGTATTTAATGATTGAGCATAAAATACATTGTTGTGTGAATGTTTCCTAGTATTGTACTAGTTGTGGTTGCTGGTCATTGCGACCAGTTGTGGGATACTAGTACTAGTGATAATTGATACTGGTAGTGCAGCAAACTACTACAGTGAGTGAATAAGGCATGCTAAGCACACATTTCACTGTCACAGAAACATGCTCCTTTTGATTGAAAATTAAAATAATAATAATAAGAATGTATGGTAAGTACTGTTTTTAGCTTAACTGCTTTCACACCTGCAAAAGGGAAAAATGTTATATACAGGCTATCTGTTAGTTAATATCAAGATTTTTTTTAATTAGGCATATTAGAATATCATATTTCTTCTAAGAGAAATTATATATAAAAATTGAAGAAGGTTTTATGTAGTATATAAATATGCATGTGCATGTTTATAGTATAGAGTATTACAGTACAATACAGAAATACTCCATACTGCTTTGCACAGAAAGATATGTGCCAACCAAGTATTGGTCTTTCAAAAAAATATCTCTAGACCATTTCGTTATTTTTCTTTTTTTTACCTTCTTCCGTTGCCTCTTGGCTTATAAGAAGGACAGATAAAAGAGCATTCTGTTGAACCAGTAAAACTTTTTGTTGAGCTGAAAAAGCCATGACACAAAATAACGAAAACGAGCAGAGCGAGCGTGAGAAATCAATCGAGCTAGAAAACAGTGCGCGAAAGGTGTAGACACATCCACGCATGCACAAATTTAGCTTCTCCCATTGGCCACAGCTTAGACCCCCGTCTCGTAGGTGTGAACGGATGTCCCGTATTTGATGCCCTTATGACTATGCCTCTATGCGCTTTACGCCCACATCTGAACGCAGCTTTAAAGCACTTAAATCCGGCCTAACTCCGCTTACATTAGTTGAACACGAGGAATCGCTGCTAACTTATTTTAAATGCCACCTTCATGAAGAACATGGATGCCGTCCACGGCAGTCACTCGCATTGTAGCTTCTGGAACCAAGGAACTTATTCTGGAAAGGTAATCTTGTATACAGGAACCAAGGAACTTATTCACCGGACTGCACGCATCCTTCTGAAATCTGATGGGGCTGGAAACCGCACACCCAATCAGCTATCGGCACGATTCTGCTTTCCAGATGACGTAACATCACATTTCGTTTTTGCATCTTAATTAGGTTGAAACAGTCCGTTCTCAACGCAAACAGTGGCAGTAAGAAAAAGAAGTAGCAGTAACTACTATATTACCTTAAAATAAGAACTAAGCTTAATAAACATTTCAAGGAGGAGAGATGATGTAAAAGGGTTACAATAAGTCATATTTTCCAACAATGTTCACGGCAACCATAACTCTTAAACGTTCATTATAGAATCACTTGAAATTTTACACACACGTTTTGTACATTATTACGTATAATGTAGACTATAAGTTAAAAAATTAATCCCATAGAATTTAATTTACATAATTTTTCCTTCAATAGCATGTGTATTTTTAAAAAAATAAAAAAACATTTTGAAAAACACCCTTAGAGCAAAGTCGGTTACCTTAACTGTGTGGATAGTTGTATTTGTATTTATTGGATAAACAAAATTTCTAATCAATTATTATGTGAAATTTCTTCCTTATTTTACTCTTGAAGTGTTTTGAAAAGTTAATGTTTTAACCATTTAATGTTTGCTGTTTCAGTTTGATCATCGTATACAAATTGTAGGGTTTACAAAATTGTTGATTGGTTTTAGCTGCTGCCAACATTTTAACTGTAATTTTCTTAACTAAGTGAAATCTGTTTATTACTAAATTCTAAATAAAAATTATGGTTAATAGTACAGTGAAATATATGCAAAATGGGATAAATTAAGAAGTTTGTTATAATTATATGTAGAAAATAGGTTCATGAGATTGCAAGCCGAGCACTATTGATTGCCATTTTCTCAGTTTTTACTTTAGGTGTTAATACAAACACTTTATTAAAGTGTAAATATATATTTAAAATTATTTGAATTTAAAAAATACTTTATATGTGTAATATACATATATAATGAAAGCACAACATATTTGAATACTTGATAACTTTTAGAATAATGAATTTGCAGATACTATTTTACAGAAATTCAACTGAGGAATAAATGTTCCATTGGGGTTAGTAGCACAAAATCGAAACCTGTAGGGCTAATAAATGTTATACAGTTAAAAGTCTTTAATCCGGACTCGTCGGGTTTTCCGTATTATCGATTTTTCCGTATTATAGATAATCGGTTTAAATCTGATAAGATGGCATGCAGAAATTATAAAATTAAAAATATGAAACAGTAATTAATGAAATAAAGAGCAATTATGATCTAAAGGGTATCAAAATTTACAAAAAAAAAATCTTGATATTTATTTACTTTATTAAACATTTCTTTCAATGTAAGTTGTTTAAGTTGCTTCGTTTTTTATGTGATAATACATCCTCTTTAATTCTTACACAGACATAATCTCGATGTGTCGCCATCTTTATTTCTAGGCACATAAACAGTTATTTCTTTGGCAGACAAATTACTTTTCATCGATCATATTTGAATAAAAATAATTTTTATATATACAGATAAAAAGCCATGACGTCGGCACAGAGCTGTTTGCATTGCAGAAATCTGGAAAAAGAGGGAGCATAGTACTAGTGACTCAGCATTTATACCTCGTATGTGCAGAGAGCATTCTAAGCTATGATTGGTTAGCATTAGTTTTAGTAAGCTTTTTCTAGCAGTGTTACATAATTTGGGAGAACAGATGAATTTGGAGGGGGGAGAGCACCAAATCTAGAATGTTAATTTTGAGGTCGCCAATTATTTTTTAAAGCAGACATCATATTTTGTTATATATTGCATATATACAAACATATGTAGTGCGAATTTTGTATTTTAATTGGTTTCCCCTCCCCCCAAAAAATAATCAGTCAGTCAACCTCGCTACAAGATGTTCCCTCCTTCAGTTTTTGGAAATGTAGCTATTTCTTTAAGAATACATTCAAAATACTCATTCCTTCTAGTGATTTTGCAGAAAACTACTGTTTCTGCATAAACTTTGTCAGTCAACCTCGCTACAAGATGTTCCCTCCTTCAGTTTTTGGAAATGTAGCTATTTCTTTAAGAATACATTCAAAATACTCATTCCTTCTAGTGATTTTGCAGAAAACTACTGTTTCTGCATAAACTTTATTATGGTTTCTTCCATTACATACAGTTCCATTGAGTGTACAATTTTAAATTCATGATTTTTCTATAAAATCTATTGGAACTTAACTGTGATTGCACATCAAATATGGCAAGTTTGCTTGTCAAAATTAAAAAATTTGTATCTGCGGAGCTGTTAGATTTTAGGTTGTGAAAATTTGGCAACTGTTGTAAAAGTGGTTGTACTATGTGAGTAACATTGACTTTTAGGAGGCTCTTTGGTAACATGCTTCCATAGTTTTAAGAAGTTATATATGTATTCTTAATATTTAAAAATATTGCTATATATATTCTAGAGAGTAGTGTAAGATAATGATGCGTTCATATATAACATGAAACTTCTTTTTTTTTTTTTTTTTTTTAAATCCAGTGTAATTTCAATCATGCCGTTAATTTTGCAGGATGTAGGGATTTATTTATGGTTTAAATTTATATTTCTTATATTCTTTCATTTGCTTCACACTAATAACTAATGTAGATTAGATTTTTATATTGCTTATGTATTTTGTTAGAAATAACTATTCTTTTTACGTGATGGTAGTAGTCAAAATTTTAATTTCAGTTGCAATCCTCTCATAATCTTGGCTGTGGCTGAGAAATCTGTCTGCACTTATTGATCATGCACACAGTTATACTGACTAAGGTTATGATGCCTTGTTTTGTAGAATATTTAGTTTGGTCAGACAGTTATATCATTTCACTAAAAAGACTGCTGTGGTTAAATATCTAAAAATTTAAGTGTTATTTATTGGATTTAGATGCACATTTAAGTACATGTGGTAAATGTATGTAAACTTATTTTTGAAGCTGAATAAATTCCTATGCATTTTACATCTAAAAGTTATTTTTATATGTGTATGATTAGCACTAGTAATATTTTGTTACAGTTATGTGCATTACGAGTTACAGAAAGAGCTAGAGCTCGAATTTTGAAAGCTCGTGGAGAAATTATTACTTTTGATCAGCTGGCCATGCGTTCACCTCACGGGCAGAATACACTTTTACTACAAGGTGATTATATAATTTCCTTTTTGATTTATTTTGTATTGGTATTAATACTCAGATATTTTAACAATTCAATGCTGGTTTTATCTTCATAAATATATCTTTTTAATGTAGGCCGTAGAAAGGCAAGAGAAGCATGCAGACATTTTGGTAAAGCTCCTGGTGTTCCTCATAGCCACACCAAGTAAGTTTTGAGTTTAATTTTTGACCTAATAAGAACGAAGTTGTTCCGTGAGGCCTCGTTCAGACAAGGGCTTAAAGGGCATAAGTGGTTAAAGCCGAGCTCCGTTGCCAAGGCAACCAGTCACAGCTGTGTCACAGAATCTGGTTTAGGGCTCGTGGCATAGGGTTCTAAATTTTGAACTTTACGCCGAGTTTGGGATAAGTATCGACCAATCAGAGCGAAGTGGCTTTCTTTAGACGATTTCACTGTCCCATCGAAGGCGACTTTTTTTTACTATGGAACACATCGTATCTGAATGAGTTGTAATTGTATCCAAACAAAATAATGAGTTGTAATCGTATCTGAACAAAATAAAGAGTTGATCTCGCAAGAAATCTACGATGATGACATGCATTTTTAATGAGTTTTCTAATTTATATTGAAAAATATGGATGAAACTCATAAAGCGAAAGTTAAGCTCAGGATTATGCATGCTGTGTATGATCCTGTAGATCAGTGTTTCTTAACCTGTGGTTCATGGACCCCTTGGGGGTCCGTCGACTGCTCCTAATTTTTAAAATGTTTGCATCAATATTTTAAAAATAACTTTTTTTTGTCATGGGCAACCTCTCTAAGCCGCCTGTCTGCCATTTCCCAATAATAGAGACCTCCACGATACGAGGAAAAGAACATTCGCAAACCATATAAAATTTGAAATTTTTAGAAACACAAAGTAGCCTTTGAATTTTACTTCACTTGGAAATAAAGTGACGTTAAAATCAGTTCCGCAAAGTTCTTGCAAATTTTTAAAACAAAATATTTGTTTTACTTTTTCATAAGTTGTAATTAAAGTTTTTCAAGTTTTTTTTTTTTTTTTTTTCTTTTTTTCTTTTCTTTTCTGTTGTTGTTGCCCAAAATGTCCAAAAAAAGGAAATTTGATGAAAATTATGTAAAATATGGATTCTGCTTCATGAAGGAATCGGACGGTGTTAAAAAGCCACAATACTTTCTGCGTGGAAAAGTTTTGGCAAATGCCAGTATGAAACCGGCAGAATTTATAGAGCATCTCAAATCATCCTAAAAATGCATCTAAAGATCTAGAATTTTTTACAAAGAAGAAAGCCCAGTTTTCGAAATCTGGAACATTAACCAAGCTTGGATTTGGTATTTCACGAAAACCTTTGGTTGAGACATCTTTCAGAGTTGCCTATCGTATTGCCAAAAGTAAGAAACCGCATACTATTGGAGAGAGATTAATTAAGCCATGTGCGCTAGAAATGGTTGAATTAGTTTGTGGACTGGAACAGAGGAAAAAACTTGAGGCTATTCCATTGTCCAAGGATGTAATACATTCAAGAATAGTTAAAATTTCTTGCAATATCTTGAAACAGATCATCGATGAATTGAAAGCATCGCCATTTCCCTTTAGTATGCAACTGGATGAAACAACAGACATCTCGAATTGTAGTCAACTTTTTGTTTCTGTTCGTTATGTGTCTGCTGATACTATGAAAGAAGAATTCTTTTTTTTTTTTTTGTGAGCCTCTTTTGCAAACTACAAAGGCAGTTAGTTGATGTTTTAGCGATTTTAAATGTTTTCTTTTCCAAACACGACTTTGACTGGAAACAAAAGCTTAATTCACTTTGTACGGATGGAGCACCTGCGATGCTTGGCAATAAATCTACTTTTGCCCATTTGGTAAAAAAAAAGAGGCTCCTAATGTTATTGTTACACATTGTTTTTTACATAGACATGCACTGGCTACAAAAACTCTTCCAACCAGCTTAAAAGAAGTATTGTCAATAGTTATTAAAACTGTGAATTTTGTTAGAAGTAGAGCTCTTAATCATAGTCTTTTTAAAACACTGTTAAGAAATGACCGCAGAACATGAGGTACTTCTGAACGCTGGAATTGCGCTGGCTGTCACGAGGGCAGGTTTACAAACGAATTTTCACGTTGAAGACAGAAGTATCACTTTTTTTAGAAGAAAACGATAACTCGCTCTTCGAATATTTCAAGAAGAAAGATTTTATATGTAAATTGGCTTACCTGGCAGACATTTTTAACCAAATGAATGATATACGTCTTTCAATTCAAGGGCCTGATACAACAATTATGGATGCCACTGAGAAACTACATGCATTTTTATTGAAAATGTCACTTTGGAAAATTAGAATTCAAAATGGGATATATGCAAACTTTCAAATGTTCGACGAAGTGCTTTTTGAAAATGGATCTCGGAAAGATAGTTTGTTATTGAATAACTTGAAAAATGAAATCTGTGAACACCTGGAAGTTTCATTTGAAAAATATTTCAATTCGGATGGAATAAATATAAAAGATGAGTTGTGGATTCATAATCCTTTTCTTTGTGATATTGACTGTATCGATGACATGAACCTTGCCAAAGATGAGCTAATTGATTTGAAAACAAAGTCCTTGTTAAAAATGGATTTCGATTCTAAAACTCTTAAAAAGTTTTGGTCTTCTTTAAGAGAAGCCTACCCATTGCTTGTAAAACTAGCTATGGCAGCCATTATTCCGTTTGCTACAGTATATCTTTCCGAAGCGGGATTTTCTACACTTGTCACAATAAAAACAAAACATCGAAATAGACTGAATGTCAAACATGATATGCGTGTTGCTTTGTCGAAAACCATCCTCAATTTAATCTGTTAATCAAGGAAAAGCAGCAACAGCCTTCACATTAAAAATTTTAATTCTTCAAATTTTTCATACTATTGAAATAAAAATATTAAAATAATAAAACAGAGTATATTTTGTAATAAATGATGTTTAAGCAATTTTTTTCAGAGGGGTCCGTGACATATTTAAAATTTTTAAAGCTGTTCATTGTGCCAAGAAGGTTAAGAAACACTGCTGTAGATGATTGATCCCATCCAATATTTTTCATTTTATAATGAAAATGCTTTAAAAAATGCATACTTGCAAAAATTTTATTTTTTCTGTGTAAATTATTATTATTTCTTTCTTTCTGTCTATAATTTTTTAAAAATTATTACTTTAATTTTTTTCCTGTTTAATTATTTTTGTATTTAAGAATAAATTTATTAAAAAAGCTGGAAATATTGTATTGGTATTTGCTTCAAACGCTGATTTTCTTTCCAAACAAACTTCATGAATTAATTTTACTAAAACATCAAATCAATATCAAGAATCTGCTGTTTTTTTTAACAGTAAAAATATTACTTTTAAAAAAAAGAAATTATTTTCACTTATTTAAGAATAGTCACAATAGTCAATTCAATGGTGTAACCTTTGTATAAGTAATAAAAGATTGAGCATAAAATACATTGTTTAGTGAACGTTTCGTAGTATTGTACTAGTTGTGTTTGCTGGTCATAGTGACCAGTTGTGGGATACTAGTATGAGTGATAATTGATACTGGTAGTGCAGCAATCTACTATAGTGATCGACAAGGACAGTGAATAAGGAGTACTAAGCACACATGTTTCACTGTCACAGAAACATGTTCCTTTTGATTGAAAATTAAAAAAAATAATAATAATAATAATGTATGGTAAGTACTGTTTTTAGCTTAACTGCTTTCATACCTGCAAAATAGAAAAATATTATATACATGATATCTGTTAGTTATCCTCAAGATTTTTTTTTTAATTAGGCATATTTAGAATATCGTATTTCTCCTAAGACAAATTATATATAAAAATGGAAGAAGGTTTTATATAGTATGTAAATATGCATGTGCATGTTTATAGTATAGAGTACTACAGTACAATGCAGAAATATTCCATATTGTTTTGTACATAAAGATATGTCCAACCAAGTATTGGTCTTTCAAAAAAATATCTCTTGACCATTTCGTTATTTTTCTTTTTCTACCTTCTTCCGTTGCCTCTTGGCTAATGAAAAGGGCAGATGAAAGATCATTCTGTTGAGCCAGTAAAAGTTTGTGGCGAGCTGAAAAAGCCATGACACAACGAAAAAAACAAGCAGAGCGAACGCGGGAAATCAGTCAAGCAGGAGAACAACGCGGGAAAGTTGTAAACATTCCACGCATGCACAAATTTAGCTTCTCTCATTGGCCATGGCTTACACCTCGTTCTCGCAGGTGTGAACGGGTCTCCCGTATTTTATGCCCTTATGACTATGCCTCTATGCGCACGTCTGAAGCACCTTAAGTCATACTATTCTTTATTACTCTGTGCCGAAGCATTTTTGTAAAAATGTAACATTGTCAAGTTTGAGTTAACATGCCAAATAACTATTATTGAAAGTTTTAAAACAAGAGCAAACAGCTTAATATTGATAAGTTTGAGGAACAAGTTTCTAAATTTAAATCTGATGGAAAAGGAAAAACTAATAGTGAAGGATTTTTATGGATGTAAAATGCCTCTAGGAAATCTAATTCGGCAACAAAAGATGCTTTCTAAATAATTTCAACTGCGGGAAAATGGAAAGTGCAATTCTCTGACCAACACTATTGATGTTTCTTTTTTCCTAACCAAATGCCTGATATTCCATAACAAAAAATGTTAAGGCTGTCTTACCAATGTAAACTAAAGCACAATGGTCATGAGTGCATATCTGGAATGAGGTGTTAAGTATGGAACTGCGAATTTTACTGGTAGAAAACTGCCCGAAAGTATAATGCAGTTTTGTATCTAATCGATGGAAGAAAACTAATGATAAAGACTTCTTATATTCTGTTTTAAAATGTTTTTTTTTTTTTTTTTTTTTTTTTTAAATGTATTGAGATCAGAATTTTTCAACCACTTTTGCCTCCAGTTTTTAAGAAGTTTGGCAATCCAAATGAGGAATCATATTATCCCAAACATCAATTTTGCCCAGGTTAAAAAAAAAGGGATAAGGTGTGAGGAAAAATAAAAACTTCAATGTCTTGTTTAAAATTGAGCATCAAGACAGGTTTAAAATAAAACTTTTATGTAAATTTTGCATAAGAATAACAGCCTCTACTGACGGGCTTTGCACCCAACATTATTAATCAAGCAGTTTTAAAAAATTCTCATCTCAACACACTAAAAGGCACACTCTTGTTTTAGCAGATATTCTGTTGTCGTTCCCTTCTTTCCATCAATTAGCTATAAACTTGCACATGTTTTGCAGAAATTTAACTTTCAGGTCGTTTATTCTTCCATCAATAAAATTCCGAGTTCCATACTCAAGGACCCCATTCCGGATATGAATTCATGGGGTATTTATAGGATTCCTTGCCAGTGTGGTTTAATTTACATTGGCCAAACTAAGAGCACTCAAGGACCCCATTTCAGATATGAATTCCTGGGGTATTTATAGGATTCCTTGCCAGTGTGGTTTAATTTATATTGGCCAAACTAAGAGAGCCTTAAAATTTCACATCGAGGAACATGAGGCATATGTTAGAAAAAAGGAAACGCAGAAGTCTTCTGTTGCCCAACATTGTTGGTCCATAAATCACACTTTCAATTTTTCTGCTGCCAAAATTATTCAGTTATTATATCTTCCATTGGAGAACTGGATTTTCTAGAGGCATTTCACATTCAAAAAAATCTTTCTGTTCTAGTTAACGATCCTAATTCCAATCCATCTTTGCCTTCGACATTTAAAGAAATTATGTTTTAGTTCTGGTTTCATGAACAGGTGGCGCCACTAGCTTATTTTCTGTCGAGGCTTTCTTATCTTATCTGATTATTATATCCTATCTCGTTCATTTGCGTTTTTGCAGCTGAGGATGGTGGTTCAGTAAAACCATCAAAATTAGTCCTGTGAAATTTAAAAATATAACTTTTTTTTTTTTTTTCTTCTGAATTAGCCATTATTTTTTTATCGTAAATTAAAATGCTCTAGCTAATAATCAAAATGAATTACGATTTGTATTACTTAATGAGTTTGTCATAAAATGCATGTATTTATTTCTCTTTTAGGCCATATGTCAGATCCAAGGGACGCAAGTTTGAAAGAGCCCGTGGCCGCAGGAAGAGTCGTGGCTTCAAAGTGTAATTCCATGTGAACGATAAAATAAAGAATATCGTGTATTTAAAAAGATATCTGCAGTTTGTCATTCTTTGTTAATTATTAATTCTTTCTGGTATGATTTAATGAAAAAAAATTTTTTGCATCAATACCAATAATTTTTTATTGAAAGACTTCTGAATTTTAGTCACATGGCAAGTGTAGTTCATCATTATATATTGGGTCATAGAAAAAAGTCTGTGTGCTTTTTTGGTACATTTTTGAACAAAATTTTTCTTTATTGAAAATCAATTTTAATCAAATACACATTGACAATTATTATCTATAATCTTTTGCCATTTTCCGAGTAGCTTCATAATTCCAGCGGTGTAAAACTTCTGTAATATCGTGGAAAAATTTGGCTGAGTGATTTTTCAGTGGCTCTTCGGCCAGCGAATTTTTTACGATCAAGAGTTTTGCAGAGACCGAATAAAATAGTAGTCAGATTGTGCAAGGTTCATGCTATATATGGTGGATGCATCAAAACTTCCCAGTCAAGTTCTGTTGATTTGTTTTAAGTTATCAGAGATGTGTGGCTGCGCATTGTCATGGTGGAACACAACTTCCTTTCTTTTGGCCAATTCTGGTCGCTCTTTCTAAACTGCTTCGTTTAAACGGTCGAGTTGTGCACAGTAGAGGGCTGAATTGATGGTTTTGCCAGGTTGCAATTTATGTGGCACCTAAACATTGAGCTTCTTTCTGTAACCTGCTCTTTTCAAAAGATTCTAAACTGTCATATGGTTGATGTTTAGTTCCTCTGCTATTTCCTGACAGCTTACGTGTCGGTCTTGCTCCACTAGTTGCAAAATTTCATCAACCTTTTTCAGTGACTAGCCGACCAGAGTAAGATGCATCTTTGATATCAGAATCGCATAACATATTTCTTCAGGTATTTCACTCATTTTCAAATCAATATAACATTTTACACAAGCAAAGAATTAGAAAACTATTCTCACGAACAGTGGAAGCTGAATGTCATATTCTAAGCACGTGTTCGTTGGAGATGATTGGGTGAGTGTTGCCGGATATATAGGCGTCAACAATATCTAGTGGCAAAAAATGTGGAGACTTTATGTGACCCAATAGTATGGCATGAAAACCTGATGACGAGTTATACTTGTAATTTTGGTGCAAGAAGTTAAAGGCAAACAGTGTCTGAATAAAGTATGACAAACCAAGAAGAAATGCGTTGCACCATTAGTTAATAGTGTTCTAGCTGAAAAAAGCTAGTGAATAAACCTTTTCTTTCAGCTTGTTTAAATAAGTAGAGCCTATCAGTTACTAATAAGTTTTTATCTTTGTGCAATTAGTATGGAAAATTTAAAATTGAAATTTGTTTTAGATATAAAACTGAACACTTCAGTAGCCTTTCTTTTTACAGAAATTAAATTTCACAAAAATTATATACAAGATCCTGAAAGCAAACCTGATTAAGTATGTCTTCTTTGTTTTATCATAACAAATCCACTAACGATAACCGTTAAACGCCTTAAATTATATGCCAAAGGGTGATCAAAATTATAAATTCAAAGTGCTCTGTAAATATGGGGATTTTCCAAACTAGAACTGTAGTGGCCTAGTTATTGCATGAGAAATAATTATTTTTTATTTCATATATTTGTTCATGTATTTAATTATTTTATAAAATTAACTTTAATATTTTGTTGATATTCATATTTATATTTCTTTTATTCTGAATGGCAACAAGTAGTCCATATTTATATTTAAATTTCTTTATGCTGAATGGCAACTAGTTCTGATTCATGATTGCTTGATTTTGGTTTCCAAACGTTGCTATTCTAGTAGCATCGCATTTCGATAGCTGGAAAATAAAAAGCAATGTGATTATAATTCATGCTGTTCCTAATCATAAATTAATTTTAAACATTAGTAGCCAAGGCCACATCGTGGTAACCCTGATTAATTTTCGAAGTGTCAACAAATGACTTCTGAAACTGCTATGAAAGGTACGATGCAGTCACCGAAGCTTCATAAGGCGAGTGTAAAAATACCTCCTTTTTTGGACTGATAAACCAGAAATATGGTTTTTTTCAAGTTGAAGCTCAGTTCAGAATTAGTATTGTGAATGAGAGCACATACGTATCCAGAAACATCGTTCTCCAGTGGGCATCGAGCTCCACTGCGTGTCATCTGGCATATATTAGCCAATGAGGGCAAATCAAGCTGTGATTTGGATGTTCTTTAGTTATTTCGTTCATTTATCGTGGGTTGTGTGAGTACTTGTGCCTTCGGGAAATAATTTTGAAATTATCATCTTTTGTAATGCCTGCGAGAAAGGTGAAATACTCGTGTGTGTTTCAAAAATCGTACACAGTTGACTTTCCTTCCATAATTTCCTCAAGGAAATGTAATAAATTTGCGATCTGTACTGCCTGTTGTTGCGATTTCGATGGTGGAAGGGCGGATGTTCTCGAACATGTGCTTATAGAAAAACACAAGGACAGCATAAGTTGTTTTGAAAAAAAAAAAAACGGAAAAATTAAATTTTTCTTCGGAAATAAAGGACCAAAAAGTGATTAATGCAGAATGTCTGTTCTCTGACTTTTCACTGTAGCACAACCTGCCACTAAATGCATTGGATTATGCTGCAGCTTTATTTAGAAAAATGTTTCCCGGTGGTGAGATAGCTAAAAAATACTCAAGTGTAAGGATCAAAACAGAAAACAGGTGCAATTGTTAAAGAAATGGGTTTGAAAAATAAATCTTCAGTTATTGATTGCATTAAAACAACTCAGTTCTGCATCTCAACGGATGGAAGCAATAATGCCGATTCAAAACTGTATTCAATTATTGTTTCTTTTTTTTAATCCAGAGTCTTCAGAAATTGAGTGCAGTTTACTTCCTATCCCCCACTTCAGAAGGACATTCGACAGGCTTTAATATAGCACAGCTAATTATTAAAACTAAAAGAAAATGCAGTCCCTCTGGATAATTGCTTGCACTTGGTGCCGATAAAGTAACAGTAATGGTAGGCTTGAAGACTGGTGTTGCAGGCATCTTAAGAAAGGAAAATTCAGATTTGCAGATTATAATTATAAGGTGCACCTGTCACCTCTTAAATTTAGCAGCTGAAAAGGGGGCAGTTTTTTTACCAATAAATGTGGATGAACACATTGTTGATATTTATTATCTTGAAAGGAGTTCTAAAAGGAAGGGAAAATTGAAACAGTTCCAACCTCTGCATAATATTGAAATGAGAAAAATTTTGAAACGTGTGTACACACTGGCTGTCTTTAAAGAAATGCTTATCTAGAATCCGATCAATGGAACCCACTTCTTGCATTTTTTAAAGAAGAAGTAAATGCTTCAAGAGTTTAGATAAAAGGCTCTATTGAAAGTTATAAAATATCTAAAGTAAATGGAGATGTAGTTACTACTTCCATTGTTAAAAAGAGGTTTGAAAAAAAAGTAATTTCTGCACCATTCAGCAATTCAGCGGCAGTTCTCAAAATAATACTGCAAAATATAAGCGTAAAGCTGATACAAATTTCTCTCAAAATTAAAAAATTGCTCAACACGCGAAACATTTTCCGATTACTGTAAGTTTATCTTGTGAAGAACGAATATTTATGTTTTTTTCTTCGTACCTTAACAAAGCTTTTTGCTTTTTATTACAATTCATTTTGCCATCATTCGATGTTCTTAACACAGTTCTACAAAGCAGAATTCTATTAATTCATGTTTTGCAATCAATGATTTATAATCTGTTTAAAGACATTTTATCAAAGTTTGTAAAACCAGTCTGTGTTTTTGTCTTGTAATTCTATATATGATGTGATTTATGGTGAAATAGAAAATCAGAAGAAAAATGAAGATTTGGTAAGAGGAGCTGCAACTACAAAAGTAGTGGAAGAGCTTTCAGAAGAAGACAAAAATAAGTTTTATCTTCAAGTTAGAAGTTACTTCTGTCGTATGGGATTACATACTACATAAATTTCCAGTGAACAAGAAAGGGATTTTGCATGCTAAAGTTGCCGATGTTTCTGCTCTAGCAAATGCATCTTTTTCTTATATAAGGTACTTTTTGAACAGATTTCCTGTGTTACTTCATTTAGTCATGAAAGATGATGGTATTGATGTTGCCACTGATCTGCAGTCACAATTTTGCAGTTTACAATTAGAAGAATTGGATGAAGTTATAAAATCAGCTAGGATTGATACCCAGTGGAGTTTAATTGGAAAACTGAAAGGTGCTGATGGAATTTTAAAATATAGTGAACTGTCTAGAATTATGTTGGCCATCTTGACAGTTCCCCATAGTAATGTGGAGTGTGAGAGGATTTTCAGTGTTGCAAAAATGAGGACTAAATTTAGATCTAATATTAGTGATGACACATTAGAAAAACTTTTATTAGCGAAAGCAAGCCTATGTGGCAATTGCTGTGAACAAAATTAGGAAGTTTCTTTCTTAACGAAAGCAAAATCTGCCACTCTTCATGACATTTGTAAGTTTCCGTAAAAAGTGTTTTTTTTTTTTTTTTTTTTTTTAACGATGCAAGTAATAAAAATGTTTTTTATGTGTAAAGTATTTTTGTGCTGCCTGCATTTAAGATTTAGTAACTGTTTAAAGTTAATTCATTATTAAAAACTATATTTTTATCATTTAAAAAGTCTTTTTTAACATTGTGAAAAATCTGATTTTTGTGAATGTCATAGGTTGGCAAGTATGCATACATAGTGTTGCACATTTTATTATGACTGATTGTCAACCCGTTTATTCAAAGGCACGACAGCTCGATCCAAAATGCTTAGCTATAGCTAAAGAGGTGTGTGTGTGTATTTAATTATGGCAAAACACACTAGGGCTATCTGCCTAAGGGAAGGGATGCCTTCGACGAGGACTTTCTAAGGGAAACTGACTCGTATAAACGTTACACATGGGGAAAACCACGAAAACGCCCATGCAGCCAGCCCGTTCGCGGGATTCGAACCTTGGACCGAACTACCAGTGTTCAGCAACTTTACCGCTCGGTCGCTGGTGGGCCATAGCTTAAGAGGAATTTAAATTTATGCTTGACAATGAAATAATTCGTCCATCAAACTCCCAGTGATCAAGCCCCTTGCACCTTGTTACGAAAAAGGATGGTTCATATCGTCCTTACGGGGACTACCGACGATTGAATGAGCAGCCGATACCCAATTTCTCGCATTGAAGACTTTCATCACATTTTAAGACGTACAAATATTTTTTCTAAAATTGATTTATTCAAAGCTTACTTTCAAATTCCCATTGCAGAAGAAGACAAATGTAAAACGGCTATCATCACTCCTTTCGGTTTATACGAATTTAGTGTAATGAGTTTCGGTTTAAAAAATGCTCCTGCAAAGTTCCAACGATTTATTCACAAAGTCTTTAGAGGATTAGAATTCTTTTTACCCTATTTAGACGATATACTCATTGCATCCAGTACTCATGAAGAACACGAAAGTCACCTTAAATTAGTTTTCGAAAGATTAAATACATTTGGGTTAAGAATTAATATTTCAAAATCTGTATTTGCTGTTCAACAAATCGAATTTCTAGGCTACCTAATGACACTTAAGGGTTCCCGTCCTTTGCCAGAAAGAGTTCAAGCTATTGATTACTAATTACAAACGGCCAGAAACAATTCATGAACTTAGAACTTTTCTTGGAATACTTAACTTTTATCGTCGTTACATAAAAGATGCAGCGAAGAATCAAGCATTGTTACATGCTTATCTTAAGGGAGCTAAATGTAAAATCGAATTGACTGAAGAAGCTGAAAAACAGTTTGAAAAGTGCAAGAATGACCTGGTGAACACGCACTGTTGTCTTTTCCCAATTCTTGATACGGCGATTGGCTCAGTGTAGCAACAATATGAAAACTCGTGGAAACCAATAGCATTTTTTTCTAAAAAAATAAATGATACTCAGCAAAAATATAGCACCCATGATAGAGAACTTTTAATCATATATCTTTCAGTTAGGCACTTAAAGCATTATCTAGAAGGAAGAGTATTTACAATTTATACAGAACACAAGCCTTTTGTGAAAAACTTGACAAAGCAGCACCTAGACAAACTCACCAACTTCAATACATCTCCCAGTTTTCGACTGATCAAATATGTAAAAGGTGAGAATACTATTGTGGCCGATACATTATCTAGAGTTAATAAAATTTCATCGATAGATTATGATAAAATAGCTGATGAACAGACTCAAGATGAAGAGTTTGCAAACCACTATTTTCTTAAATTTAAAGCAATGTTCTCTACCTTCGGGGAAATACTTGTAGTACATCAACTAAACATATTCGGCCGTATAATTCCCCAGGCTTTCAGAAAACGCGTTTTTCAGCGAATTCCTGGTTTATCACATCTAGTAATAAAATCGACTATGAAATTAATGACATCAAAATTCATCTGGCCTAACATGGAAAAAGATGTACAGTTGTGGACAAGTCATTGCCAAAAATCTAAAATCAGTCGGCACACCAAAACAAAATTAGGCGAGTTTGAAATATCACGAGGAAGATTTTCTGTCATCCATGTTGATCTCATAGGACCACTTCCCCCATCTAAAGGGAATATTTATTGTCTTGCATAGATAAATTTTTAAATTGGATGGAAGCATTTCCTTTAGAAAATATTTCAGCTGAGAATGTCGCAAGAGCCTTTTATAGCAACTGGATTGCGCGTTTCAGAACGCCAAGTAAACTCATTAGTGATCGTGGATCCCAATTTAAAAGTGATACATTACGAGCTTTGCCCAAAATCTGTGGCATCAATTTAAAACACACTACTACCTACCACCCCTCGTGTACTACTATTCAAGAAGATACAAATCATTCCTATTGCGCAAGTAGTTTATGTCCAGAGTCTCAGATTTCCTGGAGAGTTTTTCAGCAAACCAAGTATCCAGATAGCATCGGAGACTTTTGCTAATAACCTCCAGAAACAGATGGAAGTTGTTGGACCTAGACTAATTCGTAAAAATTCATCTGAACGGATATATGTACATAAAGACTTAAAAACTTGTTCTCATGTGTTTCAGCGAATAGATCGGGTAAAAAAAAACCTTTTTAAGAAGGACCATTTGTTGTTATTGATCACAAGGACTAATATTTTACTATTAGCATAAAAGGAAAACATATTAATGTATTCCTGGATCGTTTGAAACCAGCATATATTTTAGCTGAGGAAAATTCCCAGTTGACACACGATTTAATATTCAATCGTAATTTCTGAAATAAAGAGCAATTGTGATCTAAAGGGTATCAAAATTTACAAAAAAAGCTGAATATCTATTTGTTTACTTTATTAAACATTTCTTTCAACGCGCGCATGCGTAAAGTATACATTACGCATAGTCGAAATTACAAAATCGCAATCAGAAAACTATTTTATGCGTATTCATAATATTTATAATGACGAGGAAATTGATTTAAATCATATCGGAGTACATCGAGATTAAATACTACATTTAGTAAGGAATTATAAGCCGAATAAAATAAAAACATCTGCCCTGAAGATGAGGATAGTGCTGGCAGATCAACTCGCACTTCATTGCGCGCCGCGACGTCCCCTCCCCGCAGAGCATCGTGAAATTGATAAACAGATTTCGAAATGGTTAGAGAAACAAATCACCTCTGTGTCACTTTCTTCATGCCTTAATCCATTTTTTGCAGCAATTCCACTTTTTGTTTAATGTACATCGAAACATACTTTCGCTTTGTAGATCCTTTGGCAGCTCCAGAATCGGAAATTCGATTTGACATAATCGAAAGTAAACTTACTTTTATAAAATTGCTCTAACAGTCTGCAAAAAATAATAAGCCGGATCCAATTCGAAGATTAAGGAACAACACAATCTGCAACATTAACTGAAATAGATAATTTTAGCTTAGCTTATACCGTCCGTTATACATTAAACGCGCATGCGTCGAAAGTTTATAGCTTTGTGGTCCGGATTAAAGACTTTTGACTATAGTTGTCACAAATTCAAAGTTTTGACAGGTCATGAATTTAAAGGTTAAAATAAATCAAAAAAGCTTAGACTGATGCACAGTTTGAATAATTCTTATTAATTTCAAGTGTTATCTGATATATGTTCTTCAAAAAGCCAGGCATAAAAACCTTTTTTCAATTTTTTTTTTTAATTGAAGAAGAGGGTGCTATGTCAGTTAATTCTCAAAACCACAAGATTTTATGTTAAGCTGCTTTTTTGGCCTTACTTTAATTTTACATGTTTTTGTCAGTGACATACTTTTATCTGCTCTTAAATGTCAAAAACTTTAATTTTTCTAAACCATGGGTTGTATCAAAATAAAGTACTATGGAAGTAGATTTAAGCAAAATAAGTATGTTTCACAGAAGGTTCATAAGTATGTATTACAGAAATATAAATTCTAATCATATTGGAAGTCTTGTAACTAAAATACATAATTACAAATGTTTGATATGCGCGTATTTGGTTATATGGTACATATCCCCATACTGCTTGATACAGTACTCTAGCTGATGTGTTTGTGTAATATCTACAAGACACATAACAGTTTCACTGGCATGGTCGGTCTCCACAGCCACAGTAATCTTGTTTGCAGATCAGGTATAATATTGGGTACAAATATTTTCCTTTTCATTTATCATTTTATGGAGGTCATCAAACCAGAAAAGCTGAGCAAAATGTGTCCAAAATCACATTTGTTTAGATATAAACCTAACTATAAGTATTCAGCAGTCTTACTACTCATGAGCTCTTTTTCAGATGATAATGAACTGCATATATCTAATGTATAATACATTAGAAAGATCTTCACATTTTACATTCCTCATGTTATGCTACTGACATTTTTTTCCTAAAAATCTATTTGTTACATGCATTAATCCTTCACACATGTCATGTTTGTAAAAATATTGCACCTAGTCTTCTGTGAAATCAAAAATAAATCAAGTACTTTAATTGAACTGAGGTTTAAATATAAAAAATTGAAAGACTTTCCTAACATATTACACTCATGTCCATAAATTAAGAATAATGTAAAATCAGCGAAAGGAAGAGTTAGAAGCAAAACAAATTTGACTTATTTCTAAAGTTTATTTTTTAAACAAAAGGTAAAGAGCAAAAAAGACGCTATATGTTTGATATTATTAAAAAAAAATAGCGATTTTTTCTCCCTGGAGCAAATTACAAATAAAAAGAAAAACCTATTTACAAAAAACTCATATTACATGGTTGGTAGAATTGTTAACACATTGTATGTCTCCCAGACGATGGAGTACAGTCCGTACAACGCCTAGGCATGCCTGATTATCAAATTATCAATCTGATCTTGGGGGATATTACATCACTCAAAAAGCAATGCTCTCCGAAGTTCCGGTAGACATATAGGAGGAGGTTGACGGGTTGCAACTCGTCGGCCAAGCATGTCCCACACGTGCTCTACTGGATTCAAGTCCGGTGAGAATGCTGGCCAGTCCATACGGGTGATATCCTCCGATTGAAGGCATTCGTTTACGATGTTTGCATGGTGAGGACGGGCGTTGTCATCCATAAACACAAATTGTGCGCCCCGAAACAAACGTACATGTTGTTCCAGAATGACGTCCCAATAGATTTGGCTTGCCATGGTTCCAATTTGAAAATGCAGGTCGGTTCTGGAACCCAGAATAATTCCACCCCAAACGAGCACTTCTGCACCACAGTAACGGTGTCGTTCAATGATGTTATGTTGGTGGTAACGAGTACCTTGAGCTCTCCATATGAAAGTCCGGCGAGAATCAGACTGCAAGCTAAACCTGGACTCGTCGGAAAACATCACACAAGCCCACTGTTGCGGTGTCCACAATGCATGCTCTCTACTCCAGGCTAACCGCAGGCGACAGTGAATTGCAGTAAGAGAAACGCATCTGACAGGTCTACGAGCATATACACTGGCGTGCAAAATTAAGGACGAGACGGTTTTTTCAATATAACTTTGTACAAAGGCTTTCCGAATCAACACATTTAATACCGTAAGATCCCCAATACGTAAGGACATGAGTAATGTAAGCAACACTTACTAAAAGAGAAATCAAAGGGATAAAAAGAAGCTTTATTGAAAAAGTAGCATGGAGCGCAATGCGACTGAAGGCCAAAACATCCCTGTGATGGGTGTCCAGCAAGAAACATCCGGTCTTTGATAGGGAATATGATCTCCCCTGACTGCTAGGCAGGTTTCACAGCGTCTGCCCATGCTGAGAATGAGGGTGTCAATGAGTTGTTGAGGCATTGCCGCCCATTCGTCTTGCAGCGCCAATCGAAGCTCCGGAATCGTTACTGGTGGTAAGGTACGAGCTGCCAAGCGTCTGCCTAGAAAATCCCATACATGCTCTATGGGATTGAGATCCGGAGATCATGCCGGCCAATCCATATGTTCAATATCCTCACTCTCTAAGAGCTGTTCGGCAGCTACTGTGCGATGACATGGTGCATTGTCGTCCATGAAATGGAACTGCGGACCCATAGCGCCTCTAAAAAGACGCACATATGGAAGAAGAATCTCGTTACAATAACGGGTCCCGTTGACTGAACCTGCGTTGAAGATGTGAAGGTCTGTACGACTACCAAGCATGATGCCTCACCAAACGAGAACACCGCCACCTCCATACCTGTCCCTTTCAATGATGTTCGAGGGATGATTGCGGCTTCCCCGCTCTCTCCAGATGAGTATGCGATGAGAATCGCTACTCAGACTGAATCTGCCTTCATCTGTAAAGAGTACTCGTCCCCATTCATTCTCTCTCCAATTCCGGTGTTCCCGGGACCACAGAGAACGCCTTCTCTGATGGGCAGGCGTTAGAGGTACACACCGTACAGGGCGTCGTGCAAACAGACCACCACCGTGCAGTCTTCTAGCCACGGTAAAACGCGATATCGGTCGTCCAGTCGCCTGTGTCGTGTGTCTAGCGATTTCTCCCGCTGTCTGCCGCCTGTTTCTTCTGGCTTGTAAGGCAATATACCGGTCATCTGCGGTGTGGTTCCTCGTGGACGACCACTACTAAACCCCCGGACAGCTGTTCCTGTAGTTTGAAATTGTCTCCAAAGTCGTGAAACGATGCTGTGAGCAATTCCGAACTCTGCAGCCACACTTGTCACACTGCGGCCTTCCTCCAACTTTCCAATGATTCGACCTCGGGTAAAAGCATCCAGATGTCGTCTAACAGATTGATTATTCGCCATTTCTCGCCGAGGCAGTAACTCGGTGTGATTTTAATTGCTATACGGCGTGCAATCTCTTTGCCAGAAATACTGATCTTACACCGACAACATGCTTTATACTACTCAGACACTACCCCATTACGTCTACCTGCATATCTGCGCATGTGCTACCATACATCACCTTACTTAATCTCCTGATTGCTCTTTCTGTCCGCTCTGCCTCTTCGTTCAGCTGATACGCTAATTTTTCGACTTCGTCCTTAATTTTTGCACACCAGTGTAGACCAATCTGCCCTAAGCGTCTGTACTCGGTCTGCCTTGAAATCGTCGTACCAGTGGCTGAAGAGAGCTGACGAGACAGGTCTGAGGCTGTGCTCCGCCTGTTTCTTTTGGCAGTAACTGCCAAATACCGGTCCTCATTCGGAGTTGTAACTTTGGGACGACCTGTGCTGTAACGTCTACTCACATTATCATCATCTTGGAATCGTAGCCAAAGCCTGGAAATGACACTCTGGGCAATTCCAAGTTTGTCTGATACTTCCTTTTGGGTACGCCTACATTCCAGACGGCCGATAATTCTACCACGTAAAAAATCATCACAGTTGCTAGAAATATCTGGCTTAAACAGACCCAAGTTCTCAGACTAAACATATTTGCAGTTTATTTGTTCTGGGACATTTGTAGCCTCAATCTGATATTTAGTTTATAGCACATTTAATATTTTTAGTATTTATTGTACGGATTAGAAATAATAATAACTTTTTAGAAATATGTATGCGATAAATTTTAGACATGGTAAAAGACATGGTATGTTTCTGTATTCATGTTTCTCAAGTCTTAATTGTTCAAAATTCGACAAAATGCAGTGGTATTGTATTTCATTTTTTAACTGTAACATAAATATAAAAATTTCATTAAACCTGCTAGAAGGATACATCTTTTGTAGTATTTAAACACATATTTAGTTACATGCATTATGTAATGGAAAGAGTAATTTGCATTAAACATTTCCTCATCTTTATAGTATTTTATATATATATAATGCATTATGAACTGAGAAATCTCAATAAATTTTAATAAATTAATATTTGCTGATGTCATAAAATAATGCTGTATGCAGTTAATAAAAGTGGATTTAAATGCTATAAGAATAAACTAAAAATAGTTTGTTTCATTTTTGATTTTAATTGTCATAAATATAAATCATCTCCAACTTACAGAATGTGATAGTGAAAATTTTGCAGTATTTCCTTCATGATTTATTTAATTTAATTTATTTTCCTTCAGTTTAATTAAAGTAAACTGAAGTCCTTGGTAATTGTTTATGATTAAAGCAAGATATTTGAGAATTATTATAAATGAATTGTACAAATAGATAATGCAAACTTCATGCATTACAATGACAGTGGATCTTGTTTACGAAACAGAGATTGATTTTACTGCAGACCTTGTCAGCCAATTAGCATCACCTCAGCAGAGACTTGCTGAATAGCTTTCAAAGTACATGCCAATCACTTCTTTGTCATTGTGATACAGGTATTGCAGTTAGTAAGAGTTCATCTGAACAATTCTGATAAATATGAAGCATTATTTCTTGTCAATATCTATGATTAAAATGGCATTTTATTCTCTATGTGTTTTGCACTTAATATGTTTCTGTATTCATGTTTCACATTCCACAATAAATTGTATTGCGAAAATTATTACTTAAGCCATGCTATATTATACCTTAGAGGGTTGACTATAGAGGCAAATAAAAATTAAATTTTATGTATATTAGGAATAGTATTTATATGATAGTTGAATATAGAGTGCATATCATAAGTCATATACATAACTACCTATCAAAATGTTTTGCAATGAAATTTATTATCCCTCTTTTTACTAAATAAAACCAAAATGAGGCATTTAACACCTGTAAGCTATGTAAATAATGAGGCATGGAAGATCTGTAAGGCATGTAAATAATGAAACATGTAAAATCTGTTACTCGTGTAAGAGCAATACAGTTTTTCAACTAATATGTTTAAAAATAATAATGATTCTAGATTAGCTAACTGCCCCCTTCTTGAAAAAAACAGGACATTTTACAAAATTACAGCTAAACTCAAATTCCATGCTTTTTAATTTACTTATTTAGTTATAGTTTGACTTATTTTGTGATTTTCATTTTTATTTTAATTTGATTTGGCTTAATCTGCATGATTTGTTTATGGCAAAGTATGTGAGAGCTATTTGCATAAGCAGAAGCATGCTTTCATAGAGGACTTTATAAAAGACACTCACTTGTATCCTCATTACACATGCAAAGCCAATCTGTTTACCTAGAATTGCAGTCAGGTCAAACTACCAGCTTTGAGCAACTTTACTGCTCAAGCACTGGTGGGCACATTTTTCTTATGATGGAATAAATTTTTGCATTGTATTTTTACATTTTTCTTTGAAACAGTTATGGACTTATTTTCTGTTTTTAAGCTGTGATATTGAGACTATTGTTGTGTCATTTTGCAAATGACTTGTATTTGTGTTGTATTTTATATGTGTTGGTTACGTGCTCAGTGATGATTACAAGATGTACACAAACATCTTTTATTCTACATTGCTCATCTACTATTCTATATTATAGTTATGGTTAAAGATAATAATAGATACAGTTACAGTTACATATATAACATCTCCCTTTTTTATAAAAAATAATAATAGTAGTAGTAAAATTAAACATATTCTTTTAAATAATAAGGTTTCTTAACAGTCCTACCAGATCGAGTGACGCAGTTATGTCCATTTGAAAAATTTGATGATACTATACCTCTTTCACTATTTGGTGACACAACACTTCTGTTAGATTTTGAAGGACTTACAGGCACATCTAAATTTGTAGTGCTCCTACTATTTTCATGTATCTCGGGTTCATCTATAACTTCATTCTCATAGTTGTTTTGTATTGCAAACTCTTCCTGATTAGTTCCTTTAAGAAGGTCTCTTCTGTTCCTTTCTACAATTCTTCCATCTGTTCTTATAATCCTATATGAATGTGGTCTTTCTGCTTCTTCTATAATTTTCCCTCTTTCATTTAGTTTTTTCCCTTTCTCTTTTATGTAAACATGATCTCCTGTTTTCAGTGGTTTTAATGGTTTTGCATTCCTATCATAATAACTTTTTTGTAAGGTTTGTCTCTTCAGTAAATGTTGTTTATGGTCTTCATATCGTTTAGCTTGGACAAAATTCTCTTTTATAGGCATCAATCCATTTACTTTTCTTCCAAACATCAATTCTGAAGGTGACTTAATTTCATCTGAAATAGGAGAGTTACGATATTCCTGTAAAACTAAATATGGATCCTTGTTGTCAACTACAGCTTTTTCTAACATTCGCTTGACAGTTTGAATATGTCTTTCAACCATTCCATTAGACTGTGGGTATTTTGGACTTGAAGTTCTGGTTTCAAAATTCCATCTTCTTGCAAAATCTTTATATTTCCTGCAATTATATTGTGGACCATTATCCGAATATACTATTTTTGGAATACCATGTCTTGCAAAAATTGATTTCAATTGCTTTATCACTGCTACACTTGACAAATCTTCCAAATGTCCAATTTCAACATATTTGCTAAAATAATCTATAACTATTAGATAATCCCTTCCTTGAAAGTAAAAGAGGTCTGTTCCCAATACTTCCCATGGACCATTAGGTATTTCTTTAGATATCATTGGTTCTTTAGTATTAGCTTTTTGTAAACTTAAACATGTTTGACAATTCAGTACCAAATCTTCAATTTCTTTGGACATTCCTGGCCAATATAATATTTCTCTTGCTTTGATCTTGCATTTTACTACTCCTAAATGACCATAATGAATTCTGCTTAACATATCTTTTCGTAAACTTCTTGGTACAACAACACAGGAATTTTTAAATATTAATCCATTTGCTTCTGATAGTTCTTCTCTGAAGTTAAAATATGGTTTTGCCAATTCTAGAACCATACATTTTTCATATGGCCATCCAGTTTTAATTAATTTTCTTAAAACTTGTAGTTCTTCATCTTTTTCTGTTTCCAGTTGAAAAACTTCCATTTTACCATTAGACATTGGTATACATTCTACAACTAATCCAACATGAGCTTCTATTTCTCCTTCAAAGAAATCAGATCCTTCATCAGTGAATGATCTTGATAATGCATCCGCTATAAAAAGTTCTTTTCCTGGTTTATATTTTACCTCAAACTGATATGGCTGTAATCTTATACGCATTCTTTGTAGTCTTACAGGGCATTTATTTAATGGCTTTTTAAAAATTGATTCCAGTGGTTTATGATCACTTTCCACAGTAATATTTTTTCCAAATATATACTGGTGAAATTTCTCACACGCAAATACAATAGCTAAAGTTTCCTTTTCAATTTGAGCATAATTCTTCTGTGTATCTGTTAATGCCTTTTGAGATGCATCTACAGATAAAACTACTGGCATGTTTATATCATAATACTGTAAAACTGGTTTATTTACCAAGACATCTTTTAGTCTTCTAAATGCTTTTTCATGTGTTGCATTCCAGTTCTAGATAATTTGTTTTTTCAACAAATCTCTTAAGCATGATGTCAATTCTGATACATTAGGTATAAATCTAGAAACATATGTAATCATTCCTAGAAAAGTTTCTAATTCTTTCACATTTTTTGGTGGTTTTATATCTAGAATAGCCTTAATTTTGTCTTCATCTGGTTTTAAACCATCTTTAGAAAATATATGTCCCATATATTTCACTTCATTCAGCCCAAATTTACATTTATTTAAATTAAATTTAACATTCTTTTCTCTGGCTCTGTCCAACAACTTCTTTAATCTTAAATCATGTTCTTTTTTATCTTTACCCCAAACTAATAAGTCATCTATATATATTTGAATTCCTTCTAAATCACTAAAAATTTCAGAAAAACTTCTGTGGAAAACTTCTAGTGATGAACTCAGTCCATATGGCAACCTTAAAAAACAATATCTACCAAACGGAGTGTTAAATGTAGTAAATTCACAACTTGAATCTGACAGTTGAATTTGCCAAAATGCTTTGTTTGCATCTAAAATACTAAAGACCTTTGCATTTGTCATTTGAGATGAAATTTCTTCAAAGGTTGGTATGTGATAATGTTCTCTCAGTATATTTTGGTTAAGGTGCTGAGGATCTAAACACACTCTTAAATTTCCATCCTTTTTCCTTACTACCACTAATGAATTCACGAATTCTGTTGGTTGGTTAACTTTCTTTATGATACCATCTTTTTCCATTCTTGCTAATTCCTTTTTTAATGGATTTAATAAGCTAAGTGGAATTTTCCTACAGGGTTCTATTTTACCAACAGCTCCTGGTTTTAATTTAATATGATATGTATATCCAGTTAAATTCCCAGTTCCTTTAAACAAATCTTGATATCCTTTTAAAAGTTCTGGTAACTTTTCATTAGAATCAGGATTTACTGTACAAATCCTTTGTATTAGGTTTAATTTTTGCAATGAAGGTAAACCTAAAATAGCTGGAACAGTTTTATCACATGCTACAACTTGAAATTCTATTTCATCCTTGTCCCCTTTCGATGTTTCACATAATAATTTACATTTTCCAACTACATCAATTGTAGTACCATTGTAATTATTTAAAGTGACTTTTGATTTAGTCAAACATTTCTCTCTTAAATTTAATTGTTTAAATTTAGGCAATGGTAGCACATTACACTGAGCTCCAGTATCCAACTTAACAAATAAATATTTAGATATGTTTACTTTTAGTTTTTCAAACCATTCGGTTTTATTTTTAGAAAATGGATTTATATCTTCTACTGACCCTAAAATATATTCATTACCATTATTATGTAACTCATGCTCTAAATTAGTCTGTACAACATTAACATTTTTAAAAGTGCACATTTTAGAAAAGTGATTTTTCTTTTTACAGTACAAGCAAATTTTATTATAAGCAGGACAGTTGTATAACTTATGAAAAGTTCCACATTTTCTACATGGTTTTGGATTATTGTACTTATTTCCTTGATAGTTTGAAGAAGATTTAGTACTTTGTTGCTTTTGTTTTACATGAAAGTCTTTCTTACAAGGCTGACTTTTTTCCTCTGAAGGTCGAAATTTATTACGTTTGATAGCTTCTATTTTATTTTCTTCAGTTAAAGTTTTCAGCTGAAGTTCTGCTAATTCAGAAGCTTTACACATTTTAATACATTTCTCCAATGTTAACTGATCTTCCCTTAATAATCTATCTTTGAGATTTTTATTTAGAATTCCACTTACTATTCTATCCCTTATTAAACTATCTTTTAATTCTGCAAATCCACAGTTGCTACTTAATTTCTTTAAATCGGTTAAGAAATCATCAAACGATTCACCTACATGTTGTGTTCGACAGAAAAATATATGTCTATCAACACTTTCGTTTGCTTTCGGTATGCAAAAATTTTCGAAAGCTTCAATTACTTTGTCAACATCCTTCTTATCTTCTTCACTTAAATTAAAAGTATTAAATTTTTCAAGTGCTTCTTCACCAATAATATGCAATAAAATAGCTACTTTAATTTCAGGTGATTTAGTAATACCACCAGACGCTAACATATAAATTTGGAATTTTTGTTTCCATTTCTTCCAATTTTCGCTTAAATTTCCTTCGAAACTTAAGATTACTTGGTGGCTTTAATCCATCCATATTTAATTTATTTAAATAGTTTATATATACGTATTTTTAGACACTTCCAATAAAAATAAACAACTCACTTACCAACGATATAAGTTTCGATTTCACAGTAAACAACTTCCCATGATGTTTTTGTTTAGAACATCTGTACCGAGGCTGCATGGTTCTTCAAAAAAGATTTTCTTTTTTAATCAACGACGGGCTGCGCCATGTGTTGTATTTTATATGTGTTGGTTACGTGCTCAGTGATGATTACAAGATGTACACAAACATCTTTTATTCTACATTGCTCATCTACTATTCAGTTATGGTTAAAGATAATAATAGATACAGTTACAGTTACATATATAACAGTATTCATACATGTGTCCCCAATAATACTTGTGTAATTAAAAACTTGCTCAATGCTTATTATGCAAAGTATTCAGTTTAAAAGTGTACCCTTCATAAAAATCATAATTGTACACATTCATGAAACATACCTTGTAGATATCATACATTCAGGTTTCAGCCTTAGAAGGCCAGTGAGTGATGTTGTTCCATTTAGAAAGATTGATTGGAATGAGCCTGTATGTGAAAACTTCATAACAAGATAGATACTTCATTTACTGAAGAATACTACTGAATTATATAGATATTGAAACTATCAAAGTGGTAGTACAAGAATTGGATCAGAGTATGTAATCATTAATGAAGGGATACTATGTATGGCTCGACAAATCTACTCCATAGATTGATCTTTGCATAAATTCACCTTTGAAAACTGCCAAAACTATATATATATATATATATATATATAAAAAAAAAAAAAAAAAAAGGAAGAAGTCTTAATGTTATGCAATGAAAGGAATGGGTTTTTATTTCTATAGCATGCTACACTTCCTGACAATAGATAAATTAAGTACACAAAGTAATAAAATCTTGCATCTTAAAAGGAAACCAGGTACTTTTCTGGTAGTAATGAAGAAAATCTGAAGGTATTTCTAAAGGTTTTCTAAAATTGCCAGAAGAAAACTTCTAAAAAATGCTACTAAATATGTAACTAGTAAAAAAAATGTTGTCATCTTGATTCATCTAAACCCCAAGATAGCAGTCAGCCTCCTACAAGTAACCCAGATAATCCTAATAGTCAAACAGAATTTGTCACCTCAACCTACTTCAGTTTCATGTATCAAATCTCAGAGAAGGCTTGAATGTCATATTCTTTCTGGCATATAGGCATTTGAATTCTGATGAAGCAAAAGTTTCCTAGAGCAGCCGATTATAGAAAAAGATAAATACAAGATCATTAGCTAATAAGTTGCACTTTATTTTGCATACACAATCTTATGCTTTCAAATATATTTTCATTTCACAGCACGTTTGCCAAAATGGGGCCTTCCTTTATTACTTACTTAATTATTACTTAATTATCATTTATTATTTTAAAAAATTGTATTTATTACAGAATTTCAAAATTTTAGGAATCAGTTTATTAATTAAAATTACTTAATTTTTACAAAAGTAATTATTGTGATATTTCAGGTTATTATAAATCTCAGTATATCATAAATTTTAAGGTATGTATATATCTGAAACTGTTAATAAGAAATTAGGCACATTCACATTATGTAACTAAATTCATTTCATAAACTTGGTATATTTTTAATATATTAGAGGTATTTTGAACTGTGAGACAGAATTGGTTTGGTTTAGTTGATTATTGCAAAGCAAACTAGGGTTCTCTTTCTAAGGGGAGGATGCCTTCGTGGAGGACTTTGTCGGGGAAACTAGGTCATGTACATGGTACAGGTAGGGAAAACGATGAAAACAACCATGCAGCCAACCCAATTCTTCTGAAATCGAATAGGAACTGCCCGTATTCAGTGATTTTTTACCACTCAGCCACTGGTAAAATAAATTCTGCTTTATCATAATTGATGACACTTTTGTATGTCTTGCATTAAACTCGCATTTAAAATTCTTTTACCGTAAATGCAAAATTCAAGGAGGGGGAAAAACTATCTCTTTCAAAAACTTTGAGATTAATAGTTTTAGAAATTTTTATGATACCAAGAGTAATTTATTGTAAATAGTTATTCAGAATAAAAAGAGTAGTAAATTACAAAGTTATATAGAGAAGGGAATGAAATTTTAAAATAAAATGTGTTATAGATAGAACCATTGTATAGTATAGATTATCTTGTACTATAAATAAAGCAACAAGAAGAAGAAAGTTCACAAGGCTTTCAACTTTACATGTCAGTATTGAAAAACATTCTACAAAAGGATGAGAAGTTTTACACTGAATTTTGACCATGTGGTTTAATGTTTTATTAATCCTAAGCATATGCATTTCAAGTGCTATCTGCCTAGAACAAGATGCTTCTTAGCACCAAAACCATGGCAGCAGTTCAATTGAAAGCATCCTTAAATCTTCCATAGATTTAAAGATGAAATTATGTAACTTTTTCTAAAATTACTTACATGCACAGTATGTAAAATTTAAAACAATTTAATGCCTTACTTTCAGATTTATAGGCATTATTATCAAGAACTGCAAAAGAGGTTAATTTGATTGTCCTATCAATGCAAAACTGAAGTGTTATAGCAAATAAGAAAAATACTGCAAATAATATTTATTACAAAAAGAAGATAGAATTTATAAAGTATTTTTCATAAACAGCTGAAGGACACTGAAAAAAGGATCTGTCTGAATATGGGAGAAATTGCACTTGTATCTCTGGTATTTAATGAATAATAAGAGAAAAGTTAAGCATTTAGGTAGTGAAGGAATTATTTAATGTAGGAAAAACCAATTCATTAAACATTATTCTAACATTATTTTGATTAAATTTATGAAATCAGTCTGTGAAAATGATCTATTCTAGCTATAAGATATATAGCAGTCTATGTAAGATTTTATTAGAAAGACACACAAATAAAGGCCATTATTGGTTTCCGTGGTTTCTCCATGCGTAACGTAAATATGAGCCAGTTTATCTTAATAAGTCCTCCATGAAAGCATCGTTGCTCTTAAGCAGATACTCCTTGTAAACATCGCCATATTGAATTAATTTAACCTACAATTTCAGTTGCATTTCTGTAACATATAAAACGACACACCAAAAAGGAGTTTTCTGAATGAGACGAAAATCTGTAGATGGATTGAAAACGAAACTAGTATGATAGGAATTTAATTTTTTATTTAGGAAATACAGCTAAGGTAACTATAAAGCAAAATAAATAATGCAATGGCCCACCTTTAGCCCTAATGCAAGCTCTAATCCGGTTAGGCATTGACTCGTAGAGTTGGCGGATGTGCTCCTGGAGGATTCTTTGGCATATACTTTCAAACCGGCAAGTTATATCGGCGCCATCCAGGGAGGGTCGGACATGGCTCCTCAGAGCCCAAATGTCCTCAGTTGGGGAGAGATCTGGTGATCGCGCCGGCCAGGGAAGTGTTGGAGACACACGAAAACAATTAGTAGAAAGGCATGCCGTGTGCGTCCGAGCATTAGCCTGCTGAAATATAAGCCCAGAGATCCGTGAAAGGAAGGGCTAGAATCTCATCGAAGTGCTGCCGTGCTATAAGGGTGCCATACCAAACGAGGCCTGCTGTCAAATGAAATGTCACCCCATACCATAGCTCCTGGTTGTCTCGTTGACAGTATCCAGATGAGTATGCATTGCTGTTCGGAACGTCTCCAGACGTCTTCGCTAGTCGTCGGAACTCACTTCGAAGCCGGACTCATCGCTGAAAGCAATTATATTGCAGTCTGTTAGATCCCAGGTCGAATACCTCCGGCACCGCTGCAAACATGCTTAACGGTGTGCAATGACGATGGGTAACCAGCGCAATGCCTTCTGTGACTTCAGCCCCCGGTCCGAGAGTCTCATTATAACTTGTCATTGCACTGATGTTCCGGCTACACGTCGGATTAAAGCATCAGAGGCTGAGGTTGTGAGCGTGTTCGGACGATCCTTGCGTTCTGCCGTCGCTTTTGCTCGACCGTTACACTCTTGACGCTCTCTACAACCTTGGTTCACCCATTCCTGTCAACATCATAGAATGGTTGCATCGTTCGGATCCAAATATCTAGCTATCTTGCGGCCACCTTCATTCCTTAATAGTGACAACTGCTCATACTTTTGACGAACCCGTCTACGAGACGTTGGTACAGTCCACCTAGATCGACGGACCCATACTCGCATGGAAGTTATGCATTATCAGTGGAATATCTTCCGTTTTATGTACCATCCGTCCATAGCTTAGTTGGCAGAGCAGTGGAGTGTAGAGGTGTTGACGCAGCTATCCATTTCATCTGGATGCTCCGCTGGAGCTCCATAGCTTGTCAATCATTCAACACTAAATGTCAATCATTTCCATATTTCGTCGTAAGGTATAGCCATACGCAATTTCTACCTATTTGGATAACTTCTCAATGAGTCGATTTCTTTGTTATAGGCTGTATGTATACCTGTGTGTACGTACGATAGATTTCAATTTATTTGCAACAGTACTTATTTGTCAGCTGATAACATTACGCTACTGCCTATTAAAATTGCAACATCACGAAGGAGACATGCAAAAAATGTCAAATTTGCATGAACCCCAAGCACTGCATCCTGGATATAAGAACATTTAGCATTCCAGCGAATGCGCGCAAAGCATGTATGAGTGATGCTAAAGCAAAGTTTAAAGAAATTAAACATTTAGCAGTAGTAGCAATAAAAGCTCCCTGAGATAATATGTTTGTGCAAACATTGAAGACAATAAACAGGTTTTAAACTTAACCAATTTATTAACAATATAATAAAGAATAAAAACACAGAAAATAAATTTCAACAATATCAGAGTCTTAGGAAAAATATAATATAACCATCATTCATCAAATAATATTTTTACCTGGTCTCCAAAACACTGGCATTCAGTACAAACAAAAATGTCCTAAACATTAATTATGCGGCCTAAAAATGAAGTTGGCTACACATTCAATAAGTCCACGATCAATGGTTGAGAAAACATCTGAAAATTTAAATCAAGTTCTTGAAAACACTTAAAACAGGCCTAACTCCGTTTGCAGGAGGAATCGCCGCTCACGTATTTTAAATGCTGCCTTTATTGAAGAACATGGATGCCGCCCACGGCAGTCACTCACATGGTAGCGTCTGGAACCAAGGAATTTATTCCGGAACAATAATCTTGTGGACATGAACCAAGGAACCCCATTCCGGAACAACCATCCCGCGGACAGGCACCAAGGAACTTTATCCAGGAACAGCCATCCCGGAAACCGGAACCAAGGCACTTTATTCACCGGACTGCATGCATCCTTCTGGAGGGGCTGGAAACCGCCCACTCAAGTGCCAGGAAAGCAGGAACTAGAAGGGTTGAGCCAGAGCGACGTGAGATGCTTATAGCAGAAGTAGGAATGACGTCATCTCACGGCAACCAATCAGCTATCGGCACGAATAGGCTTTTCAGATGACGTAACATCACGTTTCGTTTTTGCATTTCAATTAGGTTGAAACAGTCCGTTCTCAATGCAAACAGTGGCAGCAAGAAAAAGAAGTAGAAGTAACTACTGTGTTACATTAAAATAAGAACCAAACTAAAACATCTCAAGGAGGAGAGATGATGCAGTAAAAGGTTTAAAAATAAGCTATATTTTTCAACAAATGCCCTCCACATCATCATCTCCGACCTGAAATAAAAACTGAATGCCAGTATCTTTACAAAATTCAAAACAAGAATAAATAAATCACAGTTTCATTTAATTAAAAAATTTTTAAGAAAAAATTTTCCCTTTGGGAACATCTTATCCTATTATTCAAAAATTTACCATAACAAAAAGTCCAACATGTTACAAAACAATACAAAGACATATATATGATCCCACACTCAATACTTTTACCCAGGGCCCTCGTCACTCATACAACATTCTACACTATACAGTTTTACATTTACCTAATATTCATCATAATATGACTTATAACATATTATTTTCAACTAAACAAAACTCTTAATTTAAATACACACAAAAACAAATTTCATAAGAAAATTGTTTCACAAAATCTTATCAGGTTATGCTTAGTCAGCGGTTTTGTCATGGGATCAGCCAGATTATCTTTACTTGGAACATATTTTAAATCAAAAATTCCCCTGTTCAATAGATCACGAATGAAAAATAGTTTCACATCTATATGTTTTGTACTCGAGTTTTCAATGGGTGATTTTGTAAAACATATAGCAGCCATATTATCAGCAAACAATATTGGCCTCGAAACATAGTTACTTGCAATTTTAAACTGAATGCATTCATCCAAAATGTTTTTAAACCAAACTAATTCTTTTGCTGATTCAGTCATGGAGATAAATTCAGCCTCCATAGTAGATAAACTCACTCCCCTTTCTTTAAATGTACGCCAAGATACAGGTGATTCTCCCAACAAAGCTATTTGTCTACCAATAGATACCATATCATCCCTGCTTGAAGCAAAATCCGAATCTGAATATATATTGAGCTTCAGTTCCTTGCATACCAGTTTAAGTTTTTGCTGTCTGGTATTGGAAACGTACCCTAAAAATTTAAGTAATCCTTTCCAGTGAAACTTAACAGGATTGCTTTGGAACTGAGAAAATATATTAACAGCACAAGCTATATCCGGACGAGTACGATAGCAAAGAAACGAGAGACATCCCAAAACATTTCTATAGGGATAATTCATCATTTCAGTCGTTTCTTCTTGTGTACTGGGACTTTGAGACTTTGAATATTTCACACCTTTAACTATTGGAAGGGAAGTAATTTGTATTTTAAAAGACTTAAATCGATCAACTATGTCTTCTGTATATAATTGCTGATGAATTAAAACACTATTGTTCTCATATTCAAACTCCACACCCAGAAGCTTTCTTGTTTTACCTAAAATTTTTAAATCAAAATGTGAACTCAGGACTTTTAATATCCTTTTGGCCTGAACTTCACTTTTTCCAAACACAACTATATCATCAACATAAACCAACAGAATGACAAAATCTTTAAAACGATAGACACAATTAAACCACTCAAACTTGATAAACCCTAGGTTACATAGTGTTCTATCCAACTCGTAGTACCATAATTGCCCACTCTGATGCAAACCATACAAGGCTCTATCTAAACGACACACAAAAGTTTCTTTATCTCGCTCTACAAAACCCTGAGGTTGGGACATGTAAATTTCCTCTGATAAAGGAGCGTAGAGATAGGCACTTTTTACGTCGCATTGTATATTTGCCCATCCAAGGTGTGCAACTAAAAAGGAGAAAAAGAGCCTTATTACTGAAAAGTTGACTGCAGAAGAGTAGGTTTCATCATAGGTATCGTATTTAATTTGCCGATAACCCTGAGCCACTAAACGAGCTTTAAAACGAACAATGTTTCCAAATTCGTCACGTTTAATGTTGAAAATCCACCTGCAACCTAGTGGAGTCTTGTCTTTAGGAAGTGGAACAAGATGCCATACTTTATGCTTTCGCATGTTGGCCATTTCCTCTTCCATTGCCTCTATCCATTTAAGCTTTTCTGTGGATTTCATTGCCTGGTTATAAGTGTTTGGAATTGAAACCTCTAGTCAGCTATCTCGGGTATATGACAGTGAAGGAGTGCCAGTGCGGTCGATTTCACCACTATAAGTATTGCTTCCCTTGAAATCAATACAAGGTAGGATCATATTGAATATTATGTTCAGTACAATACCTTTCTACATCATATGGTGATCGTAGTCTTTGATTAGACCCCCTCTCAAATTAATACACATCCGTACGAGTGCCGTCTGGCCTTGGAACAGGTTTACGAAGCGAAGTTACTTGTCTCAATGTAGATTGAGTGTCAGTGCCAATTGTAGAAGAAGGTACATTGGTATCGGTTCTTTCCTCTATTTCAGGAAAATAGCCAACTGGAGTGTCAGTAGATTGGAACTCTACCCTTTCTTCAGATTCCAAATCAGGAAGGGTGCCCAGTACAGCTCCACTGCCACTTTTCTGCATTCCAATTGACTCTTTAAAAGTAGCATTTAGGGTTTCTACTACCTTTTGCTCATTTTGCAACCAAATCTCGTACCCTTTTGTTCGTACACTGTACCCAATCAATCGGCCCTTCGTTGCCTTTGGATCAAGCTTAGAATTTCTTTTAGCCTTTGGAATTCCCACATAGGCAATCGTTCCAAATGCCTTAAGGTGACGTACTGATGGTTTCCGCTTCGTGTACAATTCGAATAGAGTTTTATCTTGGCCCTTATGACAAATTCTATTAAATGAATATGCAAAATACATTACTGCATCTGACCAAAATTCGGAACTCATTCCACTATCATGTAAGATTGCACGTACATTGTTGAGAGCTGTCTGATTAAATCTCTCACAAACTCCATTCTGTTCTGGAGTGTATACATCTGTAAATTCGTGCTTTACACCATTTTTATTACTATATGACCTGAATTGATCATTATCATATTCTCGCCCATTGTCAGTCCTAAAGTATTTCAACTTAAGGTTCAAAGATCTTTCCGCACGTGGTATATGCCTTTCAAATACTTCAAACACCTGACTTTTCTCCACAATGGGGTACACTACCACGTAACGAGAATATTCGTCAATAAAGGAAACGAAATAACGTTCACCATTCCTACCTGGAATGTTAATAGGTCCCCATACATCAGAAAAAACCCTTTCAAGCGGCCTCTTTACTTGAATACCTTCTAAGGGTCTATAGGAGATTCGTCTTTGCTTATTGATTTGGCAATGTTCACAAAACAAATTAGGTGAGTGCTTTAACACAGGAAGACCTCGAACTGAATGTCTCTTACTAGTCCTGACAATAGTATCATAATTTATATGACCAAACCGACCATGCCATAATTCACTATTGTTATGCTGAACTGTGGATGCCTCAAATTTTACAGATTTTCCCCCTTTTTCACTACTTTCGGGAATACATGATAGTTACTTCCTATCAACTTAGCTTTGTACAAAGTTTCATTTTCATCATCAGTAACTTTAATTTGCCCATTTTTACCATAAAATCTTGCTCCATTGATATCCACCCTAGGTCCAGATATTAAATTTCGTCTCAGTTCAGGTGAGTATAACACATCTTTAAGCAAAATAACCGTATCCCCAAATTTCATTTTAACAGTACCCTTCCCATGAATTGGAAAAGTTACCCCATCAATAGCTACTAGCATATTCTCATTTTTCACAGGAGAAAAAGTATCAAACACTTCACGATTTTTACAAAAATGATGAGATGCTGCAATATCAAAAATTAAACTATCACCGTTTTCCTCCAAATTGTTATCATTAGCTTGAGCTATAAAATGGGACTGGGCATGGGAATTATTTTTATCTTTACTCAACTTGGGTTTATTCTTACACTTAAGAGATGCTTTATTACTACTAGATACAGCTGAGGAAACAGAGGAAGCAGGTGAGGGTGATCTGGAAAAATTACCTTTCATTCTACAGTATTTTTGAATATGACCTGGACGGCCACATTTATAACACTTGAGCCCTTTAATCTTCTTAAATTCGGGTTCACAGTGAGTACTTTGGACTTCTATAGTCTTATTAGAATTTTCCTTATCTATCTCTCTTAAACCAAGACGCGTTTCCTCTGCTAGTATTTCAAGTTCAACATTTTTAAATATGAACTTTTCATCTGGCCACCTCAAAACATTCTGAACTACTTGATCAAATTTATCTGGAAGGAAACTAAGAAACTGGAAACATATATATACGTAATTCAGAAGTCAAACAACAAAAATCAGCGTTATATTCACAAAATTTTCACAGGACTAGTTTCGATGGTTTTACCGAACCATCATCTTCAGCTGCAAAACCGCAAATGAACAAGATAGGAAATAATGATTATATAAGATAAGAAAGCCTGGACAAGAATAAGCAAGTGGCGCCATCTGTTGGCGAAACCAGAACTAAAACATAATTTCTCTAAAAGCCGAAGGCAAATTTGGATTGGAATTAGGATCGTTAACTAGAACAGAAAGATTTTTATGAATGTGAAATGCCTCTAGAAAATCCAGTTCTCCAATGGAAGATGTTTTTTGAATAATTTTGGCAGCAGAAAAATTGAAAGTGTGATTTTCGGACCAACAATGTTGAGCAACAGAAGACTTCTGTGTTTCCTTTTTTCTAACATATGCCTCATGTTCTTTGACGCGAAATTTTAAGGCTCTCTTAGTTTGACCAATGTAAATTAAACCACACTGGCAAGGAATCCTATAAATACCCCAGGAATTCATATCCGGAATGGGGTCCTTGAGTATAGAAGTTGGAATTTTATTGATGGGAGAATAAACAACCCGAAAGTTAAATTTCTGCAAAATATGTGCAACTTTATAGCTAATTGATGGAAAGAAGGGAATGACAACAGAATTTTTATAATCTCCTAAAATAAGAGTGTGGCTTTTAGTGTGTTGAGATGACAATTTTTTAACTGCTTGATTAATAATGTTGGGTGGAAAGCCCCTGTCAATAGCTATTGCTTTTAAATAATTTAGTTCTTCATCAAGGGCTAGTTTGGAGGAACAAACTTGAAGAGCACGGAAAACATAGGAATAAAATTAAGCTAACTTTTGTTTAGTCGGATGACATGATTTAAAGTGTGGTGGAAGGCAAACCGATGAAGGTTTACGGTAAACCGTAGTACTGAAGTTGGATGTGTTACGTGTGACCAGAATGTCGAGAAACGGAAGAGAATTGCAAGTCTCAAGTTCAAAAGTGAACTGAATAGCAGGACCAATAGAATTCATTGTTGAAAGAACTTTATTTAAATCATCTTTATTACCTTCAAACAGAGTAAAAGTATCGTCTACGTAGCGGAACCATGCCGGGAAGTTTAAAGTTTCAAACAATTTTGATTCATAATAATGCATGTAGATATCAGCCAGGATGGGACTGAGGGGGCTTCCCATGGCTAATCCCTCAGTTTGCTTGTAATATTTATTTTGGAAAACAAAATGTGTTTGTTTCAAACAGAGTTGAGTGAGAGAAATTAGCTCATCAATTTCGATGCAAGAAATGAAATTCGCGAAGTCTGGTTTCTAGACATCTTAATGCACCCTCCACTGGGACATTGGTGAATAATGATTTTACATCAAAAGAAACCATGAGTAAATTACTAGGAGAAATGTTTTTAACCTTTTTTACAAACTCTACTGAATTTTTTATGGTGTAAATGTTATTGTCTAATAGAGTGGAAAATCTAGAAACTAAATATTTATGGCTAATGGATACGAGGCAGTACCTAAATTTGATACAATAGGGCGGAAAGGAATACCACTTTTATGAATTTTGGGAAGAGCATATAATCTGGCACAATTCGCAACAGATGGGATAAGCGAATGTTTTAAGTTGCTTGAAATGATTTGCGAAGATTTGATCGCAGTTTTTATTTTGGATAAGTCCGAAGGTGAAGGATCTTTAGGGATCGGATTATATGGTCCTTCGTTTAAGAGTTTAGTGACACCATCGATGTAAGTGTTCTTATCCATGACGACTATCTGGCCACCTTTGTCGGCCTTTGAAATGATAATACCCGGGTTAGAATGAATTTCGCGCATTGTAGCTCTTTCTCTCGCAGTTAGATTTGGTTTCAAAGGTTTATTATTGAATTTCACATTATGAGCGATAAGATGCCTAATCATTTCTTTCTGTGAATCTGAAACTTTACTGAACTTGAAAGCTTTTTCGATAGGAGCCAAAATCTTTGGAATCGAGGGTTTACAGGTTTGTGAGAAGTTAAAATTATATTTTAGAATTCTCTCTTGTTCTTCTGAAAGACTAACATTAGAAATATTAACTACTGGCTTGATGTTTACAATGGGAAGATTTTTTGAGCTACTTGAACTGGAAGACTGTAAAAGTTTTTCGAATTTAACTGCAAGGGTGTTTTTATGACGGATAACTGCATTCTCCGTTCTAGACCAAGACTTTTGTTCAAGGGCAGTGAATTTTGGATAGGATTTAGCGAGTTCCAGATGAAGCTTATAGAGTTCATGTTCAATTTTGGACAATTGTTGACGTGTATCCCTTATCACGGACCAAAGTAAGGCAAGCTTGCAATTTAACAGAATTCTTGAAACGCGACTCAAAGGTTTTTGATTAGATTTGATTTGAATAAAATTGGGGATCAATTTTTTACATTTACATTTAAGTAAAAAGTCAAGATGATTCAGGAATTTTTGCCGTTTCAGGCGTAATTTAGTGAAACGATTAACGGATGAAGGCATGATAAACAATGTAGAAAATCAAACTAAATTAACTGAGCATAAACTAATAGCATAAACATAATTAAATTAACTTAAATAATAAAGTACACACAATACAGCAGAAAAATCACTCACTGAAATGAATAGAAAACAAAACGTTTGTAAGAAAAATGCATGAAGTCAGACAAGCAAAGCACAATATCCAAATGTACAAAACATAAACATAACTTGAAAGTTGCAAAAATGTACTCACGGAAACTCCTACAATCACAAAATGGCGGCCACACCACGTGCAAAAAAGAAAGCAAAATGTAAGCCTGTTTGGGGCTTCTATAATTAAGACACAATAACACGCCGAATAAATACTAATTCAGAAGTCAAACAACAAAAATCAGCGTTATATTCACAAAATTTTCACAGGACTAGTTTCGATGGTTTTACCGAACCATCATCTTCAGCTGCAAAACCGCAAATGAACAAGATAGGAAATAATGATTATATAAGATAAGAAAGCCTGGACAAGAATAAGCAAGTGGCGCCATCTGTTGGTGAAACCAGAACTAAAACATAATTTCTCTAAAAGCCGAAGGCAAATTTGGATTGGAATTAGGATCGTTAACTAGAACAGAATTGATCCTGTTATTCAGTTCACTTTTGAACTTTAGACTTGCAATTCTCTTCCGTTTCTCGATATTCTGGTCACACGTAACACATCCAACTTCAGTACTACAGTTTACCGTAAACCTTCATCGGTTTGCCTTCCACCACACTTTAAATCATGTCATCCGACTAAACAAAAGTTAGCTTCATTTTATTCCTATGTTTTCCGTGCTCTTCAAGTTTGCTCCTCCAAACTAGCCCTTGATGAAGAACTAAATTATTTAAAAGCAATAGCTATTGACAGGGGCTTTTCACCCAACATTATTAATCAAGCAGTTAAAAAATTGTCATCTCAACACACTAAAAGCCACACTCTTATTTTAGGAGATTATAAAAATTCTGTTGTCATTCCCTTCTTTCCATCAATTAGCTATAAAGTTGCACATATTTTGTTACAGATGTTACTGGCTGCCAGATGTGTTAGCTGTATGTATTGAATTGAATGTTATTAACCCCATACCCCTTGTTAATTTAATCATACCTTCCTCTCATTACATTAATAAGTACGACGTCTGCAGCACAACGGACAGTGACCACTGTTGCTGCTTCCCATGACGCTACAACAGAAACAAGTGTACCTACAATGGACGTCATCCACGACACTGGGCACAAGAGTGCACCATATCGTGATTCAAACGAAACCTATTCTGCATACATCATGAGAACGAATGCATCCGTGTGTGGAGGCATAGAGGAGAATGAACGTTGCCAGCTTGCATTCGTGAAAGTCATACGGGCTAAGCACCTGGCGTGTTGGCATGAGATGCCATTCCACCTTCATCCTGGTCACCTCTTGTTCCCATAACCGGTAATGTGGGCAAATGTCGTTACATTTGTGATGTCCTAATGCCCGTGCCCTGTCTTCAAGGCCTGCTTGACGCTATCTTTCAGCAAGATGATGCACGAACTTAGGCTGCCCTGAAGTTCTTTGAGACGGAATGTTTCTGAGTGTTACCCTGATCAGCACATTCTCCAGGCCTCTCACTCATTGAGAACATCTTATCATGGGTTGCCTGGAGATTGCCATGCCATCACTCGCCAGAAAATAGAACTAAAGCTGCATGGAATGAAGTACCTGTATCAGCTTAGTTCAATTAGATGTTTAACCGGATTACAGATGTTACTGGCTGCCAGATGTGTCAGCTTTGTGTACTGAATTCCGCATGTTATGAACGCCAAACCCCTTGTTAATTTAACCCTATCTTGCTCTCATTATATTAATAAATACAATACATACGATAAATATGATTCTGTTATTTGCTTTGCTTCCTGGTATAGAAATTTTAATGAACAGCACCGTATTTTTTATCTTCTTATGAATCTGTACTACAATTTAATTTTTTGAATCGTCGATATTTGCATCGTTATATCAGAATCTATCTCATATTCAGGTCCAGTTCTGTTAAGTGCGCAGTGCGTGCATGCAAAAAGGCCACCAGATCCCTAGTTCGACGTATAGCGTATTTTAAGGAATAAAATCCAAACACTTGGTTATGTATGAATTTGGTGTTTCTATGCTGTTGGTATGTGTAGTGTTGCCCAGGCGGTATAATGGTTAATGACGCTGAATGCCGTAGTGAAGGGTCTGGGTTCGAATCCCAAAGAAGGCGTAGCTATTGGTAAACTTATAATATCTTCATATTATAAGCCATCATGTTGCTCTCTCTCCATGGATGTTTGTCAGCTTATAATGTGAAGCTATTATAAATTTACAATCATCCATGCTTTCTTCATGCGTGAAGCAAGCAAGCACTCAAAATACAAGGCCAGCCGAAATTCTCTCGAGAAGCTGATAGTAGAGGAATAAAATTTGAGAGACCCCCGGAACACCCGCAGGGCCAACTTCCATTAAAAACTGAGATGCAGCTTACTTGTCAACAAGACTCAGCAATACACAATGTACGTTCGGGAATGGGCGGTTGCTTACCAATTAACTTAACCTACAACTGCCTTTTCCAGTTGGGATGTTATGAATGAAACTTCTATATGATAGAATATGTGAAAAGATTTATTTCCATAAAATTAAAGAGTTTTTAAACTTAATAATCCTCAAATAATATGAAAAATGATTATTTACGGAAACATAGTGAGATATACCTAAATTTATTTACAACCTCTACTGTATTCTCGAAAATTCTTATAAATGCTGTTAGTACAGGAAGTTTTCAAAGCTAAAAATTAAGAGCAACATAAATAAATGTACTGTGGGGGGGGGAGGGAAGAATCCAAAATGATTTATATAGTTTTTTTGTGGTCAGTACAAAATCTTAATTCAGAGTGAATTAGTTTCGACGTTGTTTGACTGATTGATAAATAGCTCTTTAAAATAATATTAGCTGGTTAAGTTTCGAATTACAAAACATCACCAGCACTATGTAGACAGACTAGACAGACATTACTAGAAATGTGTATGTAGGAAGTCACTTGACATGGATTAATAGAGGAATGACGCAGTGCAGAGAGGTTTATTATAAGCAGTTACTATTTTTAGTACAGAAACTGAAAATACCTAAATTAAAATGATGAGTTAAGGGCAAAACAAATTTAAATTAGAATCTTGATTTACATAGTTTTTATTTATCAATCTCTAGATATACACTTAACAATATACAAGAAACATTAAAAAAATTAATATTCTATTTTCTGAGGTATTTTTTAAATATATATGCGGAAAATGACTTTAATATCTATAGTTCAGATTTCAGACAAAACTGTCTGCCTAAAGAGATTTGGATTTATTAAGTTATGGAAAAGTATGCTAGTGTTATATTCCTTGATGGAATAATGCTGTTAAAGAGGGCTTCAGTGGCGTAGCTAGGGTGGGGCAAGGGGGGACATCTGTCCCCGGGCGCAGCATCCAAGGGGCGCCAAATTGATGCTACGAAATTTTTTAATGAAATGTTTTCCATTCTTCGCACACAGAAAGGGGCGCAAATTCTTCAGTTGTCCCCGGGCGCTGGAAACTCTAGCTACGCCCCTGGAGGGCTTTTTGACGGAAACTGTCTTGTACTCATGTTATGCAAGGGAGAATCTATGAAAACATGCATGCAGCCAATTTCTTTCCTGAGAATTGAACTTGGACTGAGCTATCAGTGCTCAGCTGTCTTACCTGCTGGGCTGTGAAGGAAAAAAGATGCCTTCATGGATAACTTTCTACGAAGAACTGCCTCTGTTTATGTTATATATAGGGAAAACTAAGGAAGCATCCACAGAGCGAATTGCTTCACCATAATTTGGAGTTTGTCAAGCTATCAATGTTCAGCAGTCTTACCCACCAGATTCCATGGTAGGCTGTATATATTACAGATACAGTTGTTAATCACATTTATGGATTTTATGCCATCTCAGTGTGTTCCCTATGTTCCATTCCTTTCCAGTGTGTATGATTTCAAACATGAAAGCAATATTTCAATATGGAAGCAATAAAAATTGTTTAATACATAGCACTAATGCTGTTATATGAGAAAATAAAGCAGATTATACAAAATTCAAAAAAAAAAAATTCATATGGCAGTAAACTATGTAACACCACATTTCACAAGTGACAATGTATTGTTTTCAGAGGTTGTTTAAAGAATCTACCTGGTAATAACAAAAATTTTTCAATTTGTGTAAAAACTGTCACTAAATTTAGTTTGGTAATGACACAAGATTTTCAATGTATTTTGATAATATTAAAGAACTTTGTTGTTCTGCATGTGATAGGATACAAAATCAAAATGTTCATGTTATGTCTGAAGGCATGACACACACACACACACACACACACACACATATATATACAGGCAATTGTTAAATATAGACAGAATAGTTTTAATTCTAAAAAGTTTAATAGAATAGTTTTAATTCTAAAAAAAAAGTGATAATTCCTTATTAATACCATAGACTTGAGCCACAGTTATATGGCAAAACTGTTGTTAATAAATATTTTTTTACTACATTAGGTTAGAGTATTTATATTGCACAGCACATGAGGGTTATCTGCAGAAGGTGGGTACTTTTGTGGAGAACGTTCTTAAGGTGAGCTGGCTTGTATTACGTTAAACATGTCCAAAACCACAAAAACTCAAATTAGATCGAATTAGATCGGATTACAGATGTTACTGGCTGCCAGATGTGTTAGCTTTATGTACTGAATTGAATGTTATTAACCCTATACCACTTGTTAATTTAATCATATCTTCCTCTCATTACATTAATAAATGCAGCCAGCCTATTTACAAGGATTTGAAGCATCCATATTTAAGGATTTCACCACTGGTAGATGTTTGTTTATAGTATGGAAGACACAAACATCTACAGAATTCAGGTATGCTTGAGATTTCAGTCTCTATAGGGGTATACTGATAATCAGAGTTAGGTCAGATTAATTTATTAAAGCAAAGCACATGAGAATATCTGCTCAAGGAGACATATATCTTCATGGAGGACTTTCTAGAGGAAACTGGTTTGTATTTATGTTTCATATGGAAAGCTATCCAAACACTCATGCAGTCAGCCTGCTCATTGGAATTTGAACACGAGTCAAACTAACAATATTCAGCTTTCTTATTCACTTGGTCGCTGGTGGGCTACTTAGAAAAACTACAAGGAGTAGGTATGAAATGTCAAAATTTGTATTTCAGCTTTTTATCAGAATCTGTATTTTTATGTAGTACTCTTGCAGGGCAGGATATTTTTGAATAAAGACTAATGTCTCTTTTTCAATTGACCATTTTTGTTAAAATATTCTACTCAATTAAGCATTTTTTTAAATTTTAATTGATGACTATTTAATTATAGAGATATAAAATATAAAAAGAACTGCCATCTTATTCATTTAAACTTTTACTTGTATATAATAAATTATGAAAAGAAAAATAATATGATTTCTTAAACAATTCAAAATTAATTTTTAAGATGGTTTTAATATATAAATACCAAAGGAAGATCCATTAGACAAAATTATTTCTTTCACAGTTGAAAAAAAAAGTTTTTAATTTTATATTTTATTCATAGACTTCATTGTTGAATTGACAAACAAATTAATTGCATTAAACTGTCACATATCTGTAACTCGATAAAAGTTTAGCACAAATTCAGTATGTATTTTAAAGTACTTCACATTTTCCGTTTCTTTCAGATAAAAAAAAAACAGTGTTAAAAATGTGTAAGTTTATATTTAATATAGTAGATAATAAACTGAAACCATAAAAACAAAACATTCAAAAAGGTGACATATTTTTTTCTTTAAATAACGACAAATTAAAATTGTTAAATAATATAAGGCTATTTCAAAAAATACTTTATATGCGAATATACTGTTTATTAGTGCATTAATGACATCTGCTACATTCAAAACATCAGATGGCCTCCAATATTTTAAATCGAGTCCTTTATAACGGTACCAACATCATTATACTTAGAAAATAGAGCTGTTTAATTTTAACACCATTAAATGCTACAATGTATTACATGTCACAAATATAGATTACTGATTTCAAGAGAAGTTAAAATTTACTGTATTAGCATGATTGTTATTAGTGATACTTTGATCCAGTATTTATGGTGTCACATACACTGAATGTGTACTCATAATTAAACAAGTTAATAATCATTACTGAATATCCAGTAATATAATTTCATCACTGTATATAACAGGTAACAACTGCTCATGCCTAATTGAAACATTCTAAAAATTTTTTGAAACTGATCTCCATTAGCTAAAATATTTTTCAAAATATACTTCACTTGATAAAACATTCACTTCCCAGTAGCGAAAAAATTAACATACATACATATTAATAATCCTTAGAAAAAACCCTTTAGCCAGATATATATTTCATAGCAGCCATCCCTTGAATGCTTTTGTGAGGTAAACACTCAACTTGACTTGAAAAATATGTTACTTTTTAAAAAATTTTCCTTCCTCTCCTATCTTGATATATCTTCTACAACAGGGATTTTCAACCAAGGGGGCTTCACGGGGGAAGAACATGGTCAGCCTTTTATTTATATGTTAAGTATTTAGTTTTAGTTCATGAATATCAAAATCTACTTTTGTTCAAGTTTTGGCACTTATCAACATTTTCTATACTTTTGTTGTTTAATTTATAAAACAAGTTGAAACATAGTCTGAATCTAAATAAATGTATATGCATTTTTCAAGAGTTGGAGAGGGGGGAAGGATTTTCTAGCAATGGCGAAAGAGGTGAATGGGCAGAATAGGCTGTTTTATTATTTTTAATACATCTATGTTATAGTATTTATTATACTAATTAAAGCCATGCCTTTCACATACTTTTATAATTGATGAATCAAAGTAATATACTTTTAATCTTCATTCAAAAACATTCATCTAAAATGTGTACGTAGGAAGTATTTTTGTGAAAGGGAAGGCCATAAAGTACTGTACTTCCTTTGTAATCTCAGATTAGTCATGCTACTGTAACATTTATGTTCTCAAAACCTGTGTACTGTATTATCATTTTTCAGGTTACAACTTTAGTTTGACTAAAAAGAAAAATAAATTCACAAATGTTTTATTGCACAGAACTTATAAGTTCACAAAATGTTGAGTATTTACTAAAAATTAAGAAGAGTTGAAAACAGTAAAAATCATACTATGTAACCAACTCCAGAAACCACCTGTTGGTGTTTAATGATCTTTTGCACATGTTGGTTCATAAAGACTGGACAAGTTTCACAAAGGTTCAATAATATTTGCATAGGCAGTTATATTCCTGTATTAGTTAATTCTGTTTCAAAGTCATCAGACATCATGTCAGTAAGAACTGCATGTTTACAATTCAGAAATATTCAAGAAACACAATTAGGTGTTTATCATGTTTCAAAATTAGCAAAGCTTTTCAATAAAAAAGAAATATTTTAAGTAAATTGCCAAGGGTTTCTTATTTCAACAATAATGCTTACTTACACGAATAAAGAAATAGCGGTACTGTTCTGTTATCGGGATCAAGTTCAGAAATGTATGAATGCGTTTATGTGTTCATTGTATGCATAAGTACAAATATAAGTGTGCATACAAATACACATATAAGCACATACATACCAACACACATCCATACATTTCTGAATCCAGTCCCTTGATAATAGAACAGTACCAAAATAAGTGTTACTGCTTTTGCTCAGTATCCGAGGAAGCATATTCTTTGGATGTACAAATTGTAAACTTTTCTATACTTTACTTTTTATAGCTAATAATTAAAGCTTTTCCTTCAGATTTTCAATTTTTCTTTTTCGGTTATAATTAAAAACAGATTTCAATAGCAGTAAACTGAAAATAAAAGAAGTGACGTAGTGCTGTTTACAATAATGTAAAAATAAAGCAGTAATTTGAAAATACAGAACTATGGATTTTTACTTGACTCTTAATCTATACAACCTCCTCATGGTAATGGTAAAAAGCATGGAAAAAAAAAAGAGGGGAATGAGACTGTAAGCTGTCAAACTATTGGGGTTATAGAAAAGTATAGTTAGTTTTTTGCTATTGCTTGGGCCTTCAGCCCATTTTAGGATCAATATAGAGATCAAACCTCACTACTGCATCACATAACAACTAATTCGTTGGAAATTTGAATCATTAGATATGTTTTGTATTTCTAATGCAAATCACAGTACAGATATTTATAGGACATTCAGTACGATTTGAGGTACATTATGAATGCAGGTGCTACCAGGATAAAAAATATTTATCTTTTCTGCTATGCTGATGACCACTACACATTTTAAGAATAATATCAACATGGTAGTTACAGATATGACACTGTTTGACTTTTGTTTTTACGTATCAGAGATTAGCAAATAAGGCATAGTTTGAAATTATTATACACACAATGTGATTTCAAAAAATTAAATTAGTAATTATTAAAAAGACACACAAATTCTGTTCAGATGACAATTATGTTTCAAAAGCAAAACAAAGTGAGTTGCTTATTACGTGAGTAAATTATGAATTCCGAGTCTCATTTTGGGCATGCTTGATCTGTACATAAAGTATATGGCATATAATTATAAAAAAATAACTTCTAAGAAAGAGTATATTTTTAATTTGTTTTAAGAATATGTTCTGAAAATTATTCAGATTTTTGAAGTTTTCAAAAAACAACACTTTTTTTTCACTTTCATACAACATATAAATTGCTATTTCAGTGTCTATGAAGTATCAGACTTTCAATACTCAGCTACATAAATTTCTATCCATAAAAATTGTTTTCTTACTTTTTTATTAGCAACTAATAACAGATTTTATTTTAGATATAAAAAATGCACTCAGAAATATATGTTCTGCTTTACCACTCAGAAATAATACTTGAGCGAATTTTGTGGCACGGGCTATACTTTCACATTATTTTTAGTTTGTTAACTTTCTTTAGAATATGGTCACTTTTATCTGGTTGCATGTGTAGTTTCCCTTTTATTTTTTGTTTATTATCTCTGTCTTTAAAATATATTGAACTCGTATTCTCTACATTGATTATATATTCTTTATGAAAATGAATATTTAGACAAAATAATGCTTAAGACAATTAACATTATATAACATTACAGAACTAATTCTAGAATGGCTACTATGCGGAAGGCTATCAAACGCTGCATTTTTAAAGTAAATAATAAAAGCATATTTCTATCGTAGTTATATGAGAACTGAATAATATGAGATTATAGTATAGTTAGTTATACGAGAATATCTGAAATAATATTTTCACAAGTATACACATAATGTTTCAATACTTGGGTTTTCAAGGCAGAAAAAGTTATAAAATAATACACATTCAGAAATAAGTGTCAAAAGTAGCTAGTTATCTGATACATATGTAGATCATATGAGCAGGAATGTGATATATTAATACATATATAAAATCGTATAGAAAAGTAATTGCCCTGCGTTTTCGCAATAGACGCACATTACTCGACTTTTTATGCTAATTTAGCAACATAACAGAACAAAATTAGGAATCAGATACTAATCAAATATAAACACACCTTCATCCCGTTTTTCCCCATCTATTTTCCTTTTCTCCTTAGCACCTACTCCCCACATGATACAGTCAAAAGTCGTTAATCCGGACTCGTCGGGACTTCGGCGATTCCGGATTATCGATTTTTCCGGATTATAGATCATAAGTTTAAATCTCATAAGATGGCATGCAGAAATTCTAAAATTAAAAATATGAAACCGTAATTTATGAAATAAAGAACAATTATGATCTAAAGGGTATCAAAATTTACAAAAAGAAAAAGCTTAATATTTATTTGTTTACTTTATTAAACATTTCTTTCAATGTAAGTTGTTTAAGTTTTGCTTCGTTTCATGTGATAATACTTTCTCTTTAATTCTATTAGATATAATTTCTTGTTCAATTACAAAGTTCCGCTGTTCAAGTCCTATAATTGCTATGTCGAGAATACTGACAAATTTGTCAATCGAAATTTTTTCGTTTTCAATAACCTCTGTCACTTTCTTCGCTCTCGGAGGCGAATTATAATGACGAGGAACTTGTTTTAAATCATATCAAAGATGGAGCACATCGAGATGAAATACTACATTTGATAAGGAATTATAAGCCAAATAAAATAAAAACATCTGCTCTGAAGATAAGGATAGTACTGACAGATCAACTTCCAATTCATTACGCGCCCGCCGCGGCGTTCCCCCCGCCGAGCAGTGTGAAATTGATAAACAGATTTCGGATTTCAAAACATACTTTCGCTTTAGATCCTTTACATATTAACAAATATATATCGGAAATTCTATTTGATATAATCGAAAGTTTAAGCTTACTTTTATAAAATTGCTCTTGCTTAAAATTGCTAAAAATAATAAACCGGATCCAATTCGAAAATTAAGGAACAACGCAATCATCAACATTAACTGAAATAGATAATTATTTAGCTTATACGTCCATTATACATAAAACGCGCACGCGAAAACGTATTCTGCACTTGCGCACACTCATATGCGCAGTCGTAAAATGTCTTACGCGCACGCGTAAACGCCTGTGCGCATGTGTCAACGCGGCGCATGCGCAGAAAGTTTTTAGTTTTGAGGTCCGTATTATAGATCATTCCGAATTATGGGTGTCCGAATTAACGACTTTTGACTGTATTTACTTCCGTTGGCATAATGAAATGTCGCCCATATCCTTAAAGGAGCCAAGTTGGCGCAACCAAGGCTGTTCTCTGAACCTTATCCAAGATTTTTACTATCATTTTATTTAATTTCTTAAAAAACAAACATCACACAAAAATTCAATCTAGGAATTTTATCACACATTTCACGCGAAAATCCACCGAATTTTTCATATTGACTCCGTTGTCAGAAAATTATCATAAATCTAAGCGAAAAAGACATCATCAAAATGTTCGAAAACAGGAAAGTAAATCCAAAACAAAACCTTCAATTACTGGCGTAAAAATTGGTCGCCAAAAACACTCTCCGGTAGTAACTAAGGCTCCTATATACATACAATTTTTGTATAGTGACTTCAGATGTGGATAAGTTTTGCGAACACTCGTTTGTTTTACTGGCTTCGCTGAATTTTGCGATGAATGCATCACATTTATTGCCGAGTCTTCCAAATTTTTCATACTGTTAATGCATCAGCAGTGAATTATTCTCCTCTTTCCTCAAGTACACTACGGCGATAAACAACTATTCACTAAAGATTTTGCTTAAATTTCCACTCATAATAATTTAAATTGCGAAAATCTCACAATTAGCACCCAAACACACTAATCAACACCACAATTCTTCCGAAAACGCGCCGTAGTAGTCAAAAGTGGGGTACGCCGTCTTGCCAGGTGAAACTAGTCGATATTTCCGTTACGTCAAAAATTCGAAAAGTGGGGTAGGGTTTGGAAATACTAAGGCTCCTCTAATATATAGGAGCCTTAGGAAATACTCTGGGGCGGTTTAAGGCTCCTATATATTTGGAGGAGCCTTAGGAAATACTCTGGGGCGGTTTAAGGCTCCTATATATTTGGAGGAGCCTTAGTAGTAACTTATTCTGATTGGTTGAATTTGTTCAGTTCCCCGTTGACTGACTGACACAAGTATATGAGAGGAGTTTATCCCTTGTTTTTGTCCTTTTTACTGTTAAAATAAAATTGCCGTTTTTCCATACCCTTCTAGAATTAATTTTCGCCCTGTGGGCAAAAAGACTTAGTATGTGGAAAAGAAGACACATAGTCCTTGCACATAGTCCACTTTGTCTGCGGGCAGAAAGACTGAATGTTTCGATAAAGTGGTTAATATTGGCTGTTTGTTTGCTTTTTGACATTTAAACATTTCTGAATATTGACATTGCCGTCGCTAAATAAATAATTTGGATAAGCATCCCACTCACTCTTGTGTGACTTTTAATCGGAAATATATATATATATTTTAATTATTTATTGCATCCTACCGAATATTTTTTAGAAATAATATGAGTTATAAAAAACAAGTAACTGTTTGTTTATTTAATCGGATTTTGAGATTGCATAGAACTAAAGTTTTTGTAGCGTGCATCTTTTTGTGAAAATTATAGAGTTAGAAATATAAATTATATGTTATGAACTTAATATAAATTATACGTTATGAAAAATCTACTAAGGTCAATTTCAAAGAGCCATAGAGTTCGAAAAATGCTGTTTAAATCCCAGTCCACGAAAGATTATGACATTCTAAAAGATGCTTTATTAAAGATAAAAGAGAAAGGGCTGAAAGAAGGTTTGGATGTAAATGAGATTCAGGCATTAATTGAATCAAAAATTAGCTGTTATACCTCAGGAAAAAAATCTCTGTCTTACTTTAGAATATTTCTGAATCTAAACTTTATTTTGTGTGTGCTAATTGCAATAACTATATCTACTGTGATACTGAATGACAAAGAATTTTCATTAAATCGTTGCATTCTTGAAAATAACTACTTTGTAATGGAAGTAACTAGACCAGTTACAGATTGTAATATATGCAAAGGTGTTACCAGTTTTGTTATATTAGAAAATGTAACTAAAGAAGAATTTGCTAAATATGCCTATCTAGGACACCCTTTATTAGTAAAAGGTGGCTGCTCAAAGTGGAATGCATTAAATGTATTTAATTATAGTTTTTTTAAGGAGCTATATAATTCCACTGAAGGGGCTTACAGAAGTGTTGAAGAGGAATGTCAATTTTTCCCATTTCGTACAAAGTTCTTGAGTCTTCGAGAAGTTTTTAATATGCCTGAAGAAAGAGCATATATGACTTCTCCTGATGCAGAAACATGGTACATTGGCTGGTAAGCATAAATCAATGAAATTCTAAAAAACTTATATTCTTACTCATCACTTGTATTGTGTAGTGTTATTAAGTTTGGAAAAATATTAAAAAAAGAAAGTATTCATGAAGGACTTACTTTGAAAAATATGACATTTCTGTGTAATATCTATTGGGACTTAATAGAATTGCCAGTGTCTAGCAGTGTTAATTATTCAGCTAATGTCAGTATCTTATTTGTCAGCTATTAATACTTAATCCTCTAAGTGGCATGACTTCTCTTATCTGGTTATGGAAATTTTTACCTCTTTTAATACTACTTTATTCCTTTAATATACCTTCCTTACTTTATTCTTTTTTACATATAACTTTATTTCCTTCATTTTCTTTCCTCTTTTTCCTTAACTATCTATATATTACTGTAATGATCTTGAAATTTTGCAAGCAAATGATAATGTAAATAATTTCTATACAATGAATGAATATAAATATAGAAGATCGTACGTAAATCTAAAAGGAGAATAATTCTTAATGTACCAAGTGTACAGGGTATTTGTAAAAGGGGACATACAAATTTTGTTATCTGAAATCTCTATCCTAGTTGTATAACAAATTCTAAAAAAAGAATATGCATATAGTCGAAAAATACTACATGAAATCAAAGTCATTATAAATAAACTAGCAGGCTGCATCCAAAGCAAAATTTATAAGTCCTATATACCCTTGAAAAGCCAATACAGTCAAAAGTCGTTAATCCGGACTCGTCGGGACTTCGGCGATTACGGATTATCGATTTTTCCGGATTATAGATGATCAGTTTAAATCTGGTAAGATGACATGCAGAAATTATAAAATTAAAAATATGAAATCGTAATTTATGAAATAAAGAACAATTATGATCTAAAGGGTATCAAAATTTACAAAAAAAAAAAAAGCTTAATATTTATTTGTTTACTTTATCAAACATTTCAGTTAATCTTTGGATTATGGTAACTTGGTGATTTTTTGGCGAAAATTTGGCGACAAACTCTGCTACAGCAACCCTCTATTTTTCTTTTTTCGCCGCATTTTTGTCTTCACGAAGTAAATACGTGTTTCTTTTCTTTTCATTTACTCAACACTTTTTCCAACAATCTGTTAGCCGAATTACACTTATGCTAGAAATTTTATGGAACAAAACTGCTTAATCATGGTAAATATTAACTGAAAATTGGGATAAAGTGCAGAATCGCAAACTCCTTGCCGCGTTTTTCAGAATTGCACATACACAGTAACCATGTACACGTCGACTTATTTTTACTTAAAAAAACATTCCAGAATAGCACAAAAAATGGCATTGCGCACACTCTTAACTTTATCCATCTACACTGCTATTTTCTCATAAATTACAAAAATTTGCACAAAAATGCAGGAAAATTTTGTGAATCTTTAAACTCGGTAAAAAGCACATATATGAAAATACCTGATCGCGAAAAAGTATATACCCTTTCCAAGGATGAACATTTCCACGTATAATATAAATAAAATATCCAAAAACTTTTACCTAAATTATCTATTATAAACGTCACCAACGAATTTATAACGCAAACATTAAAAATGGTTACAAATACTTAGTGTCAAATATTTAAATTATTTCCATGCACGTTTACTTCCACTGAAACATATACCAAATTGCTACAAACATATAATTCAAAAAATAACTATCATTTAATTAAAATATAATTAAACCATGTACATGTCAACTTATTTTTGCTTAAAAAAACATCCCAGAATTGCACAAAAATGGCATTGCGCACACTCTTCACTATATCCATCCATGTACACTGCTTTTTTCTCATAAATTAGAAAAATTTCACGAAAATGCATGAAAATTTTGTGAATCTTTCAATGTGGTAAAAAGGACATATATGAAATTACCTGATCGTGAAAAAGTATATACCCTTTCCAAGGATGAACATTTGCACGTATAAAATAAATAAAATATCCAAAAACTTTTACCTCTAAATTATCTATTATAAACGTCACCAACCAATTTATAACGCAAACATTAAAAATGGTTGCAAATACTTAGTGTCAAATATTTAAATTATTTCCATGCACGGTTACTTCCACTGAAACGTATACCAAATTGCTACAAACATATAATTCAAAAAATAACTATAATTTAATCAAAATAAAATTAAATTAAAAAACACTACTTAAAATATAAATAAGCACATACATTAAATTAATAAAAATTAGCTTACAATCCTAATTACTTTAAACTAAATCATTGCTAATAACAATTTTCCAATAATACCATATTAATTCATTTACTCCTTACATTTAGAACAATGCATAAAAATAATATCCTCAAATAATTAAAAATACTAACTTTCCTAATCTTCTTCAGAATCTTGATTACGTGGCGGATAAACTTTTCTTATTTCCTCCGCTAAATAAAAAGCAATCGTATGTGCGCCTGTTTCAGGATTAAAATCATACTGATAGTTCACAGCAAGATGTTGAAAACCTTCATCCTCCAAACAGACATATGACATCCAGCAATCAGATATTATTATTGTACCAGGTAGAATAAATAACTTAATAAAACTTAATAAGCAATCTTTACTTCTATCTCGCACAACCTTAAAAATACACTTATTACTACCCCTTTCAATCCCACTAAATACCCATTTCGAATTCACTTTAGATAGTGCCATGGGATCCAAAAATTAATCAACACTGTTTCACACAACACAGAATAAAGCTAAATACAAAATTTCCAGATTTCCCCCATTTTCCGATTAAAGAACTGTAATTCGTCCATTAATGTCACATGACATATATCATGATCTCTCATTTCCCTCACACAAAATATTGCGTAATCGGAACTGAGTACTTCTCACATTATTCCCAAAGTCCTAGGTAGTAACCTTTATCGCCTACCAAAATGTAGCTAAACTACCTGTTACCATATTCCAAAGATTAGCCAACATTTCTTTCAATGTAAGTTGTTTAAGTTGCTTCGTTTTTTATGTGATAATACATTCTCTTTAATTCTATAAACAGACATAATTTCTTGTTCAGTTACAAAGTTCCGCTGTTCAAGTCAAAATTTTTTTGTTTTCAATAACCTCTGTGTCACTTTCTTCACTATCGGAAGCGAATTATAATGACGAGGAATTTGATTTAAATCATATCAAAGACGGAGTACATTAAGATGAAATACTACATTTAGTAAGGAATTATAAGCCAAATAAAATACAGTCAAAAGTCGTTAATTCGGACACCCATAATCCGGAATGATCTATATAATCCGGACCTCAAAGCTAAAATCTTTCTGCGCATGCGCCACGTTGACGCTTGCGCATAGGCGTTTACGCATGCGCGCAAGACCTTTACGACTGCGCATATGCGTCTGCGCAAGTGCAGAATACAAATGCGTGCGCATTTGATGTATAACGGATGGTATAAGCTAAAATTATCTAATTATCTATTTCAGTTAATGTTGATGATTGTATTGTTCCTTAATCTTCGAATTGGATCCGGCTTATTATCTTTTGCAGATTGTAAGAGCAATTTTATAAAAGTAAGCTTGACTTTTCGATTATGTCAAATAGAATTTCCGATGCTGGAGCTCCCAAAGGATCTAGAAAACGAAAGTATGTTTCGATGTCCATCAAACAAAAAACAAATTGCTACAAAAAATGGATAAAGGCATATCCTTTGTTTATCTAACCGTTCCGAAATCTGTTTATCAATTTCACGCTGCTCTGCGGGGGGGGGGGGACGTCGCGGCGCGCTACGAACTGGAAGTTGATCTGTCAGAACTATCGTTATCTTCAGGGCAGATGTTTTTATTTTATTCGGCTTATAATTCCTTACTAAATGTAGTATTTAATCTCGATGTGCTCCGTCTTTGATATGATTTAAATCAAATTCCTCATCATTATAAATATCACAAATACAAATCAAATAGTTTTCTGGTTGCAATTTTCTCATTTCGGCTATGCGTAAGCGGCTATGCTCATTATTTTATAAATTACAGTTTCATATTTTTAATTTTATAATTTCTGCATGGCATCTTACCAGATTTAAACTGATGATCTATAATCCGGAAAAATCGATAATCCGGAATCGCCGAAGTCCCGACGAGTCCGGATTAAAGACTTTTGACTGTAAAAACATCTGCCCTGAAGATAAGGATAGTGCTGACAGATCAACTTCCACTTCATTGCGCCGCAACGTCCCCCCCCACACACGCAGAGCAGCGCAAAATTGATAAACAGATTTCGGAATGGTTAGATAAACAAATCCCTTATCCTTTATCCATTTTTTGCAGCTTATTCCACTTTTTGTTTAATGGACTTCGAAACCTACTTTCGCTTTGTAGATCCTTCACATATTAGTAAATATATATCAGAAATTCTATTTGACATAATCGAAAGTTCAAGCTTACTTTTATAAAGTTGCTCTAACAGTCTGCAAAAAATAATAAGCCGGATCCAATTCGAAGATTAAGGAACAACACAATCTGCAACATTAACTGAATTAGTTAATTTTAGCTTAGCTTATACCGTCCGTTTTGACGCATGCACAGAAAGTTTGTAGCTTTGAGGTCCGGATTATACGAGGGCTATCCAGAAAGTAGATTACGTTTTGGAATAAAAAAATAAACAAAGTATAGGAAACAAATTTTATTATATACAGATGAAAGCCACACTCAAATACTACTTTTCTACATAGTCACCATACAAATTAAGGCATTTATCGTAGCGATGTATGAGCTTGGAAATTCCTTCGTCGAAAAATTCGGCCGCCTGCGCCTTCAACCACTTCGTTACCTCTTCTTGCCTTCCATCTTGCACAAAACTTGTGGTAACCAAGCTTTTCGCTGATGATTTCGTGCAACAAACTTCGCGAAATTTGTGGAAAACTCAAAGAAAGTTCCGTTATTGTGAAATTTCGATTTTCACGGACTTTAGCATCGACTTTTTCGAGAAGTTCGGCAGTCACTATGCTGGGTCTCCCACTTCGATCTTCGTCGTGAACATTGGTTCGGCCATTTTGAAATCTTATGACCCACTGACGCACTCCACCTTCAGTGATAATGTTGTCCCCATACACTTCACGAAGCTGCCGATAGATTTCTATCGGTTTACAGTTTTTTGCAGTCAGAAACCTTATTACTGAGCGCACCTCGCAGCTCGCGGGATTTTCAATTAACGCAGACATTTCAAACCGTCACAGTATCTGAACGGAGCACAGCACGAACCTCTCACTAGCACGGCTAGATGCAGACTGAGCTGCGCAACGCTCTGACCCCAAGATGGCCGCGCTAGCCCCGCCCCTAGCGGACACAGACGGAAACGTAATCTACTTCCTGGATGGCCCTCGTAGATCATTCCGGATTATGGGTGTCCGAATTAACGACTTTTGACTGTATATATAAACACTTCAGTATGAAAGAATCATTCATTCCAAGCAACAACCAATTCATAAATAATTTTTTTATTGCCGAACCAGGAAACAAAAGCTTTCGACATTTCAGGTTAATATGTATGATGCCATTATTTAAATTTAATGCAATATAACAACATTTTCTCAGTATTAATAAAATAATTAACTTGTCAATACAGTAAGACCCCGCTTAACGCTGTTTCGTTTAGCGCTGTTTCGGTTTAGCGCTCTTTTATTTCAACCCGGGGATTCCACGAAATCGCTCGCAGCATGCGGGGATTCCCCGAAATATTATGCAGTGATAGGTTTTAAATACATATCCGAAAGAGTGTACTTGTATTTCTTGTTTGGTGCGGTATTGTACAGACATATTTTTATTATTGGAAACATTTGTTGACATTATTGTAAGTAGGTATTAATTTACATATTTAATACTATATTACAGTGTCAAATATTTTGATCTTTAGTTTTGACAGGAGCTCAAAAGTAAGGCGTGGTGTTAGAGATGCTCTATCCGTTTATGAAGAACTTTTAAGAGAACAACGCAAAAGAAAAAGGCAAACAACATTAGATGCTTTTGTCATAAAAAGGCAGAACACTGAAAACGCAGAAGGCTAACTAAATATGACTGAGAATTTTATTTGTTTTTTTTAAGAATATTCGTTTTGTTATTTATATTTTGTTTTTATTTTTGCAAGAAATAATAATGTGGTATTAATTTGGGCTTTAAGAAATAAATGTTTGGTTTTATTTTTATTAAAAAAACATACTTTTTAAATTTAATACCTAACCAATTTCCTAGCCATCTTCCCCTAACCCCAATATTTACATGTAAACATAGCCTCGTTTAGCGCTGTTTCGCATTACGCTCTACTTTGATGGAATATATCCCCTGTGTTAAGCGGGGTCTTACTGTAATATACTGTGTCAGTTGTACAAACCTGAAACAAAAGAGTTGCCAACAGTAGCTATTTATTTAAAGTGCTGATATTAATGAAACATTTTCATTCGTTGATATGACGTGCAATTGTGTGCTTTCTTCAACATCCGAACATGACCTTATATGATAATAATATGTTTAATGTTTGGCAATACTATTTTTATTTTCAACAGTTTTATATTAATACTTTTTATTACCCTTTATTATTATTATTATTATTTATTTTATTTTATTATTTATTTATTATTATATTATTTTTTATTACCAAAATTCGGACTCATCGGGACTTCTGCGATTCTGGATTTGGGATTTTTCTAGATATTAGATCATCAGTTAAATCTAGTAAAATGGCATGTAGAAATTATAAAACTGAAAATATGAAATCATGATGTATGAAATAATTAAGCATTTATGATCTAAAAGGTATCAAAATTTAACCAAAAAAAAAAAAAAAAAAAAAAAAAAGCTTGTAGCTCTCTTGTTCAATTACAAAGTTCCTCTGTTCAAGTCCTGTTGTTGCTATTTTGATAATTCCGACTAACTTTTCAATCAAATTTTTTTTGTTTTCAATAACTTCTCAGTCACTTTCTTCACTATCGGTAGTGGTATTTTCTGGATTTAGAACCATACTACAGATTTGGCCATCTGTTAATTGATTGATGATTGGAGCTCTGTGGTCGCAATGAAAAACTTTGTAATATCTTCATTTATTACAGCTTCTCCACATTCTTTACAAAATCCATCAATTGGAAAATTTCACCTGTGGTTTGTGATATCAGAAAGCCTTCAAATTCGTGGCTGTCATCTTCATTATCCTCACCATGAAATGTAGTAGCTGGCCTTGAATTATGCCAAGCATTGTTTAAAGTATCTGGAGACACATCCGGCTAATCTTTGGAATATGGTAACAGGTAGTTTGGCGACATTTTGGTGAGGCAATAAAAGTTACTAGCTAGGACTTTAACAGTGTACATGGATAAAGTCAAGAGTGTGTGCAATGCCATTTTTGTGCAATTCTGGGATGTTTTTTAAGTGGAAATAAGTCGACGTGTACATGGATGATACCGTATATGTGTCATTCTTAAAAATGCGGCAAGCAGTGGGCGATTCTGCACTTTCTCCCAATTTTGCACCTAATCTTCGTCATGATTAAGCTCTTTTGTTCCATAAAAGTTCTAGCATAAGCGTAATTCGGCTAGCAGATTGTTGGAAAAAAATGTTGAGTAAAAAAAAAACATGCCTTTACTTCGTGAAAACAAAATGGCGTCCAAACAAAAACTAGCAGATTGCTGTAGCAGGGTTGGTCGCTAAAAAATCGCCAAGTTACCATAATCCAAAGATTAACCAAAGTCTGTTTTCTAACTGTTTAAGTAAGCAAATTCATTAATTACAAGGTTGCCAAACTACCTGAAAAACTGGAAAAAGTCGGGGAATTTGAAAATTGACCTGGGAAATTTAAATATTTTAGTCAAAATCTGGAAAAGTCAGAATTTGATACAGTGATCAGAAAAAAAAAAAGGCGATTTTTATATCAACGTTGGAAGTGTATGTGCAGTTCTTAAAAATGCGGCAAGCAGTTTGCGATTCTGCACTTTCTCCCAATTTCGCACCAAATCTTCGTCATGATTAAGCATTTTTATTCCATAAAAGTTCTAGTATAAGCGTAATTCGGCTAGCAGATTGTTGGATAAAATGTTGAGTTAAAAAAAAAAAAAAAAAGCCTCTACTTCGTGGAAACAAAATCGTCAAGTTACCATAATCCAAAGATTAACCACTTATCCTCCTACAATATTACGATGCTCCATGCAGCCGATTTTATGCTAAAATATTTTTTAAATTCTTGAAACGTCTTGCAAATATTCAAGAAACTTAACATGGATTTTAAAAACACGACTTTGTACTATTTGAAATTTTGAGAAATATTTCTCACTATGAGGTGAACAGTTATCTGCAATCAGAATAATTTTTGTGTCATCAGGTAAACCAGCAAAATTCAAATTTTGCCGACTCTCAGTTATGAAATGATTTTAAACCAATCATACATTAATACTTGTGTCATCCATGCTCTTTTATCTGCATGATATATAACGGAGTAATCTTTACTCCTTTAAATGCTCGTGGTCATGTATTTTTTTCTGATTACGAGAATTTTGCACTTGTGCATTCCTGCAGCATTTGCCCCTGCTAAAGTTGCTAGTCTAGCTCTGGAATCTTTGATACCAGTTGAAGCCTTTTGTGTGGAGGTTGCCAGTATATTTCATGGTACATATTGGCAGAAAAGACCAGTTTCATCAGCATTGTAAATTTGTCCTGGAGAGAACATTTCACTATTAGTTAGTTCAATGAACTCATTTGCAACTAGTTCAGCAGCTTCAGTACCAGCTGAAACATTTTCAACTGAATTTTTAATTGCGTTATACCACAGCGATTTTAAAATTTGGTTAACCAGTCTATTGAATATGTTCACTGAGTCTCATTTTTTCATGAAATATTTTGGCTTGAACCACTAGCTTTGGACTTTCAATCAGGGCTGTGGAGTCGGTAGGGAAAATGACCGACTCTGACTCTTGGAATTTTAATGACTCCGACTCCAATTCGACTCCCTCATATATATATATGTAAACATATACACATGGGTTACAGCTTATTTTTTAATATAAAAGATGTAATAGATAATACAGAAAAAAAAATGATGGCATAGCAAATTATTTATATTAATTAGCATTTATTATGAAATGGAAAAACTGGCATTAGTTATTTCTAAGAAACAGTATAGCTGCGGCAAGATTTTCTTTGTTGGAGGGCTATAGATCCGATTTGATAAACTTCAGAGCTGAGAAAATTCTTTTCACATTAACTTGAGTAGGAGGAAGAGCTGTTACTGTTAGGGCTACTTCTTTTCACTTTTCAGGATAGATTTTTTATAAGTTCTAAAAAAGGTGTCTTGCAAGAGCAATCATATTTCTCTATTTTTTCAAAGGCCGTATAGATATCTTTTTTGTATTTTTTCATTTTTATATCTAAAGGCTCTTGTATTTTATTTTTATTTGCTTTGCCTTTGCTTTTCAATATTATCCAAAAATATTTCTCAAAATCTAATTCATCAATGGAAAAGAATGATAGAGACTCAATTGCAATGTCTGCAGTTTGACTCTCCTGATTCGAATTCTGCAATTGTTCTGAGAATAATTTCATTCTTAATGGAAGTTCATAGATGACTTTCTTTGTTTTTTTAATTTGTTTGTCATCCAAGAAATTTTGGTGTTTTGGATCTCCATATATTGAACGCAGCAAGATCTCACTGCCTAGCAAACTAGTTTCTCTTTTCTTCATTGAAGAAATGATTCCTTCTGCAATAAGCCCTCCATTTCAGAAAGAACAAACATCCCATTCTCGCCTTCTGTCACTTCTTCAGATTGCAGCTTTTTTGTGGCTTTTTTTTTTTTTTTTTTTTTTTTTTGTGGACATCAAAGCATGCTTTCACTTTATAGATCCTGTTGCAGCTCCAGAATTAGAAACTCTTTTCAAATAATCAAAAGTTCAAACTTTAGTTTTCATAAAATTGCTATAATAGCACCCTACAAAAAATAATAAGCTGGATCAAATCAGAAAGTTAAGGAACAGCGCAATCTGCTATATTACCTGAAATTCTGTGGAATCAGTCAAGTATAATTTTAGTCTAGCTTCGCAGTGTCCACTATATGTGATTGGCTATGTAGCATGGTGACAAAATGGTCTGTTAAATTTTGCCTTGCTCCTATCGCAACAAACTGAGACAATTATGCCTTAATTGTATTAATTTAGTTATTTATTATACTTACGCCTAATTCTTGCACATGCTTAAAACTTAGCTGAGTCCTGACTAAATAAATTTCTTCATATACTTAGGCTTACTGAGGGCCGGTGCTAGATATTTTGCTTCCTGATGATTTGCTGTCTTATTTCGCTGCTCTGCAGGTCCTAAATTCTCCTACCAAGTGCCTCCCTAAGTTCTAAATTTTTACCATCCCTTAATTTTAGATCCCAGTGCTTTCCCTAAATTCTAAAAATTTTATCATCCCTTAATTTTGTCACTCGATGCTTCTCTATTGTCTCTCGATTCTTCTCTTCATGTCTTTCCTAAATTCTGCTGCCCAGTGCAGCCATGTGAGCTCTGGCACCAGTTATGGGTTTATGTGAATAAAATAAACAGTTATTCTTAATTCAAAAAGCAGTAAATGTAATCTTTTGGCCTATAAGTTAATCTTTTAACCTATGAGTATCATTAACAAAATCTATTTTTAGCATATGGAAAAAATTTGACCTTGTCAACATTTAGCACATTTAATTTAAATCTGTAATCATTGCCAAGCATAATGTCAACATAAAAAGTTTCCATACTCTTTGTTATTCAATTACTAATAAAAAAAAAAAAATTTTTTAGGGATCACTGCATGACTCGTCATATGTTGTTAAACATACAGTGATGAAAAAGCAAAATATAATAAATAATATGAAAGCAAAATATAGTAATAAATAATAATTCTCTAGGTTGTGGCATCAGGGATATAAAATATTAGATAATATATTTGAAATGTATGCCAAGCAGATATGCAGCTGAGCCAATTTATTGATCACACAAATTTATTCTAAAATGATTGTTTCTTCAATAAGAAGGGATTTTATTTAGTGCTGAAGTGAAATTAAGAACCAGGATTTTAAGTTTTCTTACGGGAAAAAAAAATGAAATGCACATGCCTAAAGCATAAAAAAAAAATTCCTGAAAACACTTTTGTTGGTGGGTTTAAGGCCCAGATTTTAGATCATTCCAGATATTGGACTTCCAGATCTCAGATTTTGCTATTTTCTTTTAATGGTTCTGGAGTTTACCAGGTAATGAAGTAAATAAAATCGGTTAAAATGTCATTACATTAAACAACTGGAAAATTAAGCATAACATGGGGAAAGGGAATTTTTGGTTTAAAACCACAAGAAATCTAATTAGCTGAAAAAGAAATTTTGACTATATTAAAAAAAAGTAGTATTCTTTTATAATGTGGACACCCAACTCAATGAGGACTTTCTGAACTCACAAAAAACATTTCTTGGGCTATCTATAGCTCACAGATAATATTCTGATCATAAGCAATTATAAAAAGAAGCATTTTATGTTATAAAAAAAAAAGAAAAATTCTGTGAGAAAAAATAAAGGTTAGTGTTATTGTTGCAACTTATCTCACTTGTCTGACAGTTATTTTAGATTAAATCTATGAATTTTATTGTAACCAAAAAGCTCCATTAAACAAAAAATGGAATTGCTGCAAAAAAATGAATAAATGCATGAAAAGTGACATAGAGGTGATTTGTTTCTCTAACCATTCCGAAATCTGTTTATCAATTTTACGCTGCTCTGCGAGGGGGGGGGACATCCCGCCGCCCATTGAACTGGAAGTCAGCACTATCCTCATCTTCAGGGCGGATGTTTTTATTTTATTCGGCTTATAATTCTTTACTAAATGTAGTGTTTCATCTCGATGTACTCCGATATGCTTTAAATCAATTTCCTCATCATTATAAATATCACGAATACATATCAAATAGTTTTCTGGTTGCAATTTTCTAATTTCGACTATGCATAATGTATGCTTTACGCATGCGCGTGTTGAAAGAAATGTTTAATAACGTAAACAAATAAATATTAAGCTTTTTTTTTTTTTTTTTTTTTTTGTAAATTTTGATACCCTTTGGATCATAATTGTTCTTTATTTCATAAATTACGGTTTCATATTTTTAGTTGTATAATTTCTGCATGCCATCTTACCAGATTTAAATTGATGATCTATAATCTGGTTTTGGTTCTTTTTACAATGCTCCTCATAATTTTGCTAGTTTTAACAGCACACTCATCATTCACATTTTCACATGCAATTTCCATGCTATCTTTTCTGAATTTTGTAACAATGAATAGATGAAATTATTTTTATTCAATTAATGAAGTTGTCTGCAGTGGTGTGCCTTAGAAAGATTATTGCCTTCATCAGAAACATGTTCTCAGAAAACAACAGAACTGCTGATTAAGAAGCTCATGGCAAAGGGAACAGCTATTATGATTGATGAATGGCAGACATGCTCATTTTTAAGCAGGGATCGGTAATATGTGCATCAGACTGTTAATGACGCTTCAAATTTCATTAATCTTGTAACTGGTGCACAGATGCAATCCAAAGAATCAAACAAGCAGTCTCTCTAAGTAAAATTGCAAAGAAAAAAATTTTCGTCATAATGGCAAGATCCATTCACTGAATTTTTAAAACTATTAAAGGTTGAATACCTTTTAGGGTAATAAGTTTCACACAGTATATTTAATGTTATAGGCTTTTGTAAAAAAAAGGGGGGGTTTCCCCCCAGGGCCATAAAAATCTGAAATAAGAAATTGAGTATTACTAGATAAAAATATGTAAGTTTTTTAAAACTCTTTTATAATAATCGGAATTAATCCGAAGGATATTTCAATAATACTACTCACATTTTACTTTTGCTGATCTTACATATGCTTGACATCATGCTTTTCTACCAACTTGAATTTAATTGTATTAAATAGCATTTTAATTAGTTAATTTTTAATTGCATATGCTTAATATCAGGCTTCTCTACAAACTGAATTTAATTGTACTAATTATTAAGTTTAACTAGCTAAAATTGAGTTGCACGTTCTTAATATGTTTATTAACCTAATTTTTAGCTAAATTTAACTTGCATATGCTTAAATCATGCAGTGTAATAAATATGTTTGAAATGCTAAATCTGACTTGTGTATGCTTTTATATCATGCCACAGTCTTTAACCCATTCTTGAATGATATCTTTGGAATCATCATCGCCACTGTAACATGAGCCATGTGACTGATGTTTAAATTTTTTAAATAATAAGAAATCACTTGGGGTACGGTCATATCGATTCAGTCATTGTAAGAGAAATTGATATCTTCATTGTTGAATAGCAGTCTTAGAAATTGTGCATTGTGTGCTGGAGTGCTATTGTGCAAAATCAATATTTTTCTGTTGAGTTTGCCATGGTATGTTAAAGTTGAGTTTAAAAATTAACATAATAAGCACTACTTATAGGGGTATTATGTGGCCAATAATCCATAAGCAATGGTCCTTTCCTATCCCTGAAAATGATGTCTGGTATCAATATTTTCAGTACCATTTTTTGAAGACCTTTGACATTCTCAGCTTTTTATCTAAGACTTTTCTACTGTTCCAGGTCTGATGCCCATTTCTGTAACAATCTGATAAACTGTTGCTGGTCTATTTTCCATCCATCTATTCCTTCAGTACTGATTTCTCCAGTATTCATATCCACACATTGGTCATGGATTTATCTTTGAATAATTTTCTTCCTTGTCTGAACATAACAACTCATCATTTCTAAGTCAGATAAGAAGATGCTTGTCACCATAAACTGTCGCCATAAATAGATATTCATGAAAGTTTGTTTGTGACATGCTTTCTTTTGTCAAGAACTCAGATATTGTTTGTTGTTTTCAATTAACAAACACCACTGATTGACAACATTTTAAAACCTCTTAAAAATTAAATAGCATCTGTTGTGTGTGGTTTCCTGATTATTTTTCCTAAGATGATCAATCATTGCATGATGTTCCATCATTCCACAAGTATTACATTATATTTAACTTATTGAATCCCTTCATAGCTTTCTTGATATAACCCTATTTTATAAATTTATTTTTATTAATTTTTATTTTTAGGAGCAACTGTAATCCAGATATATCATCTGTCTTGAGGCAGCATTATACAAGACCTTATTTTTTGCCTGATGATTCTGAATTAAGTGCTATTGACTGGATTTTTATGGGATATAAAGGGACAGGTGCAAGTATGCATCTGGATTATGTCCGCAGACCTTCATGGCAAGCACAGATTAAAGGGAAAAAAACATGGTATCTTCTGCCACCTCCTGAATGTGAAAGCTTGTGTGTACCAATAAATATAACAGTTTACCAAGGAGACATAATTTTAGTTGACACAAATCAGTGGTACCATACAACTGTTATAGAAGGAGATGAAATGAGTCTCACACTTGGTTCAGAATATGATTAATAGTTCCTAATCTTTCAGTGCCTTATGATATTTATTTTTCTTTTTGGATGGTATTTATGAATGAGTAGAAACTACAGTCAATTATGAACTGGGAAATGTTATAACAATAATGTTTCGAGCAAGGTAAATATGTCACAAATGCCTGAAGTTTGATTTTCTAAAATACAATTAAATTAAAGGGCCAGTCTAGCAGTTTATAAGATGCAAATTCATTTGAATTTTTTGATAATGAAGAATAATGCATACATATTACAGAGAAAACAAACTGTACTCTCCACTGTACAACTCCACTTTTTTTACAGCTCAAAAATTTGCTTTTGTTTTGTGTGTATAGGTCTTGGTCATCAGAAGACTAATGCATTCTTCCTAAAAGAGAATAATGATTTAGACAAATGACACTAATTTAATTTTTATAACAAGCATGTGTAATCTTGTTCCCAAGCATTTTTGGTACTTTCTGAAGATCTGCATTTCACACTCAAAAATCGTGAACTTGTTCATGACTTTTGAGAGCGTTCGCAAATTTGTTAGTGACTGCTTTTTTACAGAGCTGATGTACAACCATTTCAAAATGGCAACACACTCAAAATTTGATATAAGAGCAACCAATAATTAATTTTAAAAAAATCAAGAAACATTGATAATAAAATACTTACCTTTTTCCAAGAAATCTTTTTTTGTGTATGTGCTGCTGTTGTTCTCATGCACACAGCAGTTTGTTGTCACTTGATAAAAGTATCATCAAATTTCACAAACTCAGCTAACTACAACTTGCACAATGTTTTTTTTTTTTTCTTTTCACTGGTCAAAACTTTCATGTGGTGCATGCAAACCTGGGTTGTCACATTGATAATTTTTGCCAACATCGTGGGTTGTTACATAATTATTTTGGGAACAAAGAGCTTTGCCTTATGAGTACCATTTCATGACTTTTTGGGTGGTATGCAGATAAACAGAAAGTACAATTTTTTCTTTAGAATCATTGCATCCTAATCTGTTATGCACTAGTGCTTGTTAAGGCACAAAATAAGTACATAGCAATATATTGCAGGAAGTAAGTTGCCATCATTGGTTTTCCTCCTGAAATATAATGTAAGAGGATGAATATATTTCCTGACATCTTTTAAATTTATTTGTTCAATTTCAAATGTGTCATTATGATGTTCTAATTAAGTGCAAATGAGAGATTATTAGGAAATATATAATAAAAAATATAAATAATAATAATAATAATAAAACACATTAAATCTGTATGAATATACTTGAGTATTGGTGGAGGTGCAGAAAATATCAAATGCCTAGAACAGTGCTTTAGCATTTCATTTATCATTAAAATTTATTAATTATAAAATGAAACTATATTGACCTATGTTTGAATCCTATTGACGAGAAGTGACTTTGCTAAACAGCTAATATGCTAAGCATACTTTGAAAGTTCATAATGCCATATATATTTTAATATATTCAATTTATATGCATGGTTAAAAAATAGTTGTTAGAGGTAGAAAATATTTAAGTATTTAATCATAACATTGTGTAATTGTGAATATATAATAACTAACATATAGGCTATACAATTTGTTATACTAATTCATTTTGTGTAATGACTATAGAAAATTGTATTTATTATATTTTTGTGGGGGGGGGGAGTAAGGCATTAAAGATATCGAGAAGTAAAAATAAATGCACAAATTTTAAAATACATTTCTTTTTTTAAAACAAATATTAATAAAAGTAAGAGCTTTTTTAGATAGAAGTGAGAAGAGAGTTAAAATTGTCTTCAGCATTAAAGGCAGTTTCTCTCAGTGCTTTATATTATCACTCTGTATAACTTAACAATGACAGATTTTAAAGTTCAACTATTCTGCTCTAATTTAAGGTGATACAGTCAAAAGTCGTTAATTCGGACACCCATAATCTGGAATGATCTATGATCCGGACCTCAAAGCTGCAAACTTTCTGCGCATGCCTCGCATTGACGCATGCTGGTAAGACCTTTACGGCTGTGAACATGCGTGTGCGCATGCGCATAATACATTTACGCATGCGTGTTTAATGTTTAACGGACGGTATAAGCTAAGCTAAAATTATCTAATTCAGTTAATGTTGCAGATTACGTTGTTCCTTAATCTTCGAATTCGATCTGGCTTATTATTTTTTGCAGACTGTTAGAACAATTTTATAAAAGTAAACTTGAACTTTCGATTACATCAAACAGAATTTCCGATATATATTTACTAATATGTAAAGGATCTACAAAGCGAAAGTATGTTTCGAAGTCCATTAAACAAAAAGTGGAATTGCTGCAAAAAATGGATAAAGGTATAATTCTTTGTTTATCTAACCATTCCGAAATCTGTTTATCAATTTCACGCTGCTCTGCGGTGGGGGGGAACATTGCAGTGCGCAATGAATTGGAAGTTGATCTGTCAGCACTAACCTTATCTTCAAGGCAGATGTTTTTATTTTATTTGGCTTATAATTCCTTACTAAATGTAGTATTTCATCTTGATGTACTCGGTCTTTGATATGATTTAAATCAAATTCCTCGTCATTATAATTCACATTTGATAGTGAAGAAAGTGACACAGAGGTTATTGAAAACGAAAAAATTTCGATTGACAAATTAGTCGGTATTCTCGACACAGCAATTATAGGACTTGAACAGCGGAACTTTGTAACTGAACAAGAAATTATGTCTGTTTATAGAATTAAAGAGAAAGTATTATCACATAAAACGAAGCAATTTAAACAACTTACATTGAAAGAAATGTTTAATAATGTAAGCAAATAAATATTAAGCTTTTTTTTTTTTGTAAATTTTGATACCCTTTAAATCATAATTTTTCTTTATTTCGTAAATTACGGTTTCATATTTTTAATTTTATAATTTCTGCATGCCATCTTACCAGAATTAAACTGATGATCTATAATCCGGAATCGCTGAAGTCCCGACGAGTCCGGATTAACGACTTTTGACTGTAATACCATCCTCTTCTGAAAACAGACATAAATTTTAGATTTGTTAGAAAAGTATCGCTCTGAAGCTGAAAAAGTTTTTAACCTGGCATTACTAGTGCTAATTGAACGTATGCAAGTGCTTGTGCCGGACCTCTGAGGCCCGTTTATAGATTTATATTTTATACACCACGTTAAGCATTTATTAACAACATAATTTAAGACATTTCATCATTTCAGTCTTAAGGGGTAGGGTTCACAGAGCTTTAACAAACTGATCGGGCCTCAGAAGCCTGGAAAGAGTAACATCGGGTTAATTCTTGTATTCCTAACGGTTAATTTCAAAGTTCAGTAAATGAAGAATGTTTTATCAAACTATAGTAGACTGAAGATTGATCAAAGAGTAATGAGACAAATGCTTTCAGCTGAAGAACAAGAGGTGGAGTTAAGAGGAAAATTGTAATTGCTGAAATGAAAAAAAAAAAAAAAAATAATAATAATAATAATAATAATTGCCCCCACCTCCCTTCCATGAAACCTTTAACCCTGTGAGGTATGACCAAGTTAAGGTTGTTTCTCATTACAAACACCTTCCTAAAAACAGGTTAATGAGTTTTTAGAAGTAGTTGAAAATAAATGATAATTGTGGTTATACATTTAAACCTGATTAACTGAGGATAGATTAACCCAGCCCTATTTTAGAAAAAAAAAGTTTAATTTGTTTATTGTGAAATGATAGAAAATTTACAATCATGAAGCACCAATAAGCTGTGTATAGAAAATAACAAAAAGGAAAAGAAGCCTGCTTGTGATAACAGAGTGATAGCAGTTGATGTCTTAATATCTGTTTTTTTTTTTTTATTTACAACAGTCTATAATTTAATTATACATAGCCCAAAATATATAAACAATGTATAATAAAAAACAGAAAATGCTCATTTTTTATGGGAGTTTGAACTCAGTTACATTATTCCAGCACTATTGTAAATATTGTTCTTTAATGACATTTAGAATTTTGTTTCTCCATTTCTGGTAATATTTATTCTTCTATTATTTAGACTGATTATTAAACTGATGATCTATAATCCGGAAAAATCGGTAATCCGGTATCGCCGAAGTCCCGACGAGTCCGGATTAACGACTTTTAACTGTACTTCTACATGATATAGCCTAAATTTTTTTTTTTTTTTAAAAAAGGCTTTATTTTAATATTCTAAAAATGGATATGTTAAGCAGATATATTAGATATAGATCAGAATATATAAAAAAGAAGCATGTTGCTAATGCACACTTGTCTGACTTATAGTCAGCCCAAGCCCACGAAATTCCTTGTGGCAAGGAATACAAGTTTGCACCTATTATTGGCAACAGCCTTGAGCTCCTTACAGGTGACAGTGTGATTTACCTCAATTCCAACCCCAGCATTGATGGAGAGCAACCTGGGGGGTAATGGGTCCGATGATCTCCCACCCCTTTTCCCCTAACTACCAACCTCTCGAGAGGACTTTCGGCTCACCACATATTTAGAAAAAATGATGATATACACAATTGCTCACAAATGATCATAGAATAACATATGCAAATTACATATACAGTCAAAAGTCGTTAATTCGGAAACCCATAATCCGGACCTCAAAGCTACAAACTTTCTGCGCATGCTTCGCGTTGACGCATGCGCGTAAGACCTTTACGACTACGCATATGCGTGTGCGCAAGCGCATAATACGTCGACGCATGTGCGTTTAATGCATCACGGATGGTATAAGCTAAAATTATCTAATTATCTATTTCAGTTAATGTTGCAGATTGCGTTGTTACTTAATCTTCGAATTGGAATTACTATTTTTTGCAGACTGTCAGAGCAATTTTATAAAAGCAAGCTTGAACTTTCGATTATGTCAAATAGAATTTCTGATGCTGGAGCTCCCAAAGGATCTACAAAGCGAAAGTATGTTTCAATGTCTATCAAACAAAAAGTGGAATTGCTGCAAAAAATGGATAAAGGCATGAAGAAAGTGACAGAGGGGTTAGTGAAAACGAAAAAAAATTTCAATTGACAAGTTAGTCAGTATTCTCGGCACAGCAATTACAGGACTTGAACAGCAGAACTTTGTAACTGAACAAGAAATTATGTCTGTTTATATAAAATTAAAGAGAAAGTATTAGCACATAAAACAAAGCAACTTAAACAACTTACATTTAAAGAAATGTTTAATAAAGTAAACAAATAAATATTAAGCTTTTTTTTTTTTGGTAAATTTTGATACCCTTTAGATCATAATTGTTCTTTATTTCATAAATTACGGTTTCATATTTTTAATTTTAGAATTTCTGCATGCCATCTTACCAGATTTAAACTGATGATCTATAATCCGGAAAAATCGGTAATCCGGTGTCGCCGAAGCCCCGACGAGTCCGGATTAACGACTTTTAACTGTACTTCTAAATTATATAGCCTAAAAAATTAAAAAAAAAAGGCTTTATTTTAATATTCTAAAAATGGATATGTTAAGCAGATATATTAGATATAGATCAGAATATATAAAAAAGAAGCATGTTGCTAATGCTCACTTGTCTGACTTATAGTCAGCCCAAGCCCACGAAATTCCTTGCGGCAAGGAGTGCAAGTTTACACCTATTATTGGCAACAGCCTTGAGCTCCTTACAGGTGACAGTGTGATTTACCTCAGTTCCAACCCCAGCAACAGCTGAGAGCAACTTGGGGCGGGGTAATGGGTCCGATGATCTCCCACCCCTTTCCCCCTAACCACGAACCTCTCGAGAGGACTTTCGGCTCACCACATATTTAGAGTGCTCCCATGCGGCACGGACACTATACATTTACAAACGTCCATGCCTTTTCCAAGATTCGAAGCCAGGGCTCTTTGGCATGGTAGTCAGGGACGATAACCACTATACTGTTGAGCAGCGAAGAAGCATGTGGATGATGTTAATTGTATTTATTGTCTCATTACTTTTTGACCAGCATTTTATTAACAGAGAATGGGTATTTTTTTTTTTTATCATTTCAGAGTAGTTTGTATAAGATAGTGCCTTCTGTACTTCTTCAACAATACATAAAATGACTCTTGCCTTATTCAGAATTAATGCAGCATTAGCTATTTAGATGTTTTATATCCATCTTTAATCATGCAAATGTTTTATGTTCTATGAAATATGCCACCCAGAATAAGAGTTTGGAATTGATTAGTTTAATTCTTTTATACTTTGTTTCAATTTACAAATCAGTAATCCATCAGTACATTTTAAATGTTTGATAATTTTCTAGTCTTTAGTTGTACATAACTATTGTTAAAAGTGCTTTTGTTAAGAGATTTAACTCAGTATTATAGTTTCTACTAGAAGATTTAGTGCATTAGCATGGGTAATTGGACAATCTGATGGACAGTTCAAGAATGAGGACCATGAAATAATATTATAGATTTCTCTAAGATATGATTGGCTGTGATAAGATATTTTGAATACTGTTGTAGTTTATTATTTGTATACTATTATAATGGTAACTGAAAACTATGTTCTATTTGTACATGGCTAAAATCATTGTGCTGTATTTCTTAAATTAGAATTAAAAAATAAAAAATTACATGTAATAGAATTTGAATTTGCCAATGTTGTAAATCATTTGGCTAGTGCTTCATCAAGATGTTTTCCTTTACAAGTAAAAAAAAAAGGGGGGGAGCACATTATGAATAGAAAATTTATTTATTTATTTATTTTTTCTTTGCAGCTGTGTACTGTTTTAAATAAACTAAATATAATATATGTTGTTGGATTTTTTTTGTTTGTTTTCTTTTTAATAAGATACATACATACACGCAGGCATACACAAATGCGTTAATATTTCTTTTGATATTTAAATTTTTTTTCAAACAAATTATTCTTATAAAACTCTTCCTTTTGAATTCAAAGTAATAATCTTTGTAATATCTGTAATGATACCTTTTGCCGTCATCAATGGCAAGAAAGATTATTTAATGTACATGGCATTAATTATGAATTCTACTTTGACAATGCAGTTAAATTATTCAATTTCGTCATTTAGATCCCATACTTTTATTATTCGTGATATAAAACCGTAGATAAATTTTGTAAAGAAAATTATGGATCTCTTGTTCCCATTAAACTATGATACATTATTTTTCTCCTTTTAAGTTGTTAATGATTTTACGAGTTTTAAATAAAAGCTTATTTTATAAAAACTTCTATTATTATTTCTTTCATCTTTTTAGTCAGAGAGACACATTATCAATCATATTATTGAAATATAAAATTATTTTTTAAGAATGAATAATTACTTTTGTACTTCAAACAATTCTGTTACATCAAAAAATCCACTAATTTTGACAAAAAATCAAATTTTGTGAAAATCTCATATAAACTTCATTTAAAGATTTTTTTCGTTCTATTCGATGATGCAAACAGTAACATTTTGTTTGTTAGATATGTGTAAAAAAACGTTTCAAAACTAAATTGTAAATTATCTCGATCAAATTTTGAAAAACTCTCTTTCTCACCTTATATTATCATCTACAATGAGCACATGAGCAAAATTTAAGCTCGATACCTTATCAGATAGTAGTTTAAAAATGAATGGCAAAGTTTTGTTCGTAGTGACTAATACCATTATTAAGTTAAATAAAAGCTTATAAAGCAGGGTTAATTTTTAAAAAAATTCTAGAAAGTTGTTGGGTTAATAATTTTTAATCATTCTTGTTTCAAAAGAAGGCAAGAAGTTTAATTCATAAACTGTGAATTTCAAAACTTTATAACATACATTTCTAAAGGTTATTCTTAAGTCAAATAGTAAATAAAATTGAGGAATTTTCAAAAATCAGAAATTGCATTAAAAATTTGAAAGATTTTTTTTCAGCTCTGTGCTGCAAAACAAATACAGTAGAAAGTCTCTAATCCGGACGTCTATTATCCGGAATGATCTTTAATCTGGACCTCAAAGCTACAAACTTACGCATGCACGTTTGATGTGCGCCTTAGCTACGCATGCGCATAGAGCCAGTAAAGCGTTTACCCATGCGCGCTTCCGATAGTGAAGAAAGTAACGGAGAACGTTATTGGAAATGAAAAAATTTTGATTGACAAGTTAGTCGGTATTCTCGACACAGCAATTACAGGACTTGAACAGTGGAACTTTGTAACTGAACAAGAAATTATGTCTGTTTATAGACTTAAAGAGAAAGTATTAGCACGAAAAACGAAGCAACTTACATTGATAGAAATGTTTACTAAAGTAAACAAATAAATATTAAGCTTTTTTTGTAAATTTTGACACCGTTTAAATCATAATTGCTCTTTATTTCATAAATTACGGTTTCATATTTTTAATTGTATTATTTCTGCATGCCATCTTACCAGATTTAAATTGATGATCTATAAACCGTATTTATTTTGTTTGTTAAATGAAGATATCCCACCCTTCCTTGTAGTGCCTTAAGGTGAAACACGTAAATAATAATAATAAATGAAGATGCATGTGAAAAAATCATTTCAAAATTAAATTAAAAAAATTTAAATTTTGAAAAAAATTGTTTTCACCACACTTTATTATCATTCACAGTCCAAAATTTGAACTCGGTAACTTATCAGGAAGTAGTTTAAAAACTGATTAAAACTTTTGACCATAGCCACAAACACCATGAGTGAGCTAAATAAAAGCTTATAAATTTGACCTTTGTTTTGCTCCTGTCATTCATGCATATAATGTTTTGTTCTCCAGTTTACCTTCGAAAATAAACAGAATTTAAGAGCTATTGTTAACACAGGTTTCTCTGTTATAAAGTCTCATTTATATGGGAGCAGGTTTTTTTCACAGTTAAAAAATCAATGAGAATCCGACTCGGTGATGAGCATCTACAATTTGTGATAAAGATAATTTCTAGTCAGTTCTCTTCATGGTAACTTTGTCGGAACTGAAATGCCATTCCATCCAGTGCCAAGCTGTAATAAGAATAAAAGAAAGTTTACAATTATTTACATGCAAATCAACATATTTTTATTTATGTGTTCAAAGAAATATTTAACAAATAGGATAAAGACACTAGATTGTCATTATTTATTCTCATGTTTTGTCCCACTTGAAAATTTTCTCTGGTTCATGGGATTTGGCGACATAATGATGAGGAGCAAACGAGCCAGTTTGGTGTTGCCGACTATTTTCAAAATCACGCCAAGGCCATACCATATACTACTAGAATTTTACCGAGCATTTATTAAATTATGAAAGTGAAACAAAGGAATTAAAGGCCTTTTCACTGCCAGTGAAATTGGTGACATGAAATCAAGCCACTATTACGCACACACGAAAAAAAAAAAAAAAAAGGAAATTCTTGACAACCCAGTGATTATTCTCACATGGTATTAAAAACATTATGGACTAAAAAATCACCGCACCAAGTTAAACATATATTGGTAGTTAGTAATGAAGGTATTGATATGGTGATTATGGCTGATAAGATTTTTGACATGCATTCACAAACAATGAAGTATATGAAGCTCATTCAACTGAAGTTAAGAATTAGAGCACATCACCAAATATCATTCCATAATTACTGGAGAAGATATCTTCGTTGGAACTGCAGGCTGAAGAGCTCCAATTCCATCACCAACCAAATTAAAAAAATCACAGAACATAAAGAAAAAACAGATTATTGTCTAGAAGCAGAGTCAAAAGTCAGAAGCATTACAACCCGAATAGTAAACTGTGTTATTACCACTTTACGTTTGGATCCAGATATTTTCCAGAAAAATGTAAGCACCACCTACCTGGAAAACTTGCCTATGCAGCAGAATCAGAGTTACTGACCAGTTCTTCGGCATTAAATTTTTCTGCTGATGAAGCTTTAAAAAAAATTATAGTGAATTCAATCATAGACTTTTTATCATTTATTCCTGCTATCAAGGAAAAACGTCAAACTGAGTTCTGCCACAAAAAGGTAATGTTCCATCAAGATGATGCAAGACCACATGGGTCTCATTCACAGGCAGGACTCGAATGGAATCTATTGCTACACCCACCATATAGCCCCATCATCGCTCCTTAGGACTTCTACCTTTTTTCACACCTGCAGCTACATCTAGCTGTGCTATTCTCCATGCTGCACAGGATGCCTGAAATGAGGCTGATTTGTTTTTGGACTCACGGCCACCAAGTTTCTAGGGTGAAGGCTTGGAAAAATTACCAAAATGTTAGCAGAAAATCATAGATTTGGGTGGGGACTACCTGCACTAAAGGTCTTTTTTCATTTTTTTCCCTAACTGTTTAGGAATGTTTTTTGGAGAAAAACTTTCATTACAACTAGATATATTGTTGCATTTTACGGGTTCGTGGATTTGGAGTGATTGATAACAACACTTAACGAAGAATCAAAACACAATTTATTAGCCAGTTTTACTCAAGACAGCTCCAAAAACACATTTACAGTCATAAAAAAACTACGAACAAGCACGCTGAAACAATCAGCATCTTAGGCTTCAGGCTATAAGGGTGAAGACAGCTTCGTGGCTAAGCACTAAAGTACAGCTCCCGACTCGGTTCGTTTGCTCTCGGAGCTCAAGATACTCTTCACGATAAAACTCGCAATACACTGCTACTTCGTGTACAGGCAGGGTTTATACAGTCAAAAGTCGTTAATCCGGACTCATCGGGACTTCGGCGATTCCGGTTTATCGATTTTTTTCGGATTATAGATCATCAGTTTAAATCTCGTAAGATGGTATGCAGAAATTCTAAAATTAAAAATATGAAACTGTAATTTATGAAATAAAGAACAATTATGATCTAAAGGGCATCAAAATTTCCCAAAAAAAAGCTTAATATTTATTTGTGTACTTTATTAAGCATTTCTTTCAATGTAAGTTGTTTAAGTTGCTTCGTTTAATGTGATAATAATTTCTCTTTAATTCTATAAACAGACATAATTTATTGTTCAGTTACAAAGTTTCGCTGTTCAAGTCCCCTAATTGCTGTGCCGAGAATACTGACTAACTAGTCAATCGAAATTTTTTCGTTTTCACTAACCTCTCTGTCAGCTTCTTCATGTCTTTATCCATTTTTTGCAGCAATTCCACTTTTTGTTTGATGGACATCGAAACATACTTTTGTTTTGTAGATCCTTTGGGAGCTCCAGCATCAGAAATTCTATTTGACATAATCGAAAGTTCAAGTTTACTTTTATAAAATTGCTCTTACAGTCTGAAAAAGGTAATAAGCCGGATCTAGTTCGAAGATTAAGGAACAACGCAATCATCAACATTAACTGAAATAGATAATTTTAGCTTATACCATCTGTTATACATTAAACGCGCACGCGAAAACGTATTCTGCACTTGTGCGCAAGCATATGCGCAGTCGTAAAGGTCTTACGTGCACGTGTAAACGCCTATGCGCATGTGTGGATTATAGATCATTCCGGATTATGGGTGTCCGAATTAACGACTTTTGACTGTATAGCTCTTTTTTTTTTGTCTGCCTTCGTGAACATTCTGAGGCAAACCAGTAAGAATTTGTTCTAGAATGTTCTCGCTCCGTGTATGGAATATCGCCAAATGGGCGATTTCGAGCCAAATCCAACAACACTGCCTTCCTTTGGCAACCCTAAACCAACTTTGCAGAGAAGCTATCTTATCACAGCTGGGCATTTTGTAACAATATTTTAAAGTAACACAGTAGACACTACTTTATAAGAAATATATTTATTAATTCTTAAACTTTAAATGCTATTAAAGGTTATAAAAAATAAAAACTTTCATCTGTTGTGTGCTTTAAGTATTAACATACAAATTGTTTTAAATATGCAAAAAAGTTATTATTAAATAAAATATGCTCTAAAATAGAATTTCTATTATATTACAACAGATAAATAATTCATTCAACAATACATAAAATAACTTATCATTACAGTCAAAAGTCGTTAATTCGGACACCCATAATCCGGACCTCAAAGCTAAAAACTTTCTGCGCATGCGCCGCGTTGACACATGCGCATAGGCGTTTACACGTGCGTGCAAGACCTTTACGATGGCTCATATGCGTGTGCGCAAGCGCAGAATACGTTTTTGCGTGCGCGTTTAATGTATAACGGACGGTATAAGCTAAAATTATCTAATTATCTATTTCAGTTAATGTTGATTGCGTTGTCACTTAATCTTCGAAGTGGATCCGGCTTATTATTTTTTGCAGATTGTAAAAGCAATTTTATAAAACTAAACTTGAACTTTCAATTATGTCAAATAGAATTTCCTATGCTGGAGCTCCCAAAGGATCTACAAAACGAAAGTATGTTTCGATGTCCATCAAACAAAAAGTGGAATTGCTGCAAAAAATGGATAAAGACATAACGAATGTGACAGAGAGGTTAGTGAAAACGAAAAAATTTCGATTGACAAGTTAGTCGGTATTCTTGGCACAGCAATTACGGGACTTGAACAGCGGAACTTTGTAACTGAACAAGAAATTATGTCTGTTTATAGAATTAAAGAGAAAGTATTATCACATAAAACGAAGCAACTTAAACAACTTACATTAAAAGAAATGTTTAATAAAGTAAACAAATAAATATTAAGCTTTTTTTTTTTTTTTTGTAAATTTTGATACCCTTTAGATCATAATTGTTCTTTATTTCATAAATTACGGTTTCATATTTTTAATTTTAGAATTTCTGCATGCCATCTTACGAGATTTAAACTGATGATCTATAATCCGGAATCGCCGAAGTCCCGACGAGTCCAGATTAAAGACTTTTGACTGTATATGATTTCTTTTATACCGCTATAGGTAAATAATTCATTCCAAAATATGTGAAATAACTTATTATGATATGACTTATTTCATGATTACAACATAAAATGCATCTGGCATTTTAAAATGAAGAACACGAAAACACATTTATGAGCATGATACAGAAAAATATTTGAATAATAGCTGGTGATACAATAAAGTTTATTCAAAATATTTTAACAAAATAATTCGATATCCAGATAAAATAGCCATAACAGTTAATATTTGTAGTTCATATAGTAATAATTTATGAACTTATATTTTCATAAAAATATTTCAAAATTATCAGTTCATGTTGAAAGCCAAAATCAAAGTATCAAAAATCTGCATTCTTGGAAACATTCAATTCAAAATAATTTATAACCATTAACTTTTGATATATTTAACTTGACAGATTTGTTCAAAAATCTTCAGTAAATTTATCTTTGCAAAACACTATAAACAACAGAAAAAATTTGCAGATATTTGTACAGTAATTAAATACACTTGCTTGTTTATTATTTCATCAGAAAATTTATATGCATGAACCCTTCATACAGTTTTCAGTTCAATTGACAGACAAGTTTGAAATATCCAGACTATGAAATTTTGGCATTCTGACAAATCCATCACAGAAAATTTCTCATTCAGACAATCTAGTAAAACTTTAATCATGAATAGCATCACAATTTGCTGTCAAGATGCGAAAAAAAAAAAAGGGGGGGGGGAATTTAAGGGAATGAAAACATTTTCCACAGTATTTTCAAATGTGCTGAAGACTTATATCTCCTGTTTTGCAAATAGAACATTCACAATCTCTCAAATATGCTTAACATTCCTCATTTCAAATAAAGTAGCTAGTATTTTATCTACAATCTCATTATATAGAAAAATATATATTTACACTGTAATTTGCTAACAATCAGTGTATGATATATTAGTGAATTTTGGAACTGCTAATAGTTACACAGTTTATTACATATAGTTTGGAACAGTTTAAGTATGATTGTAGCAAAATTGTTCATAATAAATCACAATTCGCTTTCAGGCAAACATACAAACCTTGCACACACACAAAAAAGGGAGGGACAGTTCTACAGCTCCCGTTCTACTGGACTGACTGTTGAAATTTAACTTGTGTTTCCCATGTCTTGAAAGCACGACTTTGGATATATATTAGATTTATATATAGCATTATTCTAACATAGGTATTTTGAGACAAAATCGGCCTTTTTCTGAAATAACATACCATTTTTTTCCATATTTCGATTCTAAGACTCAAATTATGCCAAAGTGCCAAGTTTTGTAAAAATCACACGAGTAGTTTTTAAAAAATTAGTTCTTCCATGTTAATTGAATTTGGTACATATTTATTAATATCTTTTTTTTAATAAACTTATTTCATTCTTCTTTTTACATTTCAAAATTTCGGTTCATTCCAAATAAAAGTTGCCCATTTTTTACGATTTATTTTTCAAATTTGTACTTTTACATAATTTTTATAAGTTTTTCGAAAAAAATTTTAAACTATTTTTACCATCACCTTAAAGCAGATGTTTTTCTAAGCATACCTGCAAAAAAATTAGAGTTTTTTTAATTTAAAATTTCCTAAGAATACTGGTGTGAATAAGAATATATGTGAATTTACATACTGGCGAATTTTGAAATTTGTCATAAGTGATAAAAACACCAAATGTGATTTACGCACTTTGTTAAAATTATTTGAAAGAATGAACGATGCATCTTTTTTTTTCCTCCCGCTCATGCACAAAGAGAAAGGGGAAAAGAAAATAGGTTGCCATAAATTACAAATTTTGCCAAGTGAATTAATTATTCTTAGCACAAACTGAAAAAAAAATGTGCCAAAATAAATTTCTCACCAAACATTACAAAACTTAATATTTAGGTACAGTCAAAAGTCATTAATTCAGACACCCATAATCCGGACCTTAAAGCTACAAACTTTCTGCGCATTTCTGCGTCGCATTGACGCATGCGCAGAAAGTATGTTTAAAAATGCACGTTTAATGTATAACGGACGGTATAATCTAAGCTAAAATTATCTAATTCAGTTAATGTTGCAGATTGCGTTGTTCCTTAATCTTCGAATTTGATTCGGCTTATTATTTTTTGCAGACTGTTAGAGCAATTTTATAAAAGTAAGCTTGAACTTTCGATTATGTCAAATAGAATTTCTGATATATATTTACTAATGCATAAAGGATCTACAAAGCAAAAGTATGTTTTGAAGTCCATTAAACAAAAAGTGAAATTGCTGCAAAAAATGGATAAAGGCATATCCTTTGTATATCTAAACTTTAACGTTTGTTTATCTTTAACGCCGCGGCGCGCAATGAATTGGAAGTTGATCTGTCAGCACTATCCTTATCTTTAGGGCAGATGTTTTTATTTTATTTGGCTTATAATTCCTTACTAAATGTAGTATTTCGATAGCGAAGAAAGTGACAGAGGTTATTGAAAACGAAAAAATTTCAATTGACAAATTAGTCGGTATTCTCGAAACAGCAATTATAGAACTTGAACAGCGGAACTTTGTAACCGAACAAGAAATTATGTCTGTTTATAGAATTAAAGAGAACGTATTATCACATAAAAAACGAAGCAACTTAAATAACTTACATTGAAAGAAATGTTTAATAAAGTAAACAAATAAATATTCAGCTTTTTTTTTGTAAATTTTGATACCCTTTAGATCATAATTGTTCTTTATTTCATAAATTACGGTTTCATATTTTTAATTTTAGAATTTCTGCATGCCATCTTACCAGATTTAAACTGATGATCTATAATCCGGAATCGCTGAAGTCCCGACGAGTCCGGATTAACAACTTTTGACTGTATAATCTGAATCATAGAATCAAAATATGGGGAAAAAATTGGTGTTATTTCATAAAAAGTCCGATTTTGTCTCAAAATACCTATGTTAGAATAATGCTATATATAAATCTAATATATACCCTAAGTCGCACTTTCGAGACATGGCAAATGCAAGTTAAATTTTGACAATCAGTTCAGTAGAACACGAGATATATAACTGTCCCCTCCTTTTTTTTGCAACGTGTACTTACCTGCTCTTGATTATTCTCAAAACTGAAATTAACGAAATATTGTTTACAAAGCTGTATGCAACAGGAAAGGTTCACCAGTTTAGCTCTGCTCTCAATAGAGAATAATCTAACAATGGTAAAATAATTACAGGGTTGCCACTCAAACAGGGGAATGAAATTCTCTGACTTTTCCAAGTGTGTTTTAACAATTTACGGACCACTAGCGGTTCAACAGCATACGCATGTCCGACCGGCCACTCAGCCACAGATTCTTCCTAATAATAATATGCAGATGATATAGCAGATGACAATTGTTTATCGCCATGGCTACCGCTTGATAGGCTATTTTTTGATAGCATTGACAAAAAAGTGAATAATAATAGGCTATCGGTCAGTAGGCAATGGCGAAAAAATGCCGACCAATGGGCTATCGGTCGGTAGGTGTTGGCGATAAAAAGCCAATTAATAGGTGATCAGTCAGTAAAGTGTTAAGAAGATTCCAGTCTATCCACGTAGGCTGTGCTAAGAGGTAAATTAAACACAAAAATTTGACAATTATATATATATTGGGTCAGTCCATAAATTCGTGTGCATATTTTTGGTAAATTTTTAAATAATATAAAAAACACAATTTAACATTTTAATCAAATGTATATTTTCCTCCATTATCTACAATGTCTTGCCATCTTACAGGCAGCTTTTTTATGCCACTGCTGTAGAAAGACTCTGGTTTTGATGCAAAAAAATCTTGAAAGTTCATTGTGTACATCCTGTTTAGAATTTAATTTTTTCCCAGTAAAAAATTTGTTGAGGCACGAAATAAGTAAAAATCACTTGGGGCAATATCTGGGGAGTAAGCAGGATGTGGCAAAAGCTCTCAATTAAATTCACTGCTTTTTCATCATCAATGCATCAATGTTCATCATCAATGCTGCTTTTTCCAACTTTAAAATTTTAAACCATGTACCATGTACACTATCAATTTTTATCGCTACAAACTTCACAGATTCACCACATGAAAATAAAAAATGTAGCACAGCACGTTTGTACTGATTATCTATATTCATCTTCTATGATGCTGTTAAGGAATTTTGTGTGCCACGGACTGAAGACACGGAAATTTCTAAAGAAGGTAAGTGGGTATTTCCTTTGCATAGTACTTAGATGGTACAAAATGAATTTGCTTTTTATGTTATTTCATTGTTTGATTTAAAATGTAGTTTATTGAGATTATATAATTCTTGTTTGGCTCTAGTGTAGAATTGGGTGCTCCTTTGACTTTTTAAGTGAAAATAGATCGATGTGTACATGGACAAAGTCAAGGGAGTGCTCAATGCCTAGTCTGTACAATTCTCTGATGTTTTTTGAAGTGAAAATAGGTTGATATGTACATGGATAGTGCAATTCTTTGACTTGTTATTTTGATTTTGTGTAGCAGATTTTTCCGCATCGCTGCTACACAAAGTCAATAAACAAGTAAAAAAAAAAAAAAAAAAAAACTGCCCAAACTCGGTGTCCATGTACTCTACAAAATCGCCAAGAGGCACCCGTAAATATATTTTTACCATAATTAGTTTCAGGAGTATGCCAGAGAAAATTGCTAGAAATTTGAAAGTATTATTAACTAATAATAAATAAATTTAGAAGGAAGAAGCCACTTCAAATGATATGAAAAACATTAAAATAAAGTTACAAAAAACATTAAAATAAATTACTTAATGATTAAAAACTGAATTACAATAATCAACAATTATTTTCGCAAATATAATTATATTACATGGTTAATCAAGATGAAAGATTACTATTTTTTTCTTTTACAGCAAAATGACAAGTAAAGCATTTATAATAAGGAAAAAAGTTTTAAAAGATTTTGTGGTAAAATCCTAGCATACGATACGGCCTTGGCACAATTTTGAAAACTGCAGCCAACACCAAATTGACCTGTTTAATGCCCATCAATCATAATGTCGCCAAAACTCTAGTGTATATTATACTAGGATTAAACTGATTTTGTTTTATATGAGAATGGGGATATATTTTTTTTTTGTTCAACATGCACTGCACATGTGCATGTGAAACTCTCGATTCTTGAGGTTACTGGAAACTTGTTTTGCCTTTCTAAAAGACAAATCTGATTGGAGTTGCAAAAATTGGCTTTACACTAGCCATCCAAATGACGCTCATGCGATACATAATTTGCCAAGAAAGTGATCACTTCCAACGTTGATATAAAAATCGCCTTTTTTTTTTTTCTGATCACTGTATCAAATTCTGACTTTTCCAGATTTTGACTAAAATATTTAAATTCCCTAGGTCAATTTTCAAATTCCCCGACTTTTCCAGTTTTTCAGGTAGTTTGGCAACCTTGTAATTAATGAATTTGCTTACATAAACAGTTAGAAAACAGACTTTGGTTAATCTTTGGATTATGGTAACTTGGCGATTTTTTAGCGACCAACCCTGATACAGCAATCTGCTAGTTTTTGTTTGGACGCCATTTTGTTTTCACGAAGTAAAGGCATGTTTTTTTTTTACTCAACATTTTTTTCCAACAATCTGCTAGCCGAATTACGCTTATGCTAGAACTTTTATGGAACAAAAGAGCTTAATCATGATGAAGATTAGGTGCAAAATTGGGAGAAAGTGCAGAATCGCCCACTGCTTGCCGCATTTTTAAGAATGGCACATATACGGTATCATCCATGTACACGTCAACCTATTTTCACTTAAAAAAACATCCCAGAATTGCACAAAAATAGCATTGCACACACTCTTGACTTTATCCATGTACACTGCTAAAGTCCTAGCTAGTAACCTTTATCGCCTTACCAAAATGTCGCCAAATTACCTGTTACCATATTCCAAAGATTAGCCCAGACTTTTATAATCCAGGTGTTAGAATAAAGTATACTGAATAATTTGCTAGCAAACATTTCAGATTAATTATATTGCCTGTTACATTTTATGCTCTGCATGATGTTTAATAGCTTCGAATGTCATTAACTTAACAAGAATTTCAAAAATAAAATATAATAGTACCTGTCAATGAAACTTAACAAGACAGGAAGAAAATGTAATGTATGATAGCAATATCAAAGTTCATTTATTGAAAAATGTTTCATTCAATTAAAGTGTATAAAGATACTTTGATAATTAAGAAAATATTTAATCATAGTTAAAAAAAAATTTGGTTAAGGTTGGGAACAATAGTGGAGAAGGAGCCTTAACATCTGTTGCCTTCTAGTCTCATTTAGTTACACCCATTTTTTTTCCTCTAGATTAAATTTTTGTAAAATTCTAGTATACGGTGCAGCCTTGATACGATTTTGAAAATTCATCAAACAAACGCCAACATCAAAATGACCTGTTTACTACTCACCATATATGTCACATTTACTGCTCAACATAAAGTCACCAAATCTAGTATGCATCGTATACTAGGATTAAACATTTAATTTAAAACTTAATGAGAAAATGTTAAAAGATCGACTTAAATCTTTTTTAACTCAAAATTATTTATAATATTTTTTTTATCAGTAACAGTGATATACTATCAAGTTTTAGCTATATATACTCAGCTGAATCCAAATTTAAGAGATGTGATAAAATTTAGTAATTTGAGATTTTCTGTTAACTTGAGAAATATTATGAAAACATAAATATTTATAAAATACATACTATGTTAAGCATTAAGATCTAAATTAAATGAATAAGAATTTAGGAAATAAATCTAATATTAAATCTAAATTTGATTAAAAAATTTTTCTATCCAAATTTATTCATGAATCTTATAAAATGCACTAAACACAGCACTTTTTACTCCATTATGAAAATATTTTAGTTCCTTTCCAACTTATAAAAGAAGTCCCACTTTTCGAAAAAGCAGTTACTTTTAGTATATAATGTTATTCATGTTAAGAATTTTGAACAAGACTTCATATTAAGTTTAGATATTACAAACCTGAAATTTCGTTTTAAATCTTTGAATGTTCATCTATTTTCCACAGATCAGTTTAAGTGATTCATTTATTTTCAGAGTTTGTAAAACAGGTTTTCACCCTGGCATTTGAAAGGGAAAATCATTCTAAGTTTACACACAATTTAAAAGTTACAGCTAATAAAAACAATTACAGCAGCTCTGCCTGTAATAGAAAAGAGAACAAAAATTAAAATGTTTTTTTATTAGTATAATCACTCAATTCAAAAAAGAACCTAGGGAGGGAAAGAGGAGAAATTTTGGTTAATCTTTGGATTATGGTAACTTGGCGATTTTTTGGCGACCAACCCTGCTACACCAACTTGCTAGTTTTGTTTTGGACGCCATTTTGTTTTCATGAAGTTTTTTTTTTTTTTTTTTTTTTAACTCAACATTTTTTCCAACAATCTGCTAGCCGAATTACGCTTATGCAAGAACTTTTATGAAACAAAAGTGCTTAATCATGAGGATGATTAGGTGCGAAATTGGGAGAAAGTGCAGAATCGCAAACTGCTTGCGTTTTTAAGAATTGCACATACACGGTATCCATGTACACGTCGACCTATTTTGACTTAAAAAAAATCCCAGAATTGCACACAAATGGCATTGCGCACACTCTTGACTTTATCCATGTACACTGCTAAAGTTCTAGCTAGTAACCTTTATCGCCTTACCAAAATGTCGCCAAACTACTTGTTATTATATTCCAAAGATTAGCCGAAATTTTAAACCGAGACTGCCTTTTTGATATCGCTAGAAATTCGACAGAACACACATCATCAAATTTTTGCTCAATTATAATTTCCAACATATTTTTAAATTTTGGATTTCATTTTATACTTTGCAACATATATTTCAAATCTATCACTTAACTATATTAAACTGCTCAATCGATTTCAGAAGTTCTAAATCCTTAACTACTCCTTTTATTACATTGGATATATTATCCCTGCTATACTCTGTTTTGCATTCTTCTAATGGTGGATCATCGGCATCATTTGCAGCCTGTATTGCTGTCAACAGTGAAGTCAACTCTGAATTCGCATAATTAAAAAAATTGAACAAACTTTCCATAACTTCTTTCGGACAAAATGCTGCATGGGTTACATCTATACTCTCAAGATCCTTTCCTAACGCATCTAAAATATTCAGTTTTTCCTTCTCTGTAGACATTTTATTATCAAAAGAATCATCAAGTTTATCTACTGTTATTACATTTACAGTACCAAGCCCAACACATAAGGTTTTATTTTCACCGTTCTCACATCTTTTAAGCACAAGGAATCCAATGAGTTCACACTTTTTGTTGGAGTCTGAATTTCCAGTGCTTGTTAAAGAGTATGATTCTAAAAACTCTTCATTTTCTAAAATGCTGTCTAAAGATGGTTTTTTCCCCAATCTGATGTCTTGAAATAATTTTGCAAAATCACTACTCCTCTCCAATTTCATTTTCATATTAGATTTCAAGACAGCATCAGAAGCTACAGATGTGCATAATTTTTCATTGTAGGTCAACATTTTACAAGCATTAAGAATTTTCACTAAAATAGGTTTAATCTCTGAGTGACAAGTCAGAAATTCAGATTCTCTGTCACTTTTCCTTTCTGATTTCCTTTCACAATTTAGCAAAAAAGAGCTGATGGAAGGCTTCAATGAAACCAGAATATTTATTTCTTCTTCTGTTAAAATATCAACAGCATACTTTTCAGCAAAATGATCACTGATCAAAATATCAAGAAAATAAATTGAACATAAACTTTCTGGAACAATTATATATGCCGCTGCTGTCAAATTATCCAAATCGGATGAAGCAGAAGCATTTGATAAAGTGGAATCACTACATTTTTCTTCATCTGTTTTATCACGATAACATTCTTTGAGATAGGTATAGATATGCTTACATTTTGTCAAAATCCTTTGAAGATCTTTGGCACGGTTGTAAAAATCGACAATCTGCATCAAAGGTTGAATTTTTGCTTCTTTCTCAGTCTCATTCATAGAAGCCAGCTGTGAAAATTTGAAGAAGGGTAATTCCCGTTTCGAAATCCATTCCATGTCATGTTTATCTTTTGTTTCCTCGATGGCTTTAGAATAACGGCAGTTATGACACATATGTTCTTCATCTTGTCGAACATATTTTATATTAAGACACACACAATGCTGCCATGTTTTGCAGAAATCGCATTGGACCATCTTGCCCTCGTCTGCGGTACTGTTGCATACACACACCACAAGATCATCCCCTTCGAGACTTTCGGAGTTTTCGATTTCTGATAGGTTGGGAATCTTGTATTTAGGACCATCAGAAGCTGCATCTTTTTCTGGAGATACTGCTGCATTATCTGAAACTATCGATTCAGTATCTTTTGATAACGAGTCATTTTTTGATCGAGTTCTTCTCCGCCGATACCGTATTCCTGTCCAAGGAGGCCTCCTTATTCTCCTCCTGACAGGTAAAACACAGCTATTTTCTTTAGTTTCCAATTTTGCCTTTTCCAAGGTTGAATCTTTAAAACGCGTGCACATAACATGACTGGGAACTAAAGAAGCACTAGTTGATGTAGAATCAGCTTTAATTTTGATATCCTTTTTAGCATTATTATTCGTGGTGTGATCCTCTGAATCCACAGATTTGGATATAGTATTTAAAACAGAACTTAAAGATATATTTTTATCATGTTTAACATCAAAGTCCTCCAACTGAGAAGTTTTATTTGGCGGCAGATCAGTTACTCCTGGATTTTTTTTATCAATATCTATATTAGTGGCCATTTTTAAATCATCATTTGTCTCTTTATTTTGAGAATTACTTGACCAGTGGCTTGATACAGCATCAACAGCCATTCTGTAGGTTTTATTTACTTCATTAAAGTCTGCTGCTGAATTTTCATCGATTTGTGATGAGACTTGATTTGCAAACTGCTCAACTGAATTTGAGGGCAAAGACATAGAATGGCCAGCATACAATGATTCAGTACTAAGCTTAGTTACACTAAATTCAGTTATGTCAGGTTTAGCTGCATGTACATTAGCAACTTCTTTTTCATTTAATATTTTGGATTTACTATGTGATTGAATATCTTCCGATGTGCTGGATTTTGCTTCCTGGTTGATTATTTTACTTACTTCAACCTCTTCGACAATTTTATTTTCACTTGTATTTACATCACAATTCAAGTTTTCATTTCTCAAATCTTCTGAACTAATCTGAGATTTACTTTTCTTCCAAGCAGTATTTCTTTTCTTTAGCATATTAGATTTACGATTTGTTATTTTGTACTGTGATCGTAATGACCGAGATTTGTTTACCAGTCGCTCAATGATACTTGGTTTTTTAACACTCTTTTCCATTTTCTTTTCTTTATCATTGTATTTGGATGCAAAACCACTCATTACAGTATAGACCGATTCTTTCCTTCTTTGGACAATTGATTTTGAGGTTTTTTTCTCTGGATGTTTTACAACAGGGAAAGTCTCTCTTTCATCACTTAAGTTGCGGATTTGTTTAATAACAGGAGAGGTCAAATAAACTTCTGAATTCGCATATTTAGCAGGTAGAGAAACTTTTCTCCTGAAAGATCTCTGGGGAACAGGAGTGTCTATTTTTGCAGATGTTTTTAACTGCTGGCCCACATCATCTGAATTCCCATTTGAAGGAATTTCATTTTTTACCTCCAGGACTTTAACTGCTTCACTGGTAAGCGCTGTTTGAAAGTCTTTTTTAAGACCATCGACAAGTTCTTGTTTTAGACTTAATCTTCTTTTATTCTCTTTTTTAATTTCAACATATTTTGATAAAACTTCTGCAACATTTCCTACCTCAAGATTACTTTTTACATGACGTACAGACTCTTTTTGCTTTATGCTATGCCTTCTTTTATTACCCACAGTGATTTCAGTTACACTCTTACATTCCTGTACTTTGCTAGAGACATCATTCTTTCCTTTCTGCTCACCATGATAGTGTTTTAAATGCGACGTTAAAAGAGTTTCTTTGCGAAAGCTTTTAGTACAGCCATCGTAAGAGCACTTATATTGATTATGATCTTCTTGAATGACAAATTCTTTAGTAGCAACTTTAACTTCACTCTGCTCATCCGATTTTGAAACAACTGGTACCTTTTTCTTGTAAATTTCTTGAATATCTGATGTGTGAAGTTTACGCTTCATACCATCCTCTTTAAAGAAAACTAGATAATTATCATCTCCAATGCATTTCTTAATGACTGCTTCATACATTTTATTATCCTTCCATTTCGCAAGAACTCTCTGACCTTCATTGTACTGCTTGCAAATTTTCTTTCCTGATGACTTTACTTCTGATGGCTTTATATTTTCACTCAACATTGATAACCATGAATCATATCTTGAATTCCAATTTAAATAATGTACTTTAACTCTTAATTTTACTAAATCAATATCTACAATCTTAGCATCATACCAAAGCGATTTTTCTTTAACTTTCAGTGCTTCTCCAATTTTCCACTCAATACCAGGTCTATGAGGTACTGTATGAACATCTTCTGTTACAGAACTACTAGACAGCATACTTCTTCTCTTACGTTTAATACCTTTTCTAGACTGGTCATTAACCTTAGAACTGCATGCATTTTCATAGCTGATATCAGTTACATCACACGTAGCAGCAGTACTTGATTCTCTATTTTCTTTAACGTTCACATCAGCGGTATCACAAGAATCCGTAACACTTGATTTAGTATTTTCAAAATTTATACCTTCAAGGCATTCAACAAAGGTATTTAAGGCCTTTTCTGAAGCAATTACAGCACAAGTCATATCTTCTTTTGCAATCTGTGCATCAGAGAATATATAACTTTGACTTGGAGAAATAGCTTCTAAGTCAAATAATTTTCGTTTCTTAAACAATGGACTACTTCCATCCGAATCGGTTGAAATAGTACGATTTTCATCAGTTTCAGGTGAAGCAAATTCATAAGTGCTATTTTGTTTTACAGGAGTAATGCATTCTTCACTATTTTCACTGCTCACAGAATTGCACTTAAAAGAAACATCACGTGATAATTCACTCCCTTTCTCTACAGAAGGTACAATATTAGTTTCCGATACAGAACTACACTGCATATTTTTAGCAGTCTCCCCCAATATCTCACTTGGTTGAAGCTCTGCTCTGATCGAATCAACATCCTTATTAGAGGCCATCACCTTCAATTTTGTAAACACCACTACTTATTAATATTCTGTCATTATTAGACATTATAGATTTTTCAAAGCATACCAAAAAGCATTACGCAAGATCTGAAGAAAAAAAGCTACAAGTGTCAAACAATGGTTACACAAATCCCACCAAATTATATAATTATACACTAAACTACGTTATTTACCAATTTATAAACGAATACCATTATACTGATGCCACAATGAAATTAATTAATAAAACATGTATCAATACTTGAAAAATTGTTTCGTTCCCTACCTAAAATTTAATTATGACAACTATATATTGATATATATTGTTATATTATATATTGTTCAGTTATCAGACAATTTTAATCTACAAACGGGAAGTTTAAAATCCAGCAATGGCCGTTTTCATATATATCCACGCAGAACAAATGAGCTACATTAAAAAAAAAATTATTTTGCCTCGATGGTTTCTTAAAGTTTAATAAACGGAAAATAAATCAAAGCATTAAATAAACATTTACATGTGCCGCACACGTATTTTTTCTTAAATTATCAATAATCATACTTGGAATTAGATTTTATTGATTTGTGTTCTATTTCTATACTATTACTCTTATTAATAAGCAAACAGCAAACGTTACCAGACTTTCTGAATATTCTTCCCGATCTGCTAATGCTCATATAAAGGGTATCTGTAGTAGCTTTACTGTAAAGGGATCCGCAGCGAAGAAAAATTTTGTTTCCTTCAAAAGTTGAATTCTGGATAATATTTTCCCTAGTTCTTGTATTTTCTCAAATTTTACTGATTTTCAACTTTAATTCAATCAACCTTTTCAACCCAAGTATTTTCTTATAACCCTATCAATTTATGTCTTATATGCATTACTATGTCACATTTTGATACCTAATATTCAAGGTCCAAGGTCCGTACAGTGGTCCATCCAAGGTTTCACTGTACGGACCTTTGTCAATGTCTCTTAAGAACTCATATTTTATATTTTAAACTTCATCCTATGCCACGTACATCTCAAGTTTTGTTTTTAACTCAAGTTTTGATTTAATGCGCACTTTTAGTATCCCTTTACCATATTTATGTAACATTATGTGTATTCTTAAATTCTCGTTTTATTTTGAATGTTTCATATAAATGCAGGACTTATTTGACTTTCAGCTCACCTTTATGCTTAACATTTAACGCATTTAACTGCTCAACAGATGGCTCCAGGGGCTCTTCTCTCAGCGGATTCTCATCGACAACTCGCTATTTTCATCTCGTGTTTTGTAAGAACACAGACTGTTTTTAGCATAAAAGATTTTCTTTTCATACTGCGCATACACACTTATTTGTTATTAAACGCTATCGTCTTTATAGCTATACAAACGATAGGTTAAAACTCTAGTGTCAAATCTGCTCTCCGAACTATATCCACTTAGAACAACTGTATTTATTTAATTGCAGCTTTTGGAGAAGGGTATGAAGTATTAAAGAATTTCACGCAAATTAATATACTTTGATATTATTATTTCTAATATTCTAGTATTCATATTTATTCTAGTATTTTGTTTCTCACCATTTTCCGAATTACTGACGCTTTCAAATGCAAATTAATTCCAGGCATAAATATGTTAGGGAATGTTAGGTATTCTTTAAATTGTTTGTGCAAATTTTCCATCTTAATTTTAAGTTTTGGATTTATTTAGAAATTTTATATTTTCCTTAATTAATTTCAGCATTTTTACTTTCTTTATCGTTTTCTAAAAGGTGGCAACACTTACAGTGAATTTTTTTTTGTATACAATTACTTCCCTGTGTAAGGCAAAGAACGTCAATACATAGTATTTGTGTAAGGTTCTGTCTCGTTTAAAGATAATTTAAAACCAGCATGGGGGAGTGCAGCATTAATGACAGACTTAAAAAGTTTGAAGAGTTAAAGTTCCGTAGAAAAGAATCTAGGAAACTTAATCGTGAAGAAGTGGAAGAAGAAGATCGACGTCTTAAACTACCACCTAATTACGAAAAAAAAAATAAATGGGAACAGTATTTTATTGAAGAAGAAGAAAAGAAACAAGAAGCTGCAGCTAAAGGCGAAGATTATAAAAGAACTAAATTATTAAATGTTACTGCAGAGGATGCTGCTAAGTGGGAACGTTTAAAGAAAAAGAAAAACCCTGATCCTGGCTTTTCAAGTTATGAAGATGCAGCTGTTCGACAGTACGAAAGACTGACCAAGAAAATGAAACCAGATATGGCTACATATATGAAACAAAAGGAACAGATGGGGGAAGCATTCTATCCTACGAAAGATACGATCATCATTGGTTTACATCAAGATAGCAAAGAGAGCATTGATAATATGGTGGAAGATTTGGAAAAGCAGATTGACAAGCATTCTAAATTCAGTAGAAGACGACGTTATAATGACGATGCCGATATTAATTACATTAATGAACGAAACATGAAATTCAACAAAAAGTTGGAGCGATTTTACGGTCAGTACACTGCAGAAATTAAGCAAAATCTGGAGCGAGGTACTGCAATTTAATGTTTCACATCATTGTAGCAAGGTGTAAGATAACCACTAAGTATTGCATTGTATGTTAGGTACGCTATTGGGACATGTTTATTGCTTTATGTAACTAAGGTAAATATTATCACGATTTCTTGGTATTTACCACTTCGTAATAGTGTTCATAAGAATTATCTTCTAAATATTTTGTCACAAAGTGCATTTTCTTGTATTAAAAATATATGTTTTGTATTCATGATTTATTTCTGTTACATTATTGATATGAAGAATGTGAATTGATAAAATTACTCGGATAATCATTTTATGTACAGATAACTAGATATATTGTTACTGTCGTTTTGAATTATTAGAAAAAGGAGTTGGATTAAAAATTTAAACTATCACTTGAGTTTGCAGTACAAGAATGCATTTAGTAAACTGTGAAATTTATATTGTGCATGAGGAATTTATTCTATATGTATTTTTATTTTTCTAGTTGATGTAAATTTCACTTTCATCAAAAATATTAAATTATCTGAATCATTAGTTCTGCTGATTAAATACTTAAAAATTATACCTAAAATATTATAATTTAAATAATTAACTCACAATGCCTTAATATATAGAAATTATTTGAGACTAACATGTGAATGTCATTTACTTCTGTGGACTTTTAAATATTTTATATTTTTAATTAAGAATTTGTACAGTAATTTCAAGAAAGAACTTTTTGTAGAATGAAAATAAAATATCGCCCTAAATAATGTATTATAAACTCGCTTGTAATTTATTTATACAGGATTTTATAAAAATAGCATATGATGATGTCGACATACTTTATAAAATTCAGTCCTTGTACTGAGTTTTCTTATTTTTAATAAGTTGTACAATGAGACTGATATAAGACAAATAAGGTTCTCTTTCTGGCTAATATCCAGACTAATATTGGTTCTATATATATTTTTAACTGAATATTTGGCTAATATTCAGTTCAAAATACATTGATTAATTCTGAACCTGGCTTTATATGAGCAAATGAGAAATGCAATTCTAACAGTTTGCATATGTTGTTATTTGATTCACAAAGGATGAGGAAATATATTGTAGGTTCATCCAATACCTTAATTTATTGTCTCATACCACTTTACTGGAAAGCACCAAAGTTCCCGCATCTTAACTTGCTAATTTTTTTTTTGCATGTTTTCAGCAATCGCACCAGTTCGACCACTTTCTAGTTCAACAGCTCTATTATACTGAAATTTCTCAAAGTTCATTTATTATTTCAGCTCACATATTATTTTTTCTAATTTATTTCAAAGTCTTATAAGCATTTTATTTCAATATAAACTTAACTAGAAGGTATTAAAAAATTGCTTGTATGATACAGAGTGTTTGTCAGCGAGATAGCAGTAAAAATGTTGCACTCTGGTAGTTCGTCTTGGAGTTAAGGTAATTAAACTGCAACTGGGAGTGCAGTATTAATATTATTTAAATAATTATGAATTAATTTGGTAATACTTAGTTATTTGATTTTTAAATCATTAATAATTTTAATAGTAATTTTATTTTCTAAAATTTTTTTAGTATAGCAAATGGTTTATGGCAACTTGAAATCCGTCTCCGGTAATTAAATAATTATGATTTTAATAGTATTTAGACGTCTAATAGATTTTAATAGTCTAGTAAATAATATTTTGTTCTAATAAAATAATTAAATATCGAATGATCATACGGAACAACAAACAGCATATGAGCGTATGCACCACGTCTGATGACAAAGTTACGTGATCAGCACGACGATTCATATACAAAGTCATTACAGCCAAAGCAAAGTATTTACATATAGAAAGAAAACATCCCTTCCCTTTTCCCTTTCTCCCTAGCGTAGTGAAGATTTAAACTAGCAAACTAAACTGTCCTCCTACTTTATGGCGCGCATCGCCCAACTTGGCAAACGCGATTTCAGGAAGTTCGCCAAGTGCCAGTTATCTGAGTATCCCCAAAAAGAGGATTGTTATTTTGGATTTAGTTAATGTTTTTGGTATTTATTTGGAAAATACAACTGTATTTGATTAGTAGTATGGTTTCGCACTTGGGTACCCCAGTGATGAGAAAACATTATCAGCTTTTATGTAAATCACTTGTACTGAAATGAAATTAATGATGACTTTAACATTTAGTAGAATTGTGATGTTTTTTTGGCATATTTTTTACTATACGTGTAATAACTTGGAAATTTTGTTGATGGTTCTAATATTGAGACATATACAAGTGCTTGAGGTCATGATTATACATTTAAGATACACGATAAAGAACAAACTTGCATTTGAGGCAGATTTAAATATTATGTTTTATTTAGCTAAGCCAACATGAAATTTTGGGCACCATTGTGCCTGTTTTTGGAGAATTAAATCAGTAGAATTTAAAAAGATAAATTTTAAAGAGACCAAGCATTAGCAAGAGAAGCAGAACCAATGTGTTTGAGATAGAAATATCGATTCAGAATGAATTAGTTTTGATTTCAATATGATTTCATTTGCTCATTAATAAAGATTTGAAATTATTTTTGGTTGGTTGATACAGTCAAAAGTCTTTAATCCGGACTCGTTGGGACTTCGGTGGCATGCAGAAATTATAAAATTAAAAATATGAAATAAAGCGCAATTATGATCTAAAAGGTATCAAAATTTACAAAAAAAAAAAAAAAAGGTTAATATTTATTTGTTTACTTTATCAAACATTTCTTTCAACGCGTGCATGCGTAAAGCATACATTACGCATAGTCAAAATTAGAAAATTGCAACCAGAAAACTATTTGATTTGTATTTGTGATATTTATAATGACGAGGAATTTGATTTGAATCATATCAAAGACTGAGTACATCGAGATGAAATACTACATTATAAGCCCAATAAAATAAAAACATCTGCCCTGAAGATAAGGATAGTGCTGACAGATCAACTTCCAGTTCATTGCGTGCCGCAACGTCCCCCTCCCTGCACAGAGCAGCATGAAATTGATAAACAGATTTCGGAATGGTTAGAGAAACAAAGGAGCCTTTATCCATTTTTTTCAGCAATTCCACTTTTTGTTTGATGGACATTAAAACATGCTTTAACTTTGTAGATCCAGCATCGGAAATTTTATTTGACATAATCGAAAGTTCCAACTTACTTTTATAAAATTGCTCTAAAAGTGTGCAAAAAATAATAAGCCGGTTCCAATTCGAAGATTAAGGAACAACGCAATCTGCAACATTAACTAAAATAGATAATTAGATAATTTTAGCTTATACCGTCTGTTATACATTAAACGCACATGCGTAAATGTATTACGTGCATGCGCAAAAAGTTTGTAGCTTTAAGGTCCGGATTATGGGTGTCCGGATTAACGACTTTTGACTGTGTTTTGCAAAACTACTTGTATCATCACTTTTATGTGAAAATCTATAATGGCGCTATAATCGCAATTAAGAGAAGTTGATTATAAGCAATTACTATTTTTGAAACAAAAAAGAAATATACACAAATTAAAATGAAGAATTAAGGTCCTGGTGAAGTTAAAGTTAAAATTTTAATGTACATATTTTTTATGTTACTTGTACAGTCAAGTCGAGACTTCGGCAATTCCGGATTATCAGTTTTTCTGGATTATAGATCATCAATTTAAATCTGGTAAGATGGCATGCAGAAATTATAAAATTAAAAATATGAAACGATAATTTATGATCTAAAGGGTATCAAAATTCACAAAAAAAAGCTTAATATTTATTTGTTTACTTTATTAAACATTTCTTTCAACTCGCGCATGCGTAAAGCAGACGTTGCGCATAGTCGAAATTAGAAAATTGCAACCAGAAAACTATTTGATGTGTATTCGCAATAGTGACGAGGAATTTGATTTAAATCATATGAAAGACATAATTTATCGAGATGAAATACTGCATTTAGTAAGGAATTATAAGCTGAATAAAATAAAAACATCTGCTCTGAAGATAAGGATAGTGCTGATAGATCAACTTCCAGTTCATTGCGCAACGCACTCCCCCCGCAGAGCAGCATGAAATTGATAAACAGATTTCGGAATGATTAGAGAAACAAAGGATATACCTTTATTCATCTTTTGCAGCATTTTCACTTTTTGTTTGATAGACATCGAAACATACTTTTGCTTTGTAGATCCTTTGGGAGCTCCAGCATCGGAAATTCTATTTGACATAATCGAAAGTTCAAGCTTACTTTTTTAAAATTGCTCTAACAGTGGAATTGCTTAAAAAACAAAGTTTAATATTTATTTGTTTGCTTTATTAAGCATTTCTTTCAATGCACGCATGCATAAACCATACATTACGCACAGTCGAAATTAGAAAATTGCAACCAGAAAACTATTTGATGTGTATTCGTAATATTTATAATGATGAGGAAATTGATTTAAAGCATATCGGAGTACATCGAGATGAAACACTACATTTAGTAAGGAATTATAAGCTGAATAAAATAAAAATATCTGCCCTGAAGATGAGGATAGTGCTGACAGATCAGCCTACCGTTCATTGCGCGTTGCAATGTCCCCCCTTTCCCGCAGAGCAGCGTGAAATTGATAAACAGATTTCAGAATGGTTAGAGAAACAAATGACCTCTCTGTCACTTTCTTCATGTCTTTATCGATTTTTTGCAGCAATTCCACTTTTTGTTTAATGGACATCGAAACATGCTTTCGCTTTGTAGATCCTTTGGCAGCTCCAGAATTGGAAACTCTTTTTGACATATTCGAAAGTTCAAGCTTACTTTTTATAAAATTGCTCCAACAGTCTGCAAAAAATAATAAGCCGGATCCAATTAGAAGATTAAAGAACAACACAATCTCCAACATTAACTGAAATAGATAATTAGATAATTTTAGCTTAGCTTATACCGTCCGTTATACATTAAATGCGCATACGTAAATGTATTATGCGCATGCGTAAAAGTATTATGCACATTCGAAAATGCATCATGCATTTACGCATGCGCAGAAAGTTTGTAGCTTTGAGGTCCGGATCATAGATCATTCCGTATTAAAGACTTTTGACCTTATACAATAACAGTCAACTCGCACATGCTTGTTCGACATCTGTGTGTAAGTACAACCGAATTTTCTTAAAATGCAGTGTCAGAATCGGCAAGAAAAGTTTTAAAATGGGGATCAAATTAAGGCAGCAATATTGTTTTGTATAAAATGCTTCTTTTTATGAATATTTATAAGCAGTTACACCTGTCCCGTAGAAACAAGAGAAACACCCCGCCTAAGAAACAAGGATTATTAGGAGGGAGGGAATATTTTTGTGACAACTTATTAAAATGTTTCCGATTTCTGCAAAATTGTACATAATCTGTTTCAGATTGATTCTAACAGTACATAACTTTTTTTTAATGAAGTATTTAAGGAGTCATGAAGAGTTAATTTTTATTCATCAAAATGTTTAAAAAGAGGGCTCATTTAATTTCTGGTATGCATTAAATAGTGGGTCTGTTATATGATTGTGTAAATGGTTTCATAAAGTAAAATATGGAATACATTATACACACTGGAATAAATTGTCAAATATGCCTACAGTGGGACCAGGAGCATAGAGACTAGACTGTGGATAACTGGAAGGCAGTTGTCTTTGTCGGATGAATTATGATTTCTCAATCACGTTGAAGGTCATATCAGAGTATGCTGTCTTTCGGGTGATTGCTCCCCCCCATACAACAAGTCATACACAGGTTGGTGGTAGCATTATTATGCTTTGGGGGATGCTGTCATGGGTGGCTGTGGGTCCCTTAGTTGCAGTAGAACAGACCACGGAAGCTGTAGACTATCTGAACATAATTGCGGATCAGTTGCATCTTTACATGATGTCTCTTCCCAACTAGAAATGGAATCTTTGTTGCAAGGCTCGAATTCTGTTGGAGTGGTTTGAGGAGCATAAGGATGAATTCTAATTAATGTCCTGGCCACCTAACTCGCTGAATATGAACCTGTTGGAGCACATTTTGGGATGTTATAGAGGGGCAGCTCAGAGCTCAAATACCATCAATGTCGGAATATCTCGACTTTACGTGACCACTGCTTACACATTTGGTACAACTTGTCTTCAGTCATCTACCAAGAACTTGTGGCATGTATGCCAAGGCGAGCTGCAGTTGTTATGCAGGCGAAAGGTCACATAATGCATTATTGAGTAGGTGGTTATAATGTTTTGCCTCTTCATTGTATAATTAAGTAATAATATTTATTACTGGAGGAATTAAAGCATTAAGAATCAGCATGATACTGACAAATTTGCAACTTTTCAAATAATCGTAATTTGGCATGTTATTTTAACTCAAATAATATGTTTATTAACAAATAGCTTTTATTTAAAAAATAAAATATAAATTATGTGACAAACAGGCATAATAGCAAAGTTTATAGATTTTTTTGCTGGTTATGTAGAATGTATCTAAACATTAAAAACTTCGTTAAAAAATTGTTATTTGTACATGCATATATTATTTTGTTACTTGAAAAGTTCTAACACATTAAACATTTTTTTTTCCTAAATGCTTTTATAATTTGGTATCCTACTTTCTTCTTTTTCGAGTAATTTTGAAATTACATTCAAAATAATAAATGTTTAAAATGGTTACATGATATTTAATTTCATATCATCAGTAACATAATTTTTGATTTAAGATTCTTAGAAAAATTCTTAAAATACAGATACTGCTCATTAATGCGTATTTTACATGCATATGCTATTATATTATGAATTTTTAAATTTTATATTGGCATTTTTGAGCTGCAAATTTATTAGCAATGCTTTCAAAATTTGGTTTTGAATAATGTCGTTTCCAATTGTATTGTTAACAAATTATTAAAAAACAGAAGATATTTTCTAAATGATATTTCATTCATTTAAAAAATTAAAATGATCTACCCTGAATATTTGAAATGGATAAGTATAATAAATATTTGTACTATTTTGTTATCAGGACAGATTCAGAAATGTATGTATATATGGATGTGTGTGTATATCCACATACATATATCCACACATGTGCATACATACAGACATCTCTGAATCTGATCCCGATAACAGAAGAGTATCAAAATATTTTTTTCAGTTTGGTTAAAAAAGTTGGCAAACAATATTTACAAATAATGTTTTCCAAAAGTACGAATGTGCATCAAATATAAATGAGCCTTTTGTTTAAATAAAATTTATTTAAACAAAAGGCTCATTTATATTTGATGCACATTCGTACTTTTGGAAAACATTATTTGTAAATATTGTTTGCCAACTTTTTTTTATAGGAAATAAATATAAATATAAATAATTTATAGGAAATAAATATAAATATAAATAAAATTTATTTTATAGGAAACATCTACATTTCTAAAAAATGATTTTTTTAAACATTCTCCTCATTTTATGATACATTTTCCCGTATGGTTTGTTAATTTTTTCATACCGTTTTTGTACAATGAAGTTGGATGAGTATCTAACCAGTTACGCGTGAATGTTTTCACTTGATTGGTCTCAAAGTGTTTCTTTGTTCCAACATGTGAAATTTGCATTATGCTGTAAGGTGCATGATCAAGCATTTTCCAGTGCATTTCCACCAGTTTTCTGCTTGTTATACTTGCTGTGTGAGGCCTGGCGTTGTTGTGGAGGATCAACACTTGGCAGATGGGACAGCCTTGTCTTTTGCATCGATTCTGAAGCCTAACTTAATCTAAGAGATCACAGTAGTAAGTTGTATTAATGGTCTGACATCCATGTCAGAAATCCACCAGTAGGACTCCTTCCAGTTCCTAAAGACCATGGACAACACTTTCCCCACAGACAATCAAGTTTTGGCTTTCATGGGGTTTCCTTCGCTTTTTGTTCTGCACTCCATGCTTGCAGACTTTGATTGAGGGCTGTAATGATGCACTGATGTCTTGTCACAGGTAACAATTTTATGCAGAAAAGCTTCCTCTTCAAAATGAGTTTTAAGCAATTGAGAAATTCAAACTCTTCAGCCTTTTGATCATCATTCAGCAACTTTGGAACCCAACAAGTTGAAATTTTTCTGAAACTCAGCTGCTTTCTGGTTGGACACTTCCTAACACAAAGCTCTGAAATTTGAAGCACTGTGCAGCATCGATCCCTTTTGATAAGCTCACGAACACATGCAATGTTTTCATAAGTCACACTGATGTGAGGATGATGGGGATGATCTTGATTCACAACACTTTTACAGGCCTTACTTGAAGTCATTGCACCAAACCTTTACACAGGGTTCGTACGGTCCTTAAAAGTCCTTAATTTTTTCAAAAATGATTTTTGGTCTTTAAAAGTCCTTAATTTTGGCCAAAATGAATAAACGGCCCTTAATTTTGCTCATTTGACATTTCTTATCATTTCTAATGATTGCCATTCTATGTGTGAATTGCGATTTCTCATGAATATGGAATTAAAATTGCACGGCTCTTAACCAATCTGTTGGCGGATTTGCGTTGCAAACGATAAAAAAAAAAAAAAAAAAACAATTAGCTACCCGAACGAACGTATCGGTGTCTGATTGGCTATTCACCCAATCTTTCGAAACAGGTGTCATCCATAAATTTAGGCAGACTGTGACGAAAGCGTGAAGCCGGAAGTTCTTTAAGAGGCGAAAGTGATGATGAAGGTGCTCGAGGAAAAAAAAGGGGGGGATTCTGAAAATATTTGCCAAAATTAGAGCAATTCCAACCTGGAAGGCCACAACCCTTCCGACGCCAATAGGAACGAGATGCCTGGAAAGTGCATTTTCAATAAACTGTGGCTTCATCAAGCTGACTACAAAGACTGGATATTAATGGATGACAATCCTTATAAAGCTAAATGTGGTCTTTGTTTGAAACAAATTGAAATTTCTATAATGGGAGAGTCAGCGCTGAAAATTCACATGAAAATTAAGTTTCGTTTTATCATTTCAATTTGTTTTTACACGGTTTTGCTTAGCTTAATTTCTGTGTTTGTTTCAATTAAGCCATAAATTAATTTTTTATCACTTTCTACGGAGTTTATTCTCTTTTTCACATACTGTATGTATGGGATATCAGGATTTATTTCTGCAGAGGGTCTGTTATCGATTTCGCGGGAAATCTGTTGGCTCCATTTCGATTTTAGGTCGCCAAGGGCAAATTCGGTAACGTTAGCCGAGAAAAAGTGAAGTTCGGAAATACGTTTTGAAGCTTCAATAGACAATTAAGTATTTGGTTTAATCCTGTGCTGTTGATAGTAATACATTATTTTTGCTAATGGCGATACAATTATTAGTTGAAAACAACTAATTAAATTTTTTTAAATATTTTTAAAGCTAAAAACAACTAATTGAAACTAATTTTCCTGAATTAACTAGACGCAAAATTAACTTACATGAATTACTAAAAAGTTATTGGGTAGAAGTTTAACTGAAAATATACATTCCGTGTATATATATATTTATTTATATAGTACAAAGTCCGAGGTCGGGACTTCGGCGATCCCAGATTTGAGATTTTTCCGGATATTAGATCACTTTAAATCTACTAAGATGGCACGTAGAAATTATAAAATTGAAAATATGAAATCGTGATTTATGAAATAATGAAGCATTTATGATTTAAAGGGTATCAAAATTTACAAAAGAAAAGAGCTTAATATTTATATGTTTACTTTATTAAACATTTCTTTCAATGTGAGTTGTTTGATTTGTTTTCTCTGCTGATACTTTAGACTAATATTATAGACATATAATTTCTTGTTGAGTTATTAAGTTCCATTGTTCAAGTCCTGTAATTGCTGTGTCGAGAATTCCGAATAACTTGTCAATCAAAATTTTTTCTCGTTCAGTAACCTCTCTGTTACTTTCTTAACTATCGGTAGCTGTATTTTCTGGATTTAGAACCATACTACAGATTTCGCCCTCCGTTAATTGATTGATGATTGGGGCATTGTCATCGCAATGAAAAACTTCTGTTTAACTTTAAAAAAAAAAGGACCTCCTCCCAATTTATAAGTTAAAACCTAAATTCTGCCGCCTGGTGCGGCCATGGAAGGCGCTGGTTCTGGCTTTATGTGAAAAACAAATCAGTTATTCTTTATTCAAATAGCACTAAATATAATCGTTTGTCCTATAAGTATCATTAACAAAATCTATTTTCAGCATAAGGAAAGAAATTTCTGTTAAATCTCCCCTTGTCAACATTTTAGCGCATTAAACTTAAATCTGTAATCGGATAATACTCTGTTATTTGGCGTCGCTGCATGAGTCATCACTCAAGTTGTCATCCGTTGATAAACATGCGGTGATGAAAGCAAAATACAATAAATAATGATTCGCGATTTCGGCATCAAGGATATAAAATATTAGTTGGTGTAAAATTAACAAATGTTTCGGTTTGAGATTATGCCAACCAGATACGCAGCTATGGAGTCAAGTTACTAATCACACAAATTTATGCTAAAATAATTATTTCTTCAATAATGAGATATTTTATTTAGCGCCAAACTGAGATTAAGAATCGAGATTTCCGGCATGTTTTTTTATGATGAGGAAAAAAATCTAATGCGCATGCGTAAAGCATAGCTCTTTCCTCCAAAAAAGCTCTAAAAAATTGGTTGGTGGTGGCTTTGAGGTCCGGATTTTAGATCATTCCAGATATTGGATGTCCGGATCTCGGAATTTGTACTGCATATATATATATAAATACATTATATGCATATTATATGCGATACTTAATTTTACTAATGCCTTGCATGTAATGCCCCTTTTAGCTGAAAAACATCTTTCCCTTCTCAACTGCAGAGTTTCTTCTAACAGTATCATGAATTTTGTCAAGTTAAAAGAACCATCTACTTCAGGAAAAGATGTAACTGCTAATTCAACATCAATAAATGTAGAAAATAATAAAATAAATTCTTTTCTTTTCAAATCTGAAGTTACAGATGCAGAAATATTGCGGGCTTTTAAGTGCATCAAAAGCCACTACAGTCAAAAGTCGTTAATTCGGACACCCATAATCCGGAATGATCTATAATCCGGACCTCAAAGCTAAAAACTTTCTGCGCATGCGCCGCGTTGACACATGCGCATAGGCGTTTACGCGCGCGCGTTAGACCTTTACGACTGCGCATATGCGTGTGCGCAAGTGCAGAAAACGTTTTCGCGTGCGCGTTAATGTAAAACGGACGGTATAAGCTAAAATCATCTAATTATCTATTTCAGTTAATGTTGATGATTGCGTGGTTCCTTAATCGTCGAACTGGATCCGGCTTATTACTTTTTTCAGACTGTAAGAGCAATTTTATAAAAGTAAACTTGAACTTTCGATTATGTTAAATAGAATTTCCGATGCTGGAGCTCCCAAAGGATCTACAAAACGAAAGTATGTTTCGATGTCCATCAAACAAAAAGTGGAATTGCTGCAAAAAATGGATAAAGACATGAAGAAGGTGACAGAGAGGTTAGTGAAAACGAAAAAATTTCGATTGACAAGTTAGTCGGTATTCTCGGCACAGCAATTACGGGACTTGAACAGCGGAACTTTGTAACTGAACAAGAAATTATGTCTGTTTATAGAATTAAAGAGAAAGTATTAACACATAAAACGAAGCAACTTATACAACTTACATTGAAAGAAATGTTTAATAAAGTAAACAAATAAAGATTAAGCTTTTCTTTTTTTTTTTTTTTTTGTAAATTTTGATACCCTTTAGATCACAATTGTTCTTTATTTCATAAATTACGGTTTCATATTTTTAATTTTAGAATTTCTGCATGCCATCTTACGAGATTTAAACTGATGATCTATAATCCGGAAAAATCGATAATCCGGAATCGCTGAAGTCCCGACGAGTCCGGATTAACGACTTTTGACTGTATTCTTTTAAATCGTGCGATGATATTGGGCCTTTATTCACTAAAATGTTTCCGGATAGTTCCATTGCAAAATAGTTTTCATGTGGTGAAAAGAAATGTTATGTTATTTTGGGATTTGCGTCATGGACGCTAAGAGTTACGGACGTACGAGCTCTGAGCTCCGTAATGCAAACGATGGAACCACGAATACGGCGCCGCCAGCAGGCAATCACTCCATTTCTCCTCCGCCTTTACAAATTCTGACTGATATGGATACCACTACTTCAACTCCTCCTGCTCCTCCTTCTGCACTAGAGCTTTCTAAAAGTGCACTCCAGATCTACTCTCTCAAAACTCGACATACTGACTTGCTCTTCGACATACAGCGACTACAACGATCTGCGACACCGAATAAGGACCTTATGCTGAAACAACTACAGGATGAGGGTGAGAAAATTTTATTTTCTTTACATACACTCTGTACCAAACTAAACATCAACTTATTCACTTTACCTGCTACCGAAGACGAGTTTATCAAAGAACTCAAAAAATCTACAATAGCCCCTGATTCTGAATCCAAAACTCCAAAACCAAAATCACCCTCATCCTTAGACAATCAGAACTCACCTAAAGAAATTTCTAAGCAAGACTCAAAAAAACGCACCAGACCAGTCGACAGTGACGGCTTTGCAATCCCCCCCAAACACTTGATTGCAAAGAAATTGCCCAGCACTAGTGAAAATACCAAAAACATTCCAACATCAAACTCATACACAAACATTCAAAACATCACAGAAAACACTGAAAATTTAACGCAGCAGCCGGCTGACACTCCAACACCCAAAATTCAAACACCATCACCCATCTTCATTAAACCGCGTGCTGATTGGTTCTTTTTACTAAATCAGTTACGCAGACACGCACCAACTGTCCAATCCAAACAAGACATAGAATTTTTACGCCTCACCACCACTAATGAAACGGATTACAGGACAGTTGTTAGATTCCTTACAGAAAACAACATCCAATTTAAATCACATACATTAAAATCACAGACCACTCAAAGTGGTCATTAGGGGATTACCCTCAAACACTCCGATCAATGTTGTGCAGACTGCGGTCGAAGTGCTTGGTTTTAAAATCCACAAGATATCCCAACTAAAGAAATGGAAGACCAAAATGCCGATGCCTCTTTTCTACATTCAGATACATAACAGCCTCAAAGCATCTGAAATCTACTCCATCAGAGAACTCCTTGGCACAGAAGTCGCCATGGAACACTTCAAAGGGCAGAAAGGTCCCTCTCAAAGCTGGCGTTGCCAGGGATTCTTCCATTCATCGGAGGTATGCACTTTACCACAACGCTGTGTCAGATGCGCTGGTCCGCATCAGGCTGAAGATTGTACCAAGCCTTTTGAAGAACCGAACAAATGTGCTAACTGTTCCGGTAACCACGCAGCCAACTGGAGATCATGCCCAAGATTCCCAGGATCCAAAAATAGACAGCCACCAAAACCAAGTACCAAGCCCAGTCAGATCGTTGACAACACAAACAAATTTAATCTACAAAGCACTACATTCCCAACACTGCCGGCTGCACACACACCCAGTGCAAATAATACTCGCCCTGGAGTTTCCTACTCCGCTGCCCTTACGGGTATGCAACAGACTGCACCCCAACTTATTCCAAATTTTTCGGTCCCCATTGGAGTTAATTCGAACCTAAATTGTACCGAAATCCTTTTGGCTATTATCCAAATTTCTAACCAGCCTGGTATTATCCAAATTTCTAACCAGCCTGGTACCAGAGCAGACTACTTTTGGCATTCAAAAACGCCTTACCGCAGCTCAGAGTGGCTCCATCTGGTGCTGACGCGGCTTACTACATCTTTGAGAGTTATGTCACTCTCCAATTTTCTGATTCCCACAATCATTAAAATTCAATACTTTGAAACGGTTGAAAAATCTTAAACTATGCACCTAGAATGCAAATGGCATTCTTTCCAAATTCCATGAGTTTAGAGACTATGCAGAAGAGAAGGATTTTGATATCATTTTTGTCCAAGAGACCAAACTCCAGCCAGGGAGAGCTCCCAAGCTTATAAATTATGCATTGTATAAAAATGACAGACAAGCTTCAGATACACGTGATGTTTATCATGGTGGCACTTGTGTCTACATAAAAAATTCAATACCACATAGAAGAACTAATTCACACCGAGTATGAGCAAACTCGAAGCAACAATCATCGAAATTTTTATTCAAAATTCGCCTTCCCTAGTTATGATCTCTGCCTATCTCCCACCAGATGGAAATTTTCCTGTGGTAGATTTCAACAAACTGCTCAATTTTTCAAATAATCTAATCATAGCTGGTGATTTAAATTGTCACCATCAGCATTGGCGTTGTCGCAGATCAAACCCTGCTGGTCGTGGCCTCCTAAAATGGGCTCAGTGCGCCCAAATTAAAATTATTGCGCCGGATTCCCCCACTAGATATGGTTCACGGGGTGCCCCCTCATTCATTGACTTGGCACTTTTTAGAAACATCCCTTTTGGATACAAAGTGACTGTTGAAAATTGTTTATCATCAGATCACAACCCCGTGATCATCGACCTTAGCTGTACTATTTTTACTCAAAATTTTCCGGCACTCGTCTCTAGAAATTGGGACAATTTTCGTTTTAAACTTAATACTAAAATTTTACCCTCCCTCGAAATTAAATTCAGCCATGATATAGACACGGCAGTAGATCAGTTAACGAACACCTTAACTGATACTTATAAGGAAGTATCAAAACCCACCCTCAGACCCAAATTTAGTAAATTACCTCAAGAAATTAAACTCAAAATTAAAGAAAAGAATAAAGTACGGAGACTTCGGCAAAGAAATAGAAATCCTGGCTTAAAAATACAACTCCGTACTCTCCAAAATGAGATCAAGGCATCATGTGACCAGTTCTTCCAATCACAATACACGAATTACATCCAGTCCTTAACGACCAATGATAACAGTCTTTGGCGCGCATCAGCCCGCCTACGCAAACACAAATCTCACATTCCGTCCTTAGCTACGGACGCAGTGGTGGGTCACACAGACGCTGAGAAATCTGAACTAATTGCGGATTCTCTTCAAACACAATTTACACCACATAATGAAGGAATTTTTTCGAACAACGCAAGTTCTTTCCCGCAAGATGTTGAACGCTTCCTTTCCTCTCCTTTCGCGAGAGAAATACAGTACACTTCCATGAGCGAGGTAAATGAATACATTGCCAAGCTCAAACCCAAAAAAGCCCCTGGTATGGACTCTATCTCTAATCGTATGATTAAAAATTTACCCACCAGTTATCTATTTTTCTTAGTAATGCTTATAAATTTTATGATACAGCATTGATATTTTCCTCAAAGCTGGAAACGAGCACTCATTGTGCCTATTCCAAAACCAGGCCAAAGCCTTTCAAATCCTCAGAATTATAGACCTATCATCGTTATCAAAGATATACGAATTTGTGTTACTTAAACGCCTGAATGATTTTCTTCGAAATCACAACGTTCTGATTGATGAACAATTTGGATTTCGAGCAAAACACTGCACTACGCACCAGCTGCTGAGGACAGTGGAGTTCATTCACGAAGGGTTTCGTAACAATATGCTTACTGGCGCTTTATTTCTTGATATAGCCAAAGCATTCGATAGGACTTGGCATATAGGAATCATTATCAAGCTCATACAACTTGACGTTTCGGCCCATTTAATTCATATAATTAACTCGTACCTCACCAATAGATCTTTTTCTGAGCGAGTTATTTCTTTCATTTCTGCACCCCGTCCTATACAAAGCGGCGTCCCCCAAGGGTCACTTTTAGGCCCAATTTTGTTCAACATTTTCATAAATGACATACCAAAATCACGTAGTATCACTCTTGCACTTTATGCAGATGATACGGCCATCCTAGCTCAAAACAAACGCCTTGAAAACTTGGTTCACATCATTCAGAGATATCTCTCCAGCCTTGAGCACTGGCTCATCACTTAAAAAATTAAAATTAATGTTGCTAAATGTGCTGCTATGATATTCAAATGTAGCCCCCTCCCGTACCCTTCCATTAATTTAAAGTTTTTCGACGACTATGTTCCCTGGTCAAATTCTTACAAGTACCTAGGAGTTGTTCTTGATTAAAAATTACGATGGCACCTTCACATTGAAAATGTTCTCAATAAAGCAAAAGGTGCTAGAGCCCAACTTTACCCTCTCTTAGCTCGAAAGAGCCATCTGTCAATTAAAAACAAAATTCTTCTCTATACATCAATTATAAGACCTGTCTTTATGTAGGCATGTACAATCTGGGGTACTGCTGCAAAAACTCATGTGAAAAAACTTCAATCTTTTCAAAGTAAGACCTTACGTATGGCCCTTAATGCAGCCTGGTACAGTCGGTCACAAAAGTATTCGAACACCGGTACCCTATCAGAAAATGACAAGATGGCGTTTTTTTTCTCTTTCTCTCTGTGTGTCGTGTTATTCCATCCTAGGTTTTCTTCTCCCCCCATCTTGGAAAAAACTGGAAAAAATTGGTTACGATCTCTTTTTGAATGGGGAGATGCCATTTTGAGAAAAAGCTGACGACCCTATCTTGGAGAATGAACATGACCGCTCTACACACCCTTTTACTCTCTCTCTCTCTCTCTCTCTTTTTGAATTGGGAAGCCATTTTGGGAAAAAGCAGACGACCCTATCTTGGAGAATGGAAATGAACGCCTCTCCCTCTCTCTTTGAAATGGAAAGCCATTTTGGGACCCTCTATTCTTGGGGAGGGAGAAAACTGAAGTCTGCATTTCGCTGTCTCTGAATGCGGAAAGCCCTTTTGGGAAAAGCGGACCCTCTTCTTCTGATCTTGGAGAACTGGAAATGAACGCTCTACACGATCTCTCTTTGAATTCAGAAGGTATTTTGGGACCTTCTAATGTTGGAAAACTGAAATGAACGCTCTACACCTTCTCTCTCTCTCTCTCTCTCTTTCTCTGAAATGGGTAGCCATTTGAAAAGTCCCTAACTTTGGAAAAAAACAGAAATGAACGCTCTACACCATCTCTCTTTGAAAATGGGGGGGTGTCATTTTGAGACCTCCCTCCCCTAAACTTGAAAAAAAAAACTGAAATGAATGCTCTACACTTTCTCTCTTTGGACATGGGTAACCCTTTGGGGACCCTCTCCTCTTGGTAGGAAAAAAAAAGAACTGAAGTGAAGGCTCTACACAATCTCTCTTGGAATGGGATCCATATTTCGGGAAACGTGGATCACCTCATGCTGGAAAACTGAAGTGAACCACCAAGATTGGACTCTATATAATATTTTTTTTAATTGACATCATGACCCTCCTCCCATTTGTTATTAAAAAATTTGTTTTTTTTTGTTTTGGTTTTTATCCCATTTCCGATGTGATTTCAGAAATGCAATTCCATAACAGTTCAATTTCATTCGAGGTTAAATGATCTAAACAGTCTTTGACCCACCCATCCGTATGATTATTTTCTTCTCCTTCCTGTTGCACCAAATTTTGTATGTCCATATAATCATTCCATACGGGAAGGGCTGGATCCTCACAAGGCTGTCTTGAAACACTTGGAGTCTCTTTGGGATGAGTGGAGGGATCTAGGATGTCTGGACCCGGTGCGATTCTACCTCCATGATTTCTGGACCCGTTGGAACTTGTTTACCCGGCTGAAATTCTACCTCCATGATTTCTGGACCCGTTGGAACTTGTGAACCCGGCTGTGATTCTGCCTCCATGATTTCTGGACCTGTTGGAACTTGTGGACCCGGCTGACATTCTACCTCTACGATGTCGGGACTTTTTGAAGCTTGTGGACCCGTCTGACATTCTACCTCTACGATGTCGGGACAGGTTGGACGAGAAGAAGAAGAAGAAGAGGATACTGGAAGAGGTTCTGTCTGTGAGGAGTCCGAAAGAGGTTGCCTGTTTGAACAAGTCAGGGAAGAAGAAGAAGAAGAAGCTTCTGGATTCTGAAGCGGATCTTGCACGCCAGGTAGGTTCCGGTAAGTCGACCGTTTTTTAAGAGGTAATTTTTTTTCTTCCTCCTCATCTTCAATTGTGATGACTTCAATTTCATTCCGTTGCCGGGTTGATTTTGTTTCGGGAAATAACGGTTTGGTCCAGCTCCTCTTATCATCTAAGGAAGGGATGGGTAAAGGTGGCGGAGGGTTTTCTTCTTCTTTTTCTTGAAACATCATCGGCGATTGGAAAGAAATCTCCTCTTTCAATTGTTTCCAAAGCGAGTACGAGCACCGATCGACGAGAAAGAGACTCTTCTGGGTTGTGACGATGAGATATTGCGTTTTCGGGGGAACGACATAGTTTTGAAAAGGTCTTAGAATATATTTCTTATATTTCATCCTGTCGCTGACTTTAAAACTTCTTTCCTTCAGATTGGGGGACGATGATTCGTAATAGGCGAGAGGAGCGGCTGTGGTTTGAACAATATGAAATTCATCCTCAGCCGTCGTTCTCACTCCAAACGTAAAATATCGTTTCGTGAGAAAAATATTCTTCCACCGAAAACTCGTGCGCGGATCTGTATATCGCCGGTCTGTTTGAATGGGCCGTCTTAAAGCTCGATCCATCCGATTCCAAGAGAAGGGAGATTCCTCTTTCGTTTGTTGCGATTCGAATAAATTTCTGTATATATTCTGAACGAGCAGGTTGGAGGATTCGACATCTTGGTTGAAAGAAACGATCGCTTGATGAGGTGGTAAATGCGGAATAAATGTCGCACAATGACACGCCAAAAAAATTTTCAAGTTGGAGATTTGCTTTAGCGTCTTCAAATCCTCCCCGTTCGAAATCCGTTGAGTTGGAAAAACGTCTAATAGCGACATGGCTCCCAATGGAAAAGAAATGATCTCGCCCAGTACTCTCTTTTTATATATCTATATAGACACACACAGACACACATAGAGGCTCTATGACGTCCGTTTTATTTGTTTTTTTTTGTTTCTCTCTCTCTTCTTTCCAAGAAATCTTATCTCCATGACCTCTTTCTTTTCTTAAAAAGATGAATGTGTGTGGGAATGAGGAAGTGAAAGTAATAATTTAATAAACAAAAAATTATCCAACCATGACCTTCTTTTTTTTTTTTTTTTTTTTCAAAGTCAACCTTTCCAATCCAAGGACGTCCAGAGAAGCAGGGAGAGAGGAGGAGGAGGGAAGGGATGGTCACACTCTCTTTCTCTCTATAAATAAAAGGGGAGAGCCCCAAAGTCGTATTTTTGTCCAAGTGGATCATGAGGAGGGATCCCCAGCTCACTACGTGTATTCCTTTCAAATATAAATATGTTGATCTTTCCTTTTATATCATCCAAGGAGTCGTTTACCTGAAAGCCTCCGATTTTTCAAAATGTGCGGGTTATTATACCGTGGAGAGTTATCAAAAGATGCGGGACGAATTCTTGTCCGACGAAAACGTGTTGATGGCTCGTGACATTCCACCTTTGGATGCACAAATTTTGTTAATGAAACGAGCCAAATATTTTTACACGTCCCACTTTCTAACCGTCTCGCAAATGAATAGGATTATGGATCGTCCTGAGAAGACAAAAGGGATTCTCGTTCATTTTAGTGAATGGTTGCATAAATGTTTGCACGAACCTCTCTCGATCGAGAAGACTGGGAAGAATACCTATTATATTCTTCTCGAGGACTCTCCTCCTTCGTCTCATCATATAGATGCCACGACTTTTGAAAAAATCCTCGAGCAAGAAAAAATAGAATGGTGGAACAACTACCCCATCCCTCTCCCCGAGCATCAAGAGGAGTCTGTTCAGAAGAAAAAGAAAAAACCTTTCCAAAAGCCTATCCTCATCCTCCTCGATAATGATGGGGATGAGGAGAAGCCTGTTCAGATTCCTCTCAGTTTGTCAAAACCCGTCGAGGATGAAAAACCTCTCCCTTCCTCAAAACCCCTTGAGGAAGAGAGACCCCTCGAGAAGGAGAAATCTCTCCCATTGTCAAACCTCCTCGAAGATGAAAAACCTCTCCATTTATCAAGACCCCTCGAGAAGGAGGGACCTCTTCCTTTATCAAACCCGCTCGAAGATGAAAAACCTCTCCATTTATCAAGACCCCTCGAAAATGAGGGACCTCTCGATTTGTCAAAACCCCTCGAGGATAAGGGAACCAAAACTTCTCTCTCTTTCGAAGAGGAGGGACCTCTCAATTTGTCAAGACCCCTCAAGAATAAGGGAGCCGAAAATCCTCTCCCTTTCTCAAGACTTCTCGAGGAGGAGAAGGAGGAGAGACCGCTCCATGTCTCAAGACAGGACCCCCCTCTATCTCTTGAGGATCCGAGGAAAACGATTCCTATTGAAAAACCATCTATCGACGATCCCCAGAAAAGGTCTTCGGAGGAGATTAGACTTCCATGTAGAAAACGAATCTGCCACAATCATAATAATAATAATAATAATAATAATAATAATAATAATAATAATAATAATAATAATAATAATATACCCCCTTCTCAACAACAGAATCCTACAACATTTGCAGATAAATACATTCAAACCAATCCCTTTATAGTAACCCTTTTGATTGGAGAACCCGTGCATTAGCCTCGAAAAATAAAATGAGATTCTAGACTGTTTCTATGACCAGAATGTTAAGCCAATAGATAGGTCTAGCTCAGAATTTTTCTTTTTAAAAGAAAATAAATAAATAATCCAAAGACTATTCGTAAATATAAATGGTAAAGTCTTGAGTCAGCTGGAAAAAAATTTTCAGAGCTGAGAAAAATTCTACAACTCAAAAAAAAAAAAAAAACTTTTTGTTAATTTTTATCATGTCTTAGACATGATAAAAATTAACGACCCCCCTTCCCTTTTCGTCTGGGAATGTTGTCTCACTCTTTTGAAAAACAAATCGTGATTCATTCATGGAATGATTGCCATTAGAGAAAGGATGAGTCATGATCTATTTTTAGAAAGGGTGAGCCATCCTTCCCAGACAAAAAGGGAGGGTCATTAATTTTTATCATGTCTAAAGACATGATAAAAATTAACCAAAAGCTTTTTTTTTTTTTTTTTTTCCAGCTCTGAGGAATTTTTTTTCTCCCAGCCGATTCAAGACTTTACCATTTTTTTTAAGAATGATTTCTCTCTGATCTATTATTTCAAAATTCCAAGTTTCGCTTCAGAACCATCTATGCTGTTGAAGAAGTAACGTGATATATGTATTTTTTTTTTTAATGAGTTCTGTCAAGATTGAATTGTGCAGGATCGACCTTGCGAATTTCTTCTCTGTGTCTTTAAATAATAATGATACCGAACTGCTTTTTGTAGAGCGCATTGGAAAAAACCTTTTGTATGGTTAGGACAATTCATGTGTTCGATCCCATTGTATTTGAGAATCTCTTGCGTCGATCCCGAAATGCAATAAATGGATCTTTGCAACCATTTCTCTAAAAACCGCCGTTTCATTTCTCCTCGCACCCAAATCATGGAAAAAGGTTCCGTCAACATCGTTAACACCCATGGAAAATAACTGTACGGAATTTCTCCTTCGTACCACGACAAGCCGTGATAATAATCACTCGCCCACACAGCGGTTCGTTTTTCTTTCTCGGTGAGCATTTGCCATGGAAACGGGGGTTTAAAAACAAATACCCCTCGAGAAGTACCGTCTAATGTGACGTAAGCCAATTCTTTCACAATAAAGGCTCCTTGAGAATCGTAGAAACCTTCAAAGTCGAGCACGACTTCCATGTTTTTTATTTCTTTTTCTTTCCAAGGTGACCTTTATTATTATTATGATGGATGTGTATTGAGATACGCACGATATTATTCAAAAAACAAATATATATACGAATGTGACCTTTCCCAGAATTCATACGACCTGTCACGTGCAACCTTCTCTCTCTATATATATAAAAGAGGAGACGGCGAGAGAACGCTATCCATTTTTTCCTTCAGGACACACAGCGAGAGAGAGAGAATTTTGTTTTCTTTTTTTCCTCAATTGAAGGAGATGGACATTTTGAGTGCCAAACCTCTCAAAGATTCCTACATTGTTCTGGACATGGAATACTTTCACTGTTATGATCCAAAGACGGGAGATATATGTTTCATCTTGAAAGAACTGGGCTACATCACTTGCGATTTAACCTTATGCGGATCCATGATTTTTCTCCCTCCTGTCCATTACGATGACTTATCGTCCCGCAATCAAGCTGTGGTCAACCAGACTACAAATAACCGACACGGCCTGCAATGGACCGAGGGTCGTCTTTCCTACGAGCATCTTCCTACAATCCTGAAAATACTGACCGAAAATGTGCAGGTGATCTACGTCAATGGATACGATAAAGCCGAATTTTTCAGCAAGCTCTGCCAGCGATCCGTTTACGAGTTTTACATCCCAGGGAAAACCGAGTGGCGGAACAAGTCGAAATGCACGCGACACCAATATTTCCAAAAGATGATTCATTGTGCCGAGAACAAGGTGAGAAATTTTCGATACCATTTGATGGAGGGTAGTTACGTTTTCCGGAAATTACATTGTTACCCCTCCGAGAGCAAAGCTGTCGAAGACGAAGAGGAGGCGGAAGAATCTCCCCAGGAGAACTCGTGCGACGATGAGGAGGAGGAGGAGGATGAACTTTCTAATAATAATAATAAATGTCTAAGTTGGGATGCTTTAGAGACCCAAGAATATTAGTCTCAACCCTTATCTCACCTATACCTGAAAGAGGATCCTCAAGTGTACTCTTTGTGGTCCTCTTCTAAAATTTGGTCTTGGAGAGAACCCTTGAATGTTCATGAATGAAATGGTATGTAAATCCCTAGAGAAAAAAAAATAGAAAAAAAAAGTTCCTTTTTTTTGTAATATGTTGATTTCTTTCCAATCCCATTTCTTTTCCATAACTCCACCCCAATCGACGAGAAGAAGAAGAATTTTCCAAGTTACACAAGACGTAGAAATATTTCACAAGGATTTATAAATTACACGCTCCCACATGATATATGTATAGAGAGAAAAAAACCCTCTGTTCTCTAGCCAATACGTCAAGACTTCCCTAAACTAAGAGAGATCATGAGTACTGAGGAAACCTTAGCAGAGCAAGTGGAAAGACTTTCAAAGAGATTAGAAGAGTTAAGACGGGATAGATTTACAGTTCCGCCGACTAAAGAGGAAACTATCATCGATTTCAACAAACCGCTGTACTTTCATACCCTACCCCAAAGAATGAGACGAATGGACTCGCCGTTGAACAGTTCCAATGAGAAACAAAATGTCACTTATTTGAATAGCCAATTTCAACACATGAATATTTCATAAGTATTTTTTTTTGTTTTTTTTCCCTAAAGCGTAGGGAGATCGGATCAGTAGTTTTTCCCTTTTCATCGTCGAAAAAGATTGGGAGGAAAAATCTTTCTCAGCTCTCTCAGAAAAATTGTTAAGCCTTAAAAAAAAAAAAAAAAAAAAAAAAAAAAAAAAAAAAAACCCTTTTAGTCTGAAAATTGATGTCTTCAATTTTCCAAAAATTGAAGACATCAATTTTCAAATTTTCAGACTAAAAAGGGGGGTAATTTATTTTTCAGAAACTTTTCCCAGCCGACTCGATGTGAATAAAACTTTACTGTTTGTTAAGAATGTTATTTAATGGATCGATTTCAACCTATCGAGTTTCGCTTGAGTTCCGGCCGTGCTGTGGGCCCACCTGGATACAAGTTTTCCCCTTTTGGAATAGAATAAAACTTTACTGTTTTTTAAGAATGTTATTTAATGGATCGATTTCAACCTATCGAGTTTCGCTTGAGTTCCGGCCGTGCTGTGGGCCCACCTGGATACAAGTTTTCCTCTTTTGGAATAGAATTTCCGTCAAGGTAGGCTACTTTTCCTCTTTTTGCATTTTTCATGTCATTTCATTTGTATTACAATATACTGAAAACGGGCGTTCGAACTGATTTCTAGGCTATTTCTATACAAATGGAGATCGATCCAAGAAAGAAATGATGTCTTTTTTTTATTTTGTGGACTGCCAATTTGTATTGGAATATACTGAAAACGGGTGTTTGAGTCGGTTTTCAGTATATTTCAATACAAATAGAGCTCGATCCAAGAAAGAAATGATGTCTTTTTTTATTTTACGGACTGCCAATTTGTATTGGAATATATTGAAAACGGGCGTTCACGTCGGTTTTCAGTATATTTCATTACAAATACAGCTCGATCCAAGAAAGAAATGATGTCTATTTTTTATTTTGTGGACTGCCAATTTTGTATTGGAATATACTGAAAACGGGCGTTCAAGTCGGTTTTCAGTATATTTCAATACAAATAGAGCTCGATCCATGAAAAAAAATGATGTCTTTTTTTTATTTTGTGCACTGCCAATTTTGTATTGGAATATACTGAAAACGGGTGTTTGAGTCGGTTTTCAGTATATTTCAATACAAGTGAAGCTCCATCCAAGAAAAAATGATGTCTTTTTTTTATTTTGTGGACTGCCAATTTTGTATTGGAATATACTGAAAACGGGCGTTCACGTCGGTTTTCAGTATATTCCAATACAAGTGGAGCTCGATCCAAGAAAAAAAATGATGTCTTTTTTTTATTTTTTGTGGACTGCCAATTTTGTATTGGAATATACTGAAAACGGGCGTTCACATCGGTTTTCAGTATATTCCAATACAAATGGAGCTCCATCCAAGAAAAAAAATGATGTCTTTTTTTTATTTTTTGTGGACAACCAATTTTGTATTGGAATATACTGAAAACGGGCATTCACGTTGGTTTTCAGTATATTCCAATACAAGTGGAGCTCGATGCAAGAAAAAAATGATGTCTTTTTTTTTATTTTGTGGACAGCCAATTTTGTATTGGAATATACTGAAAACGGGCGTTCACGTTGGTTTTCAAGTATATTTCAATACAAATGGAGCTCCATCCAAGAAAAAAATGATGTCTTTTTTTTTATTTTGTGGACAGCCAATTTTGTATTGGAATATACTGAAAACGGGCGTTCACGTTGGTTTTCAGTATATTCCAATACAAATGGAGCTCCATCTAAGAAAAAAATGATGTCTTTTTTTTATGTTGTGGACAGCCAATTTTGTATTGGAATATACTGAAAACGGGCGTTCGAGTCGGTTTTCAGTATATTCTAATACAAATGGAGCTACATCCAAGAAAAAAATGATGTCTTTTTTTATGTTGTGGACAGCCAATTTTGTATTGGAATATACTGAAAACGGGCGTTCGAGTCCTTTTTCCGACTATTTCTATACACATTCCACTATATTAAAATGACGTCATGGTTGAGTCCAAACAGAGTCGTCCCCGGATAGAGTCGTCTCCGGACAAAGTCGTCCCCGGACAATTTTATACCGAATTTGTATAGAAATATACTTAAAATGGACTTGGAGGGGGGGCGGAGTCCAAACAAAGTCGTCCCCGGACCATCTTGATGACCAGACATATTGCCTTTTCAACAGCCCGTATTATTCTGAACAAAAACGTGGAATACTTTTATAGAAAAGAGAAGAATTGAAAGTGAAAGTCAAAAAGCAAAATGGGATCGGCTGGGAAAATTTTCTGAGAGCCGAGAAAAAATTCTGAGTCAGAAAAAGAAAGAAAAAATATATAATATATATATTATATAATATATATTATAAATACTTTTTGTTAATTTTTATCATGTCTTCTAGACATGATAAAAATTAACTCATCCCCCTTTTGTCTGGGTATGTTGTCTCACCGTTTCTAAAAATAGACCAGAACCCAGTCTTTTCTTGGAATTCTATTCTTTAAAAGGATGAGTCATGATCTATTTTTAGAAAGTGGGAGACAACATTCCCAGACAAAAGGGGGGTGAGTTAATTTTTATCATGTCTAGAAGACATGATAAAAATTAACAAAAAGTTTTTTTTTTTTTTCTTTTTTTTACATCTCAGAATTTTTTTCTGAGCTCTGAGAAATTTTTCCTAGCCGATCCCATTTCGTTTTTCGACTTTCACTTTCAACTCTTCACTTTTCTTATCCACTGTCGTTGGAATTGTGTTCACTGGAGGCTATTTCTTTTTTTGCAATCTCGCTTTTAGTTTTCTCTGAGATTCTTTAGAAATGGCTATACAAATTTCACCATCTATATAGAAATGATGTCCAAACAAAGTCGTCCCCGGACCATCTTGATGACCGAATATGTATAGAAATAGTCTGAAAATGGGCTTGAGGGCTGGTTTCTGGACGATTCCTCTACAAATTCGGCCGCATCCAGAAAAACAAAAATACATCGTTTCTTTTTGGGTGGACAGGAGATGATAAATTTCTTTTCTCTCTCTCTCCCAATATTGGAGGAGAGAGTGGCCCAAAAAAATGGGTCTTGGAAGGAATCGAATGCATTTTGAAATGCACTCATTCCTTCCAAGACCCATTTTTTTGGTCTCCTGATTCAACTCTCCAGTCTATGGAATAGGGAAAGCGGAGAACGTTTCCCCTTCCTTAAGCGACTGGAGACCATATCGCATCATCATCATCATCATCACCACCATCATCCTCTTTCTGATACTTTTCAACGAAGGCTTGATGTCTCTGGATGATTTTGGGGAGATGATGGATCCCGAATTGAGTGATGAAAAAGAGAGGACTCTTTTTCCTTTCTTGTTCGTCTTGCACAGTCTCTCGGAGGGTGATATACGTTTCCCCGTCCTTCTCAATTTTCGTCAGAGGTCTCATGAATATTTTACACATCCAAGGGAAGAGCGACTTGTTATGCAGGGATTTTGAAGCGACGAAGGCCGCTTCATTCGAAGTGAGGACAATCTGGTTCGGTTGACCCCATTCTTTGGAGTAGTTGTCCAAATCGCCTAGTCGAAGAAAATGGTGTCGATTAGGAAAAAAGACTTGGAGAACACTCGTCGTATGCGAGACGTTCGTAGGCAAGAGAGTCAAGATATCTTTGGCATTCCAGTACAGGAATCCTAGATCCACATACGCGTGCACGTAATAGTCATCGTTATATTCCAGTTTGAGCAGCATGGCTTTTGTATTTTTTTTTCCGTTCTCAAGGTGAAACACTCGTCTGATATGAACAAGAGCTCGCTGGCGATCCGTTTATATAGACTCCTCAGAGAGAGAGAGAGAGAGAGAGGGGAGGAGGAACAAGGTTGATGAATTCTAAAATAAAAAAAAATGATAAAACATGAGTGTTTGTGAAGGTCATAGAGAGATGATTATAAAGTTGTTTTATTTTTTATTTCCTCAAAAGAAAAAACCAAAAGGGTCCCATTCCATACGACATGGCCTTTGAGAAGGTGACGGGGTCATGTGTCTACAAAGTTGATAAACTCTAGAATAAAAAAAAAGCTTTCATCACGTAGCTCTCGAGAAGAAAATGACAGGGGTCTCTAGGAGAAGGTCATAAGTAGTATACAAAGGATGGTTGTTTTTTTTTTCTTTCGTTCCTCTCAATCCCATGATCTTTGAAAAGGTGACGGGGTGTCCTTTAGGAAAAAAATAGAAGGTCATAGAGAGAGAGATAGACAAAGTTGATTTTTTTTTCTAGAAGAGAACCGTCACGTCGCCCATCACGTGGTCTTCTCGTATATATAGAGAGGCGAGTGGAAGACAGACTCTATTTCCCAGAGAGAGAGACTGCTGTGCGTATCCATATTTCTACTCAAGATGATGATCCGCGTCTTATATAATGAGTTTGTGAGCATTCGCTGTTATGTGGATGACGGAAGATTGTTTTGGAACGCTACGGACATTTTGCCTCTGATTCATACTTCCAGTAAAAGAACCTGGGACATTCTCTCCGTGTTTTTCGACGAACACCACGTCTTCAGGAAAATAAAAGATCTTGAGAGTCTCGGCAGTTCTCAAGAGGGATATGTCCTCTCCAGCGAAGAAATGTTACATCTGGCCGAAAATAATCCTAAAAATAATCAGCTTCTGGCCTGGGTGTATAGCATTTTAACTCAGCCGCTGGTTCGAGTTGTACCCAATCAACCCGTTTACCGACTGCTCTATCCGGGGGAGAGATTTCCCTTCATCACCCTCTTTAATCTGGGAGTGCGCTACATACCGCCTCATCCAGGCATGACGGATTCTTCTACTTACCCTAAACAATATGCCAGCGCTTATTGCCAGACAGACCCCCCATCAAGAAAAGGTCGTCGAGACTCAAACGGATCCTCTGGTGGTCTCTTTAAATGTCACTAAAGTTATCACCTTCTAAAAAAAACCACCACCACCACCCAAAAAAAATTTGCTCCTCCTCCAAATTTTTTTTTATCTTCTCGAAAGAAAAAAAAAAGAAACTTTTCCATCTAGACTCTTTCTTTCAATCCCTCTTAAGAGAGAGAGGGAGGAGAAAAGAGAGTTCTGAGGAGGCAAAAGAAATGGGTCTGGAAGGAAACGGGTGCATTGCGAGAAAAAGTGGGTCCTCTTTTTTTTCTCGAAATGCACTCTTTTCCTTCCAGACCCATTTTTTTTGATCACTTCTTCAAACCAATCTTGGAAAGGGGGGGATACAATAAATTGTGCGTAAAGTCCATTTCGATCAAGACTGGATTTTGTTTTAGAAAAGAAAACATAATGTTATATATAGATAGCTAAATCTTTATCATGATATTCTTTAAGAATTTCTTAGCCATTTGTCAAAGAAGGGAACTATAATTGAAGAATTTATGAATTTGGGAACATGTCACCCATGGCAAATCTAAAATCTTGGAAGTGGATACTGGAAAGCCCCGCTCTGATTATAATTCTAAGTTCTAGCATGGGACATATTTTAGATCAATAAGCTAAATTATTTTTCTAGTCTCATATTCTCTCGTGACTAGGGTTTCAGATTTGGGTAGAGAGAGACACTGTTCTGAACAAAAACGTGGAATGCTTTTATAGAAAAGTGAAGAGTTGAAAGTGAAAGTCGAAAAACGAAATGAGATCGGCTGTCAAAATATTTTCAGAGCTCAGAAAAAAATTCTGAGATGTAAAAAAAAAAAAAAAAACTTTTTGTTAATTTTTATCATGTCTTCTAGACATGATAAAAATTAACTCACCCCCCTTTTGTCTGGGTATGTTGTCTCACCGTTTCTAAAAATAGACCATGACTCATCCTTTTAAAGAATAGAATTCCAAGAAAAGCCTGGGTTCTGGTCTATTTTTAGAAACGGTGAGACAACATACCCAGACAAAAGGGGGTGAGTTAATTTTTATCATGTCTAGAAGACATGATAAAAATTAACAAAAAGTATTTATAATATATATTATATAATATATATATTATATATTTTTTCTTTTTTTTTCTGACTCAGAATTTTTTCTCGGCTCTCAGAAATTTTTCCCAGCCGATCCCATTTTGCTTTTTGACTTTCACTTTCAATTCTTCTCTTTTCTATAAAAGTATTCCACGTTTTTGTTCAGAATAATACGGGCTGTTGAAAAGGCAATATGTCTGGTCATCAAGATGGTCCGGGGAGGACTTTGTTTGGACTCCGCCCCCCTTCCAAATCCATTTTAAGTATATTTCTATATAAATTCGGTATAAAATTGTCCGGGGACGACTTTGTCCGGAGACGACTCTATCCGGGGACGACTCTGTTTGAAGTCAACCATGACGTCATTTTAATATAGTGGAATGTGTATAGAAATAGTTGGAAAAAGGACTCGAACGCCCGTTTTCAGTATATTCCAATACAAAATTGGCTGTCCACAACATAAAAAAGACATCATTTTTTTCTTGGATGGAGCTCCATTTGTATTAGAATATACTGAAAACCGACTCGAACGCCCGTTTTCAGTATATTCCAATACAAAATTGGCTGTCCACAACATAAAAAAAAGACATCATTTTTTTCTTGGATGGAGCTCCATTTGTATTGGAATATACTGAAAACCAACGTGAACGCCCGTTTTCAGTATATTCCAATACAAAATTGGCTGTCCACAAAATAAAAAAAAGACATCATTTTTTTCTTGGATGGAGCTCCATTTGTATTGAAATATACTGAAAACCAACGTGAACGCCCGTTTCCAGTATATTCCAATACAAAATTGGCTGTCCACAAAATAAAAAAAAAGACATCATTTTTTTCTTGGATCGAGCTCCACTTGTATTGGAATATACTGAAAACCGATGTGAACGCCCGTTTTCAGTATATTCCAATACAAAATTGGCAGTCCACAAAAAATAAAAAAAGACATCATTTTTTTTCTTGGATCGAGCTCTATTTGTATTGAAATATACTGAAAACCGACTCAAACACCCGTTTTCAGTATATTCCAATACAAAATTGGCAGTCCACAAAATAAAAAAAAAGACATCATTTTTTTTCTTGGATCGAGCTCTATTTGTATTGAAATATACTGAAAACCGACGTGAACGCCCGTTTTCAGTATATTCCAACGAACGCCCGTTTTCAGTATACTCCAATACAAAATTGGCTGTGCACAACATAAAAAAAGACATCATTTTTTTTTCTTGGATGGAGCTCCATTTGTATTGAAATATACTGAAAACCAACGTGAACGCCCGTTTTCAGTATATTCCAATACAAAATTGGCTGTCCACAAAATAAAAAAAAGACATTATTTTTTTCTTGAATCGAGCTCTATTTGTATTGAAATATACTGAAAACCGACGTGAACGCCCGTTTTCAATATATTCCAATACAAATTGGCAGTCCATAAAATAAAAAAAAGACATCATTTCTTTCTTGGATCGAGCTCTTTTTGTATTGAAATATACTGAAAACCGACTCAAACACCCGTTTTCAGTATATTCCAATACAAATTGGCATTCCATAAAATAAAAAAAAGACATCATTTCTTTCTTGGATCGAGCTCTATTTGTATTGAAATATACTGAAAACCGACTCAAACACCCGTTTTCAGTATATTCCAATACAAATTGGCAGTCCATAAAATAAAAAAAGATATCATTTCTTTCTTGGATCGAGCCCTATTTGTATTGGAATATACTGAAAACCGAATCAAACACCCGTTTTCAGTATATTCCAATACAAATTGGCATTCCATAAAATAAAAAAAAGACATCATTTCTTTCTTGGATCGAGCTCTATTTGTATTGAAATATACTGAAAACTGACTCAAACACCCGTTTTCAGTATATTCCAATACAAATTCGCAGTCCATAAAATAAAAAAAAGACATCATTTCTTTCTTGGATCGAGCTCTATTTGTATTGGAATATACTGAAAACCGACTCAAACACCCGTTTTCAGTATATTCCAATACAAATTGGCAGTCCATAAAATAAAAAAAAGACATCATTTCTTTCTTGGATCGAGCTCTATTTGTATTGAAATATACTGAAAACCGACTCAAACACCCGTTTTCAGTATATTCCAATACAAATTGGCAGTCCACAAAATAAAAAAAAGACATCATTTCTTTCTTGGATCGAGCTCTATTTGTATTGAAATATACTGAAAACCGACTCAAACACCCGTTTTCAGTATATTCCAATACAAATTGACAGTCCACAAAATAAAAAAAAGACATCATTTCTTTCTTGGATCGAGCTCCATTTGTATAGAAATAGCCTAGAAATCAGTTCGAACGCCCGTTTTCAGTATATTGTAATACAAATGAAATGACATGAAAAATGCAAAAAGAGGAAAAGTAGCCTACCTTGACGGAAATTCTATTCCAAAAGAGGAAAACTTGTATCCAGGTGAGCCCACAGCACGGCCGGAAGTCAAGCGAAACTCGATAGGTTGAAATCGATCCATTAAATAACATTCTTAAAAAACAGTAAAGTTTTATTCTATTCCAAAAGGGGAAAACTTGTATCCAGGTGGGCCCACAGCACGGCCGGAACTCAAGCGAAACTCGATAGGTTGAAATCGATCCATTAAATAACATTCTTAACAAACAGTAAAGTTTTATTCACATCGAGTCGGCTGGGAAAAGTTTCTGAAAAATAAATTACCCCCCTTTTTAGTCTGAAAATTTGAAAATTGATGTCTTCAATTTTTGGAAAATTGAAGACATCAATTTTCAGACTAAAAGGGGGGTATTTTTTTTTTTTTTTTTTTTTTTTTTTCAGCCAGAGAAATTTTTCTCCGGCTCTCAGAAATTTTTCCGCGCTCGACTGGATGAATAAAACATCCCCGTTTCTTTAAGAATGGGCTCACTGTTAACTATTTCAGCATTCGACGTTTCGCGTCCAATAATAACTGCCGCGTGTTCAAGAATGCAGATGCACCTACTAGATTTTCTACAGAGAAGCTTGACTGGATGGAGAGAGTGGATGACTTTTTCCAAGATTCTCGACTTTGGACCGTCAAGAGGTAATGGATTTTTTTGTTTTTTTTCTTTTAAGAAAATTTATGGATAGATTCATTTCTTTTTGAATGGACCTAGAAAAATAGGACAAAGTTCTTTTCCAAGATTGGATGAGAGAGGGACCCAAAAAAAATGGGTCTCGGAAGGAATCTATTGCATTTGCACTCATTCCTTCCAAGACCCATTTTTTTTGGTCTCCTGATTCGTCTCTCTCTCTCTTCTCAGTCCATTTCCATAAATATAGGGAATTTTCCCAATTCTCTGTCGTCTTTTCGGTTTCATTGTCCCAACACTCAGTGGACATAGTCTCAGTCGATTTTGGAGCATGGGTCGTCCGTTCATTGTCCCAACATTCAGTGGACATAGTCTCAATAGATTTTGGAGCATGAGTCGTCTGTTCATTGTCCCAACACTCAGTGGACATAGTCTTAGTGGATTTTGGATCATGAGTCGTCCGTTCATTGTCCCAACACTCAGTGGATTTTGTCTTTGGATCCTCTGAAGATATTTTGGGGGTCTCATGAGATTCTTTGGAAGGTTCGTCCCAACAGGCTGCTGGATCGTAATGGGGAATATTTTCAGGTATGTCTCCCCAACCCTCCGTCTTCCTCGAGTTATTGGAGGAAGTTGACGAAGTAGAAGAGCCCATCAAGTTTAAAGGCGTATGCTCATCCGGATGTTCCATCACTTGGAAACAGGACAGATTATTCCATTTCTGGATGAGGTTATCGTACGCTTTTGGGGACGGATCCTTCTCTAACTGATCGTAGGCCTTATCAAAAGCTTGCAGAGGATTGTCTGCTTCCTCCTGAATCCTCTCCTCTTTCTCCGTTCCGTCTGGATAGACGTGATTGATATGAAAATCTCCTTCCGTAATATGCCATCGATAGTTGCGCACTTTGTTTTCGGCACAATGGAAATATTTCATCCTTTGATGATGTCGGGCACATTTTTCCCGATACTTCCAAATGATTCCATCTGGCACAAAAATTTCCGTCACGGGTTTTTGATAATCCAAGGCTTTAGCAAAGAATTTAGCTTTCTGGCATCCCACCACATAAATCGTGGAGAAGCTGTGAGTGAGCGATTGGAGAATGCGTCCTAAATGGTTGTAGGGAATATGACCCTCGTTCCAACGAAGTCCGTGCCGGTTTCTCGTCAGCCAGGCATTCGTCTTTTGGTTTTTTTCATTCAGTTGGTGGAAGGGGTGAGGAGGAGCAAACGTCAACGATCCCACGGTCAAAAAATCTTTTGTCGCATAGCCCAATTCTTTTAAAACGTAGGTAAATTCACCCTTCTTGTGGTTGTAGGACTGGAAACCCTTTAGATCGAGCACGATAAAGTTTTCTGAACACGCCATGGCGATGAATACGGTGATGTCTTCCACAAACAGGAGCAAAAAAAAAAGAATCGAAAAGGTATATATGTATAACAGGGAAGATCTAGAAAGGGAAAAAAAAATAATAAAACGTTTTAGAGTCGTCGTCTTGAAAGAGACATTTTTCTTTTCAAAGGGTTAAGAAGTTTCAAAGTTTCAAAGGTCTTTTTAAATGAAGTTATGATTAAACCATATTCATAGGACCAAAGGGACTTACCAGCTCAGTTCACGTCTTCTTCTGTTCTCTGAAGAAATCTCGCGGAGGATACACACTTTTATACTCGCGCGACATCTGTCGGGATCGCGACCCCATCTAAATGTCAGGGTCATTCCAACCTCTTAAAAGGATCGGAATGAAAGAAACACTTTGATAAAAAATATATTTATGAAAAGATATCTGAGGGTCGTGAGAATATTTTCTCTCCCCACCCCCCGCCTATTTCAAAAAAAAAATAATAAAAAGTCTCTTGGATCGCGTCAAGATTACAAAACAACTCACAGGACTTGTTTATCTCGATCTTGTCAGGGTCACCGTTTCACATAAGAAGATGGATGGACCCTGAACTTTAGACATGCTAAAAATTAACTCTACCCGCCTTTTGTCTGGGAATAGGGTCTCACCGTTTCTAAAAATAGACCAAATCCCATTCTTGGAATTCTATTCTTTAGCAAAGGAGGAGTGATGGTCTATTTTTAGAAAGTGTGAGACAACATTCCCAGACAAAAGGGGGGGGTAGAGTTAATTTTTATCATGTCTAAGACATGATAAAAATTAACAAAAAGTTTTTTTTTTTTTTTTTTTTTTTTTTTTTTTTTTTTTTTTTTTTAAGGCTTAACAATTTTTCTGAGAGAGCTGAGAAAGATTTTTCCTCCCAATCTTTTTCGACGATGAAAAGGGAAAAACTACTGATCCGATCTCCCTACGCTTTAGGGAAAAAAAACAAAAAAAAATACTTATGAAATATTCATGTGTTGAAATTGGCTATTCAAATAAGTGACATTTTGTTTCTCATTGGAACTGTTCAACGGCGAGTCCATTCGTCTCATTCTTTGGGGTAGGGTATGAAAGTACAGCGGTTTGTTGAAATCGATGATAGTTTCCTCTTTAGTCGGCGGAACTGTAAATCTATCCCGTCTTAACTCTTCTAATCTCTTTGAAAGTCTTTCCACTTGCTCTGCTAAGGTTTCCTCGGTACTCATGATCTCTCTTAGTTTAGGGAAGTCTTGACGTATTGGCTAGAGAACAGAGGGTTTTTTTCTCTCTATACATATATCATGTGGGAGCATGTAATTTATAAATCCTTGTGAAATATTTCTACGTCTTGTGTAACTTGGAAAATTCTTCTTCTTCTCGTCGATTGGGGTGGAGTTATGGAAAAGAAATGGGATTGGAAAGAAATCAACATATTAGAAAAAAAGGAACTTTTTTTTTAATTTTTTTTCTCTAGGGATTTACATACCATTTCATTCATGAACATTCAAGGGTTCTCTCCAAGACCAAATTTTAGAAGAGGACCACAAAGAGTACACTTGAGGATCCTCTTTCAGGTCTAGGTGAGATAAGGGTTGAGACCAATATTCTTGGGTCTCTAAAGCATCCCAACTTAGACATTTATTATTATTATTAGAAAGTTCATCCTCCTCCTCCTCCTCATCGTCGCACGAGTTCTCCTGGGGAGATTCTTCCGCCTCCTCTTCGTCTTCGACAGCTTTGCTCTCGGAGGGGTAACAATGTAATTTCCGGAAAACGTAACTACCCTCCATCAAATGGTATCGAAAATTTCTCACCTTGTTCTCAGCACAATGAATCATCTTTTGGAAATATTGGTGTCGCGTGCATTTCGACTTGTTCCGCCACTCGGTTTTCCCTGGGATGTAAAACTCGTAAACGGATCGCTGGCAGAGCTTGCTGAAAAATTCGGCTTTATCGTATCCATTGACGTAGATCACCTCCACATTTTCGGTCAGTATTTTCAGGATTGTAGGAAGATGCTCGTAGGAAAGACAACCCTCGGTCCATTGCAGGCCGTGTCGGTTATTTGTAGTCTGGTTGACCACAGCTTGATTGCGGGACGATAAGTCATCGTAATGGACAGGAGGGAGAAAAATCATGGATCCGCATAAGGTTAAATCGCAAGTGATGTAGCCCAGTTCTTTCAAGATGAAACATATATCTCCCGTCTTTGGATCATAACAGTGAAAGTATTCGATGTCCAGAACAATGTAGGAATCTTTGAGAGGTTTGGCACTCAAAATGTCCATCTTCTTCAATTGAGGAAAAAAAGAAAACAAAATTCTCTCTCTCTCGCTGTGTGTCCTGAAGGAAAAAATGGATAGCGTTCTCTCGCCGTCTCCTCTTTTATATATATAGAGAGAGAAGGTTGCACGTGACAGGTCGTATGAATTCTGGGAAAGGTCACATTCGTATATATATTTGTTTTTTGAATAATATCGTGCGTATCTCAATACACATCCATCATAATAATAATAAAGGTCACCTTGGAAAGAAAAAGAAATAAAAAACATGGAACTCGTGCTCGACTTTGAAGGTTTCTACGATTCTCAAGGAGCCTTTATTGTGAAAGAATTGGCTTACGTCACATTGGACGGTACTTCTCGAGGGGTATTTGTTTTTAAACCCCCGTTTCCATGGCAAATGCTCACCGAGAAAGAAAAACGAACCGCTGTGTGGGCGAGTGATTATTATCACGGCTTGTCGTGGTACGAAGGAGAAATTCCGTACAGTTATTTTCCATGGGTGTTAACGATGTTGACGGAACCTTTTTCCATGATTTGGGTGCGAGGAGAAATGAAACGGCGGTTTTTAGAGAAATGGTTGCAAAGATCCATTTATTGCATTTCGGGATCGACGCAAGAGATTCTCAAATACAATGGGATCGAACACATGAATTGTCCTAACCATACAAAAGGTTTTTTCCATTGCGCTCTACAAAAAGCAGTTCGGTATCATTATTATTTAAAGACACAGAGAAGAAATTCGCAAGGTCGATCCTGCACAATTCAATCTTGACAGAACGCATTAAAAAAAAATACATATATCACGTTACTTCTTCAACAGCATAGATGGTTCTGAAGCGAAACTTGGAATTTTGAAATAATAGATCAGAGAGAAATCATTCTTAAAAAAAAATGGTAAAGTCTCGAATCGGCTGGGAGAAAAAAAATTTCTCAGAGCTGAAAAAAAAAAAAAAAAAAAAAAAAAAAAAAAAAAAAAAACTTTTGGTTAATTTTTATCATGTCTTTAGACATGATAAAAATTAATGACCCTCCCTTTTTGTCTGGGAAGGATGGCTCACCCTTTCTAAAAATAGATCATGACTCATCCTTTCTCTAATGGCAATCATTCCATGAATGAATCACGATTTGTTTTTCAAAAGAGTGAGACAACATTCCCAGACGAAAAAGGGAAGGGGGGTCGTTAATTTTTATCATGTCTAAGACATGATAAAAATTAACAAAAAGTTTTTTTTTTTTTTTTTTTTGAGTTGTAGAATTTTTCTCAGCTCTGAAAATTTTTTTCCAGCCGACTCAAGACTTTACCATTTATATTTACGAATAGTCTTTGGATTATTTATTTATTTTCTTTTAAAAAGAAAAATTCTGAGCTAAACCTATCTATTGGCTTAACATTCTGGTCATAGAAACAGTCTAGAATCTCATTTTATTTTTCGAGGCTAATGCACGGGTTCTCCAATCAAAAGGGTTACTATAAAGGGATTGGTTTGAATGCATTTATCTGCAAATGTTGTAGGATTCTGTTGTTGAGAAGGGGGTATATTATTATTATTATTATTATTATTATTATTATTATTATTATTATTATTATTATGATTGTGGCAGATTCGTTTTCTACATGGAAGTCTAATCTCCTCCGAAGACCTTTTCTGGGGATCGTCGATAGATGGTTTTTCAGTAGGAATCGTTTCCCTCGGATCCTCAAGAAATAGAGGGGGGTCCTGTCCTGAGACATGGAGCGGTCTCTCCTCCTCCTCCTCCTCGAGAAGTCTTGAGAAAGGGAGAGGATTTTCGGTTCCCTTATTCTTGAGGGGTCTTGACAAATTGAGAGGTCCCTCCTCTTCGAAAGAGAGAGAAGTTTTGGTTCCCTTATCCTCGAGGGGTTTTGACAAATCGAGAGGTCCCTCATTTTCGAGGGGTCTTGATAAATGGAGAGGTTTTTCATCTTCGAGGGGGTTTGATAAAGGAAGAGGTCCCTCCTTCTCGAGGGGTCTTGATAAATGGAAAGGTTTTTCATCTTCGAGGAGGTTTGACAATGGGAGAGATTTCTCCTTCTCGAGGGGTCTCTCTTCCTCAAGGGGTTTTGAGGAAGGGAGAGGTTTTTCATCCTCGACGGGTTTTGACAAACTGAGAGGAATCTGAGCAGGCTTCTCCTCATCCCCATCATTATCGAGGAGGATGAGGATAGGCTTTTGGAAAGGTTTTTTCTTTTTCTTCTGAACAGGCTCCTCTTGATGCTCGGGGAGAGGGATGGGGTAGTTGTTCCACCATTCTATTTTTTCTTGCTCGAGGATTTTTTCAAAAGTCGTGGCCTCTCTATGATGAGACGAAGGAGGAGAGTCCTCGAGAAGAATATAATAGGTATTCTTCCCAGTCTTCTCGATCGAGAGAGGTTCGTGCAAACATTTATGCAACCATTCACTAAAATGAACGAGAATCCCTTTTGTCTTCTCAAGACGATCCATAATCCTATTCATTTGCGAGACGGTTAGAAAGTGGGACGGGTAAAAATATTTGGCTCGTTTCATTAACAAAATTTGTGCATCGAAAGGTGGAATATCACGAGCCATCAACACGTTTTCGTCGGACAAAAATTCGTCCCGCATCTTTTGATAACTCCCCACGGTATAATAACCCGCACATTTTGAAAAATCGGAGGCTTTCAGGTAAACGACTCCTTGGATGATATAAAAGGAAAGATCAACATATTTATAGTTGAAAGGAATACACGTAGTGAGCTGGGGATGCCTCCTCATGATCCACTTGGACAAAAATACGACTTTGGGGCTCTCCCCTTTTATTTATAGAGAGAAAAAAAAAGAAGGTCATGGTTGGATAATTTTTTGTTTATTAAATTATTACTTTCACTTCCTCATTCCCACACACATTCATCTTTTTAAGAAAAGAAAAAGAGGTCATGGAGATAAGATTTCTTGGAAAGAAGAGAGAGAGAAACAAAAAAAAAACAAATAAAACGGACGTCATAGAGCCTCTATGTGTGTCTATATAGATATATAAAAAGAGAGTACTGGGCGAGATCATTTCTTTTCCATTGGGAGCCATGTCGCTATTAGACGTTTTTCCAACTCAACGGATTTCGAACGGGGAGGATTTGAAGACGCTAAAGCAAATCTCCAACTTGAAAATTTTTTTGGCGTGTCATTGTGCGACATTTATTCCGCATTTACCACCTCATCAAGCGATCGTTTCTTTCAACCAAGATGTCGAATCCTCCAACCTGCTCGTTCAGAATATATACAGAAATTTATTCGAATCGCAACAAACGAAAGAGGAATCTTCCTTCTCTTGGAATCGGATGGATCGAGCTTTAAGACGGCCCATTCAAACAGACCGGCGATATACAGATCCGCGCACGAGTTTTCGGTGGAAGAATATTTTTCTCACGAAACGATATTTTACGTTTGGAGTGAGAACGACGGCTGAGGACGAAGTTCATATTGTTCAAACCACAGCCGCTCCTCTCGCCTATTACGAATCATCGTCCCCCAATCTGAAGGAAAGAAGTTTTAAAGTCAGCGACAGGATGAATTATAAGAAATATATTCTAAGACCTTTTCAAAACTATGTCGTTCCCCCGAAAACGCAATATCTCATCGTCACAACCCAGAAGAGTCTCTTTCTCGTCGATCGGTGCTCGTACTCGCTTTGGAAACAATTGAAAGAGGAGATTTCTTTCCAATCGCCGATGATGTTTCAAGAAAAAGAAGAAGAAAACCCTCCGCCACCTTTACCCATCCCTTCCTTAGATGATAAGAGGAGCTGGACCAAACCGTTATTTCCCGAAACAAAATCGACCCGGCAACGGAATGAAATTGAAGTCATCACAATTGAAGATGAGGAGGAAGAAAAAAAATTACCTCTTAAAAAACGGTCGACTTACCGGAACCTACCTGGCGTGCAAGATCCGCTTCAGAATCCAGAAGCTTCTTCTTCTTCTTCTTCCCCGACTTGTTCAAACAGGCAACCTCTTTCGCACTCCTCACAGACAGAACCTCTTCCAGTATCCTCTTCTTCTTCTTCTTCTCGTCCAACTGTCCCGACATCGTAGAGGTAGAATGTCAGACGGGTCCACAAGCTTCAAAAAGTCCCGACATCGTAGAGGTAGAATGTCAGCCGGGTCCACAAGTTCCAACAGGTCCAGAAATCATGGAGGCAGAATCACAGCCGGGTTCACAAGTTCCAACGGGTCCAGAAATCATGGAGGCAGAATTTCAGCCGGGTAAACAAGTTCCAACGGGTCCAGAAATCATGGAGGTAGAATCGCAGCCGGGTCCAGACATCCTAGATCCCTCCACTCATCCCAAAGAGACTCCAAGTGTTTCAAGACAGCCTTGTGAGGATCCAGCCCTTCCCGTATGGAATGATTATATGGACATACAAAATTTGGTGCAACAGGTAGGAGAAGAAAATAATCATACGGATGGGTGGGTCAAAGACTGTTTAGATCATTTAACCTCGAATGAAATTTAACTGTTATGGAATTGCATTTCTGAAATCACATCGGAAATGGGATAAAAACCAAAACAAAAAAAACAAATTTTTTAATAACAAATGGGAGGAGGGTCATGATGTCAATTAAAAAAAATATTATATAGAGTCCAATCTTGGTGGTTCACTTCAGTTTTCCAGCATGAGGTGATCCACGTTTCCCGAAATATGGATCCCATTCCAAGAGAGATTGTGTAGAGCCTTCACTTCAGTTCTTTTTTTTTCCTACCAAGAGGAGAGGGTCCCCAAAGGGTTACCCATGTCCAAAGAGAGAAAGTGTAGAGCATTCATTTCAGTTTTTTTTTCAAGTTTAGGGGAGGGAGGTCTCAAAATGACACCCCCCCATTTTCAAAGAGAGATGGTGTAGAGCGTTCATTTCTGTTTTTTTCCAAAGTTAGGGACTTTTCAAATGGCTACCCATTTCAGAGAAAGAGAGAGAGAGAGAGAGAGAAGGTGTAGAGCGTTCATTTCAGTTTTCCAACATTAGAAGGTCCCAAAATACCTTCTGAATTCAAAGAGAGATCGTGTAGAGCGTTCATTTCCAGTTCTCCAAGATCAGAAGAAGAGGGTCCGCTTTTCCCAAAAGGGCTTTCCGCATTCAGAGACAGCGAAATGCAGACTTCAGTTTTCTCCCTCCCCAAGAATAGAGGGTCCCAAAATGGCTTTCCATTTCAAAGAGAGAGGGAGAGGCGTTCATTTCCATTCTCCAAGATAGGGTCGTCTGCTTTTTCCCAAAATGGCTTCCCAATTCAAAAAGAGAGAGAGAGAGAGAGAGAGTAAAAGGGTGTGTAGAGCGGTCATGTTCATTCTCCAAGATAGGGTCGTCAGCTTTTTCTCAAAATGGCATCTCCCCATTCAAAAAGAGATCGTAACCAATTTTTTCCACTTTTTTCCAAGATGGGGGGGGGAGAAGAAAACCTAGGATGGAATAACACGACACACAGAGAGAAAGAGAAAAAAACGCCATCTTGTCATTTTCTGATAGGGTACCGGTGTTCGAATACTTTTGTGACCGACTGTCTGATTATACTGGGAGAACCATAAAATCGGAAAAGCGATGGGTTTCACAGTTAACGAGGCAATCGAAGACAGACTGGGAAAGAGAGATCCTTTTTTTTAGCTGAGAAGCAGATTGCCCTGGAAATCCGTAACTCTGACCATATAATTTCTCCATAGACTCTTTGAACGGTATTCAGGAGACATCCTCCATGAGGAAAAAAAAATCTCCCCTTCCCCTTCTAAATCGACTGGAAAGAGAATGAGGTGGAAGAGATCCATTCACGAGAGATCATACTCTTGAACGTCAGACAAATATGAAGTCGAATAGCTTAAACAAAAAATGCTTGAAATGTCATCGAGTCTCGAAAATTTAGGTCTCTCTCTCTGAAGGAAATGAGAAAATGGGAATCTGCGTTTTTCTTCCTCAACGGCTGACATTCATCTGAAGTGACACTCGAAATGTTTAAATAGATAGACGAGAATCCATTCTTAAAAAAATGACGCTGTGTCGTCAATTGGAGAATCGAGTCGGCTGGGAAAATATTTTTGAGAGCCAGGAAAAAAAATTTTCTAACTCTGAAAAAAAAAAACTTTTTGTTAATTTTTATCATGTCTTTAGACATGATAAAAATTAACTACCTTCCCCTTTTGTCTGGGAATGTTGTCTCACCGTTTCTAAAAATAGACCATCACTCATCCTTTCTAAAAAGAATAAAATTCCAAGAATGGGTTCTGGTCTATTTTTAGAAACGGAGAGACAACATTCCCAGACAAAAGGAGGGTAGAGTTAATTTTTATCATGTCTAGAAGACATGATAAAAATTAACCAAAAGTTTTTTTTTTTTTTTTTTTTTTTTTTTTTTTTTTTTTTTTAGAGTTAGAGAATTTTTTTTTCCCGGCTCTCAGAATTTTTTCCCAGCCGACTCGATTCTCCATTGACAAGACAGCGCCATTTTTTTAAGAATATACTCTCGCTTATCTATTTAAGCATTCCCAGTTTGGCTTTAGATGAGTGTCAGCCGTTGAAGAAGAAGCATCCTGTCACTTGGGAGAGACATTTTGAGGAGTCAACATGTTGTGTGGACCGTTGAGATCGATTTTTCTCTTCCCATTGTGTGGACATTGTTGAGCGTTTTGTGAAGCTTTGAAAGAATGGAGGGGTTTTGATGGAGAATATTTCTTTTTATTGAATTTTTAAAAAAAGATTTAAGATTCACATTTTATAACAGGTTTTACATGGAAAGAAGGTTTTTCTTCTAGTTTGACGACTTCTTTTTCTTGGGAGATGTTTCTATTGGAAAGACGATTCCCACATTGAAGAAGGTTCATGAGAAACTCGTACGGATCTTGGTTCTCTTCTCGAGCCGATATATCATACGGAATCCGGGACATGTTTTGCAATCGCTCCAGTTCCTCCTCGTATTTTTGCTTGCTCGCCAATTTCATGCGGGGACGAAACTGGTCCAGAATATACAATCCCTGGGGTTGAGTCACTCGAGAAAAAGCGACATATTGCTGAAATCGATTAAAAGGTCCGTGCATGTAAATCGACGGAAAGGTGGCTCCTTGGGCTTTATGAGCCGTAATCGCTTCGGCTAACATCAAAGGAAACTGTTCGCGATAAAATGCGAGTGTTTTTGTCGAACAGGTGTCAATACGAATGGAGACGCGATCGATAGGAGCTAGACTATTCGAAAATTGCAGCCAGACTCGCGTCACAACTCCGTCTTCATCCTGGTCTATTTGGTGTAGTGTTCCAATCGCTCCATTCATCCATCCTTTGGATCTGTCGAGCGTTTTAGTCAATTGATATCGCGCTCCTCTTTGTAAATGGAGGACGGATTCGAGATTCGCCATCTGAGACCGATGTAAATGTTGACTCCGTTTCATCATCCTCTTCCGCAATTTTTCGCTCTCGGAATAAATCACGTCTCGAGCCAGACACGAACAGTACGTCCCTCGGGATTGGAGACGTTTCATATTATATTTCTCTGCATCCTTGCTCGAAAAACAGAGAATAATAGCTTCGCGAGGAATTTCGTCGAAACTGCGAACGCGGGACTGGAAAAATGCCACATCGTCCGGTTCTAAAAAGTGATTTCTCGTTAAACGATCGAGTCTCTCCTCGTAATCCAGAGAGAATCGCATACATTCGACTAGTTCATAGTAGAGCGTGGATTGAGGCGTCCACCACCCTTCAGAATAAAAAATGGGCGTGTCGCGAATCGGTTGGAGCTGCTGCAAATCTCCGAATTTAATCATATGCACATTCCCAAACGGTTTATCCGGCACATGACACAATTGTCGAAGTTGCTGGTCGAGGCGCGAAAATAAATTGGATCCGATTGTGGAAACGTCATCCAAAATCACCATCCGTAAAGGAGCATACAGGGGTCTGTAAAAGTCTAAAGTCTCTTGGGTCAGAGGTCGAACAAAAGTCCCGTTCATTTGAAGACGCAGGGCATGATGCAAAGTATCTCCCGTAATGTAAACCGCTCCTTGAGCACTAAGTGGGAGTTTGAGAACCGAGCACGCTTCGCTAAAAAGAGGCGTTGGAATCAGAGTTTGGTATAAAGCTTGGATCAGGAAAGATTTACCCGTTCCGGCAGATCCTTGCACAATAATATCCAGAGGAGGGGGACGTTTCGATTCAGGTAACGCGTAATAGGTGTACAAACGGACGAGAACGTAGATCAGGAAATTGTATTGCTCTTTATTGCATTGTCGAATACATTTTTGATAGGCTTCTTCGGACCACATATCCTTATACTGCAAATTCGTATAGCTTTCCCACTGCTTGGGAGGAAGATGTTTCTTTCGCGGTCGGGAGTTCTTTTTAAGAACAGTATAACGTTCCCTTTGAAGTATTCGTTCTCGCTCTCGATTAGCTGAATTGCTTCGCCAGCGTCGTTTCTGTTCACGCATTCTTTCCCTAAGACGTTCTCTACTGGATAGGCTCATCGTGACACCACTCAAAAAGGTGAAGTGTGTGTATAGAAAATCACTTCCTTTAATTTATATACATATACTTTTTGAGGAGGGGGGATGTGAAATGACCTCGTCTCGAAACGAACCAATAGCACTTCGAGAAGACTTGGAACGAGATAGGTTTCTTAGAGAGAGAGAGGGACACAAAAAGAAATATATAAAAAATCAGAATGATTTATCCGTCGACCTCTAGGCTAAAAGTAAACAAACAAAATTTGAAAAGGTCAAGGTGAACTCACTGAATTCATCTTAGAAATCAGATAGGAAAAAAAAAATGAGGGTACCCATGTTTCCTCTTCAACAACATAGACTCATCTAAAACGAAACTCGGAATGCTTACACAAATAAACAAGAATCCATTCTTAAATAAAAAATGGGGACGTCTTGTCGATCGAGTGGGCTGGAAAAAATTTCTGTAACTCTGAAAAAAAAAAAACTTTTTGTTAATTTTTATCATGTCTTTAGACATGATAAAAATTAACTACCTTCCCCTTTTGTCTGGGAATGTTGTCTCACCGTTTCTAAAAATAGACCATCACTCATCCTTTCTAAAAAGAATAAAATTCCAAGAATGGGTTCTGGTCTATTTTTAGAAACGGAGAGACAACATTCCCAGACAAAAAGAGGGGACAGTTAATTTTTATCATGTCTATAAGACATGATAAAAATTAACCAAAAGTTTTTTTTTTTTTAACTCAGAAATTTTTTTCCCAGTCAACTTGGCTGGACAAGACATCTCCGGATTCTTTCTGGAATGGACTCTATGATCTATTTAAACATTTCGAGTTCCGAGTTTCGCTTCAGTTGAGTGTGAGCCGTTCTAGAAGAAGAAACCATCCTGTGACTGGATAGAGAGAACTATTCCTTTTTTCCACTCACCCGTTGTGTTGAACCGTTCAGATATTTGCTTTTATTAATATTTTTTTTTCCTAACCCACGCGTCTTTAAACAATGGAATAGTTTGAAAGGATCAACCCATTTTATAGATATCAACCTCATACCTTCATCTCAACGGGTCTCGAGTGGGAGGAAGGAAGGAGCAGGCGACGAGAACTAAGCATGTCTGTTTATCGAGTAGACGCATCGGGGAAAGAACGATACCCGACCGACCCCCAACATCCTCATTACGAATTATACGTCACGGATCCTGAAGGAAATCCTATCTTGGCTCGAGACAAAAACGGTCATGAGTATTACGCGGTAGATTTAAACGGAAACCAATACATTTTAGCTCCTCGACGGTATGCCCGAACGGCTTTTGGACGAGAATACTACCCGAAATTTCAAAATGGGGACGAGTATTCGCTTTATACGTCTGTTTTATTCCCTTATGCCAAAGACGAATCGGGGCATGAAATGTATCCTAAAAAGGCGGATGGAGTCGAATATTGTTTAACGGCCGGCGATCGAATTCGTTATGCTCGCGATGCTTGGGGAAACGAGTTTTATCCTCGAAGAGCGGATCAGCAAACGGAATACCTCTGTGAAGAAGTGGGCCGACGGATCCGAAACGTATCCTAAATTTTATATCTACACTTCTGGTTAAGATCTCTCTCTCTCTATCGAAAGAGTAGAAAATAATAAAGAGTGTGTTACTGCAATGGAGCATTCTGACGCGGAACCTGTTTCGTATTCCATTTGGTGTGTGAAATGCCGAACCAAGACCGATACGGTCGACGTCCACTATCGCATGTCCAAAAATCGACGGCCGATGGTCACGGGAAAATGTCAGGCGTGTGGAACCAAGAAACAACAGTTTATTACAAATGCTTCCGTTCCACCTGGAATTCAGTTCCTGGATGAGGAGGAAGAAAAAGGAAAATGTTCCGAGTAAGAAGAAACAAGTATATTCAAATCAAAAATTGGAAAAAGATGGATCTTACTATTATCTGCTCTCCTAAAGCGGGTGGTTCACCTTTACAGTTTGGCATACAGACGGATTCGCATAATCCGGTTCCAAGACTCGTGAATTTTCCTCAACCGGCAACTCCACCCTTAGATACTTCTTCTTTGAATGAGTTTTCTAGCATTCTGAAAGAATATCTAAACGTCGTGAGAGAATTGATTCTTCCCCTGCATCGAAATGTTGAAGAAAAGAGCTCTGAATGTGGAAGCAAGGACACGGATCCAAAGCCAAATTCAGAGGGTTGAAAGGGATAGGTGAAAATCCATTATTAAAAAAAAAGAAACAATGGTCATGTCATGTCTTGTCGATCGAGTCGGCTAGAAAAAATTCTCTAGATAAGATTTAAAAAAAAAAAAAAACTTTTGGTTAGTTTTTATCATGTTATAAGTCATGATAAAAATTAACTCTCTCTTCTTTTTGTCTGGGAAGGATGTGTCACCCTTTCTAAAAATAGACCATCACTCACCCTTTCTCAAGGCAATTATTCCAAGAATGAGTCATGATCTATTTTTAGAAACGGTGAGACAAGCTTCCTTGACAAAAAGGAGGGACAGTTAATTTTTATCATGTCTAGAAGACATGATAAAAATTAACCAAAAGTTATTTTTTTTTAGAGCTCTGAGAATTTTTTTTCCAGTCAACTCGATGATCCAAACAACAAGACATCCAAAATTGTTTCTAGAAGAAATTCTCGCTTCTCTATTTAAACCCCTCGCGTTTCCAACTTCAGATCCGTGTGTGCTGTGCACTCAACCTAGAATTGCGCTTCTCCTCCCTCCTGGAAAGAGCCTTTTTTTTCTGAGCTCTTAGGATTTTTTCTCAGCTTCATTTCCATTCTCCAGGTTTCTGTCTCCTCCTTTCCATTAACACTGCAAAATTTCTAAATTTCTCATCACTCGGAGCTTGGAAATCTGTCATCCAAAAAACATGACATAGCTCTGCTTTCAAGGAGTCGGTTTAGATTCGTCAGGATCATGGCTGATTTTCCATGACGGCTCTCCAACCGCAATATTAGAGTTTGAAAGGAATAAGGTAAAAAAGTTTGTCCTAGATATGCAACGAAACGTAAAAAGAGCGACGAGGATCTAAAAAAGCTACGACCCTTTCCAGAAGGGGGAGGGAGCAATGGATATTCAGGTGAGTCCACAGCATGGACTGCACGAAAATGAAACGGCTTCCGCAGATAACAGAATGTTCGAGATGTCTGTCGTCGATCAAGTCAGCTGGTAAAATTTTCTAAGAGCTGAGAAAAATGTTCGCATACCTTCACAGAAATTCTTTCCAGGAGGGAGAAGTGTGTATCCAGGTCGAATTCACAGCACAGACTGAACTGAAGTTGGAAACACGAGTGGTTTAAATAGAGAAGGGAGAGTTCCTTCTAGAAACAATTTGGATCTGTCTTGTTTGGATCATCGAGTCGGCTGGGAAAAAATTCTCAGAGCTTTGGAAAAAATTTCTGAGCGATAAAAAAAAAAAAAAAAAAAAAACTTTTGGTTAATTTTTATCATGTCTTCTAGACATGATAAAAATTAACTCTCTTCTTTTTGTCTGGGAAGGATGTCTCACCGTTTCGAAAAACAAACCGTGACTCATTCTTGGAATAATTGCCATGAGAAGGATGAGTTTTGGTTTCGTTTTCGAAACGGTGAGACATCCTTCCTTGACAAAAAGAGGGGACAGTTAATTTTTATCATGTCTATAAGACATGATAAAAACTAACAAAAAGTTTTTTTTTTCATTACTCAGAAATTTTTTCTCCCCCTCCAACCAACTCAATGGACTAGACGATGAGTTTTTAAGAATGGACGTTTTGTTATTTATGCAGATATTCCGAGTTTCGCGTCAGGTAAATGCGCGCACCTTAGACTGGATTCCCTTCAGACAGGTCTAGAGATTGGATAACCCATCAAGAATTCTTCAACAGGCTTTTGGAAAAAAGAAATCGTCAAGAAGTGAGTATTGATTTTGATATTTTCTTTTCAACCTTGGGTCAGTTTCTAGTACATTCCTATACTAATTCCATTGTATTTAAAAAAAAATAATGTCAGCACGGACTGATCTGACCCGAAACGCTTGCCCATCCAGTTGGCTGCTGGAGGGAGGGAAAAAAAAAGAAATTTGTTTTGAAGGATATGTCAATTCTTTTCTAAAAATAGATTTCTAAGAAAAGAATGAACCTTTGTTGGAAATCTATTTTTAGAAACATGTCTAGACAACATGTTGACAAGAAAAAAATTCTTTTTTTTTTCCTGAGAGTGAAATGATTTTTTTCTTTCCACCCACTTTTCTTATTCTTTGGGAGGAAGGAAGAACTTCCCTTCCCCCCGCCTTTTTTCCACTAGTATTTATATAGATCCGAGTTTTTCTGCTTACAGGGTTCATTCTCGTTCTTCCTTCTCAACCGAGCAAAACTAAAATGTCGACCGATGCCGTTGCAGTTCTACCTACCCTGGTGGAAATCACGCCCGTCTGTCATCTCGAAGTAGCTGATCAATGGGAACCGCTCTCCCGTTTCGAAGAATGGTTTCGGGACCCGGAGCGTATGGAACAAATCGTCCAAGAAACAATGTGCTATTTATCCTGTTACGATGGAAAAATCCTGCATTATTTTTCGTCCATCGAAGTTTTCAAGCACTTTGCTTTCCAATCGATGATGGAGGCAGGAACCTTTCGATTACACGCTTATCTGCGATGGGAAAATGTGATCGCCGTCGATGCTGGAAACTTTTTAAAACTGTTTTACGTTTCACCCGAGTGGGTTCATATTCTTCAAACCGGAGAAGCTTCTATCCGTCTTTATGGATGGGAAATGGAATCAGAAGCCGACGGGTATCGTATGATTCCCTATCGACTGCGAGCTCGCTCCGTGTATATTATTCACGGACCTCTTTACTACCAACTCCAATTTCATGACAAGACGGTGTTTGCCGTAGACGCCCTCTCCAGGAAGAAAATGGAGTCTTTACGAGCGTTGCATCCTGAACAGCATTTCCAATTCCCTGCTCGCGAGGAAGAGAGGAGAAGGAAAAGATCCAGAAGGAGGAGACACCTAAAGAGGTACTAAAAAGAAGTCGGAAGGTAGAAGCATATTTGTTTTTTCATTAACGAAAAAAAAAAAAAAAACCGTGGATCATTCTTTGTATATTTCTTGAAAAAAAAAAGACTAATAGTCATAATAGAGGGAGTTAGGAGGGACCCTATCTATATATAACTCTCTATATAAATCGGAAGCGTCAACAGGACGGTCCACCGAAAACAATCTACCTTATCTTTCTCAGAGCAGAGTGGAAGAAAGGCGAAGATGCGTGGACTCATTGGAAGCAAAAAAATTCGAGTGGTTTAAATAGATAAGTGAGAAAAGATTTTGAGAGGTGTTGTTTTATGGATGGAGCTGGCTGGGAAAAAAATTGGCAAAGCTCAGAGAAAAAATTTCTGAATTAAAAAAAAAAAAAAACTTTTTGTTAATTTTTATCATGTCTTATAGACATGATAAAAATTAACTCTCTCTTCTTTTTGTCTGGGAATGATGTCTCACCGTTTCGAAAAATAGACCATCACTCATCATCCTTTCTAAAATAATAGAATTTCAAGAATGGGATATGTTCTATTTTTCGAAATGGTGAGACATCATTCCCAGACAAAAAGAAGAGAGAGTTAATTTTTATCATGTCTATAAGACATGATAAAAATTAACGAAAAGTTTTTTTTTTTTTTAACTCAAAATTTTTTTCCACAGCGCTGAGAAATTTTTCCCAGTCGACTCACTCATCCAAACAAGACATCTAAAATTGTTTCTAGAAGGAGCTCTCATTTTTTTCTATTTAAGGAACTTGAGTTTCGGCTTCCCATCAGTCTGTACTCTGCATTCAACCTGGATACCCATTCTTTGGAGATAGGGGGGAAACTTTCGCAGTTTTTTTTTCCTGAAACCCTCTATGGATCAGAGAATCTCACACATATCCTCCTCCGTGGATCGAAATGGACTGACCGCCATATCTGTTTTAGATAATAATTTTGAATTTTCCACCTCCTCCACAAGATTGGACTATCTCAATATTTTTTTAAAGAAAAACAAAATTATTTTTTATGATTATTCTACAATTTTTAGGTTTTCTTTTCCCCCCACTCCTCTTTAAGAAGAATAAAAATATAAAGCACATTGAAACAGTTCCGATAAATTTTGAAACTGAAAGTCCATCACCTTGTTCTCCACGGGACTAAAATAAGTTTCCCCGGTCTGAGAATCTTCTTGGATTTGAAGAGGTTCTCTCATCACACTCTGAAGCCAGGTCGAAAAGAGGAGAGCGTCTGGACCCAAATCGTTGAGGAGTCTTTCCAGGGAATCGAAGGTGGTAAAAGGGGTATAGCGGAGAATCCGGCTAGGGCGGTCCGACGTATCAATCCAGAGATCCGTCGTTAAGGATCGGTAAGGGCGAAAAGGGGCTCGAGAGATCCATTGCTGAATAGTCCGTTGACTTTTCGAACTCATCCAAGTCCCTTGCTGGGAAAGGCAAGTCACGAGTTCCGATCCTCGAAAATAGAGCGTGCCCGACCCCAAGTAAAACGTGAGGGGAATTGTCTTGGCGAAACGGAAACGAATCGCGAGGGAAAAAGACTCTCGCCGTAACCACTCCATGGCGTTTGGTTTTCTCTCTCTTTCTCCTGAGGATGAGATGAAAAAAAAAGAAAAGACAACTTTTCTCTCAGCTTCTTTTATATATAGGAAGAGAGAGGTGAAGGAGTGTTCTCGAAAAGACTCATGGGAAATTTCCTCTTCTTCTTCTTCTTTTTGGGGTAGGTGGAAGAAACTCGTTTTTTTTTTGGCGGAGAGAATGCGTCGGATGACATCCCTAGACATTTAAAAAAAGAATAGATAGGATGGATTCTTCAAATGAGAAATGCGGGGTGGCTAAGGGATCTTATTCCATTTTTTTTACTTTTCTAAATAACATATAGAATCGGGTGGATTCCATTTATCTCCTTCTAAAAAATATAGCAACACTTGATCCTTCCCGTCCTTTTTCATTTCCTGTTGACGTGTTAGATACTTTAGAGCCTCTTCGATTTTAATTAAGTAACCCCGATAGACCATCCGATCATCAATACTCCCGATATTGCGTTCGAGAGCCATTCTATAAGCAGCTTGAGATTGGAAAGGAGAATAATTATCAAAGTAGGTATTACGGAGTAAATGTTTAGGATGTTCGACTATAAAAAATATTGTGTATAAATGCATTGATCTAATCCCGTAAATTCTAGTTTGATTAAGGGATACTGAGCCACGTCCGAGGGTTGGTAGGCGAATCGGTAGCCGGACTCTTCTTCAAATTCCTGATACGCGACTCTGAGCCATTTGAATCGAGGGTCGTCGTCTTTCTTGAAGCGTCTTTTATCCATTTGTCCATGCGGAAAATCCCATTCATCTTCATAAGCTAATTTAGCCTTGTACCGATCATAATCGTCTTGTAAATTGGGATGGAGAGTCGGATAAATATGGTTTTCAAATTCATCTTGAAGCACCGATATTTTTTCCAAATCGAAGGGTGGTTCGATACGTTTATTTTTTAAAAGCTGAATTAAATAATTTTGAAAACAGTATGGCATTTTTCGATGAATCATCACCACCTGTCCTGATGAGGTCTTTACCACTAAACCATATGAAGTAGAGTATTTGTTTCTCTGGATCATCTGAAAAAAGGAAAAAGATAGAAAAATTCCTTGATTACCTATCCACTCAATGAATACATTTATGAACAGCAAATTTCACTAATTGTTGGAGCGCTAGCATAGCCATAAATCGATGACAAGATTTCGATCGACAAGATGGACATTGCTGTGGCTGACGATGTTGAGGTTTGTAAATAACAGTCCATAAAAACTTGAGATGTACCTTTTGATGAATTTTTTCTCGAGTGGGTTCATTCGCCACGTAGAGTTTTTCAATATGAAGTCGTTCCAGATCCGCATTCAATTGCTGAATAAATTCCTTCGTATGTGTTTTCAGGTCTCTGGCTATAAACCGGACGCAGTTCGTAAGAGTATATCCATCAGAGGTGACAGCCAACACACCAACAATTTTTTGGTGGAGCTTGGTCTGTGAGGACTTCTTCTTTCTAGAGCGCTGATGAGTGGATGACGAGGGAGGAGAAGACAGTATTTCCAAAGAATGAGTTGGAGAAGGAGAAGACTTTTTCGGTACTCTAAAAACGGGTGAAAATGGTCCATAAAAAGTGGGTTCCGTATCTGGAATATCCTCAAAGGGATCTTCTTCACATGAAATGACTAAGTTATCCGTTGCCATGTGTTCGCTATCTTTTTACGAAACAGAATGAACTCCGATTTCTTTTTCAACCCTTTATATACTAAGAGAGGGGGAATAAAATAGGTAGAGGTATCGAGATATCGTTGAGAAATATTTTTAAGAACTAGGAGAAAAAATTCTTCATTAAAAAAAAAAAAAAAAAAAAAAAAAAACACTTTTTGTTAATTTTTATCATGTCTTTTAGACATGATAAAAATTAACTCTACCCTCCTTTTCGTTTTGAATGATGTCAACATGTTGTCTAGAGATGTTTGTAAACAATAGACTTCCAAGAAAAACATGATCATTCTTAGAAATCTATTTTTAGGAAAGGTGAGACATCATTCAAAACAAAAAGGAGGGTAGAGTTAATTTTTATCATGTCTAAAGACATGATAAAAATTAACAAAAAGTTTTTTTTTTTTTTTTTTTTTTCAGCCAAGAATTTTTTCTACCCGATTCGATTGACAAGACATCCCAGTTTTTTTTAAGAATGGAATTTCTGTTCTATATATTTCAACATTTCAACTGTTGCTTCAGATCCCTCTGTGCTGTTGAAAAAGCCTGCACTTCAACTCTCCTGGAAACAGTTTAAGCCATGTCTTCTCTCAAGATTCTCTTTAGATCCAGCAAAGATGTGGATTGAGTCTCGTGAAAACAGTTCATTGTTCAAGAAATTCATGGAAAGATGGGGAGGTCTTTTTAAATGTACTATTTCTTTTTATTAACTCTTTTCTTATGTTTACGACCTTGACAACTTGTTGCTTTCTCAACTTCAGGTTCTTTGGTCGGCTGTCTAAAATCAGCTCTTACCTCAGTGGACGATGCATCAAATTCCATTGTACTGAATTCTCCATTTCCCGAAAAGACTTCTTTCAACATGTGAATGGCTTCTTTGGTCAATTCTAATGTTTTATTCTTTTCATTTTCTCTACGTTGGAGGATAGCGGGAGTTAAAAAAGGATTTTGACAACAGGGTTCAAATTCTTTCGTTTTGTCTTTGCGATTATGACGATGTATTTCTATAATCTTGTCATCCGTATCATCGGGGTTTATCCATATTTCCAAATCTAACTCTTTACCTTCAGAATTTTTGGGAGATAGATGAATAAGTACAGGATCCATCGCCATGGTTAAATTATTGCTTCTTCCTTTTTTATTACTCTTCTCCCTCTTCATTTTTTTTTCAAAGTTTTTTTATATAATCCACTCTTCAAGTCCCATATTCAACGAATATATTTCTCGCTTTCTTTAAAAGCTTGCAATAGCCACTGAAATCGGTATCGTATCAAGTAGGCCAGAGCTCCAAAGTAAAATAATAGAATTAAACAGACGACATAATAATGAATCTTCAATACGTTGCCCAGTAAAGCGAAAAGAATCGTAGGACCCGCCGTTACCAGTAGTAAATGAATGGCGAACGTTTGTCTCTTCGACCATCCTTCCTCTTTGGGGCTTTCGTCTTCCTTTTCAAACCGACTCAATTTTTGGTCCGTTTGAAAATTTTTCTCGATTCGTTTGAAATGAGATGTCATTCTTGACCTCTCGAAATTTTAGGAACACTTGTTCCATGTACAATGACATAATCGTACGCTGTGTTGCCTCGCAAGACCCGTTTTGTGAACCGTAAAACCGACTGATTCTCTGGACAATAAATCGGTCGGAATTCAACAGATTGGTCGGTCATACATTCTCGTTTTCCCGTTAACCTATGCTTTTCGTCTATGTGTGTATATTCCAAAACACAGGGGGAAGATAGATCGCCCAGAACTCGATGCACGTAGGGTCCACATTCCCAGACGTGTCGTTCGGCGTCCCATCCTATTCCGGGCACGTTCCACAAATCTCGAACGCAGTAATCGACAGAACAGACCCACGGAGATGTTTGAATCATTCGATTACCTCGTCGATCTAAAGAATGGCATTGACATTGGTATCGGAACGATCCATCTTCTAACGTTTCGTAATAATCGGCTACTTCTTGAGCGGGTTGTTGGGTTCGACGATCTATTAAAACATTGAGAGAAGGATCACGGGCTTCTGGATGTTGACAGGGATGGGTGAAAGAGGAACGAGGAGCACAGAGCCATCCCGAGGCCGAAAAAATAGGAATTTCCGAGGAAGAAAGACAAGCGGTTCGGATTCCTTGGGGAATACAATAAGTACCCGGTTCGAGATGATTCCATGTTTTATCAGAAAGAGTGAGTTTTTCGTAAAACGTGGGATTTGTTTCACAGAGCTGAGAACAATCGCAATGGCTATCGGGACACTGAAAGATTTGGAAAGGGCAATACGTCTCGGTTGAAATTTCTGGTAAGGCTAATGATGATGAGGGAGGAATAGAAGGCATCCGGAGATCGGGTTTATAAAAAAGATTCAAGAGAGTCACTAGAAATACAATGCATAGAATGATCGCGCTCGGGTGTATCATTTTTCTTTCTTTCCTCCTTTATAAATTAGAACCGGTTCCGATCCCTACGAGTTCTCATTATACTGTGATTCGACACTTTTCCAAGGACAAGTCGCTTCTGCAACTGTTTTCTCAAGATGTTTACGTGTTCGTCGATCAAGGTATTTGTTATTTGTACGAGAAAACCAACGAAGAAAAAACCTATATTTCAGCTATCCGGCTCGATACGCTGAAGCGGCACGATCTTTTACATTATAAATACATGCTAAAATGGCCTCATACAATTGAAATCGTGTCGTATCCGAATCATCTCACCCATCCGATGGATATTTTAAATTACAGAGCTTGAGGTTCGGTTTTGATGAAAGGAGCCGTATTCTTCACGGCAATATCGTTTTTATTCTCCGTAGTATAACAATGAGCATCGACCTCCCAAATATTTTGAATAGCCTTGCGTTGTGTTTCATAGACGGGATCGTCGAGCGATTTGAGAGGCAATAACACGTTCGGTTGTAACCGTTGTTCGGCATTCAAACCTTGGTGAACGATCCGTTTCAACATAAACGTAAGAAACAAGCGACGTTTTCCAAAGAAAACCAGCAACTCTTCTGTATGCGTATCAATAGCCGGATGAAAAAGTGTGAAATGGCGTCCTTTTTGGGGATCCATCACGTATTGGATGACGATATGATGATACCAATCGCGTTGCCGCATTTGCGAGAGGAAGTGAAGCCGTTGCAATTGACGAAAATAACGTCGGGTTAGACGATATGAATCCATTCTGACTTACTTTTTTATCGCGCCAAGATCTTTCTTTTTTGTTGACAGGATAAACATTCACGATACAGAGCCGGCATTTCATCCAACGCGCGATCTTGTTTTAAAAAATGTCGATAATTCGGTTTGGAACAACACGCTGCTGCGTCCTTTTTCGGAATTTTTTGCTCTTTCCATAATTGGCACATCTCGTTTATGAATAAAGGCTGGATGCTCGCCATACTTTTATTCGTTTTGGGTTTATACTACTGCTACTTGTATTTCTATAATTTTTCGGTCCCGTCCCCGAACGTTCCTTCTTCTCCTCCGACGACAACGACGCGTTTCCAATATCAGATCGAGACCTCAAACGACAACGAGGTTTCGTTTCACACCTCCACGGGAAAAACATGGACGTTTCCTCTCCCACTCGAATATTATTTCGCGGAAGGACGGATTTGGGAAAAAGATGAATGTTTTGGACAGCCCGATGATACTCAGCTCCCCGCAACGGGGAAAAACCTCTACCTGTTTTTATTACGATCGCAGAGTTTTGTACCCCGCGAAAAGTCCATGATGTATTATTATTATCGATGTCGGCACGGTCGTGTTCTAGACGTGCTCATGTGTCAAGAAGAACATTCTCCTTCTACCTGCATTCCTGTCAATCCCTGCATCGATCAGCATGACGGATCGGTTTTACCTGATCCAACCAATCGACGTTTTTATTACGAATGCCAGAACGAACAACCGATTCGAATCGCCTGTCCGCCCAAGACATTTTTCTACTACGACGCTTGCACTTCGCGAAAACATTTCGTATCTTACTGTGAAGACGGTCAACATTTTCCGATTGACGAGGTGACGTATATCGAGTGTCGTGGCCATCGACCGAAAATGATTCGATGTTCGCCCGGAGAAAAATATTCGACACATTATCGGCGATGCGTGTCTGATCTCTGCGACGGATTTCCGGATAATACGCAACGACCTCTCCCCATCGTCCAAAAAGGATCTTTTCTGTACTCTCCGGGTTACGCGATTTGTGAAAACGGAATGGTTCGAGACACTATATCCTGTCCTCTTTCCTGGGATACATGGATCGGCGATGCCTTATTCCATTTACCGATGGTGTACGACGAAACGTCCCAAACATGTCAACCGCCTCTTTTCTGTGAAAATGTTCAACCGAGCTCGAAAGAAACTGTCGTTCCCACTCACGAGTATACGAAACATCTCCCGTCCTATCAATTTTCAACATCCTTGGATCGAGCTGTAGCTTACACGTGTGATCCAACCCGAAAACGTACGGTTCTAGAACCAGGCTATCGAGTGTCGGATCAATATACGGTTGAATGGGCTTGTGAGGATAAGTCGTCGAAACTCGCGATAGGCGATACGAGCGATCGATATTTTGATTGCGCTCGGAGGGAAATTCAAACGTGTCCTCCTCAAACATTTTTTGACGGAAATGAATGTCGACCGCGCATCCCCGGCGCGTTTCAGTATCGGCATCTCGATGTGTTTAAATTCGATCATTTATCGATCGTTGCGAATTGGATTCGGCCCTGGACGACTCTTGATCATGAACCTCGTGCCTCTTGTGACGAAACCAACGAAGAAGTTTATATTCCCGGCTATAATATTTGTTCTCATCCCGACTGCACGCCGTACCCATTCCTCAAACAATTGAAAACGGCTATTTATTTACCCACTTCTCCTCACATGTGTCTTTTCGAAAAGGGAAAAATTCGAAAGAAACGCGTTCGACGGCAAGGTTTGAAATTTTGGTCGCAGCGATTCGTGAAACAGGCTTCGACTTATAGTGTTCCCGAAACGTGTCGTGAAGGCCATCGCATACGATCGGGACGATTTATTCCCGATTCCGTATTATACGCCACTTGTAATTGGCGTCAACCTTTTGTCTTTTGTCCTTCTTCCTCCACAGAAGGAATTCGAGCCACTCCGTACGGGTATCACGTATGTGTACCCAAAGAAGAAGCCTATGAAGGGATTTTACCGGCTGGATTAACCCTTCGACTTGAAGTTCAAGAGCTGAGTCGTATTATACCGGAACATGGAGCGCGATATAAAATAGATGGACTAGAAGCTGTTTTTGATGCGACGCAGCATCCCGAAGGTATCCCCCTCCTCACTTCAGTCTATGAAATTTGGACCGAGCGCGACATGAAATTGTTTTTTAGAATTCTCGTCACGCATCCTCGTTCAGCTTACTGGGAAGACCGAAAATTAAAAGCCCTCCCCGATCCTGACATGACGTTGTTGTACACAGGTGAAATGACCGAAAAGCCCGTCACGACCGATGACTATCCGGTCTCGGCTGACTCGTTGATTCAAATGGAATAAAGTAGAAAAAAAATGGATCGTTATTTAGGTCAAGGCATATTGTTTTACTCTACGGTTTATATCAGCATCATCCTAGTCGCAGTCACCCTCTTAACGAACCGGCTCATCTTTTTATTTTTATTAGTCCTCACGTTTGGTCTAGCTGCTTACATGGCTTATTTGACCGTTCATAATTCCGAACATCTCAAAACGACGGGCCAATCGATTGAAGACTGGATTCGAAAGATGTATCAAAAGATAACTGGATAATCGGAGGTGACTCATGTAAATATCAAGATCGGTAAAGGAAAAAAACATGGTTTCGGTTTACACCATAGATGAATTTGGAAAAGAACGATATCCAAAAGATCCTAAAAAACCTAAACAGGAGCTGTATTATTTCGATAATGACAATCGATCTATTTTTGCCAAAGACGAGCATGGAAATGAATATTACGCTGTGGAATATCGGTGTCATGAATGTATAGCGCTTCCTCGTCGGTACGCCAAATCCAATTCCGGAGACGAATTTTATCCTAAATTAAACAATGGAGGAGAATACCCGTTAAATTCATTGGATGTAAATGTGAAAACGTATGCTGTCAATGCGAGGGGAGAAGAGATTTATCCTAAATCCAGCATTGGAAAAGAATATTATATACAGGATAGAATTCGGGAAAAGCCAGAGACGAATTACATCCGATATGCACGAGACGAAAATGGAAATGAGTATTACCCGAAAGATCATAAAAACGAGGAATTTCTCTATATCTATCTAAGTTATGCTAAAAAAGCGAATGGTGATGAATTTTATCCGAGAAAGTGGTATTATTGAAAGATCTTCAGGAGAACAGTATCCGCAGCACGGACTCATCTGAAACGAAACTTGGAAAGCTTAAATAGATAAACGAGAGTCCATTATTAAAAAATGGTATCTTGTCCATCGAGTCGGCTGGGAAAAAATTTTTCACAGCTGAAAAAAAAAAAAAAAAAAAAAAAAAAAAAAAAAAAAAAAACTTTTTGTTAATTTTTATTATGTCTTATAGACATGATAAAAATTAACTGTCCCCTCTGTTTGTCTGGGAAGGATGTCTCACCCATTCGAAAAAACAAACCAGGACTCATTCTTGGAATTCTATTCTTTAGAAAGGAGTGATGGTCTATTTTTAGAAAGTGTGAGACAACATTCCCAGACAAAAGGGGGGAGGTAGTTAATTTTTATCATGTCTAAAGACATGATAAAAATTAACAAAAAGTTTTTTTTTTTTTTTCTTTTATCTATAAATTTTTCTCAGCTCTTACAGTTTTTTCCCAGCCGAGTTGATCCAGAAAACCAGACATGTTAAAATTGTTTCTGGAAGAGACTCTTGCTTATCTATTTAAACTCCAAGTTTCACTTCAGATCACTCTGTGCTGTGAAAGAAGAAACATCTTCTTATAATTTGTAAGTACTAACTGATTTTTAGTTTATTCACTGGTTAGTTACTCTCCCTCCAAGTCATTCGTTTTTTTTCCCCTCCAAAAATCTTCAGCTTTCATTTAGAATGACGATAAAAATAAAACACAAATAGGAAAAAGATGGTCACGCATAAGTAATGCATGTAGGGTTGAAATAGGAAGGTGAATCCTGTTAACAAATAAACAATTATCGTGAAATAAATCCAATTTTTCGGGGTTCTTTCGTCTGTTCGTGATTTTTGGAGAAATGACATTCGCGTTTGGGGTCGATCGGTCATGGGCACTTTATGGATAGCATCTAAATATTCTTGCACTTTCTCGGCAAAGAAGAGGTATCGATCGCTCGCATCTTCTTCTAACACGTCCCATAGAAGATCGGGTGTGATTTCTAGAACATGGTCCGTTTCCGATTGATAAAACTGAACGTCTAATCGCCAGTCGATATCGTAAAGAGTTCGAGCGGTCAGTACTTTATTGAAATGAAACGGATCCAATATATCGAGTACGGCGGACAGAATACTTATACCCGTCAGCACATTGGAAGTAACCGAGAATCCTGTCGCGGCGATTCTGGAAAGTGTTGCGAGCGTACTTAATTGGGTCCGAACGACGGCTTGAAGGATGGCCGACTGAATGGGAAGAGACTGCATACTCAATTTGGTTAAGAGTTTAGGCATCCGTTTTTCAAGGATTTTTTGCGCGGCTTCTAATCCAATATCGATCCCTACATGAATCGCCAATTCATGAACCAAGGACCGTTTCACATGTTTCTTGGGCCAGTTTTGTACAAAGTCGGGAAGATGAGGAGGATATGGTGGTAACGTATGATTTTTTTGCAGAGTGGAAATAGATCGATAGATACTGCTTCCCAAGAAAAATTCGCCAATATCTTGCCCCGTCGTCGTCACACAATCAGACCCGTTGAAAACAAGACCGTACGCTTCACAATAAGGCTGGTTGAGTCGTAAATGACCCTCGACGAGATTGAGGCCGGCATGATGACGAGGAAGAGAAGGATGATTTGATTGAAAGAAAACTTGTTCGGGCAAGAGAGCTAATAATTTCTTGGCGAGATTTACGGCTACACATTTTCCATTTCGATATTCCGTGTCCATACTCTGCTGCGTGTTGGAATATAAACGATCGCAGGCGGGTTGGCAAGCTAAACTGAAACCCGTTCCGAGTCGAATCCATCGCGGTTCATCTTCCAGGGAACACGATTCTAAATTTTCTTGGAAAGGGAAGCAGGCAATCATGTCACATCCCGTTTGCGTAAAAACAAATTTTTCGACGACGTGACATTGTTCCGGATCGAAGGTTTTAGGAATGTAGTAATCCCGTTTGGAGTCGGCTTTTCTTATTTGGAAGGTGGTATGTTTAAAAATAAAAGCGTACCGACTTTGAAGAGCTTGTTCGTAAATATAGAGTTGAGTCGCTTCTTGAGCATACCGAATAGCGTGATCGAGATCGTAAGAAGTGACAGTATATTCATTTCTATTTTGAAACGAATCCCATTTCATCTTGGAGGAGGGCTTTGTTCCTATATATCGAAAAAATGTTCGATGTTGTTGCTTTTTTAACAACAAAAATAAAAGGATTCTTTTTTTTTATATAGTAACAAGTATAAAATGAGATTCAATTCAGTATTTACAGTTACGTATGGAACATATACAAAAACCAGTTCGAAAAAAAATTTTTTTTAATTAAAAAATAAATTGTCTCAACTATAAAATCCTATAAATTTTAGTTTTTACAGTTGCGTATGGAATAGCGATAAAAACCAGTTCTCAAAAATTTTTTTAATGAACTATCTTATCTATAAAATCTTGTCAAAATCAGTTTTTACAGTTGAGGATGGAACCTGATGAAAAAATATTTTGGAAAGGATGCTATTCGAAAAACATTTTATCATGGTTAGTAGTTCTTCTTGTAAAGGACAAAAACAAGTTCATTTCGTCTAATATTTGTGCATCTAAAGTATTTAAATCTATTCCAAAAAAATATATATATAGTCTCCCACATACCTTCAATGTATTATTGGACTGTTCACTCTTTATATTCCATTAAAGAGCCATGGAAAAAAATGTTCCGAGTCTCTAGGGGTTCATTTTGCCTTGTTCACTACTTGTAGTTTCTACATTTTCGTCTTCACACTCTAGTCTTTCGAAGGAAGCTTCTACAGGATCTTCTCCTCCCCTTTCCGATGGAGGTGGACTCTCGGGAGAAATAGGATCTTCTTCCCCCTTTTCCGATGGAGGTGGACTCTTGGGAGAAGGATAACGAACAGGTTGCAAATCGACAATCGAAGGGTCGAAATAATCACTTGAAGCTAAAGTAGGGTCCGACATATTATTTCTGTTTTTCTTCTTGATTCTAGGATCCTCTCTCACATTCTTTCTCTTTTGAGAATTATTTTCTTGTTGATTCTTTTTCGCCTGGTATTGTTCCAATTCTTTCGTCTTCCAGACTTTAATTTCGTAAAATATATTTGAAAATAGATCCTCTCCAAGATACTTTAAATACAATGCACCCCATTCGCTTACTTCATCACTGGTAGAAGGTGTAGTGTTTATTATTTCTTCTATAGTACGTCGAATCACATCCACGTAGAGAAGAGATTCCGATTGTTTGGAAACTTCGTGATATAAACAACGGACGATTCGAGCATGAACTGCTTTAAAATCTAGAGCTTCTTGTTCGTTTAAAGGTGTTTTTTCATCTCCTCCGTACTGTAGATTAAAAACATACTTTTGCAGATCCTCGCCCAGCAATCCGTCTACGGCAAATAATTTATACACTTCTATCTTAGGTATTTCCTGTCGTTTGAATAAGATGTTGGAAAGTCTTATTAGATCGGTCGATCTAGAATAGTCTTTAGATAAAACTTTCTCGATCATATTCCATTCATCTGGCGTGGAGATGGTTTTATTTTGTACCTACTGCTGTTGCACATCCATCCATAAACGCCAAATGGTATTTAAACAGTATCGATGGACGGGTACAAGAGGTTTCAAATCTTGAATCAAGGTCCACGGAAACATCATCATATTAGCTATTCTTTTTAAAACTCTCAACTGAACGGTGGTTTTAGTCGTAAACAAATTAGATTGATTAAATTCTTCCAGCACGACTTCATCCAACACGTACTTGAGACGATCCTTCAAGGGTAATGTCAAAGGCTCCAGGGTTACAGTGTTTTCCTGATCCATCTTGTCCTCAGTATGAAATGAGAAAATCGTCTCAGCTCCAGCTGTTTATATACTGTGAAACGAAAGGGGGGAGGTAGAAAGGAGAAGCAAAAGTTGGGTAGTAAAAAAAAAAAAAAAAAAAAAAAAAAAAAAAAAAACTTTTTGTTAATTTTTATCATGTCTTTAGACATGAGAAAAATTAACTCTCTCTTCTTTTTGTCTGGGAATGATGTCTCATCTTTTCGAACATATTTCTAAAAATAAATTTCCAAGAAAGAAATGAGTCATGTTCTATTTTTAGAAACATATCGAGACAACAGATTAACATCATTTGAACAAAAGGGGGGATAGTTAATTTTAATCATGTCTGAAGACATGATTAAAATTAACAAAAAGTTTTTTTTTTTTTTTTTTTTTTTAAATACAGTTTTGGAAATTTTTCCCAGTTGGTTCGATCGATAAAACCAGAAAAAGGATTTCCACTTAACTATTTAAATTACTCGAGTTTTGGTTTCAGATCAGTCTGTGCTTTGGATACCAGCCTCGAAAGAGCTTCAGTTAAAGTCTATTATATACACATTTTGGTAAGTGAACTTTATTATTTTGTTGAATTGCTTGGATATTGTTTCTTTTTCAACTCGTTGTGTTTAAGCTCTTTTCTTTCTCAAAACAATACGAGCTTGTTGTGGCAATCGATCTCGAGCTGTTGGATGCCGTCGTGAGCAATGACTTAATAGATATCGACAAGCTTTATTGGGAATTTTCTTATTTCGTATGTGGGCCCCACCTTCGGTCACAAACGTAATGGAATGGTTACCATATTTATGAAGGAATCGATTAGGACCCACACGAACGGTTCGAGATCCAAGAACGTATCCTCGACGTTTTCTCATAGGTCTTCTACGAATGGGTCTTTGTGTTCCTCTACGATTGATATTGGAAGGAGAAGAAGAAGAAGATGCAGACGATGAAAAGGAAGCCGAACGACTTCTTCTTACAGGACTTCTTCTTCTAGAATGACGTATTTCTAAACTACGACTACGATTTCTCTGACTTTTTCTTCTTCTTGGACTTGGACTTCTGCTCCTGCTTAGACTTGGACTTCTGCTCCTTCTTGGACTCGGACTGCGTTTTCTTGGACTTCTTCTTGAATTTGGACTCGAACTTCGAGAAGAAGGAGAAACGGACGGTCGAATAATGTAAGGGCTAGTGGTTACATCGGATTTGGCATACGTGTGGAGAGGAAATTGAAGTTCGAAATCGTCGGGAAGGTCGACTTGGTTTTGAATTTGTGAAGGTAGAATGTCGTCATAATAAATAACTTCGGGTGTTCCAAGAGGTGGAATTTCCTTCGAAACATCATCCTCGTTAGGATCATTCATTCTGACTTTATTTCAATCGAAACACGGATCCGACGACAGGATCTAAGTTATATCGCATAGAAGCTCGATACGCATCTTGAACCGATGTGCAAAGAATATATTCCAAAGGTCCGAATCGTTTCTTTTCTAAAATAATGGGAAGATCGACCGTCCCTGCTCGATAAAAAGGCGTGAGGGAGAGAATTTCATTCAATTGTAACACGTTCCCGTGCTGGAATTCCCTACAACAGAGATAATCGATCCATTTCTGAACGAGTTTCTTATAAGCACGAGCTTCCGCGGACGTTTTAAAACACAATTGCCAGCCTTCAATGCGATCGATATGATTCAGCATGTAATCAAAAGCTGTCCAAAAATGAAATAACAGTGACGACGTATTCTGGAAGAACGTGAGATCGATTAAAATCCATGACATGTTTTCTAAGGGAGTCGGATCGGGATTCTCGGGACTGATCCATCGATCCAGGATAGGACTAGGACCGATCGAAAGAGCTTTCTTGGACTCTTTAACTTCGGGTAGATCCGTTTTCTAAAGGAACGTCTGTTCCAAATCCATCAGCTGTTTGGTTTTTTCCATATACCTTTCTAAACTTCCCGGGAAATGAAAATAGGATAAATAGGAACACGTATGGTATCGATCGATAAAAATCATGTGGCTCGTTAAAATGACGAGGTGTTGAGCCGTTTTAATGTCGTGGTGTAAAACGGCATGCGGAAAAGGTTCAATGTAGAATAATAAATCGCACGTGTTCGTGCTCAATTCTTCCGGTTTAATCACACGCACATGAGGGGAAGACGGGTACGTAAAGGGACAAATGACAAAAATGGTGAGGTGGGATAAATGTTTGGAAATGTAATCGTTGATCACATAGGGTAATCGACTCAGGTTCCCAAACACAATTGTTTTCTTGTGTTGGAGAAGGTACTGAAACAATTCGTCTAAATGATTCATTCTTTGCTCTTCTTTTTCTTTTTCTGAAATAAATGAAAAAAAATATTTAAAAATAAAGAACCATGAATTCAGAAACGATTATGAAACAAACTGTAGCTTGCATTTCTTGGTTTTTGAATGAAACGTTCGGTCCCTCAATTGCCGATCGGTTCAACCAAGAAATTCAATGTTGGCCCGAGACGTGGAACCGGTTACGCGAATGGTTAGTTCATACGCCGATGCAGAATCCCAAAGATTGTATTTTATCGTTTGCTCAAACTCTGCCTCAGTACGAAACGTTCCAGGCCTCTTTAGAAAATTCGCTCGCTATTCACGAAGAATTTTGGAATAAAGTATTTACTAACTTGAGAGTTGCCCAGTCGCTTTTAGGAACCCCATGAATATTTCGAAGCTAGAACCGTTCGGTATCTTTGCTTTAGCGAGCGGATTACTCTATTCCATTTGCGTGTTGATTGTGCATGAGGAAGAAATTCACTTTAAATTTCATTTCACGGTCTTAACGCTCGTCATTTTTCTAGCGCTCATGGCCATCACATCTTTCAAATATTTAAAATACCGTTATCAATGTGAGAGAATGGAAGATATAATGTCCGCTTTGAAAATTCAATAATAATAATAAGAAGAAAAAAGCACTTCCATCATGAATTTTGTCGAACAGTTATACGAAATGACGTTGGATGAAATGGCCACTTATTTAAGTGAGAAAGATCCTATTTTCCGGAAATTGTTCACTGAATATGTGGAGTATGCCAATTTATTACCCGAAGAACAAACTCAAGCCGAAACGCTTTACCGACAATATTTTCCAGAATCGGAGGATACTCTCGACGCGTTTATTGACAATTGGCGACGGTTTAAATTACAGTATCGTTCCGACAATGGCCGACAGGTCGAAGAAGATGTCGAACCGGACGAGGTGGAAGTTCGTTCTCGAAAAGGTGGACCTTGTCCGGGTTTCGTCTTTGATCCGAAGGGGAAACGACTTTACAGTCCGAGAGTCCTGAAACCGTTCAAATCAGATCGCCGGCCAAATGAATTTGATGTGTTCAAGTTTCTCATGGACAAAGAACGCAATCATGAAGTGTATCACCTAAATATTGAACCGAACGCCAATGAGCTGTATTTAGATATGTCTTATGAAGATAGACGCAACATGGACACTCGAGCAGATCAAGCGCTACGGAAAATGGCAAAAATGGTGACCATCTAAAATCAAAATTGCCATTATAAAATATTGGATCTCTATAGCGAAAGACGAATCACATAAACTAAACGCGAAAAGCCAAAGAAACAAAAAATATATTATTAACATACCTGAACAGAAGCTTGTATTCAAGCACAAACTGATTTGAAGTGAAACTGGGATGGTTTAAATAAATAAGTGAAAGTTCATTATTGTAAGAAAATGGTGATGTCTGGTCAATCGAGTTGGCTGGGAAAATTTCTGAGAGCTGAGAAAAATATTTTCTAGTAGTAAAAAAAAAAAAAAAAGTATGATTCATTCTTAGAGATCTATTTTTAGAAACATGTTGACATCATTCAAAACGAAAAGGAGGGTAGAGTGAATTTTTATCATGTCTAGAAGACATGATAAAAATTAACAAAAAGTTTTTTTTTTTTTTTTTTTTTTTTCAGCTCTTGGGAAATTTTTCTAGCTGACTCTGATCATTCTTGTTCTTCCTTCTTGAGTGGGCAAGATGTCAATAAAAGCAGTTGTTGGTATATTTCTTCTTGGATTTAAGTTACGCCCGTCCATCACCTTGAACGTGTTTATGAATACGAGTGACTCATCGTTATGTATGAAAGTATTTCTCTGAAAGATTTTGGATTCATCTTGGGTAGGTCTTGTCATATTTTTTTAAATTAAATCATTACTTTTTCATAAAAATGCCTCCACCTAGCATCAGAGCTATAATATGTAACATTATATTTCCGTAAAACATCCAGTTGCGTTGATTAAAATGTTCGGCTCCTGTTTTGGGTGTCGCATCACTGTAAATAGCTGTTGCCAGGTAGCCGAAATTGAGTAACGAGACAAATACAATTCCTAATAAGATAATTACCATGATAGCCTTTGTATCCATCGTGATGTATTTTTGAATCTAGTCTTTATTCTCTTTTCGGTTACACGTAAAGTAATAAACCGACCATTAGTATATTGATCACATTGACAACCGTTGGAGCAATGAGCAACATTTTATTGTTGGCCCAGAAATCGCTCGCTGTCGTTCCTTTGGTCGTGACTTTATTCGGATCAGCAGCATCGTAAACGAAAGCCACACTGCCGTAGGAGAGACGATATACGATGAGGGCCATGATGACCAGTGTTGTCACCAGACATATTAAAATGGTTATGGCGAGAGTCGAACGAAGATTAAAACCAAACATTGTTTTATCCACTAATGATTCCTTTATTATGTGATTTCTTGATGGACTTGTCGATACCATTGAAGAAGATTGAAATGTAAAGGGATCGATTGTCCCGAATAATAGACGAGTAAATTTCGGTACATGAAACATTGGAATAGGTAAAGAAGGAAAAAACAGAGTAGATGAAATAATATCATGATGGAAACGATTCTTGATCGTTCATCAGCTTGGATTCCTTATCAGGAAGAATTTCTAAGAAGTCAATTGTTATTAACGTATCCCAAAAATATTATTTTTACAGCTCAACTCTTAGATGCGCATTTACGATATGTAACGGAACATGTTTATCCCAATTACCCCTCGGCAGAAAAATTCAACGTGGATTCTTTAAATGAGGTGGATTGGGCTCATTCCGTGATTCTGGTGAATCAAGACAGACAATTATTAATCGCTCCTGAACCGGTTAAACAGCTCGTCAACCTTGATCGGCGTTTACGGTATCATGAAGCGGCCGAAACTATATTCCATGGATTTCATTTCTTTCCTAAACTCTTCTATATATTTCAGTTTCGATGGATCGTGTTTCTGGTGTTGGTTGCGTGGTTTATCGAATGGAGAATAGACATTCAAAAAAAGAAATTCTTTTAAGAATATGGACCCAAATAAGAAGGTTTTTCCTATGATGGAGTATAAGCTTGGATCCAGGCCACAGCACTGACTGACGATTTAAATAGTTAAGTGAAAGTTTATTCTGGTTAAAAAAGGGTAACTTCTTGTCCACACCGAATTGACTAAAAAAAAAAAAAAAAAACCACTTTTTGTTAATTATTATCATGTCTTTAGACATGATAAAAATTAACTTTACTACCCCTCACCCCTTATTTTTGTTTGAATCAGGTGTCAACATGTTTCTAAAATAAATTTCCAAGAACGATATGACTCATTCTTTTGCTTAGAAATCTAGTTTTAGAAAGTGTGAGACATCATTCACAACAAAAAAGAAAAAGGGGGTAGAGTTAATTTTTATCATGTCTAAAGACATGATAAAAATTAACAAAAAGTTTTTTTTTTTTTTTAGCTCTTAGAAAATTTTTCCAACTGACATTGTCATGTTTTGTTACTAATGGACTTTCGTATTCCTAAGCTTTTTTTTTCATTGGTTATTTTTCTCCTTTTCTAGGTGTTCCGATCATTTCAAAGTCAGGCGTAGATGCAGTTGCATGATTCGCTGCGATCGCCATTAATATACTTGTCACGTATTTACTGACGGCATACATTTGCTGCGTGAAACGATTATACAAAGGATTGGGGACTTTGAGAGGTTCCTTCTTTGACAATTCGTCTTGAATCAAAAACGAAACGCAATGAAGTTCCGTGGATACGTTCGTATCGTCTGCTTGCAGAGTTTCTTGGAATACGGCAAAAGCCCGATTCAAATCGTGATCGGTGACGAGTTTCGTTAAATATGGAGCGATATATTTATCGTGAATGACTTTCCCGATCACGCCATTCAACATGTCAAAGTTGGAATTAAACGCCATCAATTTTTTTAACTGAATTTCCGAATGGACGCATGTTTTAGCGATACTGTACATTTTTAAAAATCCTTCGTAGCCTTCTGGAATTTCGGTCGTTGAATCTAGAACGTGTTTACTCATGGGCAGTTTTTCAATGACTTTCCGTAGATAAGAAACGAAATATTTTTCGCGAGCCGTTTCCAATTCTCGATTCATTTGCTGACCGGGATCTGTGTGTTTATTTTGAAGCTCTAATAATAGAGACACGTCCGTCTCTTTAATTCGTTTATGAGTAGGTTCTTCTTCCTCCTTCTCCCCCTCTTCATGGTCCATTTCCTTTTCGGATTCTTCATGAGCGCGTTTCATTTTTATTTTGATTATATGGCTCCCTTTCTTTTATTTTGATTTTCTCTCTCTTTCTCTTTAAAAGAAATGACCTTTTTCCAACGCTTTCGTGGGTTCTCCTTTAATATCGGGAAAGATGGCTGGATCTAACGTCGCCGCATATGTTTCTATATAAGGAGCTCGAGCGAACGTAACATGCCACATGCCTTCCTCATTCGGTTTCATCTGAATACCGTTCGATCGAAGAAGGTTTGGGAGGGCTTTCAACAGTAAATGGAAAGGATTGAGAATGACATGGCCTTGATAAATTTCGGGAACGCGTCGATCCTCCTCTGAAAAAAGACATACGGGATATCGATACAGGAGCGTATAGGCGTTCGCGTGTTGACTTAATTTTCCATCCAGTTCTTGCTCGATCAACTGGCAACGCGTGAGCTGGTTTTGTCGAATAATGGTTTCGTAGCACGTTTTAACATGAAAAATAGGATCTTCGTGGCAGTGACGCGTATGCACCGTAAAGGGAAGGTACTTAAAAACATATTGCATGTAGTCAAAAGGCCACGTTTCTTCGATTTGTAGATGGTGTTTCTTGGATTGGACCACGTAATAATTGAAAGGATAGGATAATTGAGTCGGGTCTAAATTTTCAAATTCGATGAACGCGACCGGCGAATAATCAAACATGTAGAAATAGGCAAACAGTTTCACATGATGGATCGGGGAATCGGGTTCGCTTTTAAAAATATTCGCGCAAGCATTATAGCCCTTATCGTTATTTTTCAAATAATAGGGATGATCGAGTCGCACCCCGATATTCCCATACCTCGGATCACACACACAACTTCCAAATTCTGCATGATAAAAAGTATGTTTTAAAGGCTGACCTGTAAAAGCATCGAAGGAACAGGGCTGCTGGAAGTAACCAGGTTTTTGGAAAGACGCGAGATACTTTTCGGAAAATACGGTCGGATCCCATACGTTGTTTTTTTCTTCTTCCTTCGAAAACGCTAATCGTTCGTGAGCGGTCATTTCTTCACACCCGAAACCTTGCAAAAGCGGTTTGTATCCAAAATCGCAAACACATTTACCTTCTTTCAAAGGATCTTTGTCTAAACTTTCTAATCGGCCGTGAGGTCCGCAAGCAATGTCTACGTCACAATTCCCCCCGCGTTCTTTTTGCGTGACGAGATGAGGGTATTTACAAAAACAGGTCGCGAATTTCAATCCTTTTTGATTCACCAGAACCCACTCTCCCGTAGCTGAAGAACAAGTAGCATGGGGAAGGAGTTTGGGAAGACATTCACCCCGAAAACATATTTGATCGTCGTCACAATCGGTTGCGTGAATGCAAGTCGAATAAAGCGTCGTCCGCTCAGGAGGGTGGTAAGAAATGGATTGCCAAGGAGGGGTTGTAGTCGTTTGTGACTCGTTTCGAAACAGGTAGATCATGATCAGGTAAAGATAAAAGACGAGAAGAAATATCCAAAGCGTCATCTTCTTTTTTTCAATAGAGGTTCACAACTTTTATTTTATCGCCTCGATCTTCATGCACCAGACCGGCATTATCTCGTTGAGCCCCTATTTGTTCAAAATATTGCAAAAGTTTATATTTGGTTTGTAGATTCTGGATCGATAATAAATACTTTCGAACACTGTAGACCATATCGTTTCGTTGAGCCTTCACCATTTTGACAGGGTCGTCCATTATTTTTTAAATTACTTGTTTACGCCAAACATTTGATTCAGTGCATCCTCCGTGGAGGTTCCTGGACCCCCCTTAATAACACTTACTTTCCTAGCGTTTGGATCCTCTATTGGGTCTTTAGGAAGTCCTCTTGTGTCCATCGGTAATTCTTTCTGTTCCGTTTTCACCTTTTCCGCGATCGAGGTGGCTATTAACTGAAGGAGGAGAGGTTGATTAAAATTGCGGCAAGGAACGATTTTGTTCAAATATTGACTGTACTGAGGATCAATATTATCTTTTCGGTGTATAATGCTGGAAAGCATATGATCGGTAATCACAAAACTGTTACCCAACAGCGATTCCGATAAACCTCGATGAATAAACATATTATGAGGGGTGAGATAGGGAAGTTGATCCATTTCTTTTTGAGCCATCTTGGCAAAAAATCGGTAACGTCGTTTGGATAATAAATGTCGACGATGGATTTTCCATAAATCCATTTCTAAATGCTTTCTTCTTATTTAAAAATGAGTAACGGGTTTGAAGTAATTGGGAATGCCGATAATTTCGGGACACTTCTCTTCCCCTTCTTCCATCTCTTCGACTACAGGGAGGGAAAGAGGAGTTTCGATATCCAGATCGGTCGAGAACAGAACAGATTCTTTAAATAAGATAAATTCGCGAACTAAACCTCCTATCTTGTACGAATTTTCTCCGAAAGTGTACCGGTTAGAAATTTGAAGGTTTAGAATACCTAGAAAAGAAGTCGTCGTACCAAACATATTTTCAATCGAACACTGAAAAGTATTTTTTAAACCCTCTCCATTAAAGATCCGAGTCTTTCGTATACACCACATATTTCTATGAATTTGAAATTTATCTTGGGCTCCTTTACAAGCAGAGCAAAACTCGGGATCGCACCGGTCCATGAAAAAACGACAATTCTCCGCAAATTTGTGTTGCGGATTCTCTTTCATGCTTTCGCCAATTTTAGTTAAAGGAGCACACAGTCGAGTCATGAACGAAGTTCCTGTTTTATTATTCTCCCCCGGTTTCAAATACCAATAACCAGCCACGAGAACATTATAGCAATTTTGTAAACCAATAATGTTTCGGATGTGAACAGTATCTTTTCGAGTTCCTTTGGAAAATTGAACTTTTTGTTGACAATGTGTCTCGTACAGCGGATCGTGATTTAAAACATCTTCCCAGTTGGGACATATTAAGTTGAGAGCACCTTGACGTTCTTTTAATTCATCGATAGCTTTCTCAAGGATGGGAGAAGAAAGAATATTCTTGATAATCAACGAATAATCCATTCTTACTCAATAGATTTCTTTTTTTCGAACAAAGTAGAATGTAGTATCTTGGTTATTAGACTACTGGCCTTAGGAGATGTTACCTCTTTAGCAGCACAAACTGATTTGAAGCGAAAATGGGATGACTTAAATAGATAAGCGAGAATTCATTCTAGAAGGAATTTTGCAATGTCTTGTTTGGTTGATGAAGTCGAGTGGAAAAAAAATTTGTGAGAGCTGGAAGAAAAATATCTGGAGAGTAAAAAAAAAAAAAAAAAAAAAAAAAAAAAAAAAAAAAAAAAACCTTTTTGTTAATTTTTATCATGTCTTTAGACATGATAAAAATTAACACTACCACCCTTTTGTCTCTGAATGATGTCTTACCATTTCTAAAAATAAACTATGACTCATTCTTTTCTTGGAATTTTATTTTTAGAAATGGTGAGTCATGGTGTATTTTAGAAACATGATGCTGAGATATCATTGAAAACAAAAAAGGGGGGTCATTAATTTTTATCATGTCTAGAAGACATGATAAAAATTAACAAAAAGTTTTTTTTTTTTTTTTTTAATGATTGTAAATTTTCCTGACATATTTTTTCCAGCCAGATTTTCAACCGACCTTTTCCCAATCATCATTTTTTAAAACTGGCTCGCTATTGGTTTGTTTAAAAATGACGTCATTGCTTCAAGAACTATATACACATAACTTTCTCGTACTCACTTCTCTATACGGAATGGGGTTCCCAGCTGACATAGCAAAAACCCTATCTCGCTTCATCTACAACTCTCGTTGATGATCTATACAAAATTGGGTAATTTTTTCCACGACTTTATACAGTTCTTGATCACGGGGATCTATCTGCTTGTACGGCTTCAAGTGAATTCTTAAATCATAGCGCTCGTCCATATTTTCATTGACGTTATCATCGACCCCAATTAAAAGAATGTCGTAATCGTACAAGACTCTGATATGTTCCGAACATTTTGAAATATTATACTTTCGGCACGACTTTTCACATTGCGTGCGGCCAAATATCCGATACGCATATTGTGCAATATCGTGCAATGAACTGTTGATCACTCGCTCGACATAATCATCCGAACCTTTACTCCACAAAATGATATCGATATTGCAAAGACGTAAAAACTGGATCAGGAAATTGGTTTTGGGTCGAATTTGAAATGTTTTTCCTTCAAAGTATCCAAGCGTCTCATCCATATCTAAGACACAGACCACCACCATCTTTCTTTTTTAAAGAAAGAAGAAGATGAGTCGATCCACCACTCATACTATTATTGAACACGTGAAAGAAATTGTTTATTATGCTCCTTCCAAATGTCCTTGGCATTTTGATTATGCCTGTTTTCTCATTTTAAATAATTTCAATCAAAGACGATTCCACTGCCTGTTTACTTCCCACTCGATGAAATGGAGATCTTACAGTGCCAGCAGCTCTTGTGACTTGCCCGAACATTTTTTCGATTTGATCCTTCTTCATCGACAATTGAGTTCGGAGTATGTGTTGCCTTTTGCGACGCATTTCCGAGAACGTTCGGGATATACAATAGGTCTCTTTGAAATGAATCCTGGACTTTATAGTGCTCGCATTCTTCAACCGGAATATTTAGCAGAAACGTTTTACACGTTCATTGTTTTCTTGTGTAGTATTTGTTATCGACTCGGAGGAACGGCTCCCGTTTTAAAATTATGTTCTTTTGTGTACACGGACCATCATCCCGTGCTCGTGGATATTGGAGCTCTGAATGTGGAAAAGAGAGAACGCATCGGTCATCGAGAATTTTTAAACGAGAAGAAATGGCATCGGTTCTTGAAACGACGAACGACTCGAGACATTATTCGGTACGTGAAACTCATGCATCCGGATTATTTTAAGAAGAAATGTCGTGGTCAATGCATTCTCTCCGAGAAAGTCGTCTTCAACGATGTAACGCATCAACTGATTTGTAAAAGTCGACAACGCAGTCTGGCCGAGGTTTTAGATACTTTTCAAGAACTCATGCCCCATGAGCCTATTCGTCAACTCATTCGAACGTGGCTTTCTGCGAGATAAACAAGAAGATGGATTATAAACAACTCGTCCTCGATTTATTGAAACAGAAAAAATATCCCATTTTATTGGGTTATGTGGTCATGGATATTTATTACAAAGAGGTTTATAAATCAGACGGGAAAGTAAAACGATTTGACTCCCCATGTTTCGAGTTGAATCAAAGATATTTAGAAGAACCCAATCCATATAAACTGGAATTTATCACTTCGGACGAGAGTAGTAAATTGGTTATTCGACGACAAATCGATCCTAAAGATTTTAATATAAATCAATATCCGGAAAAATGTTTTCGTGTTAAACTGTCCAGTCACCATCTTGCTGAATTTGATATGTTTAAATACAAAATGTTCGAAGAACAAATTTATAATTCTGTTCGAAGAACAAATTTATAATTCTGAATGTTACTATTCAGATACATTATTTCATAATGTATCTGAATAGTAACATTCCTGCCAATTCCTGCCATTCGAGAATTTTTGAACTTAACTCACGACGAAAGTACTCGATATTTACCCCAGTCCATACGACTATGGGTGTATAACTATAAAACGGCCAAGATCACTCATCAAATTATGGATCCCGAATATTTTGGACCCCGTTCATCTCTTTTACTGGAAACACGCATGATTCAAGGTTTATTGTCACCGTGCACTTCTAAATCAGTATTATTGTCCCTTCGAGATGATTATGCTTGGAAGAATCATACCGATAAAGCCATTTTACCGTCTTATGTATATGATTACGATCCTTATAATTTATATTATTCGGATCACTGGAAGGCTCTTGTCCCGCTGGCTTTTAATCCGTTAGAAAATCCCATCATTTCTTTATATTCCAGTTGCAGCACGTACTCGTCGTCTTCACTCCCGTCACGAACAAAATTGATGTAACGTTTCGTTTGAGGATCCTTGTAGCGACAGACTTGGCGAATACCCCGACAAATAGATCCCGGCAAATTTAAATCTCGATCCATTCCTCGAGTCGGTTTTAGAATCAGACCCGATTCGTTTGTCTCGAGGGCTTTTATAAACTCTTGATCGTAGCCAACACGAGCTTTGAGTTTGGACTTTCTCTTTCTCCCTCTTTTTTTGGGTAGAGGAGCCAAGTAATGCCGAATGGGTATATCTATACTCGAAGAGCGACTTCGGGATCGATTTCGGACTCTTGTTGGACTTGGAGATCGACTTCGGACTCTTGTTGGACTTTGAGATCGTGTTCGGACTCTCGTTGGACTTTGAGATCGACTTCTCGATCGACTTCTAGAACGTTGACGTTGAGATCGACGCCGCATATTTGGATTTATTTCTACTTTATTACGGTTTAAGAAACGTTTTACATAGTCTTGGACACGAGGTTCTTCACTCATAGCGTCATACCAGTAATTTCCCGGAATGATTATAAATTTATCGTCTCGAAACTTTATAAACTCTTCTGGACTATAGCGGGGAAAAAATTTTTGTAAATGAGACAAGTCGAATAAAACGTGCCCCAACGAACATGTCCCTGTCAATTCAGAACGACGCACGTTTCGATTTAATTTCTCTTCTAACACTTTTTGAACATACTCAATAGGAACTTTGGAAGGATAAGACATTTTTTTTTGCTTTATATTCCCCAAATGACTTGTCCATAGAAATATAATCGGAAGAAAACTGAATCTCGAACGTGCTGGTGTGTATCATAGTAAGCGTGATCGTATAAATCAAACACATCTAAATGAGCCAAGGCATGTAAAGTAAAAATGAATAATAATTGCCATGTCGTTTCATTACGATAAAATCGAGTTTGATCTACATTGACCTGATTAGCATAATAGGTGTTCATATTGATCGTGCCCCTGTTTTTATCTACTAGCATCTTGTTCGAAGTGGAATAGTTTAAGCAGTAATTGCGATGAATTTTAATAAACTCGAAAAGATTAAAAATAACGTAGACGGGAATTTTTCCTTCCTCGGTTTCGGTTTCATTAATATATAACTGAATAACCTCTTTGGGTCCTCCTGGCTCTTCACAATAATACATGGACATTTCGTAATGGTCCAATCGACGAATTGGATTTTCCAAGATACGATTGAGAATCGAGACCCATCGTTCAAATATGAAATGGAATTTTTTAAAATCGATCGTGGCCCAATCATCCATGATTTTAAAGCATGCCGTACAAGCATCTCGCCAAGTATTAATTTTAGACTGAAGAGCCGTTTGACGACAAGATCGACGTTCTTCGTGTTGATCAACTCGTCTTTCCATATCCTTATCCTTTGTTTTTTGTCCAAAGAAAAAAAAAGATGGCTGAAATGTATATATTCTTGATGATGTTTGGTCTCTTTCTATTTTTCTTTCCTACTTCTGTCATAGAATCGGATTCCATCCCCATGAACGAATCTATACCGCTTAAAGATTGTCGACGAGAAAAAGTCTGGTGTGTGGATACATGTGATTTTCTTTGCACAAACGGGGAAGAAATGCAATGTGTTCGAGGACTCTGTATGCCCAAACTGAATCCTTACCCGTGTCAAACTGAAAAAGGGGGTATGATTATTCTTACCGAAAAAAATGGATTCTATCAGTGGTCGTGTTACTGTACGGATCCAGCTTTTTACAATGGACCGGATTGTGGAGAATTGGCGAAAGACGTTTGTCAAAATGGTACATTTATCTATAGGGGGTTCAATCAGCATGAATGCATGTGTCAATTTCCACAAGTAAAGGCTATGATTCAAGGAAAACCTCAGTGTGTGCATAGGAATATAGCTCGGTTTTATCGGGATCCGTAATGAACTGGATCATTAAAAAATGTACGTCTGAAAATGTCTCAAATTTTTCGAAAAAACAAACCGTGACTCTATCTTACATTGGGTGCAATTAGAAATTACCCCTCTTTTCGTCCGAAAATGATGTCTCACAATTTCGAAAAATTGAAGACATCAATTTCGGACGAAAAGAGAGATTTTATTATTATTATTATTATTATTATTACCAATTCAATCGACTTGATCCTTATGGTTTTTTAATTATCCAGACTCTCACTTATCTATTTAAACAATCCGACATTCCCTACAGATCAGTCTGTACTGCTGAAGAGGTAACATCTTTCAACGCAGCTTCTACGTTACGACAAATGCTTCAATAAATGTAAGAGATTTTTCCTTCTTAATTATTTTTCGTTTTACTAGAAAGAAATGATTATCCTATTTTTTTTGAACCTATCTAAGTGTTTTAAGTTCTACTTCAGATTACGAAGTGCTTTTGAAGATCCAATCTGGTTATCTTTTTCAATCCATAAAAGCAATGATCCCTATATTTTTTTAAAAGTTTTTTAAAGAATAGACTCTTGTGTTACTGATTCCATCTCCTTTTTAGCTTCTTCTTGTATATATTTACGATAACCTGCAATTTTCATAGAACGTTTAATGATGGTAAAGGAAGGACTAAAGGATCGATTCGGAAAATACTTTTGAAAGAATCCTTTTAATTTTCTTAAGCAACCATCTAATGATCGAGGGAAAAGTGGGCCGGCAATAACCCAAGCCAAAAATTCATACAAAAACCGATTACGTTGATCCTATATATTGGAAGATGCCAATTTCTTTTCTGCATAATGTCGTCGAAGATCTGTTTCGTTCAGAAGTTTTAAAATTTCGTTTGCTTTTAAGTCAGTTTCAAGAATGACAAGAATAAATAAAGCCATCTCTTCATATTCATAGCGATCTATAACTATTTTTCTAAGTTTTTTGAGATCATTTAATGTAAGAAGAGGACCTTGACATCTTTTAATATGAATTTGTTTCGAGCGCTCCCTTTTTTCACCGAGCAAACGGTATAAAAACACGATTTTATTTTTTATTTTATTATACGATTTCCTCTTTTCCTCAGTCAGATACTTTTCATATATCTCTAGTGCTCTTTTATAATGATATTTTATACCGTCACCATGTTTTTGATACCAATCATAGAATTCATTAAAATAAAATTCATACTTAGCTCGTGTTCCTTCCGAAATATTCATACGTTTAATAATATTTTGACATTCCTCCATCGACGGACATTGTTTGAATACTGTATTGTCAGGCTTATGTCTATGTTTAGGAAGAGCGTTATCCCAACATTTCCATCGTCTCATTCGTTGGTATTCTTTTTCTTTGAATCGAACGTTTGGATCTTTTCGCCTTTCTCGTTTTCTCCATCGATTTGCTTCTTTTACTCGTTCCAGTGACCAATAATGTTTCAAATATGCTTTTCTTTTTTTTTCCTTTCAGATAAAGTTGTAGGTTCCTCAGTATCCATCTTGATTCCTACCCTTCATTATTAATTATTATCTATTATTTTTCACTTCGTCTTATATTTTTTTAATCTAATCCTTTTTTGGTACCTAAAAAGTAAATTGATTAAAAAAAAATATAAGGATTCCATAAAACTTTTAAATTTTCCTTGACCGTAAAATAACAAAGATCCTAAAATCCTTAGCTTTTAAATGTAGTGTGTCCCATAGGACAAACCGGTTTGTCCTATGGGACACACTAGATTTAAAAGGTAAGGATTTTAGGATCTTTTTTATTTTACTAAAAATTTGATAAAAAGGTTTATACTAGAAGGTTTCAAAATTTTATTAATGATATTAAATTATTATTAATGATTTTTTGAATGGGTGCCAGGATCTGACGCTATTGATAAAGAAATAACTTAATCCATAATATATATGTCTGAAAAACAAATACCATGAAGGGGGAACATAGTTTTCCTAATATTTATCTTGCTGTGTTTCATAAATCATGTAGATCGTCAGACAAATTACTAATGTAATGACAAATAAACAGTAAAGCTTAATAGTATGAATAAAAGGCATAAATGTCTTATAATTAGATCCAAAAACAGATCGGAGAAATGATTCATAACTCATTTTATCTTGTTCATTCCTTTCTCTCTAATTACATACAAGTTCTATCAATATCCTTAATGGATCCAAGATTCTACTTAAACTATAAAATTGACTCATCGTAAGATTTTTTACTTGCAGATACTCAAGGCAGTTTGGTCTGTTTATTAGAATTCCAAATACATTTCCCGCATCTGTTCTAACCAATGGATTCTGGATTTACAACGAGCGGTTTTTATCAGAAGCATAAAAGACTTTCCCATCTATTCTCTAGCCATGGATTTTAGATTTTATTAGACCCCTTAGCGAATGTCAGTTCGGATACTACGCCAACTATAAAATCGGCTCATCGTAAGCTTTTCCACTTGCGGATACTTTGTCAGATGTCTATTTTCTTCTTTTTTTAATCCGACCCTCTCAAAAACAAAGGATAATGAATATTCATAAATACGCTACACTTTACAGCCAATTTCATGGCTTGCATTTAGGAGGATTCAATGTGATTCAAGATACGATTTTTTTTCCCTTAGCCCATATGCGGCTTCAACCTTCTGTGATTCGAAAACTCGCTCATTTCGATAAAGTCGTCCCGAGTCAGAAACCACTCGTTCTCGCCCTAGCCGCCTATTGTAAAATGTCGGACTTGTCGTGTACCGTTTTTCTTCAACGCAATGCATCATGGATCCTTCTTTTAGAAAACGAACGGGTCATTTTCCCCACGATCCCTAATTCATCGGAATCCTCCCACAATCTTTTCAAACTTTTCGCTACACCATTTTTTGTGAAAGATCCTAAAACGATCGAACGGTATTTACAAAATCCCGTGTTCGAAAACGTGTACCGCTCCCAAAATAATCATACAATTCTATATTTAGACGAATGGGATATACCGTATCCAGGAGGACATTACTTTGATGATGATAACGGGCCCAGATTACATTTACCAGAAGATGACGGAGGGAAAAGGTATCGTCTTTGTTTTTTGTCCAACCAGGTCCATCACGAGAATGACCTCGTCCATAATTTCATCAACGAATGGAAAGATCGACCGGACGTTTATTATGATCCTCTGAAAACGCGAACGGCTTTTCCGTCTTCCTTTATTGAATTTTTACCGTCCGTGAATCCTGAGAAACCCGTCCCGTTTCCCATTGAGTACAATAAGAGTACGGCGCTCATTCAAAAACAATGGACGTATCAGCACCATCCTCAATATATTGTCCAAGATATTTTGAATACGTACGATCAGAGAAATTCGCTTGAGAAGGTCGGACGCTTGATCGAATACCCGTTTCAAATCGGGTTCGAAAATGCTACTCGATCGAATCCTAACGGGAAATGCATTGGACTCGTCGTCAACGGTTCTGAACCGGAAACGATTTTATACGTTCGATCACCGTATCAGCGGTACATGGAATATCAAGCCATCCCCACGACCGTGCACTGGATTCCTATTCTTTACGAACCAGAAACCACGTATCCACTTCAACCGGTCGTACTCTGTTCGACGATCATCGGGTTTGAATACAAAAAGGCTTTCTTATGTTTAAGTTATGTCATGCTCGAATCTCATCCGAAACAACCTGCTAATAGAAACACAGCGTGTCTGTTCCATCCCCTCACAGATGTGAGCGAATTGACGTTTCTCGAGAGTTACGAATACGATTGTCAGCATGCGCTTCACCGAGTTCGATATGCTTCCATTCCTCATGATTTATGGTGTCTGACCAAAATCGAAGAAGAAAAACCAGTTCCACTTGCTAAACCCTATGCTCATCTAACTTACCTGGTTCAATCATGGCTGGAGTTTTATCATCAGAATCGTTCCACGGATCCAGAAATCAGGTACGGCAATCTGAAACTCTTTCAATTGGCTCTAACTTTGGCTCGACATAAAATATGCTTTTCGGCCGAAACGGTCGAAACCGAAGAAGAAGAAGGTATCATTGTACCAAGAAATTCATCGTCCCCGATCGTCATTCGCCTAAGTAAGGAAGCTCGAAAATTTCTCGATATTGTCCGGTTAAGAATTGAATTTATGGAACGACCAGTTTCCTCTCCATGTGTTCTGTTGTAAAGAGAAAAAAAAACGAAACAAATATCTGTAGATTGAGAAATGGTAATTCCCTTAGCTCAGCTAGGAACTCAACTCACAAGAAGTGCGAAAGTTATCCACTGATATACACAATTCATGAAACGATGACGTCATCTTGAAATGTCTTGTGAATCGAGTCGGCTGGAAAAAATTTCTGAGAGCTTAAAAAAAAAAAAAAATCTGAAAGGATTCAGATTTTAGATTACGTCCAAAGGGGCATTGTCCCCGAAGGACTTTGATTGTGATTAATGATATGATAATTGTTTTTCAATACAAATGATTTTTACAATAGTTTTTTTTTACTAAGGTCTATTACAATAGTTTCCTCTTACTGCGGTTGCTTGACTACCGTTTTATTGAGAATGATTACTATTCTATTGTTTCATACAACGGGAAATGGTAACTATATGGAAATGGAGGACAAGAGAGAGGAGAATGAGAGAGTGTGGATGAGTAGAGAGAGGAGGAGGATTAGAGATTGGAGGAGGATGGGAAAGCGAGGAGGATGGGAGAGCGAGGAGGATGAGAGAGTGGAGGAGGATGGGAGAGCAAGGAGGATAAGAGAGAGGAGGAGGATAAGAGAGCGAGGAGGAGGAGAGAGTGTATAAAGATAAGAGAGCGAAGAGGAGGTGAGAGTGGATCAGGGTAAGTGCGTTATTTTGAAAAGTGATACAGCCTTCTTACGGTTTCCGACGCAAAACGGCCAAACGAAACTAATAGTCCTTCGGGGACAATGCCCCTTTGGACTAAAAAAAAAAAAAAAAAAAAAAAAACTTTTTGTTAATTTTTATCATGTCTTTAAGACATGATAAAAATTAACTCTCTCTTCTTTTTGGCTGGGAAGGATGTCTCACCGTTTCGAAAAACAAACCGTGACTCATTCTTGCAATGATTGCCATGAGAAAGGATGAGTTATGATTTGTTTTTTCAAACGGTGAGACATCCTTCCCAGACAAAAAGAAGAGAGAGTTAATTTTTATCATGTCTTAAGACATGATAAAAATTAACAAAAAGGGTTTTTTTTTTTTTTTTTTTTTTTTTTTTTTTTTTTTTTTTTTTAATCTACAGAAGTTTTTCTGGGCTCTCAGAAATTTTTCCTAGCCGACTCGATTGGCAAGACATCTCAAAATTCTTTCTAGAATGGACTCTCGCTTATCTATTTAAACATTTCAAGTTTTACTTCAGATCGCTCAGGAGGGTTGAAGAAGAAGCATTTCGTAACTTCGAGATCATATTGTATTCTTTTCCATTTCGGAATTGGTCAAGATTCGATTAGGAGCAGCAATCAAGTAATCATACATCTGATTACATCGTAGCAAATAATCGACCGTGATCCAATTGAGTTGAATATTCACAATCAACACTAAAAAATAGAGTATTTCAACGCGAGTTATTTCGTACGTCATATCTCCCCGTTGAGCGAACTGGTCGGCTATCTGATCTATTTCCGTAATGATAGTAAAAAAGTTCAGTGGATCCACGACCAATTCTGTATTCCATTGAATTGTAAATGGAAGTACGAGGTTTTGTTCACTCAAAAAATACAAATAGCCGTATTTCTCTTTTTCTCGAAACAGCGTTTGAATATAGTCTCGCACCGCTTCCCGTACTTCTGGATCGCGCACCAGTTCGAGCGTGACGAGGCTCGTGAAGGGCGGAAATTTATGAAATTTGATATATCGAGGTACCACGGTATTCAGTCGAGGACGATATTTATGATGAAGAAGGTGATCGATAGGAGTCTTTAAGGATTGAAGTGTAACGATATCCATCTTTTCTTATACGAATTTCCAAATAATAAGGCCGATGATGACAAGAACGATTCCCAACAAGATTGGTTTTAGGTACGGTATATTACCCAAAACATCTAAAATACCACTCGTGATGGAACCCGTCACGTCTTGACTGAAATGCGTTAAAGCTTCTCCGATCGTGGGTCGACGGCATTTCAATTCTTGCGTCTGTGTATAATCGTGATATTGACAATCACATAATCGACAACACGTATCCTCTTTCTCGTTGTCGTACCCTTCACACGCATTCCATTGCTGAATAGGAAATCCCGTACACGATTCGATCCCGTGAACAGGTTCGGGTTGACAACAACTCAATTCTTTAAGTTTACAAACCATGTCCCCTCCGTTGTAGAGAAAACAGCCCGAATTGTCCCGAATGTATTGGTTGACATATTGAGAACCGAGCGCGACGGCCGTCACCCCTCCTGCGGTCAGAAGAGCTTTCTTACTAAACACTTTATCAAAAGCTTTTTGAAGGGGTTTATTCTTCGCGACGACTTTAGCGACCTCCCCTGCTCGTTTGACAGGAATGTCGAATTGTTTAAATTGTTTAGCGACTTTGCCTCCAGAGTTGTTAAAAAATCGCATGTCTCTTGATCCTTGCCGGATTTTCAGAAACCAAGACAATGAACGAATCCAATTTTATTTTTAGTAATCGAAAAATTCCTTGTGGGTCGGACAATATTTCGGCGTTTCGGAATATTCTCTGCCTGAACCATCTTCGAAATCCTTATGGATTGCAAATTTATTATCATCGAATGGAATCGGAATCGCATACCAAGGTCGTTGGACCTTTCCTGATTGTGAAGGAAAATTTCTCGTTTCCGAAAAATACTGTCATTTTACCGACGCGCGAGTTCCTGGATAAACATTTCCGACCCGATTTACACGACGTCCAGTTGGACGATCTCACATTTAAACTCAACCCGTGCATCGAGCACTATATCAACCACCTGTATTCTCAAGACCCGACCGACTTGAAACGCAATAACGCCATGGATGTGTTTGATCGGCGTTTCCATTACGAACTGCTACGGAATTTAAGTGTTGGCAACACGAACGAAATTGGTTTAGGCGTGAACAATACCACGAAGGTGCAAGAAGAAATGATGGTTCATTTCAAGAGCACGCTTCAGCAACGTCTTTGCGGTTTATACCACTATATTAATAATTCAAATGTAGCGACGCTTTTCGACAAGATAAAGGTATGCGACATGGCGAATGGAGGTCTCTTTGTCGACCCTAAAACGGAATTCTCTCCTTTTTACAATTTCCTGCTGGCGCATTGTTTATTCGATTTTCATAAACTACCCAATTTAGACCTCGTTCCCGAAACCGTCATTTCGAATTTCGCGTACAAGAAAGGGGTTGGGTTTTATACGTTAGAAGATATTTGTCACCCTGAACCGATTGTTGTGATGGGAGAAGAAACAGGATCTTCGTATCTCTATCAATCCAAATGCATCACGTATCCCAAAGAAACGGCTTTAAATAAACAATTGACGAGAAAGGATTTGCCCGATAATCTCATTATGAAAAATGCCATGCAGTTTTCTGATACGCGGTTCCTAACTTGCTAAATGCGAAAAGGTTTGGAGAAAAAAATTGATTTGGTTGGGGGGTTAAAAAGTCAGTACAGAAAAATTTCTATTATGTAAAAAGGAAAAAAAAAACAAAATGGTAATATACCTTGACACAGAATCTGTTTTCATCATGTAGAAGCTTGTACACAGGCCATAGCATTAAACGATCTGAAATGAAACTTGAATGACCTAAATAGATAAGTGAGAACACATTCTTGAAAAAAAAATGATGGTCTTGTTGATCGAGTCGGCTGGAAAAAATTTTTGAGATCTAAAAAAAAAAAAACTTTTTGTTAATTTTTATCATGTCTTTAGACATGATAAAAATTAACATCCCCCTTCCCTTTTTGTCTGGGAATGTTGTCTCACACTTTCTAAAAATAGACTATAACTCATCCTTTCTAATGGCAATCATTCCAAGAATGAGTCACGGTTTATTTTTCAAAAGAGTGAGACAACATTCCCAGACAAAAAGGGGAGGGTAGTTAATTTTTATCATGTCTAAAGACATGATAAAAATTAACAAAAAGGTTTTTTTTTTTTTTTTTTTTTTTTTTTTTTTTTTTATTTAACTTCTAATCCAGATCATCCAGATCACGACGAGACCTGAGAGCGTACGGTTTATACGAAAATTTACTAAACTTGTTCTTTATAGAACTGGCAGAAACCTCACCTAAATAGACTGGATCCTCATTGCCTTTTACATCCTCAGCCTCCTTCTTAGGCTTCTCTTTCTTGAATGGTTTGCACAGATCTGGATTGATCTTGCTTTTGATGGGAACCTGGTCTGGATCCACCTTTTCAGTTTTGATTTTCTCTTTATCGAAGGTAGTAGAAATGGTTTCGTTAATAATATTTCTCGAAGAAGGTTCTAAAATATTTAACTGAAACACGGGTTTTTCGATCATATTCAGAGCATCTTCTTGAAAGAGAATCATATCTCTACAAATGCCTCCTACTCTACAATACAAAGCGTCCGTTTCGTAAAAGTACCGCGAATTAATTTTAATATTTAAAATACCAATAAACATATCGTTATTCACAAATTCTTGGTCCAGGGTTTCTTGAAACACGTTTAAAAGGGTCGTTCCATCAAACACTTTGGTTTTGCGTAAACACCATTGATTTTGAGACATCTGAGAATTCAGATCATTTCGTTGACTCATTTGCCGACACGCTTTACAGAGAGAAGGTCTACATTTTCAATGAAGAACCGACATTGTTCTGAAATCAGCATTTGGGAATGATCGGCAGCCACGGCTTTGGTAATGTCCACCAGAGGAGGACAGAGTTTACATATGAAAGAATGGGCATTCAGATTCCTCTTATAATTAGTAGCGCAGAGAACCCAATACCCCGCTACGAGAATATTATAATGATGATTGAAATTTTCAATCTGAATATAACCTTTTTCTACGGGATGCTGGAACGGGATCGCTTTAGCTTGAAAATCTTGAAACTGAGGATTGTTGGCTAATATATTTTTCCATTCCCGGCTCACGAGGTTTAACGTTCTTGGGTTATTTTCAACGATTTCGTCAATCCCCGCTTTTAAAATCGGGTGCGCAAGAATACGATCGATTAACTCTGAATATTCCATAGTTCCCCTTTATTATTATTTTATGGACTTCTAAACATCTCGGTCTGTTTCCTCAATTCTTTCGCGTACCGGTCAATGATTTCAATCGTTTGATTCATGCAATAGGTTAAGAATTCATCTTTAATGTAGGCTGTATGCGACCCCTGCCAATCTAACCCTCCTGTCAGAGTTTGTACGTCCCATTTGATGTATTGCAATAAAACATCGGTCCATTCTTTCACCGTCATATTGGATCGAATGCTTCGATCCACGAAATCCAATTTATTCAGCACGGATCTAATATATTCCTCCGACGAAAAAACGGTTTTTCCGTACACGACATCAAATCGTAATCGAAAATAGGACACGTATAATTGATAAAACAGGTCGCTGAGCATTTTGAAATCGGACGATACGGAGGGAGAAGGGGTTGGTTCGGTTTTAATGTGTTCCAATTCCTTTTGCAAGTGGGCTTTTTCGTCCAGACATCGATCTAAAGCGTGTTTGGCCTCTTGTAAATCCAATGACAGACCTCTTACATAGTCTTCGTCGACCGTCGATACGTGCTTTCGTTTATATTTCGAAGTATCGGACATTTCTACATCCTGCGGAGCTACGAGAGCTTTAGCCAGTTGGTTTTCTAAAGTTTGGTTTCGAGACCGAGACACTTCCAGTTGGTTTTGTAAATCTTTCACTTCCCGCTGTAATTCCTCCACTTGATCCGTAGGATACGTAATGGCCGGTACAGTAGTGGGTTCTTTCACTTCGGTGATGTGAGGACGTTCCTCCAACTGCCGTCGATATAGGTCTCGTTCCTGCTCGAAATATAAAATCACCGAATTCGCCAATTCTTCAATGGGATCCGGTATGTTCGGAAACTGGGCTCGAAGCGTGACAATTTGTTTATAAACGAGATCTTGAAATTGTCGATGCTCGTGAATCACGTTTTGGAGTTGATGGACAACAGCTTGCGGCCAATCTTCTCTTTGATCACTAGGGTCATTCTGAAGGATCGTTTTTAGGAACGTGGTTAATTTCGTTTTGGCGTAGAGAAGGTACTCATTACATTTCGTATAATTACTTTCGACTTGATCGAGTTTCTGTTTCAATTCGAAAAGTTGTTCTTTGGTTTTACGGAGCTCGACTTCACAATCGTTGCGATTCTCGACCTGTCGAGCCCATTCGATCATGCTCGACGCCAAATTATCGAATTGAACGACCGGTATTTCGGGAAAATGACCTTTCAGTTGCGCCAATTGCGTTTCGAGGGTCCTCTCTAGATTTTCTTTGAAATGGAATACTTTTTCGAGTTCCGAGAGAATCTGATCGTAATCCGTGGCCCCAAAATACGCATTCCATTTAGTCCGTATCAGAGTTACCAAATTCGTTTTCAGGACCTCCAGTTTCTTTTCCAAAGCGACGCGTTGCCGTTTTTCATGTTCTAGACTCTGCTGTAATTTTTTATGTTCTTGGCTACGATCCCGATGGAGTTGAGCTTGGATTTGTTGTAGGACCTCCTTCGCTTCGTTCTGGTTCTCAATCGATTGTTGAAGATCGTGCAATCGTTGCAAGAGGGTCGTGTCTTCCATCATGCTTTTAGAGGAAGAAGGGAGACTGTGAAGAATGGTATGAGCTAAATTGTCGGGCGTTAGCGATTGATTTAAAGCATTCCCGAGAAGTGTTAATTGGTTCAAAAGCTGGGTTTGCCAATTTTGTAAATACTGGATATACGTTTGAATTTGCTGGAAGAAAAACGTTTTCCAATCTTGGTTCGCACCTAAAGGTTTCCAAAATGAGGGGGGAAGGATCGTCTGTAAAAACGTCATAAACTGCGTTTCGTGGAACTCCTTCATTTGTTTAGCCATTTCGTCTCGAAGAATCGTCTCGATATGAGGATTTTTCTTTTGCAGCGTGTCAAGAACGCGTTGAATACCTTCCTGGAAATGTGTTTCGGACTCGATTTTCCATTTTTGCAGGAGGTCGGTTCGTTCTTTCTGACCCTGCTCCAACTGCTTTTCCAACATCCGTTTTTCGTTTTGACAAAGGGTCAATTGTCCTTTCAGTTCCTCGTTCAATTGCTGGACGTGCTGTTTTTGTTCCGATTGATACGATGTTAAAAACTGGTCGAGGGTTTCTTGTAATTGCTCTAATTTAGATCGCGACGACTCGATCATGAGCTGCTGAGAAGGAGGCGATTCGAGCGGTAAAGTTTCAATGACCGTAGTTGTAGAAGAAGGAAGAAGTTTCAGTTGCTCGATCGTTTCTTGTAAAGCCATTTGCAAAGGGCGGATTAAACTTTCCGTTCGTTGCATCCATTCTTCAAGTCCCGTTTCGTAGCGTTGGTGGAGCATTTGCCATTCGTTCATCAAACGGTTTGGAAACTCGATATTATTATTATTATTATTATTATTATTATTCAATTGTTGTTGTTGTTGTTGTTCTACTATTTGCCTCTGCCATTGTATTTTTTCAGACTCGTGCGTTCGAATTTGTGTCTGTAATTTTTCGTGATCTCGTTTCAATTGCTCCCACTGAGTTTGTAAGGTTTCGTGATTCCGTTTCAGCTGCTCCAACTCAGTCTGCAGGGGTTCTTTCTCCCATGTAAGGCGTTCCAATTGTCGTTGCAAATCCACGACTGAATGCTCTTTTCCGAATCGAGCGGTATTCACATATTGTTCTTTTTCCGCTAGAAAATAACGCATTTCGTTCCGGTGCTCTTGTTGGAGCGTCTCGATTTGTTTCTCAAAAGCTTTCCGATCTGCCTCCAATTGAGTTTCCAAAGAAGCGATTTTGTTTTCCAGGTCCTGCGATTCCATCGGAACAATCTCTTCCAAATGCAAGCCCGAAATGCGAAACAAGAAATCGATGATGCTCGAACTCTTTTTATACAGTTGAGGATAGAGATGGAGTAAAGGTCGACTCAGGAGAAAAGCATCGATCACGTCGTCTCGAAGATTTTGTTTGAGACCATCAACGACATTTAAAGATATAAAAGTGGGGTCGGACTGGTATTGAATAAGACATCGAACCAGTTCTCGTAACATTCTTTTCTTTTTGCTTTTTTTAAATCATTAAAAGGTAGGCTACTTTGTTCAAATCGAGCAACATATATTGATATTTTTCTTCGGAGCGGGACGATAACCAAATCATGACTTCTTTCAAGTAGCGACGATTCTTTCTAAAGTGGGAAACGTATATTTTAAATCCTTCTCGGGTCCATAATTCATTATTTCGGTAAAACGGTAGCCAATAATTACATTGTTCACGATTCACGTCGAGGAACGTTTCATGATGGAATGACGTAATCATGGGCGAAACATACATCACGAAAGACATCTTCAAAACGACAAACCAAACACCGGTTAATTTCGTGTCGTCAAAAGTAATTTCACAAGTATAAAAGTCCGATGGAATAGAATCCGTATGCAGGTAAGGTGGAAGGGAGCGTTTAAACAATTTATGAAGTTTGGCAGCCAATTGAGCACTCGCAGCTTGTCCCGTTAAATGTATGAAGTGGAGGATGAGCATGGGATGTAAATAGTGATACCAGTTGGACCACGATTCCCAGACGTGCGTATTTCGTTTGAAAAATCGGAGGCGCATGCAATGCTCTAACTGGAAAGGTTCTCTTTTTATGTAGGTCATCGTCAGATCGCTTAAGGCGCGAAAAGCCATATTGCGAGGAAGTACTTTCCAGAACAAGGAAAACGGATTGATGGTCGAACAAACAATAAGGTATTATTTTCATAGGAGACCTTGATAAAATCTCGAGAGGGAAATAAACTTTGTAAAAACTGATCGGTCATATCTCTAGAGACGTTAATCCAACGAGGATCCTCTTTTGTTCCATGCACGCAAAAGACTAAAGACCCACGAGGAAACGGATAGTCTTTGTCTAAATTTTCTCCTTGGAAAATGAGTCGATTTTCACTGACCACGAGAATGCAAGGTGCTCGAACGAGACCCGGGCTAAAATGTTTCAAAGTATCGACATGGAAGATGGGTAGTTTCAAACGAACAGCTATAAAATAATATTGTCTATAAACATTTCCATACGCTTCCACATAATCCGAAACATTGTAATACTTTTCATTATCCATGACAGAGCTTACTTTATCTCGCCTTCTTCCTCGAAAGGAATAAGTCTACAGAGCCAACTTACACGCTTTATATATACATGAGAGATGACGTCATTCAAGGACATAAACAAGGACGTTTATGTCTAGAAAAGTAAAAGCTGGCTGGGAAAAATTTCTCAGATAATCTGAAATGTATATTAAAAAAAAAAAAAAAAAAAAAAAAAAAAAAAAAAAAAAAAAAAACTTTTTGTTAATTTTTATCATGTCTTTTAGACATGATAAAAATTAACTGTCCCCTCTTTTTGTCAGGGAAGGATGTCTCACTCTCTAAAAAATATACCTTGACCCATTCTTTTATTGGAGTTCTATTTTTAGAAAGGATGAGTCATGTTCTATTTTCCGAAAGTGTGAGACAACATTCCCAGACAAAAGGGGAAGGTAGTTAATTTTTATCATGTCTAAAGACATGATAAAAATTAACAAAAAGTTTTTTTTTTTTTTTTTAAATATCTACTTTAGAATTTTTTTCTGAGTTCTGGCTAGAAAGAACTCTGGTTTATCTATTTAAGATGTGCGAAACGAATTTCACTCTAAATCATTCTGTGCCGTGAATTCAACAGTATATAGGAACAGACTTTATGAAGGTAAAAGTGCTCAGTTTATTTATTCTTTAGAGGAGCACGTGGAGATTTTATAGGATATTTACTTACAAAGCATTGCTTGTATTTTTTTAAGAAATATTAATCAAGTTAAAGATATATAATCATGTCGCAGAGCCTCCATTATTTAACAAGGATTAATTCGGTTGGAGATGCGCCCAACGATGCTTACATTTTCTACCAGATGTCGGGAGGAATCTTTTACTGTAACCGAAAAGACTACGCACAATTTTCTCGATTTTATACTCGAACGTCTGCCGAAAATCTTTTTTTAACGATGGATCTTTGCTCGACGACCCATCATTCCCTCATCCTAGATATTGATATTAAAACCGAATGCGATGCATCCCTTCCTTCATCTATGCTCTACGATTATGTAGATTCTGTTATTCTCTCAACCTTAAAATTTTACTTTTTATCCCTTAAGCATTTTACTTTTATTGTGGCTGTTCGTCCAGGAGGTGGTATTCATGTCCATTTGCCGGAAATCTCGATCGCTCATGATGATTATATTCAATTCTGCAGCCAACTTCAACCCCGGTTCTATCACGAAACATCTGAATTTATTTTCCAGTTGGACGTTTTAGCGAATGCGACGCTTGTGAATTCCTCCAAGCCCTATACGAATAAATACGAACCCATGCTGATTATTTATGTAGACGAACAAACCACCTGGCGTTTAGATTTGACCAATCCCAATGCTTTCAGCATGCGATTGTTAGGCATTCAATCAAAATTTAAACGTCGCAAGGATAATACCAATTCCTTTTTTCGTAAACTGCTCCAGCTCCAGCCAATGGATATTCAAAAACAACTTTATGAATATATGATGCCTGTGGTGACACTGTACGATCCTTTGTATCGAGTATCGTATCCCACGCTTATTAGCAAAGATGAGGAAGCTGGACCCGACGATGAAAAAGTGGCTACGTTTGTGTATAAACTAAAAACCCCGATGTATATTTACAAAGGGAAGGATTTTGGAACCGAAGGTCATCATTGGTTAAAAACGTTTTACTTTATCAAGTTTAACGGGTTTGTGATTTCAGACTTTGAATCGAATAACCGGGCTCTAAAACGATGGTACCGGGAAAGTCAAAATTCTATCGTCATCGAAAACGATGTATTCCAGACGGTGAATCAAGCTCTCAAGTTAAACAATCCTAGTTTGCATTCCGATCCCAATCCCCTTCGTACGATTATGCAGTACAATCAAGGTTACTATTTTTTACCTGTCTTTTGTGCCTTGTGTCAACATTTACGAATGTCCTCCCATACACTCGCATCCCATTTGCGTACGATATTAGAATCTCACGAACTCATAGATTCTGTAGAAAAAATCAACAGTAAAATTATAGATATCATTTCCCAAGATTTTACTCTCGACACGATCCTCTTTTGTGGTTCGAATCTCAATCCTAAAATTTACAAATTTAAAGATAAACTGGAAGCTATTATCAAAACCATGAAAGGCGTTATTTTATATTCGGTGTCTGGAGATCAGCTCGTGGAACAAATTCATCGAATTCAAGAGCGATATTTTCCGATTCTCGTCATTACCATGCACAATTCCTGCAAGAAACCTCAACGCTATATGTGGAATAATATCCACGAGTACTGGCAAGAAGTGCCCCACCAGATAGAAATTCTAAACCTGATGAATGCCATCTGGTCCTCCATTCAGGCCTATGCTCGGAATCAGTTTGCCGATAAAACTAAAAACATGTGTCCTTTCACAGACATTATGAAACAGGTCAACATTAATTATGTGGTCTCGTCCATTCTGAGTCGAACCAACATTGATCGTAAAATCATTCAAATGGATCGACATAAATGGCATATTCGAACCCACGATGGGGTTCTGAATCTCTTGACGGGTCATGTAGGAGGGACGGTTCCGGAATTTTACCTATCGGATCGACGTCTGGGCATCAATTTTAGTCGACACGAGTTGATGCAATTTCGTCACGATCCGGATTTGATAGGCATCTATCGTTTATTAACCGACCGGAAATTTTTTCTACAATACCTGAAAAGCTGTTTTCTCGACCTCACGGACGATTTACTGGATACGCTGCGGGAAAAAGTGCGCGAGTTTCATGACAAACTAGAAACCAACCCGCTCATTCAAAGCATGCTTCATTTTTATGTGCACATGTGTAAATATACGTGTTTCGAATACGATCTGTTCATGTACCTTTTAGATGTCCTGGCCAGTCTTCTCATTGCGACCAATTACGGTCGCAAATTTTTTATTTTGAAAGGCAACACGCGCAATGGAAAAAGTAAATTCTTTCAAATGATTTCGAAGGTCTTTGGAGGCTATAGTCATGGTATTCGAGCCGTCAATTTACAAACGACGAGTGGTCAAGGACTATCAGCCCAACCCGAACTGGCCTCTTCGTTATTTTGTTGTCGGGTAGTGACTGTTGAAGAAATGTCGGGAAAATTAAACGAAAACCTCGTGAAAGAAATCACGGGTAATTCGACCACCAGTTTTCGGAATTTATACGAGCAAAATGTAGGAGCGATTCCCAGTGCCAAACTCATGGCTTCTACCAATACGTTCCCAGTGTGTACGGCCACAGAGGCATTTAATGATCGCGTGGTAGCAATTCCTTTTGACGCCGTGTTTACGAAAAATGCTCCATCCCTCACCTCAGAACAAGTGATGCAGGATCAATATTTACTCGAAACCAAAGATTCTATCGTCGAAGATTCCTATAAAGGTTTCTTTTTAATGATTTATCTGCATCTGGCCCACAATATTAACATGGAGGACGGCATGATCCGTTACCGTTCCGAACCTGAAATATTAGTAGAATTCAAAAAAGAATTTCTATCTTCGACCGATATTTTTACACAATTCAAACAGTATGCCGATGTACAAATCATTCCCGGTTCTGTTACGACCTTTAACGAACTGAAATCGGCCATTCGACAATTTTTGAAAACGATGCGCGACACCTCCATCCACGAAACGGAACTCATTATGCGTTTCAATGATGAATTTGGACATTTGAAACGGACCGAAATGGATTTCAGTTCCTTTTCAGCCGAAAATAATATTTCCTCGTCTTTGGATATAGTAGAACCCCTTCAGTTTGAAAATGCCGAATTGAATTCGTCTCTCAAACGAAAGCATGACGACGAAGAGGGAGAACACTCAACCACGAAACATTTAAAAGTGGACGATGAACCCATTGATCTGCCTCAGCATAAAAGACAAGTTATTTATTACGATAATGTTATCATCAAAAATCTGAAAAAAGACAAGAATTACTAACCTTTTTACATATGCATGAGGTAGGTTCCCAACATTTCATTGTGTAATGACTTGGAAAAAACAAAAGTTGACTGAAGAAAGCCAGATTTCAAGATGTTTCTTCTTCAAAAACACAGAATCATGTGAAGTGAAACTCGCAATGCTGAAATATATAAGTGAGAGTCCATTCTTAAAACATGGTGATGTCCGGTCGATCGAGTCGGGTTGGAAAAATTTCTTAACAGCTGAGAAAAAATTCTAAAGATAAAAAAAAAAAAAAAAAAAAAAAAAACTTTTTGTTAATTTTTATTATGTCTTTAGACATGATAAAAATTAACTTTACCACCCTCAGCCCTATTTTGGTTTGAATCAGGTGTCAACATGTTTCTAAAATAAATTTCCAAGAACGATATGACTCATTCTTTTGTTTAGAAATCTAGTTTTAGAAAGGGTGAGACATCATTCACAACAAAAAGAAAAAAGGGGGCGTAGAGTTAATTTTTATTATGTCTAAAGACATGATAAAAATTAACAAAAAGGTTTTTTTTTTTTTTTTTTTTTTTTTAAATAGAATTTTTTTCTCAGCCAGCTTCGAGTCATTCTTTCTCTTCTCACTGACTATATATAAGAACGTTGTTCTTACAGTCCTGGTATTGACATTAACGTAGCTGCTAGAATAAAAGCCATTGTAGGTATTTCAGCTAAGCACAAACAGAGGCATGGAAACAACTTTTTAAGAATTTCTTCAACGGGTACCGTGGATTGATAAACGCAGTTTCCTGCAGCATCGCATGTGCGTTTATAATGTTCTGAGAGAAGATACTTGTACTGTTCAAAATAATTCCAGGGAATGAGGACTTTTCCACTACATGTTTTAGCAAAGTAGATTTCACCTTGGGCATCTTTCAGGACGTAAGGTTCTTCATTTTTCACTAAACAATATTCGTTCCCTCGGGAATCCACCGGGTATCGTTCTTTTCCGTCCGCGTATTTGACCAGAACGAATTCGTTTTGAATTTGAATAACGAGGGATTTTTTACGTTGTAGAGGATATTTTTCATTTCCTTTGCGATCTTTGGCATAATATGGAAGGCCGTCTCGGGTTTTAGCGAAAGGATCACCTTTGTCGGGATAGATTTCCCCCTTTTGGGAGTGAATGGCATACCTTTCATGACCATATTCACTTTTCACAAAGACTGGATATTTTTTTCGATATTTGTAATATTCACTACCATATCGATTCGGATAAAATTCCATTATATTGCTTTATCTTTTCAAAAATAAATTTCTCGTCTAATGATTTTATTTTTACTTTTCTTCATGAGCATGTTTAGCTAATAAATATTGATGATATTTATTGCCGTGCATTAAATAATCCATTGTGATCCAAGTATATTTCGGATTCGCGAGTAGTGCGTAAAAATATAAGAGATAGATGCAAGTGATATGGTAATGAGCAGAATCTTTAGAAAAAAACTGACTGGCCATTTTGCGAATAGGGTCTAAGATTTCTTCATTCGATAAAATAAATTATTCATCATTCCATTCCAGGGCATTAAACAGGGGCTGCTGATCGATTAAAAGATATAGGTGTCCATATTGCGACATATTATCTAACACGTGACGGATATGAGCAACGGCCTGTGATTGAAAATCTCGAACGAGTCGAGGCGTAATCTCAAAAAATAAATTCAGAAACCGGTACGTCGCTTGATAGTTTTCAAGTTGAGGATTTTGCCCAATCACGAATCGGATGAGTCGATCAATCGGTAATTGAATAGTTTTCAAAACAGAAATATCGTAATACTCTGCCATGCTTGTTTAATCCTTCGAACCGAAGAAGAAGAAAAAAAAAATTAAATTAAATTGAAAAAAAAAATGAATCATTCAACCTTTCTTCCATGGCGAATCACCGAACGGTTCAATCGACAAATAGGTCCCTCCTTTCGATATATTGTTCTTATTTCCCATACTGCCACGTTTAATTTGGAAAGAGATTTAAAATCGACCTTGGGTCTTCAATCTTGGTCCTTAATACAATTTCTACAAAAGTTTCGTCAACATCGAGTGGGTATAGAATATATAACTCTGTTCACTCGCAAGGATAAGATACGTCTAGGACCTATTGCAGTACAAGTATCAGAGCAGATTTGTTTCCAACAATTAAAGAAAAAATATGGAACTCAATCCATCCACTTAGTTGGAGCAACCTATCTAAAAGGCAAATTGAGAGATTTTCATGTGATAACCGTAGAGGATTTTAGATTCAATGTTCTCCTGAAACAAGATGACCGATAAAAATAAAATATGGAATCCTATATCGTTCTCAATTTCGAAGGTTTCGAATTGAATGGTGATCCTCTCGCCAAAGAACTTAATCTTTCTTATAATGATGACTTTTCCGACTATATTATTAAAGAAGTGGCTTATATCGCCCATGATCGTTCCCAAGGCATTATCTATGTGGAACCACCCATACCGTGGTCTGAATTATCCTATTCCGCCAAACAAAGTATATCGAGTGTTCATTTACCGTTAGCGGATATAACGCATGGCTTTTCATGGAATGAGGGTCATTTGCCGTACGATCAATTAAAACCGTTTCTCGTAGCTCTAACGGCAGGATATAAAAACATTTACTGCCCTCATTATTGGAAAATTAATGTTTTGTACCAGATACTGGCCCGTCCTATTTATTTCAATTTCGTCTCCAAGAACAAGGAGGCGTTTCATACCGCGCCCATACCAATGAACTATGAATACTCATCGTTTTGTCCGAAACATATAGGTCGGACCAAATATTGTGCTTTCCAAGAAGCTTTGTTTTATTTTCATCGCCTTCAAGAGTACAAGAAAGAAACCTTTCCGTTTGTCATTCCTAAATCTTTAGAAAAAAATGAAAAAGAAAGAGACTTACCTCCAACATTATCCAACACGTTATAGAATACTTTTTTTTTCCTTCCCCATGAATGAGTCAACTAGGATCTAGGTGGGTCCCTCTTCAACAGCACGTACACATTTGAAGCGAAACTCGAAATGCTTAAATAGATAAGGAAGAGTTTATTCCTAAAAAAAATGGTGATGACTTGTGAATCCAGTCGGCTAGAAAAAATTTCTCAGAGCTAAAAAAAAAAAAAAAAAAAAAAAAAAAAAAAAAAAAAAAAAAACTGTTAATTTTTATCATGTCTTCTAGACATGATAAAAATTAACTAACCCCTTTTGTTTTCAATGATGTCTCACCATGTTTCTAAAAATACACCATGACTCATTTATTTCTTGGAATTTTAATTTTATAAAGGGTGAGTCATGGTCTAATTTTCGAAAGGGTGAGACATCATTCCTAGACAAAAAGAGTAGATAGTTAATTTTTATCATGTCTAGAAGACATGATAAAAATTAAGAAAAAGTTTTTTTTTTTTTTTTTTTTTTTTTTTCCAGCTCTGAAAATTTTTTTCCAACCGACTGGATTGAAAAGACATCCCAATCTTTTTAAGAATGGATTGTTTGAGATATTTTTCTTTCTCTCACGACTTTAGTTTTTAAACAGTATATTAATGCAGATTAGGAACGCAAGTATGACCAAGATACCTATCATAGAAAGAATGATTTTAGTCCAGTTGGTGGTGGATTGATGATTATTTTCGTCAGACTGTATCGGGTTGGCATATATTTTCTTCTTTCTTTTCTTCTTTTTCTCTTCCTCTTCCACTGGATCTTCCTGTCCTGGAAGACCGCTTTCCACTTTCTCGACCACTTTACCCTCCGAGTTATTATATATAACTTTATAGGGTTGGAACCCGTGTCGAGAAGCGCGTTTAGATCTCAAATTGGTCAAATAATCCATCGGTTTCGAATGCGATCGGTACAAGTAGCCTATCAAATTTTCGGGTTCAATTCTAGGGTCTCGTATAAACGCAAGCGTCCAGGGCTTGTCATTTAAATTGGGAACAATGATGATTTGATCACACGTGATGGGGTATCCACTCGCAAAGATTTGTTCCTCACTCACTTTCTTGAACTGAACAATGTACTCGTTATTGTATCGATCGACCGGGTAGTAATATTCACCCAATTTATTTTGAGCGTACCGGTTTCCTAAAGGTTTTTGGGTAATGCGCTTATCGGCATGAATAATTTCCGGATAGATTTCATTATTGTCTGCATCTTTGGTGTATCGTTTCACGGCCGGATCTTTCATCAATTGATCGTACGATCCTTTGTCCGTCACTAAATATCGTTCGTTGCCGTGTTGATCGACCGGGTAAATAATGACCCCGTTCTTATCATGAGCATAAAAGAATTCTTTCAGCCTCGTCATGGCGAATTGACCGCTATCCGGGTAAATTTCGCCTCCATCCGCTTTCCGCGCATACACTTGGTTCTGATCGGTATCTCTTCCAAAGATGACTTGCTGAGTGAAAGGGTGAAGGATTTGATAAAATTCATCGCCTGTAGCATTTTTAGGATAGATGGGTTTACCCTGAGAATTGATAGGATAGAACGGAATACCGTTTTTATCGAGGGCGTAAGACATGTATTCGGGCTTGCGTTCCGTATCGTCGGCCAACAAGGGATATTTTTCATTTCCTGTCTCATCTTTAGCATAATAATACCGCCCGTCGGCATCTCGAGCAATCATGTCGTTCCCAAACAAATCTTTGGGATACATCTCGGCCCCGGAATGCTCTTTGGCATAAATTTCTCGACCCTGGTACTTTAGAAAGACGGGCAAGTTATTGATTTTTCCATAATACTCCTCAAATTTTTTTTCTCCACCGATATACACGGGTTTTTTAGCATAATGGGGAACTTTATATTTGTCTAGGGCATACAGTAGACTGGGATCGTCAGTGGTAATATATGTTTCAAATTCCCTTCGATCCTTTCTATATCGTTGATTTCCAAGATTGTCGACTGCATAATACTCATCTTTTGCCATCGAAGATCCTTTGGTAATCGTTTTGCTTTATTCGTCATTGTCGTCATGGTAAATTCTCGGATAATATTCGTCCAAGTTTTCATCTTTCGCATAAATGCCTCCTCCTAAAGCATCTAAGGCCGGTTCGTCCCTATTTCCAATTCGAATATACGTTTCGAGACCGTTGAGTTGCTTGGGATAGTATTCGTCCCCACTCGCTCTCTTAGCGTAATAAGGGGTTCCATCGATGTTCCTAGCCGGCATTTCATTGTGCAAACGATCTCGAGCGTAAATTTCATCGTTGAATTCGTTGACGGGATAATATTCGCCTAGCGTATTGTTTCGGAAATACATTTCGTCCTGATCCGGAGAGAGTTCAAACAGCGGTCGTTTTGTGACGAGATTAAACGGGTATTGGAATTTATTGTTCTCTAAGGGAATATAGATCCGTTGACCGTTGGAATCGAGAGGGGCATATTCGATGGGGAATTGATTGACATCGAGTTTTCGAGCATAGTAAGGCTTTTGATGCTCGTCTTTAGCAAAATAGGGTCGATGGTGCTCGTCTAAAGCATAGATCTGTTCTTTGGTCTGAGGATTTTCCGGATACCATTCTTTTCCTCCGTAGAACAGATACACCATTCTTCCGTTTTCCATGGGAAACATGGGTTCCCCATCACTATCAAATCCATACACGGGACGGTTTTGGGCGTCGACGGGTAAAATAGAACGGTTCAGATGATCGACGGCATAGACAGGGGTTATTTTACCGGTGATGGGAGAGATTTGTTTTGCAAACACAATATTTCCATCGGGATCCAGCGTATAAAATTCATCTCCTTGTCGATTCTTAGCATAAATCTCATTTCCGTCAGCCAATTTGGCATAGCGCTTATCTGATTTCATTCGATCGGGGTAGTATTCTTCGTAATTCAGGAGATCTCGCCTATGCCGACGAATTATTTCCTCATCCACGTCCATGGGAATATTGCCTACATTATCATTATTAGGAGGATTGTCATGGATTGGAGGAGGATGGTTAGATGGATTGCTTGGAGGGTGATTGTTAAGGGGGTTGTCAACAACTGGGTCTCCTACATGATTAGGAGGAGCTGCTTCCATTCGAAGCAATTTTCGTTCCGCCTTATCAATTTTGGATTTATCCCTTCGAACCATTTTTTTAAAATTAATATGAGTTACTTTATTATTATCTCTTCTCTTCTGACTCAGAACAAAGAAAACAAAAATATGGTATCGATCCTCTTATGGATTTTATTATTTCTCTTTATCCACCATCCCGTTTATAATGCTTACCAGAATATTACGTATCGGACCCTTTATTACGAGACATTAGGTCAAGAATAGAGAAGAAGAAGAAAAAAAAACAAATGGATTCCTTAACATTAGGAACGCTTTTAGTCGCTGGAGCGTATACGTCCTTCGTGATCCTGTTTTGTCTCATTTTAACACAAAGCTGGTTCTTTCTCCTTTTCCTCCTCATCAACGGACTCATTTTTCTCTTTCTGGCTTTTGGATACATTCGCAAGCTGACGATTTTTACAACTTTCGGGGAATTGCTCGGCAGTTTGGTGCAAAAAAAGACGTGGGAGATTGGTATTGCCGTTTTCGTCAATGGTGGTTTAAGTAAAGAGAATGGATGCTCAAACCTTTAAACGTTTAAAACGAACTTATTTAGAAGATGAACCGATCGTTTCGAACGAACTCCAAGAAAGCCAGGCTCGTGTTTCACCGTTCGTGGCTCATAAAATTCATGAACTTTTACACTTCAAAACCCCTTCTTCTCCACCTCCTCCTCCGGGTATTGACGTCACCCACTTTACGACCGCTTTCCGAGAAGAAGAGCCCCAACAACGATTAGATGAAGTCGTCGTCACCTATTTATTATTCATGGCCAATTTAATGAACCAAGATAAATGGGGACGGACGTTTCTACGACCTGGAGCTTGGGTAGGCGAATACAGTTGGATTCAACTCTTTAAATTGACTACGTACTGCGTCTTAACGCTCCTGTACCGTATTCGATGGAAGAGCGAATACTTTTTCTTTTTAGACGAAGCGGTGATTGAATTACTCCAGGGGAAAAGTCAGGCGATTCGAGACTTGATGACCCGGATCGGCATTTCCGTATCCCCACAACCTTTTTCAGCCGAAGATTATTTTCATCACATCAATTACCACAACACGTTGGTCTTTGGTCCTTATTACTGGCGGCTTTTACATTGGATGGCCGAAGCGTTTTCAGTTCAGGACGAGCAGGACGAGGATATTCGTCTCGCGAAAACTCTTTGGAGAGACTTTGTGACAGAATCTTTATATCGAACTCTCCGATGCGGGATTTGTGTGTATCATTACTTATCCAAACTCAAAACGTATAAAGAACGGTTTTTAGGCGAACACTTTGCCCACGTCTGGTTTCAATTTCATAATGAAGTGAATGCCAGTCTTCAAAAGCCACCTTATCCTGAATCGGAATTCCAGAAAGATCAAGAATATATGCGAGCTCCGTTAAAAAAATAAAGAAGCATGGGATCTTTTCTGACTCGTCTCGGGAATCAAGTATGCGGAACAACCAGCATGGGTTCCATTCAAGATCTTTTCAAGAAATGTCAAGACGCACCCGTGACCGTTGTATTAGGTAATTTAGGAAGGCATCCTTCCCTCTTATCCTATCATTTGGAAACCCTTTTTGTTCGACATCATAAAACGGTCCATATTCTTCTCGACGATTCCAACGATTGGTTCGTCAGCGGGTTAGATCCGTCTTACGAATGCGACGGCACGCATTGCGATCTTCTCATCTGGATCGAACCGAATTTTGGAGACTCGGTGGTCAAACCAGCCTATGCCGATCGTCTCATAGTTTTCACGAGCCATCTTCATCTCAATTTATCTAATTGTCAGTTACTGAATTATCATTTAGGCGATCCCTACGACCTTCCTTCCAGTACCATGAAACCGTGGATCGAAGATGAGGCTGAAATATATCCACACGATGAAGTGCTGTACCCAAGGAAATATCAAACTGGGAGATGGTGGAAGCAAGTCGAGAATGAAATGGATGTTGTCTTTCATTTGAAACTGTGTCGGACAGCTCAAGAATGCTATCTCAGCATGTTAAACGCTCTCGAGATTGTTGGAAAGTATCGTCCCAAAACCTGGCGATTCCTTCTTTCCGAATATATGAAAAAGTCATTGGCTTTAAATCTTTGGATGGGATTAAAGAAATGGGATGAATATCAGTTCCAATCCATTCCATCGGTTCGAGTCCGATCCCTACATCCGTCATCGGCTAATTTACTCAAACCCATCTATGGTCTCGATTCCTTTTTCCAGTCTCAATTAGTTTCCTCACTCTGGTTTTCTTCCTCGGTAGCGTTGGTGGAGCATTTGCCATTCGTTCATCAAACGGTTTGGAAACTCGATATTATTATTATTATTATTATTATTATTATTCAATTGTTGTTGTTGTTGTTGTTGTTCTACTATTTGCCTCTGCCATTGTATTTTTTCAGACTCGTGCGTTCGAATTTGTGTCTGTAATTTTTCGTGATCTCGTTTCAATTGCTCGCACTGAGTTTGTAAGGTTTCGTGATTCCGTTTCAGCTGCTCCAACTCAGTCTGCAGGGTTTCTTTCTCCCATGTAAGGCGTTCCAATTGTCGTTGCAAATCCACGACTGAATGCTCTTTTCCGAATCGAGCGGTATTCACATATTGTTCTTTTTCCGCTAGAAAATAACGCATTTCGTTCCGGTGCTCTTGTTGGAGCGTCTCGATTTGTTTCTCAAAAGCTTTCCGATCTGCCTCCAATTGAGTTTCCAAAGAAGCGATTTTGTTTTCCAGGTCCTGCGATTCCATCGGAACAATCTCTTCCAAATGCAAGCCCGAAATGCGAAACAAGAAATCGATGATGCTCGAACTCTTTTTATACAGTTGAGGATAGAGATGGAGTAAAGGTCGACTCAGGAGAAAAGCATCGATCACGTCGTCTCGAAGATTTTGTTTGAGACCATCAACGACATTTAAAGATATAAAAGTGGGGTCGGACTGGTATTGAATAAGACATCGAACCAGTTCTCGTAACATTCTTTTCTTTTTGCTTTTTTTAAATCATTAAAAGGTAGGCTACTTTGTTCAAATCAAGCAACATATATTGATATTTTTCTTCGGAGCGGGACGATAACCAAATCATGACTTCTTTCAAGTAGCGACGATTCTTTCTAAAGTGGGAAACGTATATTTTAAATCCTTCTCGGGTCCATAATTCATTATTTCGGTAAAACGGTAGCCAATAATTACATTGTTCACGATTCACGTCGAGGAACGTTTCATGATGGAATGACGTAATCATGGGCGAAACATACATCACTAAAGACATCTTCAAAACGACAAACCAAACACCGGTTAATTTCGTGTCGTCAAAAGTAATTTCACAAGTATAAAAGTCCGATGGAATAGAATCCGTATGCAGGTAAGGTGGAAGGAAGCGTTTAAACAATTTATGAAGTTTGGCAGCCAATTGAGCACTCGCAGCTTGTCCCGTTAAATGTATGAAGTGGAGGATGAGCATGGGATGTAAATAGTGATACCAGTTGGACCACGATTCCCAGACGTGCGTATTTCGTTTGAAAAATCGGAGGCGCATGCAATGCTCTAACTGGAAAGGTTCTCTTTTTATGTAGGTCATCGTCAGATCGCTTAAGGCGCGAAAAGCCATATTGCGAGGAAGTACTTTCCAGAACAAGGAAAACGGATTGATGGTCGAACAAACAAATAAGGTATTATTTTCATAGGAGACCTTGATAAAATCTCGAGAGGGAAATAAACTTTGTAAAAACTGATCGGTCATATCTCTAGAGACGTTAATCCAACGAGGATCCTCTTTTGTTCCATGCACGCAAAAGACTAAAGACCCACGAGGAAACGGATAGTCTTTGTCTAAATTTTCTCCTTGGAAAATGAGTCGATTTTCACTGACCACGAGAATGCAAGGTGCTCGAACGAGACCCGGGCTAAAATGTTTCAAAGTATCGACATGGAAGATGGGTAGTTTCAAACGAACAGCTATAAAATAATATTGTCTATAAACATTTCCATACGCTTCCACATAATCCGAAACATTGTAATACTTTTCATTATCCATGACAGAGCTTACTTTATCTCGCCTTCTTCCTCGAAAGGAATAAGTCTACAGAGCCAACTTACACGCTTTATATATACATGAGAGATGACGTCATTCAAGGACATAAACAAGGACGTTTATGTCTAGAAAAGTAAAAGCTGGCTGGGAAAAATTTCTCAGATAATCTGAAATGTATATTTAAAAAAAAAAAAAAAAAAAAAAAAAAAAAAACTTTTTGTTAATTTTTATCATGTCTTTTAGACATGATAAAAATTAACTGTCCCCTCTTTTTGTCAGGGAAGGATGTCTCACTCTCTAAAAAATATACCTTGACCCATTCTTTTATTGGAGTTCTATTTTTAGAAAGGATGAGTCATGTTCTATTTTCCGAAAGTGTGAGACAACATTCCCAGACAAAAGGGGAAGGTAGTTAATTTTTATCATGTCTAAAGACATGATAAAAATTAACAAAAAGTTTTTTTTTTTTTTTTTAAATATCTACTTTAGAATTTTTTTCTGAGTTCTGGCTAGAAAGAACTCTGGTTTATCTATTTAAGATGTGCGAAACGAATTTCACTCTAAATCATTCTGTGCCGTGAATTCAACAGTATATAGGAACAGACTTTATGAAGGTAAAAGTGCTCAGTTTATTTATTCTTTAGAGGAGCACGTGGAGATTTTATAGGATATTTACTTACAAAGCATTGCTTGTATTTTTTTAAGAAATATTAATCAAGTTAAAGATATATAATCATGTCGCAGAGCCTCCATTATTTAACAAGGATTAATTCGGTTGGAGATGCGCCCAACGATGCTTACATTTTCTACCAGATGTCGGGAGGAATCTTTTACTGTAACCGAAAAGACTACGCACAATTTTCTCGATTTTATACTCGAACGTCTGCCGAAAATCTTTTTTTAACGATGGATCTTTGCTCGACGACCCATCATTCCCTTATCCTAGATATTGATATTAAAACCGAATGCGATGCATCCCTTCCTTCATCTATGCTCTACGATTATGTAGATTCTGTTATTCTCTCAACCTTAAAATTTTACTTTTTATCCCTTAAGCATTTTACTTTTATTGTGGCTGTTCGTCCAGGAGGTGGTATTCATGTCCATTTGCCGGAAATCTCGATCGCTCATGATGATTATATTCAATTCTGCAGCCAACTTCAACCCCGGTTCTATCACGAAACATCTGAATTTATTTTCCAGTTGGACGTTTTAGCGAATGCGACGCTTGTGAATTCCTCCAAGCCCTATACGAATAAATACGAACCCATGCTGATTATTTATGTAGACGAACAAACCACCTGGCGTTTAGATTTGACCAATCCCAATGCTTTCAGCATGCGATTGTTAGGCATTCAATCAAAATTTAAACGTCGCAAGGATAATACCAATTCCTTTTTTCGTAAACTGCTCCAGCTCCAGCCAATGGATATTCAAAAACAACTTTATGAATATATGATGCCTGTGGTGACACTGTACGATCCTTTGTATCGAGTATCGTATCCCACGCTTATTAGCAAAGATGAGGAAGCTGGACCCGACGATGAAAAAGTGGCTACGTTTGTGTATAAACTAAAAACCCCGATGTATATTTACAAAGGGAAGGATTTTGGAACCGAAGGTCATCATTGGTTAAAAACGTTTTACTTTATCAAGTTTAACGGGTTTGTGATTTCAGACTTTGAATCGAATAACCGGGCTCTAAAACGATGGTACCGGGAAAGTCAAAATTCTATCGTCATCGAAAACGATGTATTCCAGACGGTAAATCAAGCTCTCAAGTTAAACAATCCTAGTTTGCATTCCGATCCCAATCCCCTTCGTACGATTATGCAGTACAATCAAGGTTACTATTTTTTACCTGTCTTTTGTGCCTTGTGTCAACATTTACGAATGTCCTCCCATACACTCGCATCCCATTTGCGTACGATATTAGAATCTCACGAACTCATAGATTCTGTAGAAAAAATCAACAGTAAAATTATAGATATCATTTCCCAAGATTTTACTCTCGACACGATCCTCTTTTGTGGTTCGAATCTCAATCCTAAAATTTACAAATTTAAAGATAAACTGGAAGCTATTATCAAAACCATGAAAGGCGTTATTTTATATTCGGTGTCTGGAGATCAGCTCGTGGAACAAATTCATCGAATTCAAGAGCGATATTTTCCGATTCTCGTCATTACCATGCACAATTCCTGCAAGAAACCTCAACGCTATATGTGGAATAATATCCACGAGTACTGGCAAGAAGTGCCCCACCAGATAGAAATTCTAAACCTGATGAATGCCATCTGGTCCTCCATTCAGGCCTATGCTCGGAATCAGTTTGCCGATAAAACTAAAAACATGTGTCCTTTCACAGACATTATGAAACAGGTCAACATTAATTATGTGGTCTCGTCCATTCTGAGTCGAACCAACATTGATCGTAAAATCATTCAAATGGATCGACATAAATGGCATATTCGAACCCACGATGGGGTTCTGAATCTCTTGACGGGTCATGTAGGAGGGACGGTTCCGGAATTTTACCTATCGGATCGACGTCTGGGCATCAATTTTAGTCGACACGAGTTGATGCAATTTCGTCACGATCCGGATTTGATAGGCATCTATCGTTTATTAACCGACCGGAAATTTTTTCTACAATACCTGAAAAGCTGTTTTCTCGACCTCACGGACGATTTACTGGATACGCTGCGGGAAAAAGTGCGCGAGTTTCATGACAAACTAGAAACCAACCCGCTCATTCAAAGCATGCTTCATTTTTATGTGCACATGTGTAAATATACGTGTTTCGAATACGATCTGTTCATGTACCTTTTAGATGTCCTGGCCAGTCTTCTCATTGCGACCAATTACGGTCGCAAATTTTTTATTTTGAAAGGCAACACGCGCAATGGAAAAAGTAAATTCTTTCAAATGATTTCGAAGGTCTTTGGAGGCTATAGTCATGGTATTCGAGCCGTCAATTTACAAACGACGAGTGGTCAAGGACTATCAGCCCAACCCGAACTGGCCTCTTCGTTATTTTGTTGTCGGGTAGTGACTGTTGAAGAAATGTCGGGAAAATTAAACGAAAACCTCGTGAAAGAAATCACGGGTAATTCGACCACCAGTTTTCGGAATTTATACGAGCAAAATGTAGGAGCGATTCCCAGTGCCAAACTCATGGCTTCTACCAATACGTTCCCAGTGTGTACGGCCACAGAGGCATTTAATGATCGCGTGGTAGCAATTCCTTTTGACGCCGTGTTTACGAAAAATGCTCCATCCCTCACCTCAGAACAAGTGATGCAGGATCAATATTTACTCGAAACCAAAGATTCTATCGTCGAAGATTCCTATAAAGGTTTCTTTTTAATGATTTATCTGCATCTGGCCCACAATATTAACATGGAGGACGGCATGATCCGTTACCGTTCCGAACCTGAAATATTAGTAGAATTCAAAAAAGAATTTCTATCTTCGACCGATATTTTTACACAATTCAAACAGTATGCCGATGTACAAATCATTCCCGGTTCTGTTACGACCTTTAACGAACTGAAATCGGCCATTCGACAATTTTTGAAAACGATGCGCGACACCTCCATCCACGAAACGGAACTCATTATGCGTTTCAATGATGAATTTGGACATTTGAAACGGACCGAAATGGATTTCAGTTCCTTTTCAGCCGAAAATAATATTTCCTCGTCTTTGGATATAGTAGAACCCCTTCAGTTTGAAAATGCCGAATTGAATTCGTCTCTCAAACGAAAGCATGACGACGAAGAGGGAGAACACTCAACCACGACACATTTAAAAGTGGACGATGAACCCATTGATCTGCCTCAGCATAAAAGACAAGTTATTTATTACGATAATGTTATCATCAAAAATCTGAAAAAAGACAAGAATTACTAACCTTTTTACATATGCATGAGGTAGGTTCCCAACATTTCATTGTGTAATGACTTGGAAAAAACAAAAGTTGACTGAAGAAAGCCAGATTTCAAGATGTTTCTTCTTCAAAAACACAGAATCATGTGAAGTGAAACTCGCAATGCTGAAATATATAAGTGAGAGTCCATTCTTAAAACATGGTGATGTCCGGTCGATCGAGTCGGGTTGGAAAAATTTCTTAACAGCTGAGAAAAAATTCTAAAGATAAAAAAAAAAAAAAAAAAAAACTTTTTGTTAATTTTTATTATGTCTTTAGACATGATAAAAATTAACTTTACCACCCTCAGCCCTATTTTGGTTTGAATCAGGTGTCAACATGTTTCTAAAATAAATTTCCAAGAACGATATGACTCATTCTTTTGTTTAGAAATCTAGTTTTAGAAAGGGTGAGACATCATTCACAACAAAAAGAAAAAAGGGGGGTAGAGTTAATTTTTATTATGTCTAAAGACATGATAAAAATTAACAAAAAGGTTTTTTTTTTTTTTTTTTTTAATAGAATTTTTTTCTCAGCCAGCTTCGAGTCATTCTTTCTCTTCTCACTGACTATATATAAGAACGTTGTTCTTACAGTCCTGGTATTGACATTAACGTAGCTGCTAGAATAAAAGCCATTGTAGGTATTTCAGCTAAGCACAAACAGAGGCATGGAAACAACTTTTTAAGAATTTCTTCAACGGGTACCGTGGATTGATAAACGCAGTTTCCTGCAGCATCGCATGTGCGTTTATAATGTTCTGAGAGAAGATACTTGTACTGTTCAAAATAATTCCAGGGAATGAGGACTTTTCCACTACATGTTTTAGCAAAGTAGATTTCACCTTGGGCATCTTTCAGGACGTAAGGTTCTTCATTTTTCACTAAATAATATTCGTTCCCTCGGGAATCCACCGGGTATCGTTCTTTTCCGTCCGCGTATTTGACCAGAACGAATTCGTTTTGAATTTGAATAACGAGGGATTTTTTACGTTGTAGAGGATATTTTTCATTTCCTTTGCGATCTTTGGCATAATATGGAAGGCCGTCTCGGGTTTTAGCGAAAGGATCACCTTTGTCGGGATAGATTTCCCCCTTTTGGGAGTGAATGGCATACCTTTCATGACCATATTCACTTTTCACAAAGACTGGATATTTTTTTCGATATTTGTAATATTCACTACCATATCGATTCGGATAAAATTCCATTATATTGCTTTATCTTTTCAAAAATAAATTTCTCGTCTAATGATTTTATTTTTACTTTTCTTCATGAGCATGTTTAGCTAATAAATATTGATGATATTTATTGCCGTGCATTAAATAATCCATTGTGATCCAAGTATATTTCGGATTCGCGAGTAGTGCGTAAAAATATAAGAGATAGATGCAAGTGATATGGTAATGAGCAGAATCTTTAGAAAAAAACTGACTGGCCATTTTGCGAATAGGGTCTAAGATTTCTTCATTCGATAAAATAAATTCTTCATCATTCCATTCCAAGGCATTAAACAGGGGCTGCTGATCGATTAAAAGATATAGGTGTCCATATTGCGACATATTATCTAACACGTGACGGATATGAGCAACGGCCTGTGATTGAAAATCTCGAACGAGTCGAGGCGTAATCTCAAAAAATAAATTCAGAAACCGGTACGTCGCTTGATAGTTTTCAAGTTGAGGATTTTGCCCAATCACGAATCGGATGAGTCGATCAATCGGTAATTGAATAGTTTTCAAAACAGAAATATCGTAATACTCTGCCATGCTTGTTTAATCCTTCGAACCGAAGAAGAAGAAAAAAAAATTAAATTAAATTGAAAAAAAAAATGAATCATTCAACCTTTCTTCCATGGCGAATCACCGAACGGTTCAATCGACAAATAGGTCCCTCCTTTCGATATATTGTTCTTATTTCCCATACTGCCACGTTTAATTTGGAAAGAGATTTAAAATCGACCTTGGGTCTTCAATCTTGGTCCTTAATACAATTTCTACAAAAGTTTCGTCAACATCGAGTGGGTATAGAATATATAACTCTGTTCACTCGCAAGGATAAGATACGTCTAGGACCTATTGCAGTACAAGTATCAGAGCAGATTTGTTTCCAACAATTAAAGAAAAAATATGGAACTCAATCCATCCACTTAGTTGGAGCAACCTATCTAAAAGGCAAATTGAGAGATTTTCATGTGATAACCGTAGAGGATTTTAGATTCAATGTTCTCCTGAAACAAGATGACCGATAAAAATAAAACATGGAATCCTATATCGTTCTCAATTTCGAAGGTTTCGAATTGAATGGTGATCCTCTCGCCAAAGAACTTAATCTTTCTTATAATGATGACTTTTCCGACTATATTATTAAAGAAGTGGCTTATATCGCCCATGATCGTTCCCAAGGCATTATCTATGTGGAACCACCCATACCGTGGTCTGAATTATCCTATTCCGCCAAACAAAGTATATCGAGTGTTCATTTACCGTTAGCGGATATAACGCATGGCTTTTCATGGAATGAGGGTCATTTGCCGTACGATCAATTAAAACCGTTTCTCGTAGCTCTAACGGCAGGATATAAAAACATTTACTGCCCTCATTATTGGAAAATTAATGTTTTGTACCAGATACTGGCCCGTCCTATTTATTTCAATTTCGTCTCCAAGAACAAGGAGGCGTTTCATACCGCGCCCATACCAATGAACTATGAATACTCATCGTTTTGTCCGAAACATATAGGTCGGACCAAATATTGTGCTTTCCAAGAAGCTTTGTTTTATTTTCATCGCCTTCAAGAGTACAAGAAAGAAACCTTTCCGTTTGTCATTCCTAAATCTTTAGAAAAAAATGAAAAAGAAAGAGACTTACCTCCAACATTATCCAACACGTTATAGAATACTTTTTTTTTCCTTCCCCATGAATGAGTCAACTAGGATCTAGGTGGATCCCTCTTCAACAGCACATACACATTTGAAGCGAAACTCGAAATGCTTAAATAGATAAGGAAGAGTTTATTCCTAAAAAAAATGGTGATGACTTGTGAATCCAGTCGGCTAGAAAAAATTTCTCAGAGCTAAAAAAAAAAAAAAAAAAAAAAAAAAAAAAAAAAAAAAAAAAACTGTTAATTTTTATCATGTCTTCTAGACATGATAAAAATTAACTAACCCCTTTTGTTTTCAATGATGTCTCACCATGTTTCTAAAAATACACCATGACTCATTTATTTCTTGGAATTTTAATTTTATAAAGGGTGAGTCATGGTCTAATTTTCGAAAGGGTGAGACATCATTCCTAGACAAAAAGAGTAGATAGTTAATTTTTATCATGTCTAGAAGACATGATAAAAATTAAGAAAAAGTTTTTTTTTTTTTTTTTTTTTTTTCCAGCTCTGAAAATTTTTTTCCAACCGACTGGATTGAAAAGACATCCCAATCTTTTTAAGAATGGATTGTTTGAGATATTTTTCTTTCTCTCACGACTTTAGTTTTTAAACAGTATATTAATGCAGATTAGGAACGCAAGTATGACCAAGATACCTATCATAGAAAGAATGATTTTAGTCCAGTTGGTGGTGGATTGATGATTATTTTCGTCAGACTGTATCGGGTTGGCATATATTTTCTTCTTTCTTTTCTTCTTTTTCTCTTCCTCTTCCACTGGATCTTCCTGTCCTGGAAGACCGCTTTCCACTTTCTCGACCACTTTACCCTCCGAGTTATTATATATAACTTTATAGGGTTGGAACCCGTGTCGAGAAGCGCGTTTAGATCTCAAATTGGTCAAATAATCCATCGGTTTCGAATGCGATCGGTACAAGTAGCCTATCAAATTTTCGGGTTCAATTCTAGGGTCTCGTATAAACGCAAGCGTCCAGGGCTTGTCATTTAAATTGGGAACAATGATGATTTGATCACACGTGATGGGGTATCCACTCGCAAAGATTTGTTCCTCACTCACTTTCTTGAACTGAACAATGTACTCGTTATTGTATCGATCGACCGGGTAGTAATATTCACCCAATTTATTTTGAGCGTACCGGTTTCCTAAAGGTTTTTGGGTAATGCGCTTATCGGCATGAATAATTTCCGGATAGATTTCATTATTGTCTGCATCTTTGGTGTATCGTTTCACGGCCGGATCTTTCATCAATTGATCGTACGATCCTTTGTCCGTCACTAAATATCGTTCGTTGCCGTGTTGATCGACCGGGTAAATAATGACCCCGTTCTTATCATGAGCATAAAAGAATTCTTTCAGCCTCGTCATGGCGAATTGACCGCTATCCGGGTAAATTTCGCCTCCATCCGCTTTCCGCGCATACACTTGGTTCTGATCGGTATCTCTTCCAAAGATGACTTGCTGAGTGAAAGGGTGAAGGATTTGATAAAATTCATCGCCTGTAGCATTTTTAGGATAGATGGGTTTACCCTGAGAATTGATAGGATAGAACGGAATACCGTTTTTATCGAGGGCGTAAGACATGTATTCGGGCTTGCGTTCCGTATCGTCGGCCAACAAGGGATATTTTTCATTTCCTGTCTCATCTTTAGCATAATAATACCGCCCGTCGGCATCTCGAGCAATCATGTCGTTCCCAAACAAATCTTTGGGATACATCTCGGCCCCGGAATGCTCTTTGGCATAAATTTCTCGACCCTGGTACTTTAGAAAGACGGGCAAGTTATTGATTTTTCCATAATACTCCTCAAATTTTTTTTCTCCACCGATATACACGGGTTTTTTAGCATAATGGGGAACTTTATATTTGTCTAGGGCATACAGTAGACTGGGATCGTCAGTGGTAATATATGTTTCAAATTCCCTTCGATCCTTTCTATATCGTTGATTTCCAAGATTGTCGACTGCATAATACTCATCTTTTGCCATCGAAGATCCTTTGGTAATCGTTTTGCTTTATTCGTCATTGTCGTCATGGTAAATTCTCGGATAATATTCGTCCAAGTTTTCATCTTTCGCATAAATGCCTCCTCCTAAAGCATCTAAGGCCGGTTCGTCCCTATTTCCAATTCGAATATACGTTTCGAGACCGTTGAGTTGCTTGGGATAGTATTCGTCCCCACTCGCTCTCTTAGCGTAATAAGGGGTTCCATCGATGTTCCTAGCCGGCATTTCATTGTGCAAACGATCTCGAGCGTAAATTTCATCGTTGAATTCGTTGACGGGATAATATTCGCCTAGCGTATTGTTTCGGAAATACATTTCGTCCTGATCCGGAGAGAGTTCAAACAGCGGTCGTTTTGTGACGAGATTAAACGGGTATTGGAATTTATTGTTCTCTAAGGGAATATAGATCCGTTGACCGTTGGAATCAAGAGGGGCATATTCGATGGGGAATTGATTGACATCGAGTTTTCGAGCATAGTAAGGCTTTTGATGCTCGTCTTTAGCAAAATAGGGTCGATGGTGCTCGTCTAAAGCATAGATCTGTTCTTTGGTCTGAGGATTTTCCGGATACCATTCTTTTCCTCCGTAGAACAGATACACCATTCTTCCGTTTTCCATGGGAAACATGGGTTCCCCATCACTATCAAATCCATACACGGGACGGTTTTGGGCGTCGACGGGTAAAATAGAACGGTTCAGATGATCGACGGCATAGACAGGGGTTATTTTACCGGTGATGGGAGAGATTTGTTTTGCAAACACAATATTTCCATCGGGATCCAGCGTATAAAATTCATCTCCTTGTCGATTCTTAGCATAAATCTCATTTCCGTCAGCCAATTTGGCATAGCGCTTATCTGATTTCATTCGATCGGGGTAGTATTCTTCGTAATTCAGGAGATCTCGCCTATGCCGACGAATTATTTCCTCATCCACGTCCATGGGAATATTGCCTACATTATCATTATTAGGAGGATTGTCATGGATTGGAGGAGGATGGTTAGATGGATTGCTTGGAGGGTGATTGTTAAGGGGGTTGTCAACAACTGGGTCTCCTACATGATTAGGAGGAGCTGCTTCCATTCGAAGCAATTTTCGTTCCGCTTTATCAGATTTGGATTTATCCCTTCGAACCATTTTTTTTTAAATTAATATGAGTTACTTTATTATTATCTCTTCTCTTCTGACTCAGAACAAAGAAAACAAAAATATGGTATCGATCCTCTTATGGATTTTATTATTTCTCTTTATCCACCATCCCGTTTATAATGCTTACCAGAATATTACGTATCGGACCCTTTATTACGAGACATTAGGTCAAGAATAGAGAAGAAGAAGAAAAAAAACAAATGGATTCCTTAACATTAGGAACGCTTTTAGTCGCTGGAGCGTATACGTCCTTCGTGATCCTGTTTTGTCTCATTTTAACACAAAGCTGGTTCTTTCTCCTTTTCCTCCTCATCAACGGACTCATTTTTCTCTTTCTGGCTTTTGGATACATTCGCAAGCTGACGATTTTTACAACTTTCGGGGAATTGCTCGGCAGTTTGGTGCAAAAAAAGACGTGGGAGATTGGTATTGCCGTTTTCGTCAATGGTGGTTTAAGTAAAGAGAATGGATGCTCAAACCTTTAAACGTTTAAAACGAACTTATTTAGAAGATGAACCGATCGTTTCGAACGAACTCCAAGAAAGCCAGGCTCGTGTTTCACCGTTCGTGGCTCATAAAATTCATGAACTTTTACACTTCAAAACCCCTTCTTCTCCACCTCCTCCTCCGGGTATTGACGTCACCCACTTTACGACCGCTTTCCGAGAAGAAGAGCCCCAACAACGATTAGATGAAGTCGTCGTCACCTATTTATTATTCATGGCCAATTTAATGAACCAAGATAAATGGGGACGGACGTTTCTACGACCTGGAGCTTGGGTAGGCGAATACAGTTGGATTCAACTCTTTAAATTGACTACGTACTGCGTCTTAACGCTCCTGTACCGTATTCGATGGAAGAGCGAATACTTTTTCTTTTTAGACGAAGCGGTGATTGAATTACTCCAGGGGAAAAGTCAGGCGATTCGAGACTTGATGACCCGGATCGGCATTTCCGTATCCCCACAACCTTTTTCAGCCGAAGATTATTTTCATCACATCAATTACCACAACACGTTGGTCTTTGGTCCTTATTACTGGCGGCTTTTACATTGGATGGCCGAAGCGTTTTCAGTTCAGGACGAGCAGGACGAGGATATTCGTCTCGCGAAAACTCTTTGGAGAGACTTTGTGACAGAATCTTTATATCGAACTCTCCGATGCGGGATTTGTGTGTATCATTACTTATCCAAACTCAAAACGTATAAAGAACGGTTTTTAGGCGAACACTTTGCCCACGTCTGGTTTCAATTTCATAATGAAGTGAATGCCAGTCTTCAAAAGCCACCTTATCCTGAATCGGAATTCCAGAAAGATCAAGAATATATGCGAGCTCCGTTAAAAAAATAAAGAAGCATGGGATCTTTTCTGACTCGTCTCGGGAATCAAGTATGCGGAACAACCAGCATGGGTTCCATTCAAGATCTTTTCAAGAAATGTCAAGACGCACCCGTGACCGTTGTATTAGGTAATTTAGGAAGGCATCCTTCCCTCTTATCCTATCATTTGGAAACCCTTTTTGTTCGACATCATAAAACGGTCCATATTCTTCTCGACGATTCCAACGATTGGTTCGTCAGCGGGTTAGATCCGTCTTACGAATGCGACGGCACGCATTGCGATCTTCTCATCTGGATCGAACCGAATTTTGGAGACTCGGTGGTCAAACCAGCCTATGCCGATCGTCTCATAGTTTTCACGAGCCATCTTCATCTCAATTTATCTAATTGTCAGTTACTGAATTATCATTTAGGCGATCCCTACGACCTTCCTTCCAGTACCATGAAACCGTGGATCGAAGATGAGGCTGAAATATATCCACACAATGAAGTGCTGTACCCAAGGAAATATCAAACTGGGAGATGGTGGAAGCAAGTCGAGAATGAAATGGATGTTGTCTTTCATTTGAAACTGTGTCGGACAGCTCAAGAATGCTATCTCAGCATGTTAAACGCTCTCGAGATTGTTGGAAAGTATCGTCCCAAAACCTGGCGATTCCTTCTTTCCGAATATATGAAAGTCATTGGCTTTAAATCTTTGGATGGGATTAAAGAAATGGGATGAATATCAGTCCCAATCCATTCCATCGGTTCGAGTCCGATCCCTACATCCGTCATCGGCTAATTTACTCAAACCCATCTATGGTCTCGATTCCTTTTTCGAGTCTCAATTAGTTTCCTCACTCTGGTTTTCTTCCTCAGGTTCGATTGATTCTGTTTCCTCCTCCTCTTCCTCATCAGAAGTTTCCCAAGGTCCCAATAATTCATACATGAGTAAATCATCTAAATCAGCCTCATCGTCTGAAAACCTGATGCGGTTTTCATAATCGTAAATTACATCATATAAAAAAGAACGTTGCAAAGGGAGAAACATAGAAATTAATTTCTGCAGGGCATCTTCAAACGGTTCTCGGCAGACAGGACACGTCAATGCTTTTTCTCTCCAAATGTCAATACATTTCGTGTGGAACTGATGTTGACACGTTAAAGTAGAAATGGTTTCTACATCTTCGGCAATGAGTTCGTCTAAGCAAATTGGACAACATTCGGCCATTTTGTTTCTACTGTTTCTTCTTCTTATTATAAATATTTTTTTTGATTCAAAAACCTATTAAAAAAATTATAAATAAGTAAGAATTCTTCATTATACCAAAAATAAAAGAAGCATCATGTCTCCCTCAAAAACTAGTAAATTAGTCTACTCTATTTATGAAAATCAATATGAAACTTGGTGTTTACAAATGCATAAAGATCTAAATCATACCGAAACACTTCAAGAATATCACCAATATCTTATCGATCAAAAACAACGTTCCGCGAAATATATTTCAAATGCTTTAAATGCTATTCGACGAAAATGGTTCTTACCTTCTGCAGATGAGGTGGTGGTCAAGAAACCTCGTCGTCGAAAACACCAACGTTTTACAGCAGAGCAGATGAATCAAATCCGTAATCACTGTCTCTCCAATTATGAAACAGATGAACTGTCGCTGATAGTCTTATTACTGTTAGAAACGGAATTGAGGATGATTCACATCTTGGGCTATCTAAACGATGATCCAGAGAAACGAAAAGCGTTTGCGTCTAAATCTTTAGAAGTCTATAAGGATCCAAATCAGATAAAGTTATTCCAGTTTCTTTTCAATGCTCCTCCATCCAAACTATTTGGAAAAAATCATTACCAGTATTTATTTAATCTAAAGCGACGATTGAAGAAACAGTATAACATCAAAGGGGCTTCCTTCGAAATGCTGAAGCGGTCTCGATATCTCGTGAAAGCAAAGGCGAAAACGAATGAATCAGAACCCAGTGAGTGAAACTTATATATATATCGTTATCAACATCTCCAAAAAAAGAAAGTAAAACCGACCGACTGGTGGAAAATATTTCTCAAAAAATCTAATGTGGTATTAAAAAAAAAAAAAAAAAAAAAAAAACTTTTTGTTAATTTTTATCATGTTTTCTAGACATGATAGACTTCTAGACCCCCCTTTTTTGTTTGGAATGATGTCAACATGTTGTCTAGACATGTTTCTAAGTATAAATTTCCAAGAAAAGCATGATTCATTCTTAGAAATCTATTTTTAGAAAAGGTGACATCATTCAAAATAAAAAAGAAGGTACAGTTAATTTTTATCATGTCTAAAAGACATGATAAAAATTAACAAAAAGTTTTTTTTTTTTTTTTTTTTTTTTTTTACTATCAAATTTTTTTGAGAAATATTTTTCAACAGTCGGTCGGTTTTACTTTTCCATTTGGAAATAGATCTGTTGATATAACGATGTATAGGAGATGGATCTGTTGATAACAAAATATTATACACCAGTCGTGAGTCTTACTTTTCCATTTTTACGTACTGTATTTATTTTTATTTTAAGAATCATCTAATTCCTTCTACTTCGTCTTTGTCGTCTCATTTCTCTCCAAAATGCATTCGGTCGACCAAAATAAGGATTGACTTCCCGTTCTTCATCATCTGAGGTAGGTGAACTTTGTCTAGGTGTATCCATATAAGCATAATCTCCCACTAAATCTTCTCTTCTCTGTCTTCTGGGTCTCGTCTGACTGGTACTAGGCCCTGAAAAAATGAGACCATGGCCTCCCAGATCGACTAATTCTTCTTCTGGTCTTCGTCTTCGTCGTTGCCTTGGCGGTTCTTCCACCTCTGGTTCTTCCTCCTCCTCCTCTTCATCCGAATCTATTCTTAAATGTTCCATTTGCAATGTTCCGCTGGTGAAATAGAGCATATCATCCTGGCTGATACGAGTCCGACAGGTCGGGCATTTCTTTTTACCATACTCTCGAATCCATTTCTTTATACATTTAATATGAAAGGAATGCTCACAATCGAGATTGTAGACTTTATGGCGTTTCGTTTCTTTGAAGGCCTTCAGGCAAATTCCACAGATTTCTTCCTCTGCGTCTGCCATTTTTTCCAATGATTTACTTGATTATGACATATCCATCTCTTCGCCATCTTCGTTTCTTCTTCTTCCTCCTCCTCCTCCTTGACATATTTCTTGACGAGAGGGAACTTGAGATTCCTTCGTCGCTACATTGAGTAACATTCTCAATTCTTTTTCCATATACCCGTCGGAACATAAGAACAGTTTCACCATTTCCATCGTCCAGAAAATTTCTTCGTCGGATTTTTCAAATTCGTGTATTTTCAAGGCCACTTTCTGTACAAGACGGTAAAATTTCTTACCCGTCGCGATCGAACCTTTCACTAATCCTTTACCTTTGAGCTTGGAAATAATAAACCCGGTCCCGAAAAGATATCCGAGGTACTCATCAATTTGGGTGGCTTTTTTCGTCGTCTCTTCGTCTTCTTTCGGAACAAACAGGACGTAGGGGAAATTTTGTTTGAACGCAAACTGCTTTATTCGATCATCCGCTTTTCCTAGGAACACTTTCGCTAAAAAGGTTTCGATTCGACTCATTTTTTCAATAAATTCTAGTGATAAGGCATCGCACGTGCCGCCTTGTTGAATCTCTCGAAGGAGGTAGTAGAATTCTGTATTCCGATGGTACGTAATTTGAGAAGTGACCAGTTTTCGCAATTGCTGGGTCAAGAACGATTTTTTGAAGAAGAAGGGGCGACGACAAATGCGAACTCCAAACTCAAACACGAAATTCGCCACCACGTTGAGTTCGTTCCGGCATAAATTGCAATAAATCATGACGTGCACAAGATCAAATAGGGTCGTGTAAGGAGAATAACGAGCCCGAATTTGATTCGAGGCTTTCATTTCCAAACATAATTGATAAGCGGGATCCTTTTCAACATCCTTGGAAGTAGGAGGTAGAAGGAACGAAGCATCGTCGCCGTCACATATTTTTACATAGGGAGCTAGGACTTTGTGATAATAACTTAAGAAATTGAAAGGTTGGTCCTCGTCTTGATGGACATTTTCCATGAGCGATTTCATGTTGGTGAAAAGAGCGTGCAGAGCCGCTTTATCGACTTGGGAGTGATTCTCTTCGTTGGCGATTTTTTCAATATGCTGGGCGTATTCGTCCATGTATTCGATCATGAACCGTTCGAGCGATTCATACGATTCAAAAGGTTCGGCCTGGGATCGAAAAGGGGCATTCACGCATTGTAATAATCGAATCCCGTTTAATAAAATACGTAACGTGACGGAAACATTACGGATCGGTAAAATACCAGGAATCCCTATGAGAGGAAATGTGCAGTGTACGTTCAAATCTCCCGTCCAATTCGCATATTCTCGAGCTAGACGAGCCGATAAGAACGGATCACTGTCATCAGGAAAGGACGCTTGTAAAATAAAAGCATACGCATCTTGAATTTGATCACATTCCGTGCACTGCAATTGACCATTGACACCTGCTACGATTTTATCGGGACCGTGACACATCGAAATGAAATCAAGGAACATGGTAACCAAGATCCTACTTGTATTATTCTTATTCTTATCATGCCGTATACACCTATTGAAATAAGACAGGAAATTCGTCGTTTGTATTATGAACGAGGGCAAACGGTTCGTCAAATTGCTCGACACTTGAATGTCGCTCCTTCCACAGTTCAATATTGGATCTCCCGCTCCTCGGAAAATGAGGAGAACTATCAAACCAAACACAAATCCGGCCGACCTCGAGCCACGACCCAAGAAATGGATCAACGTATTTTTGAAATGTCGACGGGTGATCCTTTTTTACCCGCGACGGATATTGGTCGTCGATTACAAGTGCCTTGCACCGCTCAAACGGTTCGTCGACGATTAAAAGAAAAAGGATTAGTGTCGCGAATCCCCGTCCGAAAAGATTATTTGCGGGAGATTCATCGTCAACGACGCTACGACTTTGCTTCTCAGCGTGCGGAATGGACGGTTGACGATTGGTCCCGGATTATATTTTCCGACGAGAAAGTATTCAGTTCGATCGGGTACGGTCCTATTCGCGTATGGCGGCCTCGACAGGTCCTGCGTTATCAAGACGAACGTTATTTTTCTTCTGCGTTAGAAGGCCGTCAACGTTCCGGTCGTTTTAATCTCAGTGTCTGGATGTGCATGAGCGGAAAATTTCCCAACCAAATCCGTCGAATCGGGATCCAGCATTTAAATGCCGACTATTACCTCTCTAATATTTTAGAACCGGTGCTTCTCGATCATAGTCAACCTCCCGATGTTTCTTTAAACCCTTTGATCACCGAACACCGTCTCTTGTTCATGCACGATCTCTCTCCGATCCATACGAGTTTACGCGTCACACAATGGATTCGAGAACATGAAATTCCTATGGTCGAAGACTGGCCTCCTAAAGGAGCTGATTTGAATCCCGTCGAAAATGTTTGGGCGGAATTAGAACGTCGATTAGCGAATCGGGTAGCTCGAAACCGATTGGAATTATGGGACTTGGTCCGCGATGCTTTTTATAGTTTGGAAGAAACTTATTTTGAAACATTAATCGCGTCCATGCCTCGACGAATTGCATCTATCATACAACACAGAGGAGGTTGGACAAAATACTAATCATCATCTATAAAAAAAAGACACTTCATTTGGTTCTTCAATGAATATATTTATTGACACCATATTTCACTATTTGTTGCACGGCGATCATAGCCATAAATCGATGACAATATTTCGTTCCACAATACTCACATTTCTGTGGACGACGAGAAGGTTTATAGCTTAGTGTCCATACAGATTCAACACGGAGCAATTGATAAATTTTTTTTCGACAATGTTCATTCGCGACATACAGTCTTTGAATATGAAGTTTTCGCAGATCCTCATTCAATTGCTGAATCCATTTGGTATGCGGTCGATACGTTTTCATGTCTCTAGAGGCAAACCGGACACTGTTTGTCAGAGTGTATCCATCAGACGTGATGGCCAGCACACCTATGACACTCGGATGAATTTCAGTTCGATATTTCTTTTTTTTAGTAGAAGAAGTAGAATGAGATGAGGAGGGAAGATCTTCTTCGATTGTAGAACGCATGTGTGGTGGAGAGGATTGGTCCATTATTTCTGAATAATGAGAGGAAGAAGACGAAATGGGCGATAACGGCGGATTGAAATTCAGAGAAGGAGTATCACGAATTGGATTAGGTTTCTTCTTTTTGATCCTACGGCGGACAGGTGGAGGAGAAGGAGTTGGCGATATGTCAGACCACGACATGATATACTCATTCTCCGAAGAAACACATTCATATAAAGGCGAAGAAGGTTGCAAGTCCAAACAGGGTTCATTATCGTCTTCACACGTCATGATTAAGTCTCCCGTAGCCATCTGTTCTAGACCTATCTGCTCAAGAAAATGAGCCGCGATTCCTTCTGCAATCGTTTATATAGAGAAAGAGTGAGAGGGGGGAATGAAAGTAGGTAGGAGTAAAAAAGATAAGTCGTTGGGAAAAATATTTCTCTCAGAAAATTTTTTAACCTTAAAAAAAAAAAAAAAAAAAAAAAAAAAAAAAAAAAAAAAAACTTTTTGTTAATTTTTATCATGTCTTTAGACATGATAAAAATTAACTATACCCTCTTTTTCAAATGATGTTGATAACCTGTTGTCTCGATATGCTTCTAAAAATAGAACATGACTCATTTCTTTCTTGGAAATTTATTTTTAGAAACATATTCGAAAGGATGAGACATCATTCTCAGACAAAAAGAAGAGAGAGTTAATTTTTATCATGTCTTAAGACATGATAAAAATTAACCAAAAGTTTTTTTTTTTTTTTTCAAGGCCTAGAAATTTTTTTCTTGGCTTTCAGAAATTTTTCCCAGCGAACTCGATGGACAAAACTATCCAATTTTTTAAGAACGGACTATCGCTCATCTATTTAAGCATTCCGAGTTTCGCTTTAGTTCAATCCGTGTTTCCTTTTAGAATGAGTGTGTGCTCTCCAACATGGTTCTACCCTCTCTTCTCAAGAACCCCGTCCAGTGAAGAATTTAAGGATATCTCCTACCTATCTATCAAAGAAGCTACGCGTAAATTTAAAAAAGTTGAATTAAATATGAGTTTTTCTAACATTTTTCATCAATGGATATTCACAAAATTAATAATAAACGCGGAACCACCCGTTTTTTATGAACACAGATTAACGAAAAGAAATGCTTTACATTTCGCTATTTTGTTCTCAATGGATGATATCGTTCGGCAACTGATTCTTCTTGGATGCGACATGAACAAACATGATATTTTTGGTTTTACCCCTTTACACTATGCCTGTCAATTACGATGCAAACTCATCGTGGATATGTTGTTGCTTGCTGGTGCGAATGTCCGGTGTTGCGATCCCAAAACCGTTTTAGAACGCTGGCGAAAAAGTGGAAAATTGGAAGAGGAAAATATGCGGTTACTCAATTATGCTGTTGAACCACGTATTCTTAGCCTGGAAAATTTATGTTACATAACTATTAGAAAACATATGAGGCATGTCAAAAGGAATGCTCATCATCTCGGATTACCTGACTTAATGGTAAGACGTCTCACCCTCGAAGAATGGTAATAATATTCTTTAAAATAAGATCCCTTATCCACCCCGCATTTCTCATTTGAAGAATCCATCCTATCTATTCTTTTTTTAAATGTCTCGGGATGTCATCCGACGCATTCTCTCCGCCAAAAAAAAAAAAAAAAAAAAAACGAGTTCCTCCCACCTACCCCAAAAAGAAGAAGAAGAGGAAATTTCCCATGAGTCTTTTCGAGAACACTCCTTCCCCTATCTCTTCCTATATATAAAAGAAACCGAGAGAAAAGTTGTCTTTTCTTTTTTTTTCCATCTCATCCTCAGGAGAAAGAGAGAGAGAGAAAACCAAATGCCATGGAGTGGTTACGGCGAGAGTCTTTTTCCCTTGCGATTCGTTTCCGTTTTGCCAAGACAATTCCCCTCACGTTTTACTTGGGGTCGGGCACGCTCTATTTTCGAGGATCGGAACTCGTGACTTGCCTTTCCCAGCAAGGGACTTGGATGAGTCTGAAAAGTCAACGGACTATTCAGCAATGGATCTCTCGAGCCCCTTTTCGCCCTTACCGATCCTTAACGACGGATCTCTGGATTGATACGTCGGACCGCCCTACCCGGATTCTCCGCTATACCCCTTTTATCACCTTCGATTCCCTGGAAAGACTCCTCAACGATTTGGGTCCAGACGCTCTCCTCTTTTCGACCTGGCTTCAGAGTGTGATGAGAGAACCTCTTCAAATCCAAGAAGATTCTCAGACCGGGGAAACTTATTTTAGTCCCGTGGAGAACAAGGTGATGGACTTTCAGTTTCAAAATTTATCGGAACTGTTTCAATGTGCTTTATGTTTTTATTCTTCTTAAAGAGGAGTGGGGGGGAAAGAAAACCTAAAAATTGTAGAATAATCATAAAAAATAATTTTGTTTTTCTTTAAAAAAATATTGAGATAGTCCAATCTTGTGGAGGAGGTGGAAAATTCAAAATTATTATCTAAAACAGATATGGCGGTCAGTCCATTTCGATCCACGGAGGAGGATATGTGTGAGATTCTCTGATCCATAGAGGGTTTCAGGAAAAAAAAACTGCGAAAGTTTCCCCCCTATCTCCAAAAAATGGGTATCCAGGTTGAATGCAGAGTACAGACTGATGGGAAGCCGAAACTCAAGTTCCTTAAATAGAAAAAAATGAGAGCTCCTTCTAGAAACAATTTTAGATGTCTTGTTTGGATGAGTGAGTCGACTGGGAAAAATTTCTCAGCGCTGTGGAAAAAAATTTTGAGTTAAAAAAAAAAAAAAACTTTTTGTTAATTTTTATCATGTTTTATAGACATGATAAAAATTAACTCTCCCTTCTTTTTGTCTGGGAATGATGTCTCACCATTTCGAAAAATAGAACATATCCCATTCTTGAAATTCTATTATTTTAGAAAGGATGATGAGTGATGGTCTATTTTTCGAAACGGTGAGACATCATTCCCAGACAAAAAGAAGAGAGAGTTAATTTTTATCATGTCTATAAGACATGATAAAAATTAACAAAAAGTTTTTTTTTTTTTTTTTTTTTTTTAATTCAGAAATTTTTTCTCTGAGCTTTGCCAATTTTTTTCCCAGCCAGCTCCATCCATAAAACAACACCTCTCAAAATCTTTTCTCACTTATCTATTTAAACCACTCGAATTTTTTTGCTTCCAATGAGTCCACGCATCTTGGCCTTTCTTCCACTCTGCTCTGAGAAAGATAAGGTAGATTGTTTTCGGTGGACCGTCCTGTTGACGCTTCCGATTTATATAGAGAGTTATATATACATAGGGTCCCTCCTAACTCCCTCTATTATGACTATTAGTCTTTTTTTTTTCAAGAAATATACAAAGAATGATCCACGGTTTTTTTTTTTTTTTCGTTAATGAAAAAACAAATATGCTTCTACCTTCCGACTTCTTTTTAGTACCTCTTTAGGTGTCTCCTCCTTCTGGATCTTTTCCTTCTCCTCTCTTCCTCGCGAGCAGGGAATTGGAAATGCTGTTCAGGATGCAACGCTCGTAAAGACTCCATTTTCTTCCTGGAGAGGGCGTCTACGGCAAACACCGTCTTGTCATGAAATTGGAGTTGGTAGTAAAGAGGTCCCTGAATAATATACACGGAGCGAACTCGCAGTCGATAGGGAATCATACGATACCCGTCGGCTTCTGATTCCATTTCCCATCCATAAAGACGGATAGAAGCTTCTCCGGTTTGAAGAATATGAACCCACTCGGGTGAAACGTAAAACAGTTTTAAAAAGGTTCCAGCATCGACGGCGATCACATTTTCCCATCGCAGATAAGCGTGTAAGCGAAAGGTTCCTGCCTCCATCATCGATTGGAAAGCAAAGTGCTTGAAAACTTCGATGGACGAAAAATAATGCAGGATATTTCCATCGTAACAGGATAAATAGCACATTGTTTCTTGGACGATTTGTTCCATACGCTCCGGGTCCCGAAACCATTCTTCGAAACGGGAGAGCGGTTCCCATTGATCAGCTACTTCGAGATGACAGACGGGCGTGATTTCCACCAGGGTAGGTAGAACTGCAACGGCATCGGTCGACATTTTAGTTTTGCTCGGTTGAGAAGGAAGAACGAGAATGAACCCTGTAAGCAGAAAAACGCGGATCTATATAAATACTAGTGGAAAAAAGGCGGGGGAAGGGAAGTTCTTCCTTCCTCCCAAAGAATAAGAAAAGTGGGTGGAAAGAAAAAAATCATTTCACTCTCAGGAAAAAAAAAAGAATTTTTTTCTTGTCAACATGTTGTCTAGACATGTTTCTAAAAATAGATTTCCAACAAAGGTTCATTCTTTTCTTAGAAATCTATTTTTAGAAAAGAATTGACATATCCTTCAAAACAAATTTCTTTTTTTTTCCCCTCCCTCCAGCAGCCAACTGGATGGGCAAGCGTTTCGGGTCAGATCAGTCCGTGCTGACATTATTTTTTCTAAATACAATGGAATTAGTATAGGAATGTACTAGAAACTGACCCAAGGTTGAAAAGAAAATATCAAAATCAATACTCACTTCTTGACGATTTCTTTTTTCCAAAAACCTGTTGAAGAATTCTTGATGGGTTATCCAATCTCTAGACCTATCTGAAGGGAATCCAATCTAAGGTGAGCGCGCATTTACCTGACGCGAAACTCGGAATATCTGCATAAATAACAAAACGTCCATTCTTAAAAACTCATCGTCTAGTCCATTGAGTTGGTTGGAGGGGGAGAAAAAATTTCTGAGTAATGAAAAAAAAAAAAACTTTTTAGTAGTTTTTATCATGTCTTATAGACATGATAAAAATTAACTGTCCCCTCTTTTTGTCAAGGAAGGATGTCTCACCGTTTCGAAAACGAAACCAAAACTCATCCTTCTCATGGCAATTATTCCAAGAATGAGTCACGGTTTGTTTTTCGAAACGGTGAGACATCCTTCCCAGACAAAAAGAAGAGAGTTAATTTTTATCATGTCTAGAAGACATGATAAAAATTAACCAAAAGTTTTTTTTTTTTTTTTTTTTTTTATCGCTCAGAAATTTTTTCCAAAGCTCTGAGAATTTTTTCCCAGCCGACTCGATGATCCAAACAAGACAGATCCAAATTGTTTCTAGAAGGAACTCTCCCTTCTCTATTTAAACCACTCGTGTTTCCAACTTCAGTTCAGTCTGTGCTGTGAATTCGACCTGGATACACACCTCTCCCTCCTGGAAAGAATTTCTGTGAAGGTATGCGAACATTTTTCTCAGCTCTTAGAAAATTTTACCAGCTGACTTGATCGACGACAGACATCTCGAACATTCTGTTATCTGCGGAAGCCGTTTCATTTTCGTGCAGTCCATGCTGTGGACTCACCTGAATATCCATTGCTCCCTCCCCCTTCTGGAAAAGGTCGTAGCTTTTTTAGATCCTCGTCGCTCTTTTTACGTTTCGTTGCATATCTACGACGAGTTTTTTTACCTTATTCCTTTCAAACTCTAATATTGCGGTTGGAGAGCCGTCATGGAAAATCAGCCATGATCCTGACGAATCTAAACCGACTCCTTGAAAGCAGAGCTATGTCATGTTTTTTGGAGGACAGATTTCCAAGCTCCGAGTGATGAGAAATTTAGAAATTTTGCAGTGTTAATGGAAAGGAGGAGACAGAAACCTGGAGAATGGAAATGAAGCTGAGAAAAAATGCTAAGAGCTCAGAAAAAAAAGGCTCTTTCTAGGAGGGAGGAGAAGCGCAATTCTAGGTTGAGTGCACAGCACACACGGATCTGAAGTTGGAAACGCGAGGGGTTTAAATAGAGAAGCGAGAGTTTCTTCTAGAAACAATTTTGGATGTCTTGTTGTTTAGATCATCGAGTTGACTGGAAAAAAAAATTCTCAGAGCTCTAAAAAAAAAAAAAAAACTTTTGGTTAATTTTTATCATGTCTTCTAGACATGATAAAAATTAACTGTCCCTCCTTTTTGTCAAGGAAGGTTGTCTCACCGTTTCTAAAAATAGATCATGACTCATTCTTGGAATAATTGCCTTGAGAAAGGGTGAGTGATGGTCTATTTTTAGAAAGGGTGACACATCCTTCCCAGACAAAAAGAAGAGAGAGTTAATTTTTATCATGACTTATAACATGATAAAAACTAACCAAAAGTTTTTTTTTTTTTTTTTTAAATCTTATCTAGAGAATTTTTTCTAGCCGACTCGATCGACAAGACATGACATGACCATTGTTTCTTTTTTTTTAATAATGGATTTTCACCTATCCCTTTCAACCCTCCGAATTTGGCTTTGGATCCGTGTCCTTGCTTCCACATTCAGAGCTCTTTTCTTCAACATTTCGATGCAGGGGAAGAATCAATTCTCTCACGACGTTTAGATATTCTTTCAGAATGCTAGAAAACTCATTCAAAGAAGAAGTATCTAAGGGTGGAGTTGCCGGTTGAGGAAAATTCACGAGTCTTGGAACCGGATTATGCGAATCCGTCTGTATGCCAAACTGTAAAGGTGAACCACCCGCTTTAGGAGAGCAGATAATAGTAAGATCCATCTTTTTCCAATTTTTGATTTGAATATACTTGTTTCTTCTTACTCGGAACATTTTCCTTTTTCTTCCTCCTCATCCAGGAACTGAATTCCAGGTGGAACGGAAGCATTTGTAATAAACTGTTGTTTCTTGGTTCCACACGCCTGACATTTTCCCGTGACCATCGGCCGTCGATTTTTGGACATGCGATAGTGGACGTCGACCGTATCGGTCTTGGTTCGGCATGTCACACACCAAATGGAATACGAAACAGGTTCCGCGTCAGAATGCTCCATTGCAGTAACACACTCTTTATTATTTTCTTCTCTTTCGATAGAGAGAGAGAGATCTTAACCAGAAGTGTAGATATAAAATTTAGGATACGTTTCGGATCCGTCGGCCCACTTCTTCACAGAGGTATTCCGTTTGCTGATCCGCTCTTCGAGGATAAAACTCGTTTCCCCAAGCATCGCGAGCATAACGAATTCGATCGCCGGCCGTTAAACAATATTCGACTCCATCCGCCTTTTTAGGATACATTTCATGCCCCGATTCGTCTTTGGCATAAGGGAATAAAACAGACGTATAAAGCGAATACTCGTCCCCATTTTGAAATTTCGGGTAGTATTCTCGTCCAAAAGCCGTTCGGGCATACCGTCGAGGAGCTAAAATGTATTGGTTTCCGTTTAAATCTACCGCGTAATACTCATGACCGTTTTTGTCTCGAGCCAAGATAGGATTTCCTTCAGGATCCGTGACGTATAATTCGTAATGAGGATGTTGGGGGTCGGTCGGGTATCGTTCTTTCCCCGATGCGTCTACTCGATAAACAGACATGCTTAGTTCTCGTCGCCTGCTCCTTCCTTCCTCCCACTCGAGACCCGTTGAGATGAAGGTATGAGGTTGATATCTATAAAATGGGTTGATCCTTTCAAACTATTCCATTGTTTAAAGACGCGTGGGTTAGGAAAAAAAAATATTAATAAAAGCAAATATCTGAACGGTTCAACACAACGGGTGAATGGAAAAAAGGAATAGTTCTCTCTATCCAGTCACACGATGGTTTCTTCTTCTAGAACGGCTCACACTCAACTGAAGCGAATCTCGGAACTCGAAATGTTTAAGTAGATCATAGAGTCCATTCCAGAAAGAATCCGGAGATGTCTTGTCCAGCCAAGTTGACTGGGAAAAAAATTTCTGAGTTAAAAAAAAAAAAAAAAAAAAAAAAAACTTTTGGTTAATTTTTATCATGTCTTATAGACATGATAAAAATTAACTGTCCCCTCTTTTTGTCTGGGAATGTTGTCTCTCCGTTTCTAAAAATAGACCAGAACCCATTCTTGGAATTTTATTCTTTTTAGAAAGGATGAGTGATGGTCTATTTTTAGAAACGGTGAGACAACATTCCCAGACAAAAGGGGAAGGTAGTTAATTTTTATCATGTCTAAAGACATGATAAAAATTAACAAAAAGTTTTTTTTTTTTTCAGAGTTACAGAAATTTTTTCCAGCCCACTCGATCGACAAGACGTCCCCATTTTTTTATTTAAGAATGGATTCTTGTTTATTTGTGTAAGCATTCCGAGTTTCGTTTTAGATGAGTCTATGTTGTTGAAGAGGAAACATGGGTACCCTCATTTTTTTTCCTATCTGATTTCTAAGATGAATTCAGTGAGTTCACCTTGACCTTTTCAAATTTTGTTTGTTTACTTTTAGCCTAGAGGTCGACGGATAAATCATTCTGATTTTTTATATATTTCTTTTTGTGTCCCTCTCTCTCTCTAAGAAACCTATCTCGTTCCAAGTCTTCTCGAAGTGCTATTGGTTCGTTTCGAGACGAGGTCATTTCACATCCCCCCTCCTCAAAAAGTATATGTATATAAATTAAAGGAAGTAATTTTCTATACACACACTTCACCTTTTTGAGTGGTGTCACGATGAGCCTATCCAGTAGAGAACGTCTTAGGGAAAGAATGCGTGAACAGAAACGACGCTGGCGAAGCAATTCAGCTAATCGAGAGCGAGAACGAATACTTCAAAGGGAACGTTATACTGTTCTTAAAAAGAACTCCCGACCGCGAAAGAAACATCTTCCTCCCAAGCAGTGGGAAAGCTATACGAATTTGCAGTATAAGGATATGTGGTCCGAAGAAGCCTATCAAAAATGTATTCGACAATGTAATAAAGAGCAATACAATTTCCTGATCTACGTTCTCGTCCGTTTGTACACCTATTACGCGTTACCTGAATCGAAACGTCCCCCTCCTCTGGATATTATTGTGCAAGGATCTGCCGGAACGGGTAAATCTTTCCTGATCCAAGCTTTATACCAAACTCTGATTCGAACGCCTCTTTTTAGGGAAGCGTGCTCGGTTCTCAAACTCCCACTTAGTGCTCAAGGAGCGGTTTACATTACGGGAGATACTTTGCATCATGCCCTGCGTCTTCAAATGAACGGGACTTTTGTTCGACCTCTGACCCAAGAGACTTTAGACTTTTACAGACCCCTGTATGCTCCTTTACGGATGGTGATTTTGGATGACGTTTCCACAATCGGATCCAATTTATTTCCGCGCCTCGACCAGCAACTTCGACAATTGTGTCATGTGCCGGATAAACCGTTTGGGAATGTGCATATGATTAAATTCGGAGATTTGCAGCAGCTCCAACCGATTCGCGACACGCCCATTTTTTATTCTGAAGGGTGGTGGACGCCTCAATCCACGCTCTACTATGAACTAGTCGAATGTATGCGATTCTCTCTGGATTACGAGGAGAGACTCGATCGTTTAACGAGAAATCACTTTTTAGAACCGGACGATGTGGCATTTTTCCAGTCCCGCGTTCGCAGTTTCGACGAAATTCCTCGCGAAGCTATTATTCTCTGTTTTTCGAGCAAGGATGCAGAGAAATATAATATGAAACGTCTCCAATCCCGAGGGACGTACTGTTCGTGTCTGGCTCGAGACGTGATTTATTCCGAGAGCGAAAAATTGCGGAAGAGGATGATGAAACGGAGTCAACATTTACATCGATCTCAGATGGCGAATCTCGAATCCGTCCTCCATTTACAAAGAGGAGCGCGATATCAATTGACTAAAACGCTCGACAGATCCAAAGGATGGATGAATGGAGCGATTGGAACACTACACCAAATAGACCAGGATGAAGACGGAGTTGTGACGCGAGTCTGGCTGCAATTTTCGAATAGTCTAGCTCCTATCGATCGCGTCTCCATTCGTATTGACACCTGTTCGACAAAAACACTCGCATTTTATCGCGAACAGTTTCCTTTGATGTTAGCCGAAGCGATTACGGCTCATAAAGCCCAAGGAGCCACCTTTCCGTCGATTTACATGCACGGACCTTTTAATCGATTTCAGCAATATGTCGCTTTTTCTCGAGTGACTCAACCCCAGGGATTGTATATTCTGGACCAGTTTCGTCCCCGCATGAAATTGGCGAGCAAGCAAAAATACGAGGAGGAACTGGAGCGATTGCAAAACATGTCCCGGATTCCGTATGATATATCGGCTCGAGAAGAGAACCAAGATCCGTACGAGTTTCTCATGAACCTTCTTCAATGTGGGAATCGTCTTTCCAATAGAAACATCTCCCAAGAAAAAGAAGTCGTCAAACTAGAAGAAAAACCTTCTTTCCATGTAAAACCTGTTATAAAATGTGAATCTTAAATCTTTTTTTAAAAATTCAATAAAAAGAAATATTCTCCATCAAAACCCCTCCATTCTTTCAAAGCTTCACAAAACGCTCAACAATGTCCACGCAATGGGAAGAGAAAAATCGATCTCAACGGTCCACACAACATGTTGACTCCTCAAAATGTCTCTCCCAAGTGACAGGATGCTTCTTCTTCAACGGCTGACACTCATCTAAAGCCAAGCCGGGAATGCTTAAATAGATAAGCGAGAGTTTATTCTTAAAAAAAATGGCGCTGTCTTGTCAATGGAGAATCGAGTCGGCTGGGAAAAAATTTTGAGAGCCGGGAAAAAAAAATTCTCTAACTCTAAAAAAAAAAAAAAAAAAAAAAACTTTTGGTTAATTTTTATCATGTCTTCTAGACATGATAAAAATTAACTCTACCCTCCTTTTGTCTGGGAATGTTGTCTCTCCGTTTCTAAAAATAGACCAGAACCCATTCTTGGAATTTTATTCTTTTTAGAAAGGATGAGTGATGGTCTATTTTTAGAAACGGTGAGACAACATTCCCAGACAAAAGGGGAAGGTAGTTAATTTTTATCATGTCTAAAGACATGATAAAAATTAACAAAAAGTTTTTTTTTTTTTTTCAGAGTTAGAAAATTTTTTTTCCTGGCTCTCAAAAATATTTTCCCAGCCGACTCGATTCTCCAATTGACGACACAGCGTCATTTTTTTAAGAATGGATTCTCGTCTATCTATTTAAACATTTCGAGTGTCACTTCAGATGAATGTCAGCCGTTGAGGAAGAAAAACGCAGATTCCCATTTTCTCATTTCCTTCAGAGAGAGAGAGACCTAAATTTTCGAGACTCGATGACATTTCAAGCATTTTTTGTTTAAGCTATTCTACTTCATATTTGTCTGACGTTCAAGAGTATGATCTCTCGTGAATGGATCTCTTCCACCTCATTCTCTTTCCAGTCGATTTAGAAGGGGAAGGGGAGATTTTTTTTTTCCTCATGGAGGATGTCTCCTGAATACCGTTCAAAGAGTCTATGGAGAAATTATATGGTCAGAGTTACGGATTTCCAGGGCAATCTGCTTCTCAGCTAAAAAAAAAGGATCTCTCTTTCCCAGTCTGTCTTCGATTGCCTCGTTAACTGTGAAACCCATCGCTTTTCCGATTTTATGGTTCTCCCAGTATAATCAGACAGTCGGTCACAAAAGTATTCGAACACCGGTACCCTATCAGAAAATGACAAGATGGCGTTTTTTTTTCTCTTTCTCTCTGTGTGTCGTGTTATTCCATCCTAGGTTTTCTTCTCCCCCCCCCATCTTGGAAAAAACTGGAAAAAATTGGTTACGATCTCTTTTTGAATGAGGAGATGCCATTTTGAGAAAAAGCTGACGACCCTATCTTGGAGAATGAACATGACCGCTCTACACACCCTTTTACTCTCTCTCTCTCTCTCTTTTTGAATTGGGAAGCCATTTTGGGAAAAAGCAGACGACCCTATCTTGGAGAATGGAAATGAACGCCTCTCCCTCTCTCTTTGAAATGGGAAGCCATTTTGGGACCCTCTATTCTTGGGGAGGGAGAAAACTGAAGTCTGCATTTCGCTGTCTCTGAATGCAGAAAGCCCTTTTGGGAAAAGCGGACCCTCTTCTTCTGATCTTGGAGAACTGGAAATGAACGCTCTACACGATCTCTCTTTGAATTCAGAAGGTATTTTGGGACCTTCTAATGTTGGAAAACTGAAATGAACGCTCTACACCTTCTCTCTCTCTCTCTCTCTTTCTCTGAAATGGGTAGCCATTTGAAAACTCCCTAACTTTGGAAAAAAACAGAAATGAACGCTCTACACCATCTCTCTTTGAAAATGGGGGGTGTCATTTTGAGACCTTCCTCCCCTAAACTTGAAAAAAAAACTGAAATGAATGCTCTACACTTTCTCTCTTTGGACATGGGTAACCTTTTGGGGACCCTCTCCTCTTGGTAGGAAATAAAAAAAAAGAACTGAAGTGAAGGCTCTACACAATCTCTCTTGGAATGGGATCCATATTTCGGGAAACGTGGATCACCTCATGCTGGAAAACTGAAGTGAACCACCAAGATTGGAGTCTATATAATATTTTTTTAATTGACATCGTGACCCTCCTCCCATTTGTTATTAAAAAAATTGTTTTTTTTGTTTTGGTTTTTATCCCATTTCCGATGTGATTTCAGAAATGCAATTCCATAACAGTTCAATTTCATTCGAGGTTAAATGATCTAAACAGTCTTTGACCCACCCATCCGTATGATTATTTTCTTCTCCTTCCTGTTGCACCAAATTTTGTATGTCCATATAATCATTCCATACGGGAAGGGCTGGATCCTCACAAGGCTGTCTTGAAACACTTGGAGTCTCTTTGGGATGAGTGGAGGGATCTAGGATGTCTGGACCCGGCTGCGATTCTACCTCCATGATTTCTGGACCTGTTGGAACTTGTTTACCCGGCTGAAATTCTACCTCCATGATTTCTGGACCCGTTGGAACTTGTGAACCCGGCTGTGATTCTGCCTCCATGATTTCTGGACCTGTTGGAACTTGTGGACCGGCTGACATTCTACCTCTACGATGTCGGGACTTTTTGAAGCTTGTGAACCCGTCTGACATTCTACCTCTACGATGTCGGGACAGGTTGGAGGAGAAGAAGAAGAAGAAGAGGATACTGGAAGAGGTTCTGTCTGTGAGGAGTCCGAAAGAGGTTGCCTGTTTGAACAAGTCGGGGAAGAAGAAGAAGAAGAAGCTTCTGGATTCTGAAGCGGATCTTGCACGCCAGGTAGGTTCCGGTAAGTCGACCGTTTTTTAAGAGGTAATTTTTTTCTTCCTCCTCATCTTCAATTGTGATGACTTCAATTTCATTCCGTTGCCGGGTCGATTTTGTTTCGGGAAATAACGGTTTGGTCCAGCTCCTCTTATCATCTAAGGAAGGGATGGGTAAAGGTGGCGGAGGGTTTTCTTCTTCTTTTTCTTGAAACATCATCGGCGATTGGAAAGAAATCTCCTCTTTCAATTGTTTCCAAAGCGAGTACGAGCACCGATCGACGAGAAAGAGACTCTTCTGGGTTGTGACGATGAGATATTGCGTTTTCGGGGGAACGACATAGTTTTGAAAAGGTCTTAGAATATATTTCTTATATTTCATCCTGTCGCTGACTTTAAAACTTCTTTCCTTCAGATTGGGGGACGATGATTCGTAATAGGCGAGAGGAGCGGCTGTGGTTTGAACAATATGAACTTCGTCCTCAGCCGTCGTTCTCACTCCAAACGTAAAATATCGTTTCGTGAGAAAAATATTTTTCCACCGAAAACTCGTGCGCGGATCTGTATATCGCCGGTCTGTTTGAATGGGCCGTCTTAAAGCTCGATCCATCCGATTCCAAGAGAAGGGAGATTCCTCTTTCGTTTGTTGCGATTCGAATAAATTTCTGTATATATTCTGAACGAGCAGGTTGGAGGATTCGACATCTTGGTTGAAAGAAACGATCGCTTGATGAGGTGGTAAATGCGGAATAAATGTCGCACAATGACACGCCAAAAAAATTTTCAAGTTGGAGATTTGCTTTAGCGTCTTCAAATCCTCCCCGTTCGAAATCCGTTGAGTTGGAAAAACGTCTAATAGCGACATGGCTCCCAATGGAAAAGAAAGGATCTCGCCCAGTACTCTCTTTTTATATATCTATATAGACACACACAGACACACATAGAGGCTCTATGACGTCCGTTTTATTTGTTTTTTTGTTTCTCTCTCTCTTCTTTCCAAGAAATCTTACCTCCATGACCTCTTTTTCTTTTCTTAAAAAGATGAATGTGTGTGGGAATGAGGAAGTGAAAGTAATAATTTAATAAACAAAAAATTATCCAACCATGATCTTCTTTTTTTTTTCAAAGTCAACCTTTCCAATCCAAGGACGTCCAGAGATAGAGGAAGCAGGGAGAGAGGAGGAGGAGGGAAGGGAAGGTCACACTCTCTTTCTCTCTATAAATAAAAGGGGAGAGCCCCAAAGTCGTATTTTTGTCCAAGTGGATCATGAGGAGGCATCCCCAGCTCACTACGTGTATTCCTTTCAAATATAAATATGTTGATCTTTCCTTTTATATCATCCAAGGAGTCGTTTACCTGAAAGCCTCCGATTTTTCAAAATGTGCGGGTTATTATACCGTGGGGAGTTATCAAAAGATGCGGGACGAATTTTTGTCCGACGAAAACGTGTTGATGGCTCGTGACATTCCACCTTTGAATGCACAAATTTTGTTAATGAAACGAGCCAAATATTTTTACACGTCCCACTTTCTAACCGTCTCGCAAATGAATAGGATTATGGATCGTCTTGAGAAGACAAAAGGGATTCTCGTTCATTTTAGTGAATGGTTGCATAAATGTTTGCACGAACCTCTCTCGATCGAGAAGAAGAATGGGAAGAATACCTATTATATTCTTCTCGAGGACTCTCCTCCTTCGTCTCATCATAGAGAGGCCACGACTTTTGAAAAAATCCTCGAGCAAGAAAAAATAGAATGGTGGAACAACTACCCCATCCCTCTCCCCGAGCATCAAGAGGAGCCTGTTCAGAAGAAAAAGAAAAAACCTTTCCAAAAGCCTATCCTCATCCTCCTCGATAATGATGGGGATGAGGAGAAGCCTGTTCAGATTCCTCTCAGTTTGTCAAAACCCGTCGAGGATGAAAAACCTCTCCCTTCCTCAAAACCCCTTGAGGAAGAGAGACCCCTCGAGAAGGAGAAATCTCTCCCATTGTCAAACCTCCTCGAAGATGAAAAACCTCTCCATTTATCAAGACCCCTCGAGAAGGAGGGACCTCTTCCTTTATCAAACCCGCTCGAAGATGAAAAACCTCTCCATTTATCAAGACCCCTCGAAAATGAGGGACCTCTCGATTTGTCAAACCTCCTCGAAGATGAAAAACCTCTCCATTTATCAAGACCCCTCGAGAAGGAGGGACCTCTTCCTTTATCAAACCCGCTCGAAGATGAAAAACCTCTCCATTTATCAAGACCCCTCGAAAATGAGGGACCTCTCGATTTGTCAAAACCCCTCGAGGATAAGGGAACCAAAACTTCTCTCTCTTTCGAAGAGGAGGGACCTATCAATTTGTCAAGACCCCTCAAGAATAAGGGAACCGAAAATCCTCTCAATTTCGCAAGACTTCTCGAGGAGGAGGAGGAGAGACCGCTCCATGTCTCAAGACAGGACCCCCCTCTATCTCTTGAGGATCCGAGAGAAACGATTCCTATTGAAAAACCATCTATCGACGATCCCCAGAAAAGGTCTTCGGAGGAGATTAGACTTCCATGTAGAAAACGAATCTGCCACAATAATAATAATAATAATAATAATAATAATAATAATAATAATAATATACCCCCTTCTCAACAACAGAATCCTACAACATTTGCAGATAAATGCATTCAAACCAATCCCTTTATAGTAACCCTTTTGATTGGAGAACCCGTGCATTAGCCTCGAAAAATAAAATGAGATTCTAGACTGTTTCTATGACCAGAATGTTAAGCCAATAGATAGGTCTAGCTCAGAATTTTTCTTTTTAAAAGAAAATAAATAAATAATCCAAAGACTATTCGTAAATATAAATGGTAAAGTCTTGAGTCAGCTGGAAAAAAATTTTCAGAGCTGAGAAAAATTCTACAACTCAAAAAAAAAAAAAAAAACTTTTTGTTAATTTTTATCGTGTCTTAGACATGATAAAAATTAACGACCCCCCTTCCCTTTTCGTCTGGGAATGTTGTCTCACTCTTTTGAAAAACAAATCGTGATTCATTCATGGAATGATTGCCATTAGAGAAAGGATGAGTCATGATCTATTTTTAGAAAGGGTGAGACATCCTTCCCAGACAAAAAGGGAGGGTCATTAATTTTTATCATGTCTAAAGACATGATAAAAATTAACCAAAAGTTTTTTTTTTTTTTTTTTCAGCTCTGAGAAATTTTTTTTCTCCCAGCCGATTCGAGACTTTACCATTTTTTTTTTAAGAATAATTTCTCTCTGATCTATTATTTCAAAATTCCAAGTTTCGCTTCAGAACCATCTATGCTGTTGAAGAAGTAACGTGATATATGTATTTTTTTAATGAGTTCTGTCAAGATTGAATTGTGCAGGATCGACCTTGCGAATTTCTTCTCTGTGTCTTTAAATAATAATGATACCGAACTGCTCTTTGTAGAGCGCAATGGAAAAAACCTTTTGTATGGTTAGGACAATTCATGTGTTCCATCCCATTGTATTTGAGAATCTCTTGCGTCGATCGCGAAATGCAATAAATGGATCTTTGCAACCATTTCTCTAAAAACCGCCGTTTCATTTCTCCTCGCACCCAAATAATGGAAAAAGGTTCCGTCAACATCGTTAACACCCATGGAAAATAACTGTACGGAATTTCTCCTTCGTACCACGACAAGCCGTGATAATAATCACTCGCCCACACAGCGGTTCGTTTTTCTTTCTCGGTGAGCATTTGCCATGGAAACGGGGGTTTAAAAACAAATACCCCTCGAGAAGTACCGTCCAATGTGACGTAAGCCAATTCTTTCACAATAAAGGCTCCTTGAGAATCGTAGTAACCTTCAAAGTCGAGCACGAGTTCCATGTTTTTTATATCTTTTTCTTTCTAAGGTGACCTTTATTATTATTATGATGGATGTGTATTGAGATACGCACGATATTATTCAAAAAACAAATATATATACAAATGTGACCTTTCCCAGAATTCATACGACCTGTCACGTGCAACCTTCTCTCTATATATATATAAAAGAGGAGACGGCGAGAGAACGCTATCCATTTTTTCCTTCAGGACACACAGCGAGAGAGAGAGAATTTTGTTTTCTTTTTTTCCTCAATTGAAGGAGATGGACATTTTGAGTGCCAAACCTCTCAAAGATTCCTACATTGTTCTGGACATGGAATACTTTCACTGTTATGATCCAAAGACGGGAGATATATGTTTCATCTTGAAAGAACTGGGCTACATCACTTGCGATTTAACCTTATGCGGATCCATGATTTTTCTCCCTCCTGTCCATTACGATGACTTATCGTCCCGCAATCAAGCTGTGGTCAACCAGACTACAAATAACCGACACGGCCTGCAATGGACCGAGGGTCGTCTTTCCTACGAGCATCTTCCTACAATCCTGAAAATACTGACCGAAAATGTGCAGGTGATCTACGTCAATGGATACGATAAAGCCGAATTTTTCAGCAAGCTCTGCCAGCGATCCGTTTACGAGTTTTACATCCCAGGGAAAACCGAGTGGCGGAACAAGTCGAAATGCACGTGACACCAATATTTCCAAAAGATGATTTATTGTGCCGAGAACAAGGTGAGAAATTTTCGATACCATTTGATGGAGGGTAGTTACGTTTTCCGGAAATTACATTGTTACCCCTCCGAGAGCAAAGCTGTCGAAGACGAAGAGGAGGCGGAAGAATCTCCCCAGGAGAACTCGTGCGACGATGAGGAGGAGGAGGAGGATGAACTTTCTAATAATAATAATAAATGTCTAAGTTGGGATGCTTTAGAGACCCAAGAATATTGGTCTCAACCCTTATCTCACCTAGACCTGAAAGAGGATCCTCAAGTGTACTCTTTGTGGTCCTCTTCTAAAATTTGGTCTTGGAGAGAACCCTTGAATGTTCATGAATGAAATGGTATGTAAATCCCTAGAGAAAAAAAAATAGAAAAAAGAAGTTCCTTTTTTTGTAATATGTTGATTTCTTTCCAATCCCATTTCTTTTCCATAACTCCACCCCAATCGACGAGAAGAAGAAGAATTTTCCAAGTTACACAAGACGTAGAAATATTTCACAAGGATTTATAAATTACACGCTCCCACATGATATATGTATAGAGAGAAAAAAACCCTCTGTTCTCTAGCCAATACGTCAAGACTTCCCTAAACTAAGAGAGATCATGAGTACCGAGGAAACCTTAGCAGAGCAAGTGGAAAGACTTTCAAAGAGATTAGAAGAGTTAAGACGGGATAGATTTACAGTTCCGCCGACTAAGATTTACAGTTCCGCCGAAATCGAAACTATCATCGATTTCAACAAACCGCTGTACTTTCATCCCTTACCCCAAAGAATGAGACGAATGGACTCGCCGTTGAACAGTTCCAATGAGAAACAAAATGTCACTTATTTGAATAGCCAATTTCAACACATGAATATTTCATAAGTATTTTTTTTTATTTTTTTCCCTAAAGCGTGGGGAGATCGGATCAGTAGTTTTTCCCTTTTCATCATCGAAAAAGATTGGGAGGAAAAATCTTTCTCAGCTCTCTCAGAAAAATTGTTAAGCCTTAAAAAAAAAAAAAAAAAACTTTTTGTTAATTTTTATCATGTCTTAGACATGATAAAAATTAACTCTACCCCCCCTTTTGTCTGGGAATGTTGTCTCACACTTTCTAAAAATAGACCATCACTCCTCCTTTCCTAAAGAATAGAATTCCAAGAATGGGATTTGGTCTATTTTTAGAAACGGTGAGACCCTATTCCCAGACAAAAGGCGGGTAGAGTTAATTTTTATCATGTCTAAAGTTCAGGGTCCATCCATCTTCTTATGTGAAACGGTGACCCTGACAAGATCGAGATAAACAAGTCCTGTGAGTTGTTTTGTAATCTTGATGCGATCCAAGAAAGACTTTTTATTATTTTTTTTTGAAATAGGCGGGGGTGGGGAGAGAAAATATTCTCACGACCCTCAGATATCTTTTCATAAATATATTTTTTATCAAAGTGTTTCTTTCATTCCGATCCTTTTAAGAGGTTGGAATGACCCTGACATTTAGATGGGGTCGCGATCCCGACAGATGTCGCGCGAGTATAAAAGTGTGTATCCTCCGCGAGATTTCTTCAGAGAACAGAAGAAGACGTGAACTGAGCTGGTAAGTCCCTTTGGTCCTATGAATATGGTTTAATCATAACTTCATTTAAAAAGACCTTTGAAACTTTGAAACTTCTTAACCCTTTGAAAAGAAAAATGTCTCTTTCAAGACGACGACTCTAAAACGTTTTATTATTTTTTTTCCCTTTCTAGATCTTCCCTGTTATACATATATACCTTTTCGATTCTTTTTTTTGCTCCTGTTTGTGGAAGACATCACCGTATTCATCGCCATGGCGTGTTCAGAAAACTTTATCGTGCTCGATCTAGAGGGTTTCCAGTCCTACAACCACAAGAAGGGTGAATTTACCTACGTTTTAAAAGAATTGGGCTATGCGACAAAAGATTTTTTGACCGTGGGATCGTTGACGTTTGCTCCTCCTCACCCCTTCCACCAACTGAATGAAAAAAACCAAAAGACGAATGCCTGGCTGACGAGAAACCGGCACGGACTTCGTTGGAACGAGGGTCATATTCCCTACAACCATTTAGGACGCATTCTCCAATCGCTCACTCACAGCTTCTCCACGATTTATGTGGTGGGATGCCAGAAAGCTAAATTCTTTGCTAAAGCCTTGGATTATCAAAAACCCGTGACGGAAATTTATGTGCCAGATGGAATCATTTGGAAGTATCGGGGAAAATGTGCCCGACATCATCAAAGGATGAAATATTTCCATTGTGCCGAAAACAAAGTGCGCAACTATCGATGGCATATTACGGAAGGAGATTTTCATATCAATCACGTCTATCCAGACGGAACGGAGAAAGAGGAGAGGATTCAGGAGGAAGCAGACAATCCTCTGCAAGCTTTTGATAAGGCCTACGATCAGTTAGAGAAGGATCCGTCCCCAAAAGCGTACGATAACCTCATCCAGAAATGGGATAATCTGTCCTGTTTCCAAGTGATGGAACATTCGGATGAGCATACGCCTTTAAACTTGATGGGCTCTTCTACTTCGTCAACTTCCTCCAATAACTCGAGGAAGACGGAGGGTTGGGGAGACATACCTGAAAATATTCCCCATTACGATCCAGCAGCCTGTTGGGACGAACCTTCCAAAGAATCTCATGAGACCCCCAAAATATCTTCAGAGGTTCCAAAGACAAAATCCACTGAGTGTTGGGACAATGAACGGACGACTCATGATCCAAAATCCACTAAGACTATGTCCACTGAGTGTTGGGACAATGAACAGACGACTCATGCTCCAAAATCTATTGAGACTATGTCCACTGAATGTTGGGACAATGAACGGACGACCCATGCTCCAAAATCGACTGAGACTATGTCCACTGAGTGTTGGGACAATGAAACCGAAAAGACGACAGAGAATTGGGATGACCGTTCTCAAAAGTATTTGAATTGATATATACATAAACTCAGGAGAAAAAAAAATAAAGAAAAGATTTTTAGAAATAAGTAGGGAAAGGTTCGCTTTCCCTATATTTATGGAAATGGACTGAGAAGAGAGAGAGAGACGAATCAGGAGACCAAAAAAAAATGGGTCTTGGAAGGAATGAGTGCAAATGCATTCGATTCCTTCCGAGACCCATTTTTTTGGGTCCCTCTCTCATCCAATCTTGGAAAAGAACTTTGTCCTATTTTTCTAGGTCCATTCAAAAAGAAATGAATCTATCCATAAATTTTCTTAAAAGAAAAAAAAAACAAAAAGATCCATTACCTCTTGACGGTCCAAAGTCGAGAATCTTGGAAAAAGTCATCCACTCTCTCCATCCAGTCAAGCTTCTCTGTAGAAAATCTAGTAGGTGCATCTGCATTCTTGAACACCCGGCAGTTATTATTGGACGCGAAACGTCGAATGCTGAAATAGTTAACAGTGAGCCCATTCTTAAAGAAACGGGGATGTTTTATTCATCCAGTCGAGTGCGGAAAAGTTTCTGAGAGCCGGAGAAAAATTTCTCTGGCTGAAAAAAAAAAAAAAAACCTTCCTTTTAGTCTGAAAATTGATGTCTTCAATTTTCCAAAAATTGAAGACATCAATTTTCAAATTTTGAGACTAGAAAGGGGGGGTAATTTATTTTTCAGAAACTTTTCCCAGCCGACTCGATGTGAATAAAACTTTACTGTTTGTTAAGAATGCTATTTAATGGATCGATTTCAACCTATCGAGTTTCGCTTGAGTTCCGGCCGTGCTGTGGGCCCACCTGGATACAAGTTTTCCTCTTTTGGAATAGAATTTCCGTCAAGGTAGGCTACTTTTCCTCTTTTTGCATTTTTCATGTCATTTCATTTGTATTACAATATACTGAAAACGGGCGTTCGAACTGATTTCTAGGCTATTTCTATACAAATGGAGCTCGATCCAAGAAAGAAATGATGTCTTTTTTTTATTTTGTGGACTGCCAATTTGTATTGGAATATACTGAAAACGGGTGTTTGAGTCGGTTTTCAGTATATTTCAATACAAATAGAGCTCGATCCAAGAAAGAAATGATGTCTTTTTTTTATTTTGTGGACTGCCAGTTTGTATTGGAATATACTGAAAACGGGTGTTTGAGTCGGTTTTCAGTATATTTCAATACAAATAGAGCTCGATCCAAGAAAGAAATGATGTCTTTTTTTTTATTTTATGGACTGCCAATTTGTATTGGAATATACTGAAAACGGGTGTTTGAGTCGGTTTTCAGTATATTCCAATACAAATAGAGCTCGATCCAAGAAAGAAATGATGTCTTTTTTTTATTTAAGGACTGCCAATTTGTATTGGAATATATTGAAAACGGGCGTTCACGTCGGTTTTCAGTATATTCCAATACAAATAGAGCTCCATCCAAGAAAAAAATGATGTCTTTTTTTTATGTTGTGGACAGCCAATTTTGTATTGGAATATACTGAAAACGGGTGTTTGAGTCGGTTTTCAGTATATTTCAATACAAGTGGAGCTCGATCCAAAAAAAAATGATGTCTTTTTTTTATTTTGTGGACTGCCAATTTTGTATTGGAATATACTGAAAACGGGCGTTCACGTCGGTTTTCAGTATATTCCAATACATATGGAGCTCGATCCAAGAAAAAAAATGATGTCTTTTCTTTTTATTTTTTGTGGACTGCCAATTTTGTATTGGAATATACTGAAAACGGCTGTTTGAGTCGGTTTTCAGTATATTTCAATACAAGTGGAGCTCGATCCAAGAAAAAAATGATGTCTTTTTTTTATTTTGTCGACTGCCAATTTTGTATTGGAATATACTGAAAACGGGCGTTCACGTCGGTTTTCAGTATATTACAATACAAGTGGAGCTCGATCCAAGAAAAAAATAATGTCTTTTTTTTATTTTGTGGACAGCCAATTTTGTATTGGAATATACTGAAAACGGGCGTTCACGTTGGTTTTCAGTATATTTCAATTCAAATGGAGCTCCATCCAAGAAAAAAAATGATGTCTTTTTTTATGTTGTGCACAGCCAATTTTGTATTGGAGTATACTGAAAACGGGCGTTCGTTGGAATATACTGAAAACGGGCGTTCACGTCGGTTTTCAGTATATTTCAATACAAATAGAGCTCGATCCAAGAAAAAAAATGATGTCTTTTTTTTTATTTTGTGGACTGCCAATTTTCTATTGGAATATACTGAAAACGGGTGTTTGAGTCGGTTTTCAGTATATTTCAATACAAGTGGAGCTCAATCCAAGAAAAAAATGATGTCTTTTTTTTATTTTGTGGACTGCCAATTTTGTATTGGAATATACTGAAAACGGGAGTTCACGTTGGTTTTCAGTATATTCCAATACAAGTGGAGCTCGATCCAAGAAAAAAAATGATGTCTTTTTTTTTATTTTTTGTGGACTGCCAATTTTGTATTGGAATATACTGAAAACGGGTGTTTGAGTCGGTTTTCAGTATATTTCAATACAAATAGAGCTCGATCCAAGAAAGAAATGATGTCTTTTTTTTATTTTATGGACTGCCAATTTGTATTGGAATATATTGAAAACGGGCATTCACGTCGGTTTTCAGTATATTTGAATACAAATAGAGCTCGATCCAAGAAAAAAAAAATGATGTCTTTTTCCTATTTTGTGGACTGCCAATTTTGTATTGGAATATACTGAAAACGGGTGTTTGAGTCGGTTTTCAGTATATTTCAATACAAGTGGAGCTCGATCCAAGAAAAAAATGATGTCTTTTTTTTATTTTGTGGACTGCCAATTTTGTATTGGAATATACTGAAAACGGGCGTTCACGTCGGTTTTCAGTATATTACAATACAAGTGGAGCTCGATCCAAGAAAAACATAATGTCTTTTTTTTATTTTTTGGACAGCCAATTTTGTATTGGAATATACTGAAAACGGGCGTTCACGTTGGTTTTCAGTATATTTCAATACAAATGGAACTCCATCCAAGAAAAAAAATGATGTCTTTTTTTATGTTGTGCACAGCCAATTTTGTATTGGAGTATACTGAAAACGGGCGTTCGTTGGAATATACTGAAAACGGGCGTTCACGTCGGTTTTCAGTATATTTCAATACAAATAGAGCTCGATCCAAGAAAAAAAATGATGTCTTTTTTTTTATTTTGTGGACTGCCAATTTTGTATTGGAATATACTGAAAACGGGTGTTTGAGTCGGTTTTCAGTATATTTCAATACAAGTGGAGCTCGATCCAAGAAAAAAATTATGTCTTTTTTTTATTTTGTGGACTGCCAATTTTGTATTGGAATATACTGAAAACGGGCGTTCACATCGGTTTTCAGTATATTCCAATACAAGTGGAGCTCGATCCAAGAAAAGAAATGATGTCTTTTTTTTTATGTTGTGGACAGCCAATTTTGTATTGGAGTATACTGAAAACGGGCGTTCACGTTGGTTTTCAGAATATTTCAATACAAATGGAGCTCCATCCAAGAAAAAAAATGATGTCTTTTTTTTATTTTTTGTGGACAACCAATTTTGTATTGGAATATACTGAAAACGGGCATTCACGTTGGTTTTCAGTATATTCCAATACAAGTGGAGCTCGATCCAAGAAAAAAATGGTGTCTTTTTTTTTATTTTGTGGACAGCCAATTTTGTATTGGAATATACTGAAAACGGGCGTTCGAGTCCTTTTTCCGAATATTTCTATACACATTCCACTATATTAAAATGACGTCATGGTTGAGTCCAAACAGAGTCGTCCCCGGATAGAGTCGTCTCCGGACAAAGTCGTCCCCGGACAATTTTATACCGAATTTGTATAGAAATATACTTAAAATGGACTTGGAGGGGGGGCGGAGTCCAAACAAAGTCGTCCCCGAACCATCTTGATGACCAGACATATTGCCTTTTCAACAGCCCGTATTATTCTGAACAAAAACGTGGAATACTTTTATAGAAAAGAGAAGAATTGAAAGTGAAAGTCAAAAAGCAAAATGGGATCGGCTGGGAAAAATTTCTGAGAGCCGAGAAAAAATTCTGATTCAGAAAAAAAAAGAAAAAATATATAATATATATATTATATAATATATATATTATATAATATATATTATATAATATATATTATAAATACTTTTTGTTAATTTTTATCATGTCTTCTAGACATGATAAAAATTAACTCATTCCCCTTTTGTCTGGGTATGTTGTCTCACCGTTTCTAAAAATAGACCAGAACCCAGTCTTTTCTTGGAATTCTATTCTTTAAAAGGATGAGTCATGATCTATTTTTAGAAAGTGGGAGACAACATTCCCAGAAAAAAGGGGGGTGAGTTAATTTTTATCATGTCTAGAAGACATGATAAAAATGAACAAAAAGTTTTTTTTTTTTTTTTTTTACATCTCAGAATTTTTTTCTGTGCTCTGAGAAATTTTTCCTAGCCGATCCCATTTCGTTTTTCGACTTTCACTTTCAACTCTTCACTTTTCTTATCCACTGTCGTTGGAATTGTGTTCGCTGGAGGCTATTTCTTTTTTTGCAATCTCGCTTTTAGTTTTCTCTGAGATTCTTTAGAAATGGCTATACAAATTTCACCATCTATATAGAAATGATGTCCAAACAAAGTCGTCCCCGGACCATCTTGATGACCGAATATGTATAGAAATAGTCTGAAAATGGGCTTGAGGGCTGGTTTCTGGACGATTCCTCTACAAATTCCGCCGCATCCAGAAAAACAAAAATACATAGTTTCTTTTTGGGTGGACAGGAGATGATAAATTTCTTTTCTCTCTCTCTCCCAATATTGGAGGAGAGAGTGGCCCAAAAAATGGGTCTTGGAAGGAATCGAATGCATTTTGAAATGCACTCATTCCTTCCAAGACCCATTTTTTTGGTCTCCTGATTCAACTCTCCAGTCTTTCGAATAGGGAAAGCGGAGAACGTTTCCCCCTCCTTAAGCGACTGGAGACCATATCGCATCATCATCATCATCATCATCATCATCACCACCATCATCCTCTTTCTGATACTTTTCAACGAAGGCTTGATGTCTCTGGATGATTTTGGGGAGATGATGGATCCCGAATTGAGTGATGAAAAAGAGAGGACTCTTTTTCCTTTCTTGTTCGTCTTGCAATGTCTCTCGGAGGGTGATATACGTTTCCCCGTCCTCCTCAATTTTCGTCAGTGGTCTCATGAATATTTTACACATCCAAGGGAAGAGCGACTTGTTATGCAGGGATTTTGAAGCGACGAAGGCCGCTTCATTCGAAGTGAGGACAATCTGGTTCGGTTGACCCCATTCTTTGGAGTAGTTGTCAGAATCGCCTAGTCGAAGAAAATGGTGTCGATTAGGAAAAAAGACTTGGAGAACACTCGTCGTATACGAGACGTTCGTAGGCAAGAGAGTCAAGATATCTTTGGCATTCCAGTACAGGAATGTCTTTTTTTTATTTTGTGGACTGCCAATTTTGTATTGGAATATACTGAAAACGGGTGTTTGAGTCGGTTTTCAGTATATTTCAATACAAGTGGAGCTCGATCCAAGAAAGAAATGATGTCTTTTTTTTTATTTTATGGACTGCCAATTTGTATTGGAATATACTGAAAACGGGTGTTTGAGTCGGTTTTCAGTATATTCCAATACAAATAGAGCTCGATCCAAGAAAGAAATGATGTCTTTTTTTTATTTTATGGACTGCCAATTTGTATTGGAATATACTGAAAACGGGTGTTTGAGTCGGTTTTCAGTATATTTCAATACAAATAGAGCTCGATCCAAGAAAGAAATGATGTCTTTTTTTTATTTTATGGAATGCCAATTTGTATTGGAATATACTGAAAACGGGTGTTTGAGTCGGTTTTCAGTATATTTCAATACAAATAGAGCTCGATCCAAGAAAGAAATGATGTCTTTTTTTTATTTTATAGACTGCGAATTTGTATTGGAATATATTGAAAACGAGCGTTCACGTCGGTTTTCAGTATATTCGAATACAAATAGAGCTCCATCCAAGAAAAAAATGATGTCTTTTTTTTATGTTGTGGACAGCCAATTTTGTATTGGAATATACTGAAAACGGGTGTTTGAGTCGGTTTTCAGTATATTTCAATACAAGTGGAGCTCGATCCAAAAAAAAAATGATGTCTTTTTTTTATTTTGTGGACTGCCAATTTTGTATTGGAATATACTGAAAACGGGCGTTCACGTTGGTTTTCAGTATATTCCAATACATATGGAGCTCGATCCAAGAAAAAAAATGATGTCTTTTCTTTTTATTTTTTGTGGACTGCCAATTTTGTATTGGAATATACTGAAAACGGGTGTTTGAGTCGGTTTTCAGTATATTTCAATACAAGTGGAGCTCGATCCAAGAAAAAAATGATGTCTTTTTTTTATTTTGTGGACTGCCAATTTTGTATTGGAATATACTGAAAACGGGCGTTCACGTCGGTTTTCAGTATATTACAATACAAGTGGAGCTCGATCCAAGAAAGAAATGATGTCTTTTTTTTTATTTTATGGACTGCCAATTTGTATTGGAATATACTGAAAACGGGTGTTTGAGTCGGTTTTCAGTATATTCCAATACAAATAGAGCTCGATCCAAGAAAGAAATGATGTCTTTTTTTTATTTTATGGACTGCCAATTTGTATTGGAATATACTGAAAACGGGTGTTTGAGTCGGTTTTCAGTATATTTCAATACAAATAGAGCTCGATCCAAGAAAGAAATGATGTCTTTTTTTTATTTTATGGAATGCCAATTTGTATTGGAATATACTGAAAACGGGTGTTTGAGTCGGTTTTCAGTATATTTCAATACAAATAGAGCTCGATCCAAGAAAGAAATGATGTCTTTTTTTTATTTTATAGACTGCGAATTTGTATTGGAATATATTGAAAACGAGCGTTCACGTCGGTTTTCAGTATATTCGAATACAAATAGAGCTCCATCCCAGAAAAAAATGATGTCTTTTTTTTATGTTGTGGACAGCCAATTTTGTATTGGAATATACTGAAAACGGGTGTTTGAGTCGGTTTTCAGTATATTTCAATACAAGTGGAGCTCGATCCAAAAAAAAAATGATGTCTTTTTTTTATTTTGTGGACTGCCAATTTTGTATTGGAATATACTGAAAACGGGCGTTCACGTTGGTTTTCAGTATATTCCAATACATATGGAGCTCGATCCAAGAAAAAAAATGATGTCTTTTCTTTTTATTTTTTGTGGACTGCCAATTTTGTATTGGAATATACTGAAAACGGGTGTTTGAGTCGGTTTTCAGTATATTTCAATACAAGTGGAGCTCGATCCAAGAAAAAAATGATGTCTTTTTTTTATTTTGTGGACTGCCAATTTTGTATTGGAATATACTGAAAACGGGCGTTCACGTCGGTTTTCAGTATATTACAATACAAGTGGAGCTCGATCCAAGAAAAACATAATGTCTTTTTTTATTTTGTGGACAGCCAATTTTGTATTGGAATATACTGAAAACGGGCGTTCACGTTGGTTTTCAGTATATTTCAATACAAATGGAACTCCATCCAAGAAAAAAATGATGTCTTTTTTTATGTTGTGCACAGCCAATTTTGTATTGGAGTATACTGAAAACGGGCGTTCGTTGGAATATACTGAAAACGGGCGTTCACGTCGGTTTTCAGTATATTTCAATACAAATAGAGCTCGATCCAAGAAAAAAAAATGATGTCTTTTTTTTTTTTGTGGACTGCCAATTTTGTATTGGAATATACTGAAAACGGGTGTTTCAGTCGGTTTTCAGTATATTTCAATACAAGTGGAGCTCGATCCAAGAAAAAAATGATGTCTTTTTTTTATTTTGTGGACTGCCAATTTTGTATTGGAATATACTGAAAACGGGCGTTCACGTCGGTTTTCAGTATATTCCAATACAAGTGGAGCTCGATCCAAGAAAAAAAATGATGTCTTTTTTTTATCTTGTGGACAGCCAATTTTGTATTGGAGTATACTGAAAACGGGCGTTCACGTTGGTTTTCAGTATATTTCAATACAAATGGAGCTCCATCCAAGAAAAAAAATGATGTCTTTTTTTTATTTTTTGTGCACAACCAATTTTGTATTGGAATATACTGAAAACGGGCATTCACGTTGGTTTTCAGTATATTCCAATACAAGTGGAGCTCGATCCAAGAAACAATGGTCTTTTTTTTTATTTTGTGGACAGCCAATTTTGTATTGGAATATACTGAAAACGGGCGTTCACGTTGGTTTTCAGTATATTTCAATACAAATGGAGCTCCATCCAAGAAAAAAATGATGTCTTTTTTTTATTTTGTGGACAGCCAATTTTGTATTGGAATATACTGAAAACGGGCGTTCGAGTCCTTTTTCCGACTATTTCTATACACATTCCACTATATTAAAATGACGTCATGGTTGAGTCCAAACAGAGTCGTCCCCGGATAGGGTCGTCTCCGGACAAAGTCGTCCCCGGACAATTTTATACCGAATTTGTATAGAAATATACTTAAAATGGACTTGGAGGGGGGGGCGGAGTCCAAACAAAGTCGTCCCCGAACCATCTTGATGACCAGACATATTGCCTTTTCAACAGCCCGTATTATTCTGAACAAAAACGTGGAATACTTTTATAGAAAAGAGAAGAATTGAAAGTGAAAGTCAAAAAGCAAAATGGGATCGGCTGGGAAAAATTTCTGAGAGCCGAGAAAAAATTCTGATTCAGAAAAAAAAAGAAAAAATATATAATATATATATTATATAATATATATATTATATAATATATATTATATAATATATATTATAAATACTTTTTGTTAATTTTTATCATGTCTTCTAGACATGATAAAAATTAACTCATTCCCCTTTTGTCTGGGTATGTTGTCTCACCGTTTCTAAAAATAGACCAGAACCCAGTCTTTTCTTGGAATTCTATTCTTTAAAAGGATGAGTCATGATCTATTTTTAGAAAGTGGGAGACAACATTCCCAGAAAAAAGGGGGGTGAGTTAATTTTTATCATGTCTAGAAGACATGATAAAAATGAACAAAAAGTTTTTTTTTTTTTTTTTTTTTTTTTTTTTACATCTCAGAATTTTTTTCTGAGCTCTGAGAAATTTTTCCTAGCCGATCCCATTTCGTTTTTCGACTTTCACTTTCAACTCTTCACTTTTCTTATCCACTGTCGTTGGAATTGTGTTCGCTGGAGGCTATTTCTTTTTTTGCAATCTCGCTTTTAGTTTTCTCTGAGATTCTTTAAAAATGGCTATACAAATTTCACCATCTATATAGAAATGATGTCCAAACAAAGTCGTCCCCGGACCATCTTGATGACCGAATATGTATAGAAATAATCTGAAAATGGGCTTGAGGGCTGGTTTCTGGACGATTCCTCTACAAATTCCGCCGCATCCAGAAAAACAAAAATACGTAGTTTCTTTTTGGGTGGACAGGAGATGATAAATTTCTTTTCTCTCTCTCTCCCAATATTGGAGGAGAGAGTGGCCCAAAAAAATGGGTCTTGGAAGGAATCGAATGCATTTTGTAATGCACTCATTCCTTCCAAGACCTATTTTTTGGTCTCCTGATTCAACTCTCCAGTCTTTGGAATAGGGAAAGCGGAGAACGTTTCCCCTTCCTTAAGCGACTGGAGACCATATCGCATCATCATCATCATCATCATCATCATCACCACCATCATCCTCTTTCTGATACTTTTCAACGAAGGCTTGATGTCTCTGGATGATTTTGGGGAGATGATGGATCCCGAATTGAGTGATGAAAAAGAGAGGACTCTTTTTCCTTTCTTGTTCGTCTTGCAATGTCTCTCGGAGGGTGATATACGTTTCCCCGTCCTCCTCAATTTTCGTCAGTGGTCTCATGAATATTTTACACATCCAAGGGAAGAGCGACTTGTTATGCAGGGATTTTGAAGCGACGAAGGCCGCTTCATTCGAAGTGAGGACAATCTGGTTCGGTTGACCCCATTCTTTGGAGTAGTTGTCCAAATCGCCTAGTCGAAGAAAATGGTGTCGATTAGGAAAAAAGACTTGGAGAACACTCGTCGTATACGAGACGTTCGTAGGCAAGAGAGTCAAGATATCTTTGGCATTCCAGTACAGGAATGTCTTTTTTTTTATTTTGTGGACTGCCAATTTTGTATTGGAATATACTGAAAACGGGTGTTTGAGTCGGTTTTCAGTATATTCCAATACAAATAGAGCTCGATCCAAGAAAGAAATGATGTCTTTTTTTTATTTTATGGACTGCCAATTTGTATTGGAATATACTGAAAACGGGTGTTTGAGTCGGTT